>NC_047091.1:64926523-65552325 GCF_902459505.1 Geotrypetes seraphini | reverse complement strand
TTTTTGAGCTATTATTAGCTTATTAGTAACCTAGTTTGAGGCACCGGTTTTAGAGCGCAGCTGAGTTTTTGAGCTATATACTTCCTTATTAGTAACCTAGTTTGAGGCACCGGTTTTAGAACGCAGCTGAATTTTTGAGCTATTATTTGCTTATTAGTAACCTAGTTTGAGGCACTGGTTTTAGAACGCAGCTGAAGTTTTGAGCTATAATTTTCTTATTAGTAACCTAGTTTGAGGCACCGGTTTTAGAGCGCAGCTAAATTTTTGAGCTATACACTTCCTTATTAGTAACCTTGTTTGAGGCACCGGTTTTAGAGCGCAGCTGAACTTTTGAGCTATAATTTTCTTATTAGTAACCTAGTTTGAGGCACGGGTTTTAGAGCGCAGCTGAAGTTTTGAGCTATAATTTTCTTATTAGTAACCTAGATTGAGGCACGGGTTTTAGAGCGCAGCTGAAGTTTTGCTGCTATTTACTTCTTTATTAGTAACCTAGTTTGAGGCACGGGTTTTAGAGCGCAGCTGAAGTTTTGAGCTATAATTTGCTTATTAGTAACCTAGTTTGAGGCACCGGTTTTAGAGCGCAGCTGAAGTTTTGAGCTATAATTTTCTTATTAGTAACCTAGTTTGAGGCACGGGTTTTAAAGAGCAGCTGAGTTTTTGAGCTATAATTTGCTAATTAGTATTTTAGTTTTAGGTAGGGGTTTTAGAGCGCCGCTAAAGTTTTTAGCTATAAATTGCTTTTTAGTAACCTACTTTGAGGCACGGGTTTTAGAACGCAGCTGAATTTTTGAGCTATTATTTGCTTATTAGTAACCTAGTTTGAGGCACCGGTTTTAGAACGCAGCTGAAGTTTTTGAGCTATACACTTCCTTATTAGTAACCTAGTTTGAGGCACCGGTTTTAGAGCGCAGCTAAATTTTTGAGCTATACACTTCCTTATTAGTAACCTTGTTTGAGGCACCGGTTTTAGAGCGCAGCTGAACTTTTGAGCTATAATTTTCTTATTAGTAACCTAGTTTGAGGCACGGGTTTTAGAGCGCAGCTGAAGTTTTAAGCTATAATTTTCTTATTAGTAACCTAGATTGAGGCACGGGTTTTAGAGCGCAGCTGAAGTTTTGAGCTATAATTTTCTTATTAGTAACCTAGTTTGAGGCACGGGTTTTAGAACGCAGCTGAATTTTTGAGCTATTATTTGCTTATTAGTAACCTAGTTTGAGGCACCGGTTTTAGAGCGCAGCTGAAGTTTTTGAGCTATATACTTCCTTATTAGTAACCTAGTTTGAGGCACCGGTTTTAGAGCGCAGCTGAATTTTTGAGATATACACTTTCTTATTAGTAACCTAGTTTGAGGCACCGGTTTTAGAGCTTAACTGAAGTTTTGAGCTATAATTTTCTTATTAGTAACCTAGTTTGAAGCACCGGTTTTAGAGCGCAGCTGAAGTTTTGAGCTATAATTTTCTTATTAGTAACCTAGTTTGAGGCACGGGTATTAGAGCGCAGCTGAAGTTTTGAGCTATAATTTTCTTATTAGTAACCTAGTTTGAGGCACGGGTATTAGAGCGCAGCTAAAGTTTTGAGTTATAATTTGCTTATTAGTAACCTAGTTTCAGGCACGGGTTTTAGAGCGCAGCTAAAGTTTTGAGCTATAATTTGATAATTAGTAACCTAGTTTGAGGCACGGGTTTTAGAGCGCAGCTGAAGTTTGCTGCTATTCACTTCATTATTAGTAAGCTAGTTTGAGGCATGGGTTTTAGAGCGCAGCTGAAGTTTTGAGCTATAATTTTATTATTAGTAACCTAGTTTGAAGTACGGGTTTTAGAGCGCAGCTGAAGTTTTGATCTATAATTTTCTTATTAGTAACCTAGTTTGAGGCACGGATTTTAGTGCGCAGCTGAAGTTTTGAGCTATAATTTTCTTATTAGTAACCTAGTTTGAAGCACCGGTTTTAGAGCGCAGCTGAAGTTTTGAGCTATAATTTTCTTATTAGTAACTAGTTTGAGGCACGGGTTTTAGAGCGCAGCTGAACTTTTGAGCTATAATTTTCTTATTAGTAACTTAGATTGAGGCACGGGTTTTAGAGCGCAGCTGAAGTTTTGAGCTATAATTTTCTTATTAGTAACCTAGTTTGAGGCACGGGTATTAGAGCGCAGGTGAAGTTTTGAGCTATAATTTTCTTATTAGTAACCTAGTTTGAGGCACGGGTTTTAGAGCGCAGCTGAAGTTTTGAGCTATAATTTTCTTATCAGTAACCTAGTTTGAGGCACGGGTATTAGAGCGCAGCTAAAGTTTTGAGTTATAATTTGCTTATTAGTAACCTAGTTTGAGGCACGGGTTTTAGAGCGCAGCTAAAGTTTTGAGCTTATAATTTGCTTATTAGTACCGTATTTTCGCGGATATAACGCGCGCGTTATACGTGGTTTTTACGTACCGCGCATACCCCTCGCGCGTTATATGCCTGAGCGCGGTATACAAAAGTTTTTAAACAGTTCCCACCCCGCCCGACGCCCGATTCACCCCCCCAGCAGGACCGCTCGCACCCCCACCCCGAACGACCGCTCGCACGCGCTCCCACCCGCACCCGCATCCACGATCGGAGCAAGAGGGAGCCCAAGCCCTCTTGCCCGGCCGACTCCCCGACGTCCGATCCATCCCCCCCCCGGCAGGACCACTCGCACCCTCACCCCGAAGGACCGCCGACTCCCCAACAATATCGGGCCAGGAGGGAGCCCAAACCCTCCTGGCCACGGCGACCCCCTAACCCCACCCCGCACTACATTACGGGCAGGAGGGATCCCAGGCCCTCCTGCCCTCGACGCAAACCCCCCTCCCCCCCAGCCGACCCGCGACCCCCCTGGCCGACCCCCACGACCCCCCCACCCCCCTTCCCCGTACCTTTGGAAGTTGGCCGGACAGACGGGAGCCAAACCCGCCTGTCCGGCAGGCAGCCAACGAAGGAATGAGGCCGGATTGGCCCATCCGTCCTAAAGCTCCGCCTACTGGTGGGCCTAAGTCGCGTGGGCCAATCAGAATAGGCCCTGGAGCCTTAGGTCCCACCTGGGGGCGCGGCCTGAGACACATGCTCGGGTTTGGCCCATGTGCCTCAGGCCGCGCCCCCAGGTGGGACCTAAGGCTCCAGGGCCTATTCTGATTGGCCCACGCGCCTTAGGCCCCACCAGTAGGCGGAGCTTTAGGACGGATGGGCCAATCCGGCCTCATCCCTTCGTTGGCTGCCTGCCGGACAGGCGGGTTTGGCTCCCGTCTGTCCGGCCAACTTCCAAAGGTACGGGGAAGGGGGGTGGGGGGGGGCGTGGGGGTCGGCCAGGGGGGTCGCGGGTCGGCTGGGGGGGAGGGGGGTTTGCGTCGAGGGCAGGAGGGCCTGGGATCCCTCCTGCCCGTAATGTAGTGCGGGGTGGGGTTAGGGGGTCGCCGTGGCCAGGAGGGTTTGGGCTCCCTCCTGGCCCAATATTGTCGGGGAGTCTGCGGTCCTTCGGGGTGGGGGTGCGAGTGGTCCTGCCGAGGGGGGAGAAGAATCGGACGTCGAGGGGGGGCATCAGGCTTTCAGGATGGGGACAGGACTTCAAGGGGGGACAGGCAGATCTTCAAGGGGGACAGGCAGACCTTCAAGGGGGACAGGACTTCAAGGGGGGACAGGCAGACCTTCAAGGGGGGACAGGCAGACCTTCAAGGGGGGACAGGACTTCAAGGGGGACAGGCACGGAGAGGCGGGGCAGTGCACCGAAAGTCAAGGCAGGTGAACGAGAGTCGGGACAGCGCACGGAGAGGCGGGGCAGTGCACGGAAAGTCAGGGCAGGTGAACGAGAGTCGGGACAGCGCACGGAGAGGCGGGGCAGTGCACGGAAAGTCAGGGCAGGTGAACGAGAGTCGGGACAGCGCACGGAGAGGCGGGGCAGTGCACCGAAAGTCAGGGTGAGTCGGGGCAACCAGAGGAGAGTCGGGGAGGGCGAAAGGAGAGTCGGGGTGGCCAGAGGAGAGTCGGGAAGAGCGAAAGGAGAGTCGGGGTGGCCAGAGGAGAGTCGGGCAGCATGCGCGTTATATGCCTGAGCGCGGTATAGAAAAGTTTTTTTACATATCTTCGTGATTTATGCGCGCTATACCCCTGTGCGCGTTTTACAACGGTGCGCGTTATATCCGCGAAAATACGGTAATCTAGTTTGAGGCACGGGTTTTAGAGCGCAGCTGAATTTTTGAGCTATAATTTTCTTATTAGTAACCTAGTTTGAGGCACGGGTTTTAAAGAGCAGCTGAGTTTTTGAGCTATAATTTGCTAATTAGTATTTTAGTTTTAGGTAGGGGTTTTAGAGCGCCGCTAAAGTTTTTAGCTATAAATTGTTTTTTTAGTAACCTACTTTGAGGCATGGGTTTTAGAACGCAGCTGAATTTTTGAGCTATTATTTGCTTATTAGTAATCTAGTTTGAGGCACTGGTTTTAGAACGCAGCTGAAGTTTTGAGCTATACACTTCCATATTAGTAACCTAGTTTGAGGCACCGGTTTTAGAGCGCAGCTGAATTTTTGAGCTATACACTTCCTTATTACTAACCTAGTTTGAGGCACGGGTTTTAGAGCGCAGCTCAAGTTTTGAGCTATAATTTTCTTATTAGTAACCTAGTTTGAGGCACGGGTTTTAGAGCGCAGCTGAAGTTTTGAGCTATAATTTTATTATTAGTAACCTAGTTTGAAGCACCGGTTTTAGAGCGCAGCTGAAGTTTTGAGCTATAATTTTCTTATTAGTAACCTAGTTTGAGGCACGGGTTTTAGAGCGCAGCTGAGTTTTTGAGCTATATACTTCCTTATTAGTAACCTAGTTTGAGGCACCGGTTTTAGAGCGCAGCTGAATTTTTGAGATATACACTTTCTTATTAGTAACCTAGTTTGAGGCACCGGTTTTAGAGCGCAGCTGAAGTTTTGAGCTATAATTTTCTTATTAGTAACCTAGTTTGAAGCACCGGTTTTAGAGCGCAGCTGAAGTTTTGAGCTATAATTTTCTTATTAGTAACTTAGTTTGAAGCACCGGTTTTAGAGCGCAGCTGAAGTTTTGAGCTATAATTTTCTTATTAGTAACCTAGTTTGAGGCACGGGTATTAGAGCGCAGCTAAAGTTTTGAGCTTATAATTTTCTTATTAGTAACCTAGTTTGAGGCACGGGTTTTAGAGCGCAGCTAAAGTTTTGAGCTATAATTTGCTTATTAGTAACCTAGTTTGAGGCACGGGTTTTAGAGCGCAGCTGAAGTTTGCTGCTATTCACTTCTTTATTAGTAACCTAGTTTGAGGCACGGGTTTTAGAGCGCAGCTGAATTTTTGAGCTATAATTTTCTTATTAGTAACCTAGTTTGAGGCACGGGTTTTAAAGAGCAGCTGAGTTTTTGAGCTATAATATGCTAATTAGTATTTTAGTTTTAGGTAGGGGTTTTAGAGCGCCGCTAAAGTTTTTAGCTATAAATTGCTTTTTAGTAACCTACTTTGAGGCACGGGTTTTAGAACGCAGCTGAATTTTTGAGCTATTATTTGCTTATTAGTAACCTAGTTTGAGGCACTGGTTTTAGAACGCAGCTGAAGTTTTGAGCTATACACTTCCTTATTAGTAACCTAGTTTGAGAGCGAAGCTGAAGTTTTTGAGCTATAATTTTATGATTAGTAACTTAGTTTGAGTACGGGTTTTAGAGCGCAGCTGAAGTTTGAGCTATAATTTTTCTTATTAGTAACCTAGTTTGAGGCACCGGTTTTAGAGCGCAGCTGAATTTTGAGCTATAATTTTCTTATTAGTAACTAGTTTGAGGCACCGGGTTTTAGAGCGCAGCTGAAGTTTTGAGCTATAATTTTTTATTAGTAACCTAGTTTGAGGCACGGGTTTTAGAGCGCAGCTGAAGTTTTGAGCTATATACTTCTTATTAGTAACCTAGTTTGAGGCACCGGTTTTAGAGCGCAGCTGAATTTTTGAGCTATAATTTTCTTATTAGTAACCTAGTTTGAGGCACTGGTTTTAGAGCGCAGCTGAAGTTTTGAGCTATAATTTTCATATTAGTAACCTAGTTTGAGGCACCGGTTTTAGAGAGCAGCTGAAGTTTTTGAGCTATACACTTCCTTATTAGTAACCTAGTTTGAGGCACCGGTTTTAGAGCGCAGCTGAACTTTTGAGCTATAATTTTCTTATTAGTAACCTAGTTTGAGGCACGGGTTTTAGAGCGCAGCTGAAGTTTTGAGCTATAATTTTCTTATTAGTAACCTAGTTTGAGGCACGGGTTTTAGAGCGCAGCTGAAGTTTTGAGCTATAATTTTCTTATTAGTAACCTAGTTTGAAGCACGGTTTTAGAGCGCAGCTGAAGTTTTGAGCTATAATTTTCTTATTAGTAACCTAGTTTGAGGCACGGGTTTTAGAGCGCAGCTGAAGTTTTGAGCTATAATTTTCTTATTAGTAACCTAGTTTGAGGCACGGGTATTAGAGCGCAGCTGAAGTTTTGAGCTATAATTTTCTTATTAGTAACCTAGTTTGAGGCACGGGTTTTAGAGCGCAGCTGAAGTTTTGAGCTATAATTTTCTTATAGTAACCTAGTTTGAGGCACGGGTATTTAGAGCTGCAGGCTGAAGTTTTGAGCTATAATTTTCTTATTAGTAACCTAGTTTGAGGCACGGGTTTTAGAGCGCAGCTGAAGTTTTTAGCTATAATTTTCTTATTAGTAACCTAGTTTGAGGCACGGGTATTAGAGCGCAGCTAAAGTTTTGAGCTATAATTTTCTTATTAGTAACCTAGTTTGAGGCACGGGTATTAGAGCGCAGCTGAAGTTTTGAGCTATAATTTTCTTATTAGTAACCTAGTTTGAGGCACGGGTATTAGAGTGCAGCTAAAGTTTTGAGTTATAATTTGCTTATTAGTAATCTAGTTTGAGGCACAGGTTTTAGAGCTTAGCTGAAGATTTGAGCTATAATTTTCTTATTAGTAACCTAGTTTGAGGCACGGGTTTTAGAGCGCAGCTAAAGTTTTGAGCTATAATTTGCTTATTAGTAACCTAGTTTGAGGCACGGGTTTTAGAGCGCAGCTGAAGTTTTGATGCTATTCACTTCTTTATTAGTAACCTAGTTTGAGGCACGGGTATTAGAGCGCAGCTGAAGTTTTGAGCTATAATTTTCTTATTAGTAACCTAGTTTGAGGCACGGGTATTAGAGCGCTGCTAAAGTTTTCAGCTATAATTTGCTTATTAGTAACCTAGTTTGAGGCACGAGTTTTAGAGCGGAGCTGAAGTTTTGAGCTATACACTTCCTTATTAATTACCTAGTTTGAGTCACGGGTTTTAGAGCGCAGCTAAAGTTTTGAGCTATTAGTTTCTTATTAGTAACCTAGTCTGAGGCACGGGTTTTAGTGCGCAGTTGAACTTTTGAGCTATAATTTTCTTATTACTAACCTAGTTTGAAGCACCGGTTTTAGAGCGCAGCTGAAGTTT
Source organism: Geotrypetes seraphini (assembly GCF_902459505.1). Lineage (NCBI taxonomy): Eukaryota > Metazoa > Chordata > Amphibia > Gymnophiona > Dermophiidae > Geotrypetes > Geotrypetes seraphini. The sequence continues at coordinate 65,544,870 of NC_047091.1, read as the reverse complement.
TGAGCTATAATTTTCTTATTAGTAACCTAGTTTGAGGAACGTATTTTAGAGCACAGCTGAATTATTGAGCTATACACTTCCTTATTAGTAACCTTGTTTGAGGCACCGGTTTTAGAGCGCAGCTGAAGTTTGCTGCTATTCACTTCTTTATTAGTAACCTAGTTTGAGGCACGGGTATTAGAGCGCAGCTGAAGTTTTGAGCTATAATTTTCTTATTAGTAACCTAGTTTGAGGCACGGGTATTAGAGCGCTGCTAAAGTTTTCAGCTATAATTTGCTTATTAGTAACCTAGTTTGAGGCACGAGTTTTAGAGCGGCAGCTGAAGTTTTGAGCTATACACTTCCTTATTAATTACCTAGTTTGAGTCACGGGTTTTAGAGCGCAGCTAAAGTTTTGAGCTATAATTTTCTTATTAGTAACCTAGTTTGAGGCACGGGTTTTAGAGCGCAGCTGAAGTTTTAAGCTATAATTTTGTTATTCGTAACCTAGATTGAGGCACGGGTTTTAGAGCGCAGCTGAAGTTTTGAGCTATAATTTTCTTATTAGTAACCTAGTTTGAGGCACGGGTATTAGAGCGCAGCTAAAGTTTTGAGCTATAATTTGCTTATTAGTAACCTAGTTTGAGGCACGGGTTTTAGAGCGCAGCTGAAGTTTGCTGCTATTTACTTCTTTTTTAGTAACCTACTTTGAGGCACGGGTTTTAGAACGCAGCTGAATTTTTGAGCTATTAATTTGCTTATTAGTAACCTAGTTTGAGGCACGGGTTTTAGAGCGCAGCTAAAGTTTTGAGTTATAATTTGCTTATTAGTAATCTAGTTTGAGGCACGGGTTTTAGAGCGCAGCTGAATTTTTGAGCTATAATTTTCTTATTAGTAACCTAGTTTGAGGCACGGGTTTTAAAGAGCAGCTGAGTTTTTGAGCTATAATTTGCTAATTAGTATTTTAGTTTTAGGTAGGGGTTTTAGAGCGCCGCTAAAGTTTTTAGCTATAAATTGCTTTTTAGTAACCTACTTTGAGGAACGGGTTTTAGAACGCAGCTGAATTTTTGAGCTATTATTTGCTTATTAGTAACCTAGTTTGAGGCACCGGTTTTAGAGCGCAGCTGAGTTTTTGAGCTATATACTTCCTTATTAGTAACCTAGTTTGAGGCACCGGTTTTAGAGCGCAGCTGAATTTTTGAGATATACACTTTCTTATTAGTAACCTAGTTTGAGGCACCGGTTTTAGAGCTTAGCTGAAGTTTTGAGCTATAATTTTCTTATTAGTAACCTAGTTTGAGGCACGGGTATTAGAGCGCAGCTGAAGTTTTGAGCTATAATTTGCTTATTAGTAACCTAGTTTGAGGCACGGGTTTTAGAGCGCAGCTGAAGTTTTGCTGCTATTCACTTCTTTATTAGTAACCTAGTTTGAGGCACGGGTTTTAGAGCGCAGCTGAATTTTTGAGCTATAATTTGCTTATTAGTAACCTAATTTGAGGCACGGGTTTTAAAGAGCAGCTGAGTTTTTGAGCTATAATATGCTAATTAGTATTTTAGTTTTAGGTAGGGGTTTTAGAGCGCCGCTAAAGTTTTTAGCTATAAATTGTTTTTTTAGTAACCTACTTTGAGGCACGGGTTTTAGAACGCAGCTGAATTTTTGAGCTATTATTTGCTTATTAGTAACCTAGTTTGAGGCACCGGTTTTAGAGCGCAGCTGAATTTTTGAGCTATACACTTCCTTATTAGTAACCTAGTTTGAGGCACCGGTTTTAGAGCGAAGCTGAACTTTTGAGCTATAATTTTCTTATTAGTAACCTAGTTTGAGGTACGGGTTTTAGAGCGCAGCTGAAGTTTTGAGCTATAATTTTCTTATTAGTAACCTAGTTTGAGGCACGGGTTTTAGTGCGCAGCTGAAGTTTTGAGCTATAATTTTCTTATTAGTAACCTAGTTTGAAGCACCGGTTTTAGAGCGCAGCTGAAGTTTTGAGCTATAATTTTCTTATTAGTAACCTAGTTTGAGGCACGGGTTTTAGAGCGCAGCTGAAGTTTTGAGCTATAATTTTCTTATTAGTAACCTAGATTGAGGCACGGGTTTTAGAGCGCAGCTGAAGTTTTGAGCTATAATTTTCTTATTAGTAACCTAGTTTGAGGCACGGGTATTAGAGCGCAGCTAAAGATTTGAGCTATAATTTACTTATTAGTAATCTAGTTTGAGGCACGGGTTGTAGACCGCAGCTGAATTTTTGAGCTATAATTTTCTTATTAGTAACCTAGTTTAAGGCACCGGTTTTAGAGCGCAGCTAAATTTTTGAGCTATACACTTCCTTATTAGTAACCTAGTTTGAGGCACCGGTTTTAGAGCACAGCTAAATTTTTGAGCTATACACTTCCTTATTAGTAACCTAGTTTGAGGCACCGGTTTTAGAGCGCAGATAAATTTTTGAGCTATACACTTCCTTATTAGTAACCTAGTTTGAGGCACTGGTTTTAGAACGCAGCTGAAGTATTGAGCTATACACTTCCTTATTAGTAACCTAGAATGAGGCACGGGTTTTAGAGCGCAGCTGAAGTTTTGAGCTATAATTTTCTTATTAGTAACCTAGTTTGAGGCACGGGTATTAGAGCGCAGGTAAAGATTTGAGCTATAATTTTCTTATTAGTAACCTAGTTTGAGGCACTGGTATTAGAGCGCAGCTAAGTTTTGAGCTATAATTTGCTTATTAGTAACCTAGTTTAAGGCACGGGTTTATAGAGCGCAGCTAAGTTTTGAGCTATAATTTGCTTATTAGTAACCTAGTTTGAGGCACGGGTTATAGAGCGCAGCTGAAGTTTTGAGCTATAATTTTCTTATTAGTAACCTAGTTTGAGGCACGGGTATTAGAGCGCAGGCTAAAGATTTTGAGCTATAATTTTCTTATTAGTAACCTAGTTTGAGGCACTGGTATTAGAGCGCAGCTAAAGTTTTGAGCTATAATTTGCTTATTAGTAACCTAGTTTGACGCACTGGTTTTAGAGCGCAGCTAAAGTTTTGAGCTATAATTTGCTTATTAGTAACCTAGTTTGAGGCACGGGTTATAGAGCGAAGCTGAATTTTTGAGCTATAATTTTCTTATTAGTAACCTAGTTTGAGGCGCGGGTTTTAATGAGCAGCTGAGTTTTTGAGATATAATTTGCTAATTAGTATTTTAGTTTTACGTAGGGGTTTTAGAGCGCCGCTAAAGTTTTTAGCTATAAATTGCTTTTTAGTAACCTACTTTGAGGCACGGGTTTTAGAACGCAGCTGAATTTTTGAGCTATTATTTGCTTATTAGTAACCTAGTTTGAGGCATTGGTTTTAGAACGCAGCTGAAATTTTGAGCTATACACTTCCTTATTAGTAACCTAGTTTAAGGCACCGGTTTTAGAGCGCAGCTAAAGTTTTGAGCTATAATTTGCTTATTAGTAACCTAGTTTGAGGCACGGGTTATAGAGCGCAGCTGAATTTTTGAGCTATAATTTTCTTATTAGTAACCTAATTTGAGGCACAGGTTTTAAAGAGCATCTGAGTTTTTGAGCTATAATATGCTAATTAGTATTTTAGTTTTAGGTAGGGGTTTTAGAGCGCCGCTAAAGTTTTTAGCTATAAATTGCTTTTTAGTAACCTACTTTGAGGAACGGGTTTTAGAACGCAGCTGAATTTTTGAGCTATTATTTGCTTATTAGTAACCTAGTTTGAGGCACCGGTTTTAGAGCGCAGCTGAGTTTTTGAGCTATATACTTCCTTATTAGTAACCTAGTTTGAGGCACCGGTTTTAGAGCGCAGCTGAATTTTTGAGATATACACTTTCTTATTAGTAACCTAGTTTGAGGCACCGGTTTTAGAGCTTAGCTGAAGTTTTGAGCTATAATTTTCTTATTAGTAACCTAGTTTGAAGCACCGGTTTTAGAGCGCAGCTGAAGTTTTGAGCTATAATTTTCTTATTAGTAACCTAGTTTGAGGCACGGGTATTAGAGCGCAGCTGAAGTTTTGAGCTATAATTTTCTTATTAGTAACCTAGTTTGAGGCACGGGTATTAGAGTGCAGCTAAAGTTTTGAGTTATAATTTGCTTATTAGTAACCTAGTTTCAGGCACGGGTTTTAGAGCGCAGCTAAAGTTTTGAGCTATAATTTGCTTATTAGTAACCTAGTTTGAGGCACGGGTTTTAGAGCGCAGCTGAAGTTTGCTGCTATTCACTTCTTTATTAGTAACCTAGTTTGAGGCACGGGTTTTAGAGCGCAGCTGAATTTTTGAGCTATAATTTGCTTATTAGTAACCTAATTTGAGGCACGGGTTTTAAAGAGCAGCTGAGTTTTTGAGCTATAATATGCTAATTAGTATTTTAGTTTTAGGTAGGGGTTTTAGAGCGCCGCTAAAGTTTTTAGCTATAAATTGTTTTTTTAGTAACCTACTTTGAGGCACGGGTTTTAGAACGCAGCTGAATTTTTGAGCTATTATTTGCTTATTAGTAACCTAGTTTGAGGCACCGGTTTTAGAGCGCAGCTGAATTTTTGAGCTATACACTTCCTTATTAGTAACCTAGTTTGAGGCACCGGTTTTAGAGCGAAGCTGAACTTTTGAGCTATAATTTTCTTATTAGTAACCTAGTTTGAGGCACGGGTTTTAGAGCGCAGCTGAAGTTTTGAGCTATAATTTTCTTATTAGTAACCTAGTTTGAGGCACGGGTTTTAGTGCGCAGCTGAAGTTTTGAGCTATAATTTTCTTATTAGTAACCTAGTTTGAAGCACCGGTTTTAGAGCGCAGCTGAAGTTTTGAGCTATAATTTTCTTATTAGTAACTAGTTTGAGGCACGGGTTTTAGAGCGCAGCTGAAGTTTTGAGCTATAATTTTCTTATTAGTAACTTAGATTGAGGCACGGGTTTTAGAGCGCAGCTGAAGTTTTGAGCTATAATTTTCTTATTAGTAACCTAGTTTGAGGCACGGGTATTAGAGCGCAGCTAAAGATTTGAGCTATAATTTACTTATTAGTAATCTAGTTTGAGGCACGAGTTGTAGACCGCAGCTGAATTTTTGAGCTATAATTTTCTTATTAGTAACCTAGTTTGAGGCACCGGTTTTAGAGCGCAGCTAAATTTTTGAGCTATACACTTCCTTATTAGTAACCTAGTTTGAGGCACCGGTTTTAGAGCACAGCTAAATTTTTGAGCTATACACTTCCTTATTAGTAACCTAGTTTGAGGCACCGGTTTTAGAGCGCAGATAAATTTTTGAGCTATACACTTCCTTATTAGTAACCTAGTTTGAGGCACTGGTTTTAGAACGCAGCTGAAGTTTTGAGCTATACACTTCCTTATTAGTAACCTAGATTGAGGCACGGGTTTTAGAGCGCAGCTGAAGTTTTGAGCTATAATTTTCTTATTAGTAACCTAGTTTGAGGCACGGGTATTAGAGCGCAGGTAAAGATTTGAGCTATAATTTTCTTATTAGTAACCTAGTTTGAGGCACTGGTATTAGAGCGCAGCTAAAGTTTTGAGCTATAATTTGCTTATTAGTAACCTAGTTTGAGGCACGGGTTATAGAGCGCAGCTAAAGTTTTGAGCTATAATTTGCTTATTAGTAACCTAGTTTGAGGCACGGGTTATAGAGCGCAGCTGAAGTTTTGAGCTATAATTTTCTTATTAGTAACCTAGTTTGAGGCACGGGTATTAGAGCGCAGGTAAAGATTTGAGCTATAATTTTCTTATTAGTAACCTAGTTTGAGGCACTGGTATTAGAGCGCAGATAAAGTTTTGAGCTATAATTTGCTTATTAGTAACCTAGTTTGACGCACTGGTTTTAGAGCGCAGCTAAAGTTTTGAGCTATAATTTGCTTATTAGTAACCTAGTTTGAGGCACGGGTTATAGAGCGCAGCTGAATTTTTGAGCTATAATTTTCTTATTAGTAACCTAGTTTGAGGCGCGGGTTTTAATGAGCGGCTGAGTTTTTGAGATATAATTTGCTAATTAGTATTTTAGTTTTACGTAGGGGTTTTAGAGCGCCGCTAAAGTTTTTAGCTATAAATTGTTTTTTAGTAACCTACTTTGAGGCACGGGTTTTAGAACGCTGCTGAATTTTTGAGCTATTATTTGCTTATTAGTAACCTAGTTTGAGGTACTGGTTTTAGAACGCAGCTGAAGTTTTGAGCTATACACTTCCTTATTAGTAACCTAGTTTAAGGCACCGGTTTTAGAGCGCAGCTGAAGTTTTGAGCTATAATTTTCTTATTAGTAACCTAGTTTGAAGCACCGGTTTTAGAGCGCAGCTGAAGTTTTGAGCTATAATTTTCTTATTAGTAACCTAGTTTGAAGCACCGGTTTTAGAGCGCAGCTGAAGTTTTGAGCTATAATTTTCTTATTAGTAACCTAGTTTGAAGCACCGGTTTTAGAGCGCAGCTGAAGTTTTGAGCTATAATTTTCTTATTAGTAACCTAGTTTGAAGCACCGGTTTTAGAGCGCAGCTGAAGTTTTGAGCTATATACTTCCTTATTAGTAACCTAGTTTGAGGCACCGGTTTTAGAGCGCAGCTGAATTTTTGAGATACACACTTTCATATTAGTAACCTAGTTTGAGGCACCGGTTTTAGAGCTTAGCTAAAGTTTTGAGCTATAATTTTCTTATTAGTAACCTAGTTTGAAGCACCGGTTTTAGAGCGCAGCTGAAGTTTTGAGCTATAATTTTCTTATTAGTAACCTAGTTTGAGGCACGGGTATTAGAGCGCAGCTGAACTTTTGAGCTATAATTTTCTTATTAGTAACCTAGTTTGAGGCACGGGTTTTAGTGCTCAGCTGAAGTTTTGAGCTATAATTTTCTTATTAGTAACCTAGTTTGAAGCACCGGTTTTAGAGCGCAGCTGAAGTTTTGAGCTATAATTTTCTTATTAGTAACTAGTTTGAGGCACGGGTTTTAGAGCGCAGCTGAAGTTTTGAGCTATAATTTTCTTATTAGTAACTTAGATTGAGGCACGGGTTTTAGAGAGCAGCTGAAGTTTTGAGCTATAATTTTCTTATTAGTAACCTAGTTTGAGGCACGGGTATTAGAGCGCAGCTAAAGATTTGAGCTATAATTTACTTATTAGTAATCTAGTTGGAGGCACGGGTTGTAGACCGCAGCTGAATTTTTGAGCTATAATTTTCTTATTAGTAACCTAGTTTGAGGCACCGGTTTTAGAACGCAGCTGAAGTTTTGAGCTATACACTTCCTTATTAGTAACCTAGATTGAGGCACGGGTTTTAGAGCGCAGCTGAAGTTTTGAGCTATAATTTTCTTATTAGTAACCTAGTTTGAGGCACGGGTATTAGAGCGCAGGTAAAGATTTGAGCTATAATTTTCTTATTAGTAACCTAGTTTGAGGCACTGGTATTAGAGCGCAGCTAAAGTTTTGAGCTATAATTTGCTTATTAGTAACCTAGTTTGAGGCACGGGTTATAGAGCGCAGCTAAAGTTTTGAGCTATAATTTGCTTATTAGTAACCTAGTTTGAGGCACGGGTTATAGAGCGCAGCTGAAGTTTTGAGCTATAATTTTCTTATTAGTAACCTAGTTTGAGGCACGGGTATTAGAGCGCAGGTAAAGATTTGAGCTATAATTTTCTTATTAGTAACCTAGTTTGAGGCACTGGTATTAGAGCGCAGATAAAGTTTTGAGCTATAATTTGCTTATTAGTAACCTAGTTTGACGCACTGGTTTTAGAGCGCAGCTAAAGTTTTGAGCTATAATTTGCTTATTAGTAACCTAGTTTGAGGCACGGGTTATAGAGCGCAGCTGAATTTTTGAGCTATAATTTTCTTATTAGTAACCTAGTTTGAGGAGCGGGTTTTAATGAGCAGCTGAGTTTTTGAGATATAATTTGCTAATTAGTATTTTAGTTTTACGTAGGGGTTTTAGAGCGCCGCTAAAGTTTTTAGCTATAAATTGCTTTTTAGTAACCTACTTTGAGGCACGGGTTTTAGAACGCAGCTGAATTTTTGAGCTATTATTTGCTTATTAGTAACCTAGTTTGAGGTACTGGTTTTAGAACGCAGCTGAAGTTTTGAGCTATACACTTTCTTATTAGTAACCTAGTTTAAGGCACCGGTTTTAGAGCGCAGCTGAAGTTTTGAGCTATAATTTTCTTATTAGTAACCTAGTTTGAAGCACCGGTTTTAGAGCGCAGCTGAAGTTTTGAGCTATAATTTTCTTATTAGTAACCTAGTTTGAAGCACTGGTTTTAGAGCGCAGCTGAAGTTTTGAGCTATAATTTTCTTATTAGTAACCTAGTTTGAGGCACGGGTATTAGAGCGCAGCTGAAGTTTTGAGCTATAATTTTCTTATTAGTAACCTAGTTTGAAGCACCGGTTTTAGAGCGCAGCTGAAGTTTTGAGCTATAATTTTCTTATTAGTAACCTAGTTTGAAGCACCGGTTTTAGAGCGCAGCTGAAGTTTTGAGCTATATACTTCCTTATTAGTAACCTAGTTTGAGGCACCGGTTTTAGAGCGCAGCTGAATTTTTGAGATATACACTTTCTTATTAGTAACCTAGTTTGAGGCACCGGTTTTAGAGCTTAGCTGAAGTTTTGAGCTATAATTTTCTTATTAGTAACCTAGTTTGAAGCACCGGTTTTAGAGCGCAGCTGAAGTTTTGAGCTATAATTTTCTTATTAGTAACCTAGTTTGAGGCACGGGTATTAGAGCGCAGCTGAAGTTTTGAGCTATAATTTTCTTATTAGTAACCTAGTTTGAGGCACGGGTATTAGAGCGCAGCTAAAGTTTTGAGTTATAATTTGCTTATTAGTAACCTAGTTTCAGGCACGGGTTTTAGAGCGCAGCTAAAGTTTTGAGCTATAATTTGCTTATTAGTAACCTAGTTTGAGGCACGGGTTTTAGAGCGCAGCTGAAGTTTGCTGCTATTCACTTCTTTATTAGTAACCTAGTTTGAGGCACGGGTTTTAGAACGCAGCTGAAGTTTTGAGCTATACACTTCCTTATTAGTAACCTACTTTGAGGCACGGGTTTTAGAGCGCAGATGAAGTTTTGAGCTATTATTTTCTTATTAGTAACCTAGTTTGAGGCACGGGTATTAGAGCGCAGGTAAAGATTTGAGCTATAATTTTCTTATTAGTAACCTAGTTTGAGGCACTGGTATTAGAGCGCAGCTAAAGTTTTGAGCTATAATTTGCTTATTAGTAACCTAGTTTGAGGCACGGGTTATAGAGCGCAGCTAAACTTTTGAGCTATAATTTGCTTATTAGTAACCTAGTTTGAGGCACGGGTTATAGAGCGCAGCTGAAGTTTTGAGCTATAATTTTCTTATTAGTAACCTAGTTTGAGGCACGGGTATTAGAGCGCAGGTAAAGATTTGAGCTATAATTTTCTTATTAGTAACCTAGTTTGAGGCACTGGTATTAGAGCGCAGATAAAGTTTTGAGCTATAATTTGCTTATTAGTAACCTAGTTTGACGCACTGGTTTTAGAGCGCAGCTAAAGTTTTGAGCTATAATTTGCTTATTAGTAACCTAGTTTGAGGCACGGGTTATAGAGCGCAGCTGAATTTTTGAGCTATAATTTTCTTATTAGTAACCTAGTTTGAGGCGCGGGTTTTAATGAGCAGCTGAGTTTTTGAGATATAATTTGCTAATTAGTATTTTAGTTTTACGTAGGGGTTTTAGAGCGCCGCTAAAGTTTTTAGCTATAAATTGCTTTTTAGTAACCTACTTTGAGGCACGGGTTTTAGAACGCAGCTGTATTTTTGAGCTATTATTTGCTTATTAGTAACCTAGTTTGAGGTACTGGTTTTAGAACGCAGCTGAAGTTTTGAGCTATACACTTCCTTATTAGTAACCTAGTTTAAGGCACCGGTTTTAGAGCGCAGCTAAAGTTTTGAGCTATAATTTGCTTATTAGTAACCTAGTTTGAGGCACGGGTTATAGAGCGCAGCTGAATTTTTGAGCTATAATTTTCTTATTAGTAACCTAATTTGAGGCACGGGTTTTAAAGAGTATCTGAGTTTTTGAGCTATAATATGCTAATTAGTATTTTAGTTTTAGGTAGGGGTTTTAGAGCGCCGCTAAAGTTTTTAGCTATAAATTGTTTTTTTAGTAACCTACTTTGAGGCACTGTTTTTAGAGCGAAGCTGAACTTTTGAGCTATAATTTTCTTATTAGTAACCTAGTTTGAGGCACGGGTTTTAGAGCGCAGCTGAAGTTTTGAGGTATAATTTTCTTATTAGTAACCTAGTTTGAAGTACGGGTTTTAGAGCGCAGCTGAAGTTTTGAGCTATAATTTTTTTATTAGTAACCTAGTTTGAGGCACGGGTTTTAGTGCGCAGCTGAAGTTTTGAGCTATAATTTTCTTATTAGTAACCTAGTTTGAGGCACGGGTTTTACAGCGCAGCTGAAGTTTTGAGCTATAATTTTCTTATTAGTAACCTAGTTTGAGGCACGGGTTTTACAGCGCAGCTGAAGTTTTGAGCTATAATTTTCTTATTAGTAACCTAGTTGAGGCACGTGTTTTAGAGCGCAGCTGAAGTTTTGAGCTATACACTTCCTTATTAGTAACCTAGTTTGAGGCACCGGTTTTAGAGCGCAGCTGAACTTTTGAGCTATAATTTTCTTATTAGTAACCTAGTTTGAGGCACGGGTTTTAGAGCGCAGCTGAAGTTTTGAGCTATAATTTTCTTATTAGTAACCTAGATTGAGGCACGGGTTTTAGAGCGCAGCTGAAGTTTTGAGCTATAATTTTCTTATTAGTAACCTAGTTTGAGGCACGGGTTTTAGAGCGCAGCTGAAGTTTTGAGCTATAATTTTCTTATTAGTAACCTAGTTTGAGGCACTGGTATTAGAGCGCAGCTAAACTTTTGAGTTATAATTTGCTTATTAGTAACCTAGTTTGAGGCACGGGTTTTACAGCGCAGCTGAAGTTTTGAGCTATAATTTTCTTATTAGTAACCTAGTTTGAGGCACGGGTATTAGAGCGCAGGTGAAGTTTTGAGCTATAATTTTCTTATTAGTAACCTAGTTTGAGGCACGAGATTTAGAGCGCAGCTGAAGTTTTGAGCTATACACTTCCTTATTAGTAACCTAGATTGAGGCACCGGTTTTAGAGCGCAGCTGAGTTTTTGAGCTATACACTTCCTTATTAGTAACCTAGTTTGAGTCACGGTTTTAGAGCGCAGCTGAATTATTGAGCTATACACTTTCTTATTAGTAAACTAGTTTGAGGCACCGGTTTTAGAGCTTAGCTGATGTTTTGAGCTATAATTTTCTTATTAGTAACCTAGTTTGAGGCACGAGTTTTAGAGCGCAGCTGAAGTTTTGAGCTATACACTTCCTTATTAATTACCTAGTTTGAGTCACGGGTTTTAGAGCGCAGCTAAAGTTTTGAGCTATAATTTTCTTATTAGTAACCTAGTTTGAAGCACCGGTTTTAGAGCGCAGCTGAAGTTTTGAGCTATAATTTTCTTATTAGTAACCTAGTTTGAGGAACGTATTTTAGAGCACAGCTGAATTATTGAGCTATACACTTCTTATTAGTAACCTAGTTTAAGAAACGGGTTTTAGAGCGCAGCTGAAGTTTTGAGCTATACACTTTCTTATTAGTAACCTAGTTTGAAGCACGGGTTTTAGAGCGCAGCTGAAGTTTTGACCTATACACTTCCTTATTAGTAACCTAGTTTGAGAGAAGGGTTTTATAGCGCAGCTGAAGTTTTGAGCTATACACTTCCTTATTAGTAACCTAGTTTGAGGCACCGGTTTTAGAGCGCAGCTGAATTTTTGAGCTATACACTTTCTTATTAGTAAACTAGTTTGAGGCACCGGTTTTAGAGCTTAGCTGAAGATTTGAGCTATAATTTTCTTATTAGTAACCTAGTTTGAGGCACGGGTATTAGAGCGCAGCTAAAGTTTTGTGCTATAATATGCTTATTAGTAACCTAGTTTCAGGCACGGGTTTTAGAGCGCAGCTAAAGTTTTGAGCTATAATTTGCTTATTAGTAACCTAGTTTGAGGCACGGGTATTAGAGCGCAGCTGAAATTTTGAGCTATAATTTTCTTATTAGTAACCTAGTTTGAGGCACGGGTATTAGAGCGCTGCTAAAGTTTTCAGCTATAATTTTCTTATTACTAACCTAGTTTGAAGCACGAGTTTTAGAGCGCAGCTGAAGTTTTGAGCTATAATTTTCTTATTAGTAACCTAGTTTGAGGAACGTATTTTAGAGCACAGCTGAATTATTGAGCTATACACTTCTTATTAGTAACCTAGTTTAAGAAACGGGTTTTAGAGCGCAGCTGAAGTTTTGAGCTATACACTTTCTTATTAGTAACCTAGTTTGAGGCACCGGTTTTAGAGCGCAGCTGAAGTTTTGACCTATACACTTCCTTATTAGTAACCTAGTTTGAGAGAAGGGTTTTATAGCGCAGCTGAAGTTTTGAGCTATACACTTCCTTATTAGTAACCTAGTTTGAGGCACGGGTTTTAGAGCGCAGCTGATGTTTTGAGCTATAATTTTCTTATTAGTAACCTAGTTTGAGGCACCAGTTTTAGAGCGGAGCTGAATTTTTGAGCTATAATTTTCTTATCAGTAACCTAGTTTGAGGCACGGGTATTAGAGCGCAGCTAAAGTTTTGAGCTATAATTTGCTTATTAGTAACCTAGTTTAAGGCACGGGTTTTAGAGTGCTGCTGAAGTTTGCTGCTATTCACTTCTTTTTTAGTAACCTACATTGAGGCACAGGTTTTAGAACGCAGCTGAATTTTTGAGCTATTATTTGCTTATTAGTAACCTAGTTTGAGGCACTGGTTTTAGAACGCAGCTAAATTTTTGAGCTATTCACTTCCTTATTAGTAACCTAGTTTGAGGGACCGGTTTTAGAGCGCAGCTGAACTTTTGAGCTATAATTTTCTTATTGGTAACCTAGTTTGAGGCACGGGTTTTAGAGCACAGCTGAAGTTTTGAGCTATAATTTTCTTATTAGTAACCTAGTTTGAGGCACGGGTATTAGAGCGCAGCTGAAGTTTTGAGCTATAATTTTCTTATTAGTAACCTAGTTTGAGGCACGGGTTTTAGAGCGCAGCTGAAGTTTTGAGCTATAATTTTCTTATTAGTAACCTAGTTTGAGGCACTGGTATTAGAGCGCAGCTAAAGTTTTGAGTTATAATTTGCTTATTAGTAACCTAGTTTGAGGCACGGGTTTTAGAGCGCAGCTGAAGTTTTGAGCTATAATTTTCTTATTAGTAACCTAGTTTGAGGCACGGGTATTAGAGCGCAGGTGAAGTTTTGAGCTATAATTTTCTTATTAGTAACCTGGTTTGAGGCACGTGTTTTAGAGCGCAGCTGAAGTTTTGAACTATACACTTCCTTATTAGTAACCTAGTTTGATAGAAGGGTTTTATAGCGCAGCTGAAGTTTTGAGCTATACACTTCCTTATTAGTAATCTAGTTAGAGGCATGGGTTTTAGAGCGCAGCTGAATTTTTAAGCTATACACTTCCTTATTAGTAACCTAGTTTGAGGCACGGGTTTTAGAGCGTAGCTGAAGATTTGAGCTATACATTTCCTTATTAGTAACCTAGTTTGAGGCACGGGTTTTAGAGCGCAGCTGAAGATTTGAGCTATACACTTCCTTATTAATTACCTAGTTTGAGGCACGGGTTATAGAGCGCAGCTGAATTTTTGAGCTATAATTTTCTTATTAGTAACCTAGTTTGAGGAGCGGGTTTTAATGAGCAGCTGAGTTTTTGAGATATAATTTGCTAATTAGTATTTTAGTTTTACGTAGGGGTTTTAGAGCGCCGCTAAAGTTTTTAGCTATAAATTGCTTTTTAGTAACCTACTTTGAGGCACGGGTTTTAGAACGCAGCTGAATTTTTGAGCTATTATTTGCTTATTAGTAACCTAGTTTGAGGCACTGGTTTTAGAACGCAGCTGAAGTTTTGAGCTATACACTTTCTTATTAGTAACCTAGTTTAAGGCACCGGTTTTAGAGCGCAGCTGAAGTTTTGAGCTATAATTTTCTTATTAGTAACCTAGTTTGAAGCACCGGTTTTAGAGCGTAGCTGAAGTTTTGAGCTATAATTTTCTTATTAGTAACCAAGTTTGAAGCACTGGTTTTAGAGCGCAGCTGAAGTTTTGAGCTATAATTTTCTTATTAGTAACCTAGTTTGAGGCACGGGTATTAGAGCGCAGCTGAAGTTTTGAGCTATAATTTTCTTATTAGTAACCTAGTTTGAAGCACCGGTTTTAGAGCGCAGCTGAAGTTTTGAGCTATATACTTCCTTATTAGTAACCTAGTTTGAGGCACCGGTTTTAGAGCGCAGCTGAATTTTTGAGATATACACTTTCTTATTAGTAACCTAGTTTGAGGCACCGGTTTTAGAGCTTAGCTGAAGTTTTGAGCTATAATTTTCTTATTAGTAACCTAGTTTGAAGTACCGGTTTTAGAGCGCAGCTGAAGTTTTGAGCTATAATTTTCTTATTAGTAACCTAGTTTGAGGCACGGGTATTAGAGCGCAGCTGAAGTTTTGAGCTATAATTTTCTTATTAGTAACCTAGTTTGAGGCACGGGTATTAGAGTGCAGCTAAAGTTTTGAGTTATAATTTGCTTATTAGTAACCTAGTTTCAGGCACGGGTTTTAGAGCGCAGCTAAAGTTTTGAGCTATAATTTGCTTATTAGTAACCTAGTTTGAGGCACGGGTTTTAGAGCGCAGCTGAAGTTTGCTGCTATTCACTTCCTTATTAGTAACCTAGTTTGAGGCACTGGTTTTAGAACGCAGCTGAAGTTTTGAGCTATACACTTCCTTATTAGTAACCTAGATTGAGGCACGGGTTTTAGAGCGCAGATGAAGTTTTGAGCTATTATTTTCTTATTAGTAACCTAGTTTGAGGCACGGGTATTAGAGCGCAGGTAAAGATTTGAGCTATAATTTTCTTATTAGTAACCTAGTTTGAGGCACTGGTATTAGAGCGCAGCTAAAGTTTTGAGCTATAATTTGCTTATTAGTAACCTAGTTTGAGGCACGGGTTATAGAGCGCAGCTAAACTTTTGAGCTATAATTTGCTTATTAGTAACCTAGTTTGAGGCACGGGTTATAGAGCGCAGCTGAAGTTTTGAGCTATAATTTTCTTATTAGTAACCTAGTTTGAGGCACGGGTATTAGAGCGCAGGTAAAGATTTGAGCTATAATTTTCTTATTAGTAACCTAGTTTGAGGCACTGGTATTAGAGCGCAGATAAAGTTTTGAGCTATAATTTGCTTATTAGTAACCTAGTTTGAGGCACTGGTTTTAGAGCGCAGCTAAAGTTTTGAGCTATAATTTGCTTATTAGTAACCTAGTTTGAGGCACGGGTTTTAGAGCGCAGCTGAATTTTTGAGCTATAATTTTCTTATTAGTAACCTAGTTTGAGGCGCGGGTTTTAATGAGCAGCTGAGTTTTTGAGATATAATTTGCTAATTAGTATTTTAGTTTTACGTAGGGGTTTTAGAGCGCCGCTAAAGTTTTTAGCTATAAATTGCTTTTTAGTAACCTACTTTGAGGCACGGGTTTTAGAACGCAGCTGTATTTTTGAGCTATTATTTGCTTATTAGTAACCTAGTTTGAGGTACTGGTTTTAGAACGCAGCTGAAGTTTTGAGCTATACACTTCCTTATTAGTAACCTAGTTTAAGGCACCGGTTTTAGAGCGCAGCTAAAGTTTTGAGCTATAATTTGCTTATTAGTAACCTAGTTTGAGGCACGGGTTATAGAGCGCAGCTGAATTTTTGAGCTATAATTTTCTTATTAGTAACCTAATTTGAGGCACGGGTTTTAAAGAGCATCTGAGTTTTTGAGCTATAATATGCTAATTAGTATTTTAGTTTTAGGTAGGGGTTTTAGAGCGCCGCTAAAGTTTTTAGCTATAAATTGTTTTTTTAGTAACCTACTTTGAGGCACGGGTATTAGAGCGAAGCTGAACTTTTGAGCTATAATTTTCTTATTAGTAACCTAGTTTGAGGCACGGGTTTTAGAGCGCAGCTGAAGTTTTGAGCTATAATTTTCTTATTAGTAACCTAGTTTGAAGTACGGGTTTTAGAGCGCAGCTGAAGTTTTGAGCTATAATTTTCTTATTAGTAACCTAGTTTGAGGCACGGGTTTTAGTGCGCAGCTGAAGTTTTGAGCTATAATTTTCTTATTAGTAACCTAGTTTGAGGCACGGGTTTTACAGCGCAGCTGAAGTTTTGAGCTATAATTTTCTTATTAGTAACCTAGTTTGAGGCACGGGTTTTACAGCGCAGCTGAAGTTTTGAGCTATAATTTTCTTATTAGTAACCTAGTTGAGGCACGTGTTTTAGAGCGCAGCTGAAGTTTTGAGCTATACACTTCCTTATTAGTAACCTAGTTTGAGGCACCGGTTTTAGAGCGCAGCTGAACTTTTGAGCTATAATTTTCTTATTAGTAACCTAGTTTGAGGCACGGGTTTTAGAGCGCAGCTGAAGTTTTGAGCTATAATTTTCTTATTAGTAACCTAGATTGAGGCACGGGTTTTAGAGCGCAGCTGAAGTTTTGAGCTATAATTTTCTTATTAGTAACCTAGTTTGAGGCACGGGTTTTAGAGCGCAGCTGAAGTTTTGAGCTATAATTTTCTTATTAGTAACCTAGTTTGAGGCACTGGTATTAGAGCGCAGCTAAACTTTTGAGTTATAATTTGCTTATTAGTAACCTAGTTTGAGGCACGGGTTTTACAGCGCAGCTGAAGTTTTGAGCTATAATTTTCTTATTAGTAACCTAGTTTGAGGCACGGGTATTAGAGCGCAGGTGAAGTTTTGAGCTATAATTTTCTTATTAGTAACCTAGTTTGAGGCACGTGTTTTAGAGCGCAGCTGAAGTTTTGAGCTATACACTTCCTTATTAGTAACCTAGATTGAGGCACCGGTTTTAGAGCGCAGCTGAGTTTTTGAGCTATATACTTCCTTATTAGTAACCTAGTTTGATGCACGGTTTTAGAGCGCAGCTGAATTATTGAGCTATACACTTTCTTATTAGTAAACTAGTTTGAGGCACCAGTTTTAGAGCTTAGCTGAAGATTTGAGCTATAATTTTCTTATTAGTAACCTAGTTTGAGGCACGAGTTTTAGAGCGCAGCTGAAGTTTTGAGCTATACACTTCCTTATTAATTACCTAGTTTGAGTTACGGGTTTTAGAGCGCAGGTAAAGTTTTGAGCTATAATTTTCTTATTAGTAACCTAGTTTGAAGCACCGGTTTTAGAGCACAGCTGAAGTTTTGAACTATAATTTTCTTATTAGTAACCTAGTTTGAGGAACGTATTTTAGAGCACAGCTGAATTATTGAGCTATACACTTCTTATTAGTAACCTAGTTTAAGAAACGGGTTTTAGAGCGCAGCTGAAGTTTTGAGCTATACACTTTCTTATTAGTAATCTAGTTTGAAGCACGGGTTTTAGAGCGCAGATGAAGTTTTGACCTATACACTTCCTTATTAGTAACCTAGTTTGAGAGAAGGGTTTTATAGCGCAGCTGAAGTTTTGAGCTATACACTTCCTTATTAGTAACCTAGTTTGAGGCATCGGTTTTAAAGCGCAGCTGAATTTTTGAGCTATACAATTTCTTATTAGTAAACTAGTTTGAGGCACCGGTTTTAGAGCTTAGCTGAAGATTTGAGCTATAATTTTCTTATTAGTAACCTAGTTTGAGGCACGGGTATTAGAGCGCAGCTAAAGTTTTGTGCTATAATATGCTTATTAGTAACCTAGTTTCAGGCACGGGTTTTAGAGCGCAGCTAAAGTTTTGAGCTATAATTTGCTTATTAGTAACCTAGTTTGAGGCACGGGTATTAGAGCGCAGCTGAAATTTTGAGCTATAATTTTCTTATTAGTAACCTAGTTTGAGGCACGGGTATTAGAGCGCTGCTAAAGTTTTCAGCTATAATTTTCTTATTACTAACCTAGTTTGAAGCACG
This sequence comes from Geotrypetes seraphini, assembly GCF_902459505.1. Classification (NCBI taxonomy): domain Eukaryota; kingdom Metazoa; phylum Chordata; class Amphibia; order Gymnophiona; family Dermophiidae; genus Geotrypetes; species Geotrypetes seraphini. Next base: position 65,526,952 of record NC_047091.1, on the reverse strand, counting down.
AGTTTTAGAGCGCAGCTGAAGTTTTGATCTATAATTTTCTTATTAGTAACCTAGTTTGAGGAACGTATTTTAGAGCACAGCTGAATTATTGAGCTATACACTTCTTATTAGTAACCTAGTTTAAGAAACGGGTTTTAGAGCGCAGCTGAAGTTTTGAGCTATACACTTTCTTATTAGTAACCTAGTTTGAGGCACGGGTTTTAGAGCGCAGCTGAAGTTTTGACCTATACACTTCCTTATTAGTAACCTAGTTTGAGAGAAGGATTTTATAGCGCAGCTGAAGTTTTGAGCTATACACTTCCTTATTAGTAACCTAGTTTGAGGCACGGGTTTTAGAGCGCAGCTGAATTTTTGAGCTATAATTTTCTTATTAGTAACCTAGTTTGAGGCACCAGTTTTAGAGCGGAGCTGAATTTTTGAGCTATAATTTTCTTATCAGTAACCTAGTTTGAGGCACGGGTATTAGAGCGCAGCTAAAGTTTTGAGCTATAATTTGCTTATTAGTAACCTAGTTTAAGGCACGGGTTTTAGAGTGCTGCTGAAGTTTGCTGCTATTCACTTCTTTTTTAGTAACCTACATTGAGGCACAGGTTTTAGAACGCAGCTGAATTTTTGAGCTATTATTTGCTTATTAGTAACCTAGTTTGAGGCACTGGTTTTAGAACGCAGCTAAATTTTTGAGCTATTCACTTCCTTATTAGTAACCTAGTTTGAGGGACCGGTTTTAGAGCGCAGCTGAACTTTTGAGCTATAATTTTCTTATTGGTAACCTAGTTTGAGGCACGGGTTTTAGAGCACAGCTGAAGTTTTGAGCTATAATTTTCTTATTAGTAACCTAGTTTGAGGCACGGGTATTAGAGCGCAGGTGAAGTTTTGAGCTATAATTTTCTTATTAGTAACCTAGTTTGAGGCACGGGTTTTAGAGCGCAGCTGAAGTTTTGAGCTATAATTTTCTTATTACCGTATTTTCGCGGATATAACGCGCGCGTTATACGTGATTTTACGTACCGCGCATACCCCTCGCGCGGTATATGCCTGAGCGCGGTATACAAAAGTTTTTAAACATAGTTCCCACCCCGCCCGACGCCCGATTCACCCCCCCAGCAGGACCGCTCGCACCCCCACCCCGAACGACCGCTCGCACGCGCTCCCACCCGCACCCGCATCCACGATCGGAGCAAGAGGGAGCCCAAGCCCTCTTGCCCGGCCGACTCCCCGACGTCCGATACATCCCCCCCCCCCCCCGGCAGGACCACTCGCACCCTCACCCCGAAGGACCGCCGACTCCCCAACAATATCGGGCCAGGAGGAAGCCCAAACCCTCCTGGCCACGGCGACCCCCTAACCCCACCCCGCACTACATTACGGGCAGGAGGGATCCCAGGCCCTCCTGCCCTCGACGCAAACCCCCTCCCCCCAACGACCGCCCCCCCCCAAGAACCTCCGCCCGTCCCCCAGCCGACCCGCGACCCCCCTGGCCGACCCCCACGACACCCCCACCCGCCTTCCCCGTACTTTGTGTAGTTGGGCCAGAAGGGAGCCCAAACCCTCCTGGCCACGGCGACCCCCTAACCCCACCCCGCACTACATTACGGGCAGGAGGGATCCCAGGCCCTCCTGCCCTCGACGCAAACCCCCCTCCCTCCAACGACCGCCCCCCCCCAAGAACCTCCGACCGACCCGCGACCCCCCTGGCCGACCCCCCCACCCCCCTTCCCCGTACCTTTGGAAGTTGGCCGGACAGACGGGAGCCAAACCCGCCTGTCCGGCAGGCAGCCAACGAAGGAATGAGGCCGGATTGGCCCATCCGTCCTAAAGCTCCGCCTACTGGTGGGGCCTAAGGCGCGTGGGCCAATCAGAATAGGCCCTGGAGCCTTAGGTCCCACCTGGGGGCGCGGCCTGAGGCACATGGGCCAAACCCGACCATGTGTCTCAGGCTGCGCCCCCAGGTGGGACCTAAGGCTCCAGGGCCTATTCTGATTGGCCCACGCGCCTTAGGCCCCACCAGTAGGCGGAGCTTTAGGACGGATGGGCCAATCCGGCCTCATTCCTTCGTTGGCTGCCTGCCGGACAGGCGGGTTTGGCTCCCGTCTGTCCGGCCAACTTCCAAAGGTACGGGGAAGGGGGGTGGGGGGGTCGGCCAGGGGGGTCGCGGGTCGGTCGGAGGTTCTTGGGGGGGGGCGGTCGTTGGAGGGAGGGGGGTTTGCGTCGAGGGCAGGAGGGCCTGGGATCCCTCCTGCCCGTAATGTAGTGCGGGGTGGGGTTAGGGGGTCGCCGTGGCCAGGAGGGTTTGGGCTCCCTTCTGGCCCAACTACACAAAGTACGGGGAAGGCGGGTGGGGGTGTCGTGGGGGTCGGCCAGGGGGGTCGCGGGTCGGCTGGGGGACGGGCGGAGGTTCTTGGGGGGGGCGGTCGTTGGGGGGGGGGGGGTTGCGTCGAGGGCAGGAGGGCCTGGGATCCCTCCTGCCCGTAATGTAGTGCGGGGTGGGGTTAGGGGGTCGCCGTGGCCAGGAGGGTTTGGGCTCCCTTCTGGCCCAACTACACAAAGTACGGGGAAGGCGGGTGGGGGTGTCGTGGGGGTCGGCCAGGGTGGTCGCGGGTCGGCTGGGGGACGGGCGGAGGTTCTTGGGGGGGGGCGGTCGTTGGGGGGAGGGGGTTTGCGTCGAGGGCAGGAGGGCCTGGGATCCCTCCTGCCCGTAATGTAGTGCGGGGGGGGGTTAGGGGGTCGCCGTGGCCAGGAGGGTTTGGGCTCCCTTCTGGCCCAACTACACAAAGTACGGGGAAGGCGGGTGGGGGTGTCGTGGGGGTCGGCCAGGGGGGTCGCGGGTCGGCTGGGGGACGGGCGGAGGTTCTTGGGGGGGGGCGGTCGTTGGGGGGAGGGGGTTTGCGTCGAGGGCAGGAGGGCCTGGGATCCCTCCTGCCCGTAATGTAGTGCGGGGTGGGGTTAGGGGGTCGCCGTGGCCAGGAGGGTTTGGGCTCCCTCCTGGCCCGATATTGTTGGGGAGTCGGCGGTCCTTCGGGGTGAGGGTGCGAGTGGTCCTGCCGGGGGGGGGGGGATGTATCGGACGTCGGGGAGTCGGCCGGGCAAGAGGGCTTGGGCTCCCTCTTGCTCCGATCGTGGATGCGGGTGCGGGTGGGAGCGCGTGCGAGCGGTCGTTCGGGGTGGGGGTGCGAGCGGTCCTGCCGAGGGGGGAGAAGAATCGGACGTCGAGGGGGGGCATCAGGCTTTCAGGATGGGGACAGGACTTCAAGGGGGGACAGGACTTCAAGGGGGACAGGCACGGAGAGGCGGGGCAGTGCACCGAAAGTCAGGGCGGGTGAACGGTGAGTCGGGGCAACCAGAGGAGAGTCGGGGCAGTGCACCGAAAGTCAGGGTGAGTCGGGGCAACCAGATGAGAGTCGGGGAGGGCGAAAGGAGAGTCGGGGTGGCCAGAGGAGAGTCGGGCAGCATGCGCGTTATATGCCTGAGCGCGGTATAGAAAAGTTTTTGTACATATCATCGTGATTTCTGCGCGCTATACCCCTGTGCGCGTTTTACAATGGTGCGCGTTATATCCGCGAAAATACGGTAGTAACCTAGTTTGAGGCACTGGTATTAGAGCGCAGCTAAAGTTTTGAGTTATAATTTGCTTATTAGTAACCTAGTTTGAGGCACGGGTTTTACAGCGCAGCTGAAGTTTTGAGCTATAATTTTCTTATTAGTAACCTAGTTTGAGGCACGGGTATTAGAGCGCAGGTGAAGTTTTGAGCTATAATTTTCTTATTAGTAACCTAGTTTGAGGCACATGTTTTAGAGCGCAGCTGAAGTTTTGAACTATACACTTCCTTATTAGTAACCTAGTTTGATAGAAGGGTTTTATAGCGCAGCTGAAGTTTTGAGCTATACACTTCCTTATTAGTAATCTAGTTAGAGGCATGGGATTTAGAGCGCAGCTGAATTTTTAAGCTATACACTTCCTTATTAGTAACCTAGTTTGAGGCACGGGTTTTAGAGCGTAGCTGAAGATTTGAGCTATACATTTCCTTATTAGTAACCTAGTTTGAGGCACGGGTTTTAGAGCGCAGCTGAAGATTTGAGCTATACACTTCCTTATTAATTACCTAGTTTGAGTCACGGGTTTTAGAGCGCAGCTAAAGTTTTGAGCTATAATTTTCTTATTAGTAACCTAGTCTGAGGCACGGGTTTTAGTGCGCAGTTAAAGTTTTGAGCTATAATTTTCTTATTAGTAACCTAGTTTGAAGCACCGGTTTTAGAGCGCAGCTGAAGTTTTGAGCTATAATTTTCTTATTAGTAACCTAGTTTGAGGAACGTATTTTAGAGCACAGCTGAATTATTGAGCTATACACTTCTTATTAGTAACCTAGTTTAAGAAACGGGTTTTAGAGCGCAGCTGAAGTTTTGAGCTAAACACTTTCTTATTAGTAACCTAGTTTGAAGCACGGATTTTAGAGCGCAGCTGAAGTTTTGAATTATACACTTCCTTATTTGTAACCTAGTTTGAGAGAAGGATTTTATAGCGCAGCTGAAGTTTTGAGCTATACACTTCCTTATTAGTAACCTAGTTTGAGGCACGGGTTTTAGAGCGCAGCTGAATTTTTGAGCTATAATTTTCTTATTAGTAACCTAGTTTGAGGCACCGGTTTTAGAGCGGAGCTGAATTTTTGAGCTATACACTTCCTTATTAGTAACCTAGTTTAAGGCACCGGTTTTAGAGCGCAGCTGAATTTTTGAGCTATAATTTTCTTATTAGTAACCTAGTTTGAGGCACGGGTATTAGAGCGCAGCTAAAGTTTTGAGTTATAATTTGCTTATTATTAACCTAGTTTCAGGCACGGGTTTTAGACTGCAGCTAAAGTTTTGAGCTATAATTTGCTTATTAGTAACCTAGTTTGAGGCACGGGTTTTAGAGCGCAGCTGAAGTTTGCTGCTATTCACTTCTTTATTAGTAATCTAGTTTGAGGCACGGGTTTTAGAGCGCAGCTGAATTTTTGAGCTATAATTTGCTTATTAGTAACCTAATTTGAAGCACGGGTTTTAAAGAGCAGCTGAGTTTTTGAGCTATAATATGCTAATTAGTATTTTAGTTTTAGGTAGGGGTTTTAGAGCGCCACTAAAGTTTTTAGCTATAAATTGTTTTTTTTAGTAACCTACTTTGAGGCACGGGTTTTAGAACGCAGCTGAATTTTTGAGCTATTATTTGCTTATTAGTAACCTAGTTTGAGGCACTGGTTTTAGAGTGAAGCTGAACTTTTGAGCTATAATTTTCTTATTAGTAACCTAGTTTGAGGCACGGGTTTTAGAGCGCAGCTGAAGTTTTGAGCTATAATTTGCTTATTAGTAACCTAGTTTGAGGCACGGGTTTTAGAGCGCAGCTGAATTTTTGAGCTATAATTTTCTTATTAGTAACCTAGTTTGAGGCACCGGTTTTAGAGCGGAGCTGAATTTTTGAGCTATACACTTCCTTATTAGTAACCTAGTTTAAGGCACCGGTTTTAGAGCGCAGCTGAAGTTTTGAGCTATAATTTTCTTATTAGTAACCTAGTTTGAGGCACGGGTATTAGAGCGCAGCTAAAGTTTTGAGTTATAATTTGCTTATTAGTAACCTAGTTTGAGGCACGGGTTTTAGAGCGCAGCTAAAGTTTTGAGCTATAATTTGCTTATTAGTAACAGTTTGAGGCACGGGTTTTAGAGCGCAGCTGAAGTTTGCTGCTATTCACTTCTTTATTAGTAATCTAGTTTGAGGCACGGGTTTTAGAGCGCAGCTGAATTTTTGAGCTATAATTTGCTTATTAGTAACATAATTTGAGGCACGGGTTTTAAAGAGCAGCTGAGTTTTTGAGCTATAATATGCTAATTAGTATTTTAGTTTTAGGTAGGGGTTTTAGAGCGCCGCTTAAGTTTTTAGCTATAAATTGTTTTTTTAGTAACCTACTTTGAGGCACGGGTTTTAGAACGCAGCTGAATTTTTGAGCTATTATTTGCTTATTAGTAACCTAGTTTGAGGCACTGGTTTTAGAACGCAGCTGAAGTTTTGAGCTATACACTTCCATATTAGTAACCTAGTTTGAGGCACCGGTTTTAGAGCGAAGCTGAACTTTTGAGCTATACACTTCCTTATTAGTAATCTAGTTAGAGGCATGGGTTTTAGAGCGCAGCTGATGTTTTGAGCTATAATTTTATTATTAGTAACCTAGTTTGAAGTACGGGTTTTAGAGCGCAGCTGAAGTTTTGAGCTATAATTTTCTTATTAGTAACCTAGTTGAGGCACGTGTTTTAGAGCGCAGCTGAAGTTTTGAACTATACACTTCCTTATTAGTAACCTAGATTGAGGCACCGGTTTTAGAGCGCAGCTGAGTTATTGAGCTATATACTTCCTTATTAGTAACCTAGTTTGATGCACGGTTTTAGAGCGCAGCTGAATTATTGAGCTATACACTTTCTTATTAGTAAACTAGTTTGAGGCACCAGTTTTAGAGCGCAGCTGAAGTTTTGAGCTATAATTTTCTTATCAGTAACCTAGTTTGAGGCACGGGTATTAGAGCGCAGCTAAAGTTTTGAGTTATAATTTGCTTATTAGTAACCTAGTTTGAGGCACGGGTTTTAGAGCGCAGCTGAAGTTTTGAGCTATAATTTTCTTATTAGTAACCTAGTTTGAGGCACGGGTTTTAGAGCGCAGCTGAAGTTTTGAGCTATAATTTTCTTATTAGTAACCTAGTTTGAGGCACGGGTTTTAGAGCCCAGCTAAACTTTTGAGTTATAATTTGCTTATTAGTAACCTAGTTTGAGGCACGAGTTTTACAGCGCAGCTGAAGTTTTGAGCTATAATTTTCTTATTAGTAACCTAGTTTGAGGCACGGGTATTAGAGCGCAGGTGAAGTTTTGAGCTATAATTTTCTTATTAGTAACCTAGTTGAGGCACATGTTTTAGAGCGCAGCTGAAGTTTTGAACTATACACTTCCTTATTAGTAACCTAGATTGAGGCACCGGTTTTAGAGCGCAGCTGAGTTTTTGAGCTATATACTTCCTTATTAGTAACCTAGTTTGAGGCACGGTTTTAGAGCACAGCTGAATTTTTGAGCTATACACTTTCTTATTAGTAAACTAGTTTGAGGCACCGGTTTTAGAGCTTAGCTGAAGATTTGAGCTATAATTTGCTTATTAGTAACCTAGTTTGAGGCACGGCTTTTAGAGCGCAGCTGAATTTTTGAGCTATATATCTGCTTATTAGTAACCTAATTTGAGGCACGGGTTTTAAAGAGCAGCTGAGTTTTTAAGGTATAAATCTGCTTATTAGTAACCTAATTTCCGGAACTTGGAGGCTTGGTGGTTGGCTGCCTAGCAGTTGAGCTCCCTCCTCTGAACATCAATTATTAAACTTAAAGGTTTCACTATTGGCCAGATCGGGAGCCCTTTCCAGCAGGGCACCTAACATCATCTACACCCCTGCCCCGTTCCAGCAGGGTAGAGAACTACATGAGGAGCAGTGCTGACTGTGCTCGGTACCAACTGCCAGTTTCACTAGTGGTCAGATCGGGAGCCCTTTCCAGCAGGGCACCTAGCATCATCTTCACCCCTCCCCCATTCCAGCAGGGGAGAGAATTACAAGAGGAGCAGCGCTGACGGTGCTCGGTACCAACTGCCAGTTTCACTAGTGGCCAGATCGGGAGCCCTTTCCAGCAGGGCACCTAGCATCATCTACACCCCTCCCCCGTTCCAGCAGGGGAGAGAATTACAAGAGGAGCAGCGCTGACGGTGCTCGGCACCAACTGCCAGTTTCACTAGTGGCCAGATCAGGAGCCTGTTCCAGCAGGTCACCTAGCATTATCTACACCCCTCCCCCGTTCAGCAGGGGAGAGAATTACAAGAGAAGCAGTGCTGTCGGTGCTCGGCACCAACTGCCAGTTTCACTAGGGGCCAGATCGGGAGCCCTTTCCAACAGGGCACCTAGCATCATCTACACCTCTCTCCCGTTCCAGCAGGGGAGAGAACTACAGGAGGAGCAGCGCTGACGGTGCTCAGCACCAACTGCCAGTTTCACTAGTGGCCAGATTGGGAGCCCTTTCCAGCAGGGCATCTAGCATCATCTACACCCCTCCCCTGTTCCAGCAGGGGAGAGCCGACAGTTGAGAGCTGCAGTCTAATGCTTAAACCAACGGGGCTCCTTTCTGACTAACTCACCGCCCTCCCCCTCCTTGGCTTATCGAGATCCACTGGGGGCCAAATTTTATTACTGTCTATGCTCTTGTTTAGCTCCATATTTTTTATTATTGTCCAACGGGGAAAGCGTTTCAGAGGTCTCAGTAGGAGATACGCTAGCCTCCAGCGACCACAACATAGTATGGTTCAATCTTAGGAAAGGCTTCCCTAGATCAAACACGAAAACAAAGGTACTCAATTTCCGGGGCACAGACTTCGCATGCATGGGAGATTTCGTCCATCAGACGCTGCAGGACCAAGCGGAGACCGATGATGTAGAAGCTAAGTGGTTAACACTGAAATCAACCATACATGAAGCAACTAGCCGCTTCATAAAATCAGTAAATAAACAACAAAGAAAAAATAAACCCCAATGGTTCACCGCGGAGATCTTGCACCTCATTAAGGAGAAGAAAAAAGCGTTTCTCTCCTACAAGCGCACGGAGAAAAGAGAGGCAAAAGTAGAATATAGGACCAGGTCTACAGCGGTCAAAATGGCAGTTAGGGAGGCAAAACTTCGAGTGGAAGAAATTCTGGCAAAAAACATTAAAAAGGGGGACAAATCCTTCTTCAGGTATATTAGTGACAGAAAAAGGAACACAGGCGGGATAGTACGCCTTAGAAGACCGGACGGAAGTTACGTGGAAGCAGATTCCGATAAAGCCGAACTACTGAATGAATACTTCTGCTCAGTCTTCACCTGTGAAGCACCGGGACACGGTCCGCAGTTGAAGGCAACACAAAGCACAGAAGACCCGTTTCAGAATTTTGAGTTCACACCAGGTGAAGTTTACAGTGAACTGGCAAGACTCAAGGTGAACAAAGCCATGGGACCAGACAATTTGCACCCAAGAGTGCTCAGAGAATTGAGCGATGTCCTGGCGAAACCGTTGGCTGAGCTATTCAATCTCTCCCTAAGTAAGGGGAAAGTTCCCCTGGACTGGAAATTAGCTAATGTCGTTCCTCTGCATAAAAAGGGTTGCAGGGCAAAGGCTGCGAATTATAGACCGGTGAGTCTCACATCAATAGTGTGCAAACTCATGGAAACACTAATTAAAAGCAAATTGGACACGATCTTGAATGAAGGGAATCTTCGGGATCCCAGTCAGCATGGATTCACCAAGGGTAGGTCCTGCCAATCCAATCTCATCAGCTTCTTTGACTGGGTAACAAGAAAGTTGGACTTGGGAGAGTCTTTGGACGTCGTGTACCTGGACTTCAGGAAAGCTTTTGACAGTGTCTCACACCGCAGGCTGCTAAGCAAGATGGAATCGATGGGGTTAGGAGAGACACTAACTGCATGGGTCAATGATTGGCTGAGTGGCAGACTTCAGAGGGTGGTGGTTAATGGTACCCTCTCTAAAACATCGGAGGTGACCAGTGGAGTGCCGCAGGGCTCGGTCCTGGGTCTACGCCTTTTCAACATATTCATAGGGGATCTGACTCAAGGGCTTCAAGGTAAAATAACACTATTCGCCGATGACGCCAAACTATGTAATATAGTAAGTGAATGCAGTTTACAGAATTATATGGCGCAGGACCTGCTTACATTGGAAAGTTGGTCCTCAACCTGGCAGCTAGGCTTCAATGCTAAGAAATGTAAGGTCATGCACCTCGGAAGCGGAAATCCATGCAGGACATACTTCTTGAACGGAAAAACTTTAACTAGGACTTCAGCAGAACGAGATTTAGGAGTAATCATCAGTGCAGACATGAAAACTGCCAATCAAGTGGAGAAGGTTTCATCTAAGGCAAGGCAGATATTGGGTTGTATCAATAGAAGTTTCGTCAGCCGAAAGCCTGAAGTCATAATGCCGTTGTACAGGGCCATGGTGAGACCTCATCTGGAGTACTGTGTGCAATTCTGGAGGCCACATTACAGTAAAGATGTGCGCAGAATTGAATCGGTTCAACGGACGGCCACCAGGATGATCTCGGGGCTCAAGGGTCTCTCGTACGAAGAGAGACTAAACAAATTGCAGCTCTACACTCTTGAAGAACGTAGGGAGAGGGGAGACATGATCGAAACATTTAAGTACCTCACGGGACGTGTCGAAGTGGAAGATGATATTTTCTTTCTCAAGGGACCCTCGGCCACAAGAGGGCACCCGCTCAAACTCAGGGGCGGAAAATTTCATGGCGACACCAGAAAGTATTTCTTCACAGAGAGAGTGGTTGATCATTGGAACAAGCTTCCAGTGCAGGTGATCGAGGCAGACAGCGTGCCAGACTTTAAGAATAAATGGGATACCCATGTGGGATCCCTACGAGGGTCAAGATAAGGAAATTGGGTCATTAGGGCATAGACAGGGGGTGGGTAAGCAGAGTGGGCAGACTTGATGGGCTGTAGCCCTTTTCTGCCGTCATCTTCTATGTTTCTATGTTTCTATGCTCTTGTTTTAGTTGCCTAAGTTTATTACTGTCTGTGCTATTGTTCAGTGCCAAACTGTATTACTGCCAAAGGTTTCGCCTTTCTTCCCTACTCTTGACTATGCACTCAGCCAGCCTAATTAAGTTCCCTGCCCCTTCCTTAGCTAACACTAATCCCCACCTGCTGCAGACTTTCACACACCAATCATCCGGCCCTAACCCCGCCATGAATCCTTTCTTCTGGTTCCTTCACCTCCTATTCTGCTCACCTCTTTATTCTTCCCTCTGTCTGATACCCCCCTCCCCCAACCTACTCGACCCACCAAACACCAATAATATTTGCCCTGGCCTCAGAATCCCCACGCTGATACACACCAGAATTCCCCCTTTCAAGAAAAATCTCCAAAAAGTCAACCTAAACTCACTAAAGCCCCTGCCCCCAGCCAATCTTCCCAATGCTGTCTCTGACTCTCTCACCCCAGTCCCGACTCTTTATTGCAATGCCAGATCAGCATGCAATAAGACCCAAATCTTGAATGACCTTCTAGATGAGTTCGATCCTGGATTCCTGTGCATCACGGAATCATGGATCGCCAAAGATGATCTTTTTACACAAAACGAACTCCTCCCCCATGGTTATCAATGCCTCTTCTCCCCCAGATCCAACAGAAAAGGAGGCGGACTGGCACTGCTCTACAAATCTTTCTTTGACGTCCAGCTCCTCGAGAAGGGCACTCACGGCTCTCTAGAATATATGCTTGTCTCTGTCAATGATGAACTCCGCACTCACCCATTGGGCATCTTATTACTATACCGCCCACCCACCCCTTGGAACAACTCCTCCAATCTCGTCTTTGAGGCTATAACAAACGCCTTTCTTAAATTTCAAAGACTACTGATTGTTGGTGATATTAATCTCCACCTTGATGACACCAACAGCAAGGACACGATCGAATTTAACAACTTCCTTACCTCTCTAGGTTTCCCCTCACCTACCTCTTCTCCAACCCATGAAAAAGGACATACACTAGACTTTACCACTTTCCTCGACCTTACTGCCTTCAAAACTTCAACCGATGACACCCGTTGGGAACAAGTCCCTTGGTCTGACCACTTCTTAGGGGCTACTTGCCTCCCCATTTTCATGTCACACCTTGAACCCCCATCCCATTCCTCCCATTCAATAACCTTCTGCAAGAAAATTTCGAGTAATCTTTTCTGGTCCAAATTTCTCAACCAACTCTCCTCCAATCCTAAGCCTACAGACTCTGAATCCTGCTAGTGCAATTGGATCTCCCTCTTCGAATCCATCTATCACTCCCTCGCTCCAATATCCACAAAAACCATCTCCTACCCCCGAAAGGCCCCTTGGTATCTACCGCTCCATAGAGAGCTAAACAGAAATGTCGCACTTTGGAGCGCAAATGGAAAAAATCTAAATCCCCCTCAGATAGACAGACCTGGAGGATCAATATTAAACTTTACAATTCATTACTAAAAAAAGCCAAGAAGAATTTCTTCGGAGATAAAATCTCCAGATCCAACAACCAGATCAGTGCGTTGTTTAACATTTGGTGCTCCTTAACTACAAAAAAGGACCCATCCTTGCTCCCGTTGTCTCTATCAGCAGATGCCCTTGCAAAATTCTTCAATGAAAAGGTTACCACCCTAAGATGCTCCTTCCCGCCTACAGTCTCCTACAACTCCCTAATCTCTACTGACCTCAACCCTTCCCTACCTGTTTCCAATCCTATTCCAGCTGACAGATCCTGGACCGTTTTTGAGCTTGTTTCTGAATTGCAAGTCTCCAAACTCTGCCTCAAAATAAAAACTTGCAAATGTACCTTGGATCCTTTCCCCTCCTACCTATTCGAGAATATCTCTACACAGGCCATCGCTTCCCTCACCAAACTTATAAATGCTGCTCTAACATCGGGCCTTTTCTCCTCCAAAATGGGACATATTGCACTAACCCCTCTACTGAAAAAGACCGACCTTGACCCCTCTATTCCCTCCAATTACCATCCAATAGCAAATATCCCTCTCCTAACCAAGATGTTAGAATCCATCATATCAACTCAACTCTCATCCTACCTAGAAAGATTCTCTATTCTCCTACCCCACCAATTTGGCTTCAGACCCAACTTCAGCTCCGAATCCCTATTAGCCTCACTAATCTCTAAGGTACAACAACTTCATTTTCGCAACAAATTCGCTGTACTTCTACAATTCGACCTCTCCGCAGCTTTCGATGTCGTCCATCATGATATCCTAATCTTCCAACTCTCTGAAATAGGCATAAGTTCCACAGTCCTAGACTGGTTCTCAAAATTCCTACGCTTACGCTCCTACACCATTAACATAAACGGTACCTCATCCCCTCCCTGGAAGCCGATATGTGGAGTCCCGCAAGGCTCACCCCTCTCTCCTATCCTTTTCAATATTTACATGTCCTCTTTGAAACTCCTTCATCTATCCCCCCTGGAAACTCTCTACACCTATTCTGACGATATCCTCATCCTCCTTGAGACCGACTCGAACCTCACTAACCTCGCTGAGAACATATCCGCATGTATAATGCACCTTCAATCCTGGGCACATTCTGTACAAATGAAATTGAACGAGTCCAAAACAAAACTACTTTGGCTCGGCCCAATATTAGGTCATTTACCCACCTCCATCCCTTTATCTTCCGGCTCCACTCTTCAGCTTGAGTCCTTGGCATCATCATAGACTCCTCTCTCTCCTTCAATGACCACCTCAACTTCTTGGTAAAAAAATGCTTCTTTAGTCTTCATATGCTGAGGAAAGTGAGATCATACTTTCATCATTCTCACTTTGTTGTCCTTGTTCAATCCACCATCCTCTCTAGATTGGATTATTGCAACTCCATCTATTTAAGCCTAACTAAAAAAAACTCCATAGACTTCAGCTAATCCAGAACGCTGTGGCCAAGCTTATTTTCGCTAAAGGCAAGTTCGACCACGTCTCCCCACTCCTGTCCAAACTTTACTGGCTCCCAGTTCACTCCAGAGTCCTCTTTAAATGTGCCTGTTTAGCTTTCAAGATCCTACATGGCATCCTTCCTCCCGTTATCCCACTCTTCTGGAACTCCTCTAACTCTAATTCCACTAGATCCTCCCAAAAACTGAAACTATCATTCCCCTCTGCAAAAGGTATATCCCGCGTAGGAAAACTAGGAACATCCCTCCCCTTTAGAACCACAGAACTCTGGAACAACCTCACATCCCCGCTCAGAATTTCAAGCTCCCTCCTATCCTTCAGCAAACACCTGAAAACTTGGCTCTTTTCAAAAATCTAACACCTCCCGCTCTTTGGTACCCTGTCCCTCTTTATCTTCCTAGCTCCTTTCCTATAACCCTTCATTGTAGCTCCTTTTCAACCTAACTCTGTAAACCGTGCCGAGCTCTACGCTTGTGGAGATGGCGTGGTATACAAACCTAAGGTTTAGTTTAGTTTAGTTTAATTTGAGGCACGGATTTTAAAGAGCAACTGAGTTTTTGAGCTATAATTTGCTTATTAGTAACCTAATTTGAGGCACGGGTTTTAGAGCGCAGCTGAAGTTTTGAGCTATAAACTTGCTTATTAGATATCTACTTTGAGGCACGGGTTTTAGAGCGCAGCTGAATTTTTGAGCTATAAATCTGCTTATTAGAAACCTAGCTTGAGGCATGTGTTTTAGAGCGCAGCTGAAGTATTGAGCTATAATTTGCTTATTAGTAACCTAGTTTGAGGCACGGGTTTTAGAGCGCAGCTGAAGTTTTGAGCTATAAACTTGCTTATTAGAAACCTAGTTTGATGCACGGGTTTGGGCTATAAACCTGCTTATTAGAGAAACCTAGTTTGAGGCACGGTTTTAAAGGGCAGCTGAAGTTTTAAACTATCATTTGCTTATTAGTAACCTAGTTTGAGGTATGGGTTTTAGAGCGCAGCTGAAGTTTTGAGCTATAAATGTGCTTATTAGTAACCTAGTTTGAGGCATTGGTTTAGGAGCGCAGCTGAATTTTTGAGCTATAAACTTGCTTATTAGAAACCTAGTTTGAGGTACGGGTTTTAGGGTGCAGCTGAATTGTTGAGCTATCACCTACTTGGCACTTTCCCAGAAGAATATGCAGCGATTGTAACTGGTACAAAATGCAGCGTTTAGGTTGCTTTGTGGATTGAAGAAGTTCGATCATGTAACACCTGCTTATCGACTTCTACACTGGCTGCCGATGGAGGGACATGTGAAATTCAAGTTTGGTTGATTTTGCTTTAAGGTACTAAACGGTTTATCCTTAAATATATAAGAGACCTTTTCTCTTTCACATCCAACAGGCATAAGCAGTGGCGTACCAAGGGGGGGCGGGGGGAGGCGGACCGCCCCAGGTGCAGCCAAAGGAGGGGTGCACAGCCGGCCCGGTCCCTATTGCGCTCCCACCCTCCCAGCGAGAGCAGCAAACCTTCCTCCAGTAGCGTCAGCTGCTTTGTGGCTTTCTCCTCCCTCTGCCGCATCACTGATTACATCATCAGTGACGCTTCATCGGCAGGAGAAAGCCGCGAAGCAGCCGACGCTACTGGAGGGAGGTTTGCTGCTTTCGCTGGGAGGGTCGGAAAGGTTCACTTGGGGGGGGGAGAGATAGGACAGTCAGTGGGAGTTCGGCTGGGAGGGGAGAGAAGCGGTCTGCCTTGGTGCTCCAAGGCCTGGCGCCATTACCTTCTTCGGGCAGCAGCAGCTTTTACAATTCGTTGCTGTTGCCGGCTTCAGGCCTTTCTCTCTGCCAGGTCCTGCCTACTTCCTGTTTTCATGAAGACAGGATCCGACAGAGAGGAAGGCCTGAAGCCAGCAACAGCAGTGAATTGTGAATGCTGCTGCTGCCCGATGAAGTTCAGGATACCAGGCCTTGGGTGACAGAAGGAGGAAAGGGAGCAGAGGGGGAGAGAATTGGGGAGAGTTGCTGTACCCAACTGGAAGGAATGATAGGAGATGCCAGGGCTTGGAGGGAAGAAGAGACGCCAGGGCATGGAGGGAAGGAGGAAGGTATGCCAGATCAAGGGAAAAGGAAGGGGGAAAGGAAGGAGGAGATGTCAGAGCACGGAGGGGGAGGGAGAGATGGAAGAAAAGGAAAGGAGAGAGATGCCGGGAATCAGGGAAGGGATGATGCCAGACTGTGAGGTGGGAAGGAAAGAAAGGAGAAGATAGAGATGCCAGAGCATAGGGGAGGGGGTGGTGACAGAGAGAGAAAAACGGAGAGATGACAGAGTTGAAATCAATCATGTACAAAGGAGAGAAGGGGCACGGGATAGATAGTTTATGGAAGGAGCATAGAAAGAGGAAGATGCCATATGGAAGAGAGAGAGAGAGGGTGCACACTGGATAGAAAGAGCACAGAGGGCAGTAAATGGAAGGGGCGAGATAGACGGTGAACAGTAGATGGAAGGGGTAGAGAGAGGAAAACAGACACTGAATGGAAGTGTGGGGGAGAGGAAGGACAGCTGCTGAATGGAAGTGTGAGGGAAAGGGGGAGCAGATGCTGGAAGGAAGTGGGGAGGAGAAAGAAAAAAAGGGCACATGCAGGATTGAGGAAGAGGATAGAGTTAGTTACTGGAAGGGGTGAGGGAAAGAGGTGGCAAGCTATAGGTAGACAGTGAAAGAGGGAAATTGAGGACTGAATAGTAAAAAAGAATTTAGACAGAGGCAGAAAATAAATTGAGAAGGAAGACCAGGGAAGAACAGGAGGAAGGGAGCGGAGAGAGAGATGCCAGAGCAGGGGGGAAGGAGAGGAGACAGATACCAGACCAATGGGGGTGAAAGGAAAGATGGAAGGGGGAGGCATACAGTTTCTGGAAGGGGCATAGAAGGAGAGAAGATGCCATATAGGGGCAGAGAGATGGCAGACAGTGGATGGAAGGAAGAGAGTAACAAGAAGATGAGGAAAGCAGAAACCAGAGAAGACAAAGGTAGAACAAAAATTTTCTATTTATTTATTGCTTTAGGAGACATGTGTCACTGTTTCTGTGGTATTGGTTCAATTTAACCTTTGTCTATGTATTTCTATTTTATCCCCCCTTTTATAAAACTGTGGAGCGTTTTTTAGCGCAAGCCGTGGTGGTAGCAGCTCTGATGCTCAGAATTCTATGAGCGTCAGAGCTGTTACCACCGTGGCTAAAATCCATGCTACATTTTTGTAAGGGGTAAGTTTGTGATGACATTCCATACTAGGCAAAGGTGGTTTCTGTGTTCTGTGTGTTCGAAAGACATGGTTTTCTGTTAGGATTGACTGCAGGATTGATCTGTACTAGTCTGGCTTGTTTAGTTTTACAATGGGTGTATTGCTGTTGTACTTCTCACTGCAGTATGTAAGATGCTGCCCTTTCCTAGGTACTCATGTGTGACGTGTGGCTTGTTACTAAAAATCATGTTTTTCGTACAGATGGGGGGTTGCCAAAATATGATGGGCCCCGGGTGTCACACATGCTAGGTATAGAAACACAGATATATTGAAAACCAATGTATGTAAAGCAACACTTTCAATTGGTGACTACTATGATTGTAGGACAATGTAGTAATAAAGCTTTGCAGAAAACTATGTGAGACAAGTATCAACTCTAAATTTACTCAAAAAGAAGGAAAAAGCCTCAGAAAAAGGCCCTCCCACCGCCACAAAGGTGGATATCAAGGTGGTTAGACGGTAACCTCACAGGCAAAACCTTCGTTAAAATGAGTGTTTGAGCAGAAAAACTTGTGCTTCACATATACAAATTTGTAGATAGAGGAAAAACCACTTATCTTCAACTGATCGGCACACCGACGGAAGCCAGCGTTTCACCGACAAGCTGCATCAGGGTGTGACCCGACCGATCAGTCTGCAAAACAAAGAAGAATAAAACAAAAAGAACTTAGACAGTTTCTCAATGAGTTTTAACTTCTTAATATTAAATACTAGCAAGTACCTTGAAAGAGCGGAAACTACCGCTTCAGAAGAGTCCAAAAAGATGGCTTCCATGGGGCGGCTCTGGAATTCTGAAATTTAAATACCCCCGGTGTGAACGTCACTACCGGAAATAAATCGAAAAAAGACGTGACAGCTGAGAGGAAAAAAGACGTGACAACTGAGAGAAAATCTGACAAGATGAACCAGTGCTACGGACCAGCAAAAACAAAAACATGCATTTTTTATTTTATTGTATTGTTTTTCATTTTTTAAAAATTTCAAAGAAAAACTTTGATTTTGAGAATTTGTTTGCTTTTCTCTTTTTTTCTCTCTTCTTTCTTGAATTATTTGTCCGTAAAATCTTATGTGATTGAAAAGGACCACTGCCAAAAAGATATAAAAAGATGTGAAAAAATGTTTTTATAAATTTTGTCTCACATAGTTTTCTGCAAAACTTTATTACTACATTGTCACACATGCTAGGTATGCCACTGGACATAAGAGAAGCTCACATCCGAACTTTGTTTCTCCAGCAGTTAGAGGTTGTAAATTTAAAAGACATCAACATCTTTTCTCACATCAGGCAGCATTATGAGGTAAAGATCTGGAACAACTGCTCATGCCTACTACTTATGGGGAATTCAGGAAACACCTAAAAACATATCTGTTCCTGAAGTACTTACGTAACTGAACTGTACAATCTCAGTCCACAACAACTGATCTTTAGAACTGTTAATCACTAATAGAGAATGACAAGGTGACAAAATTCATCACCGTCCCCGCAGATAACCGCGGGAAATAATCCCATGTCATTTTCTAGTGTCTATTTCAATCTCAATCCTTCTACACCAGCATTCTTCAAAGCAAAGCTTGCGGGTCAGTGGTTGTGGCCATTCATACTCTGATTCTTCCCTCTCTCCTTAAAGAATGACATGAAGATGGTTTACCGTGGTTATACGCGGGGATGGGAATGGTGATGAATTTTGTCACCATGTCAAACTCCTAACTTTGTTAATTCCACTCAATCTGTAGCATCTTCTAATCATTGTAAACCGCATAGAACTTCACGGTTCTGCAGTATATAAACTGTTATTATTATTAGAAACCTAGTTTGAGGCATGGGTTTTAGAGCTCAGCTGAAATTTTGAACTATAATTTGCTTATTAGAAACCTAGTTTGAGGAACGGATTTTAGAGCGCAGCTGAAGTTTTGAGCTATAAGCTTGTTTATTATAAACCTATATTGAGGCACAGGTTTTAGAGTGAACCTTTATTTTGAGATATAAACTTGCTTTTTATAAAACTATTTTGAAGCATGGGTTTTAGAGCGTGCCTGAATTTGAGATACGAGAGTCATTTCATAAATAATGCACACTATTTTTTTAAATTTACATGTTTTATATTTTTTTCATGTATTTCTTTACAATCCTTCAATATAGTCTCCTTGCTTTCAATGACTGAGTCCCAACGTCCGGGAAGCTTCATTATTCCATCCAAGACACCGTTTTAACTCAGTTGCCGAATGGCACAGGTATCGGCAGAAGAAAGCTCTTCCAGTGATGCAAAACGATGTCCACGCATAGCTTGTTTCAACTTTGGAAAAAGGTCAAAAGTCTGGTGTTCTCATGTCTGGACTGTAGGGAGCAAGAGGTAACACCTCTCAGCCGTATTCGTGTAGTTTCTCAATAAAATTCCCTATGTGGGAGGCGTGGCTTGGCGCGCGCAAGAGATGGAAGTGTAGTCGCGCTGCTCCGCTATACAAGGCAACAAATTGATTATTAAAATTTACCTTCTGTCTTCTTTTGGGCTCTCAATATCGATATTATTGGTGAGAAAGATGGCTAATACGCAGCAATCAAAAATTGACGCGGCTTTAATGGCAGCGGGCACGGCGAAGCGTGTTAAACATGATCAGGTGATGCCGTCGAAAGCCCCGTTGCCGGAAGAGGAGGAGTTGGAAAAGAAAGAAATTATGGTTGAGGTCAGGAAAATACAGCGCCTGATTCAAAGTACTGCGGATAGCATACAGGAAGTGAAGGAGGAGGTGATTCACATTAATAGACAGATGGAGGTGGCTAATCAGCGAGTGGCTGTGTTAGAGTCTAAAGTGGAACAGTTGGAGATAATGGCTGCACAGTGTAAAGGAGATAATAAAACCATCAATGAGCTACAAAAGCAACTTGTAGATTATGAAAACTTTGGGCGTAGAAAGAATATTAAAATTATTGGTTTAGCAGAGAATTTGGAGGGGGGAAATCCTATTCAGTTTTTGGAAACTTTATTACCTAAGTTACTACAGTTGAGTTCAAAATTCCCCCTAGAAATTGAAAGAGCTCATAGAATTCCATCTCAACGGTCTGCAAATCAAGCAAAGCCAAGACCACTCATTTTTAAGCATTTAAGATTCCAGCAGGCTTTTGAAATTTTAAGTTTGGCCAAAGCGGATAAAAACCTTAATTATAAGGGGTCTAAAATATTCTTCTTACCTGATTTTGCCAAGTGCACTGCAGCTACAAAGCAACAGTTTCTACAGCTTAGACCCTAGCTGAGAGAAAAAGGTTTTTAAATATGGATTATCCTGCTAAGATGAGAATTACAACTGGGAATAAATCCATTTATTTTGAGGATCCAGAGAAATTAAAGGAATTTTTGCTTACTTCGGAGCCAATGGCTACTTAGAGGTTCATTTATGATCAGAAGAACAGAAGAAGAGGAGAAAGTTTATGATTATTTTATTATTGTTAGAGAGATCTTTCTTTGTGTTTGTTTCTTTTATCTGTATTTTTAAGTGGGGTATCCAGAGAGGCACGAAGTAAATGATGGTGAGACATTGGGGCACCATGAAAGGTAATGGTTTGAGCTCTGTGCCATTCAAGTATTGAGTAATATCTTACAGGAGAAGCATTTAGCCTGGAAATGGCAGATGACTTCTGTAAAAGGCTCGCACTAGATTTGTGTTGGAACCCACACTGCAGTGTCCTGGGCATAGGATGCTAAATGGATAATGACAGCTCTTCAGTCTCTGGACTTTGCAACTGTATGGTGGGATAAAAGTAGGTCCGTGAAGTAACTGGAGCTATGCAATATCCATGGTTTATTGGGAATATCTCGTCAATTGTCTTCTTGAGTTCACTTTCATTACTGGCGTAGGCATGGGATTGTTGTACGGAAGATTAATGGACTTTATTATAACTTGGGTTCAAAGTTGAAGGTGCCACTAATGATTGGAGATGACACAAATGCCAGGCTTTTTCTTCTGGAATTTATCTTGTAAGGAGTATGTGAAAGGTGTTGAAGCCTTTGACTGAATTCTGAACGATAAAAGTTTTTGACAGAATTTGTGTATGAGAATTAAATAGTGAAATAACTTTTTAATCTTTTTAATTCTCTGTTTTTACAAAACTTTATGCAAGCTTAATGGCTACTCATATGTCTGTAAGGATATTGACTTATAGAGAGACTGCCTTTTAATTTGAGTGCCTCGAGAGAATATCGTATGTTATTACATGAAGAAGAGTCTATACCATAGCTTTTCCAAACAGGGCTTGAAAGCATGCTGTTCACCATATAGCCAGATAGGTTTTCTGGGTAGCCCACTAAATTATACATTGATATAAGGAATAAAATGATATATGAAATTATTTAAATGACAATAATTTAGGAAATGTGATTTTAGCTAATGTTTTAATTGATTTTATTTATAATATTCTTGAAGATGGATATAATGAATTGTATATTAGATTTGATTGCAAATTATTGAGTTTGAAACATTTTTAGTATCTTTTTAAATGGGATTCAATAGATATATTGTAATTATAATGATTATTGGGGATAATTTATGATTTTATTTTATAAGTTTTCATTTGATGGTTTTATGAAATTTTAAAATTCTAATGTTTAAAAGTGTGTTTTATCAATTTAGTTAATTATTTTGATTAATAGGGAATTGGGGGGAATATAGTTGATTTATTAATCAATACTTGTGTTTAATGAGTGTGATTGTATTTGATAATATATATGATTGATTGGGTGATTATTTTAATATCTGAGATGAATTTAGGGTATTAATGAATTAAGAAGATGGATTGTTTATTATGTTGCCTGGGGGGGTATTGTGATTATATGTCCTATGCGTGTTCCAAGACAATCATTTTTAGGGGGAGGTTTGGGAGGGTTGAGGATTGGGGGGTTTGTTGGATTTAGGGGTAATGAATTTTTAGAAGATGGGGGTATTGCATCAATTCAAGTTATTATTAAACTTATTAGGTGTGGTGGTGTCTGGTCATTTCATTTATATCAAATTTATATATTATTGTTGGTTTCTATTTGAAATTTTAGATGGACGTTAAGGTTTTTTCTTTAAACGTCAATGGCCTAAATCATCCAGTCAAAAGGAGGAAAATGTTAGCTTTCCTTCAGAAGCAAAATGCAAATTTTATTCAAGAGACACATCTGTCATTAATAGAATCTAAGAAACTGAAAGGAGGTTGGGTCTCTAAGTGTTTTTTTGCCCCAGCAGTGGGGAAAAAGGCTGGGGTTGCTATTCTAGTTAATAGGAAGTGTTTAGCTGATTTTCAATTAATTGCTTCGGACCCTTCAGGAAGATGGATACATGTTAAAATGGTTATGGAAAATACTACCCTGGATTTATTCAATGTTTATGCTCCTAATTTGAATCAAATGGAGTTTTATAAATGTTTACAGCAGTTATTGCTACCACTAGAAACTTCTAATTTAGTAGTGGCTGGAGATTTAAATGCTGTAATGGATCCAATTATTGATAAAAGACCAAGTAAAATTATAAAATCATTAGGGTTAGAAAATTTAATACAATCTTGTGATTTAATTGATATATGGCGTATTCTTCATTTTAATGATCGAGAATTTTCCTTTTGTTCACAGGTCCATAATTCCTTTTCAAGAATTGATTATATTTTTGTTTCTAATAGAATAGTTCAGCGTGTGATGAAAGCCATTATAGATCCTATAATTTTGTCTGATCATGGTGGAGTGTGGATTGAGTTGCAATCTGATGAACAAGTTTGTCCTAAACCAGTTTGGAGATTTGATAATGCTTTGCTTGCTGACTCAAAATTTCTTGAAGATTTTAAGTTGAAGGTGAAACATTATGGGATGCATTTAAGGCAAATATGAGAGGTAATATTATTTCTTATTCGGCATATATTAAAAAAACAACTTAAAAAACAATTTTCTGATTTAGAGAAAGAAATTAAGATATTGGAAAACAAATCAATAGGTGGGAACAATATACTTTACAAATCTTATTAAAAGCAAAAGCCAAATATAATGAGATATCTTCTCAATTTGTAAGGAAAGAATTGTTTTCTCAGCAAGCTCAGTATTATGGTAATTCAAATAAGGCAGGAAGATTACTAGCAAATTATCTTAAAGCAAAAAAGAGGAAAACTAAAATTATTGCAATTAAAGATAAACAAGGAGGTACACACACTGAAATTGAGCATATTTTAAAGCAATTTCTTACTTTTTATAAAGATTTGTATTCTTCCGAGTCTTATGGAAATAGAGAACAAGATGGTCTAGAATTTTTAAATTTACTTAATGGACCGAAGGTTCCTGATCATATAAAACAAAGTCTAGAAGAACCTATATCTTTAAAAGAATTAGAAATAGCATTGAGATCTCTTAGAGCTGGATCCGCTCCAGGTGGTGATGGTTATACTGTTGAGTTTTATAAATCATTTCAAATTACCCTTTTGTCATATTTGTTAAATCTATATCAATATCAACTGAATAGAGGTTGTATCATAGGTTGCCAAAACCAAACAGAGATTCTACTTTGGTTTCAAACTACAGGCCCATCTCATTAATAAATATAGATGGAAAACTTATTGCTAAAGTATTGGCTTTACGTTTGGCTAAAGCTCTCCCTACTATTATTGGTACTCACCAAACAGGATTTGTTGCTAAGAGACATTCTTTCAATAATACTAGACTAGCTTTTCATTCTTTAAATTTAACAAAAAACATGAGTGATCCGGCTTTTTTGATCTCTTTGGATGCAGAAAAAGCCTTTGATTGAGTTGAATGGACTTTTATGTATCAGGCTTTGGAGTGGTTTGGTATAGGTTCTGGTTTTATTCAAATGATTCAGACACTGTATAGCTCTCCTGGTGCAAGATTATATATTAATAATAGTTTGTCAGATCGATTTAACTTGTTAAGGAGGGTTAGACAGGGTTGTCCTTTATCTCCTTTGCTCTTTGATGTTGTTCTTGAACCCTTGTTAATAGCCATTAATCAGGCAAAGGGGATACGAGGCATTCCTTATTCGACATGGGAATATAAGCTCTCTGCTTATGCAGATGATATACTGCTTTATTTGAGAGACCCAGAAAGTACCATTACATGTTTACTTGAATTAATAGAGAATTTTGGAAACTTTTCTGGATATAAGATCAATTGAAGTAAATCTGAAGTTCTTCCGCTCAATGTTCATTGTACCAAAGGATTATTTGAATCATTCTCATTTGTTTGGAAAGAAGATGGATTAAAATACTTAGGTATTACTATTAAAAATTCAATAGAGGACACAGTGAAGGAGAATGAAAAAGTTTTATTAAAGAAAATAACAGAGATGTGTGAGCAATGGAATCCTTTACATCTTTCTTGTTGGGGGAGAGTTCAAACGATTAAAATGATGATATTGGCTGTGGTTTGTTATCAAATGAGTATGATACCAATTTTTTTTCAGGGGTCATTTTACAAAAAATTAAATGGTATTCTTACTAAATTTGTTTAGACCTAGAATTGCTTTAGTATCTCTACAAAAGACAATTGTGGAGGGAGGGGTAAATTTTCCAAATTTTTATAGGTATCATCAAGCCTATATTTTAAGACAGGGTATGTATTGGATCCTCCCAGATCTTATGGAAAATGTCCCAGATTGGTTATATGGCGGCTCCTGTTTCCTTTGCATTTGTCTCATCTTATTAGTATAAAATTGCCCAGGAAATATAAAGAAAATAGAATTTTGCTTGATACCTGGAGCACTTTACGTTATGTTAGTAATTTATCACCAAATCCAATTTCTAAATCATTAAATCAATCCATTTGGCTAAACTCCAAGTTAAAATTGACGGATTTAAAATCGTTTGGAAGCATTGGATTATTGCAGGTATACGGACTTTAAATGATGTTGTTGTAAACGGGTCACTGCTTAATTTTTCACAATTGCAACATAAATATGGTTTAAATAAATCACAAAATTTTAAGTGGTTGCAATTGAAGCAGGCTATTCAGGAGGGGTTCCCTGAATGGAAAGTTCTTAACTCTCAGTATAGTTTGGAATTCCTATGCTTTCAGGCGGATTTCTTGGGTCACCAAGCCGCACAGTGGTATAAATTGTTGTATGGATATTTGAATAAAAAACATAAAACTGGTCTTGGAGATATTTGGAGCATTGAGATTGGGCACCAAATTTCTGCTTCTCAATGGCCACGATTTTGGTCTTGGAGAATAAGAACTTCAAGGTCAGCATCTATGAGGCAGACTTGGTTCTTTTTGTTGCATAGAGCTTTTTGGACCCCAGTTCGTTTACAGAAGTTGGAGAGCTCTAGGTCTAATAGATGCTGGCATTGCAGTTTAGAAGCTGGGACTTTAGATCATTTAATTTTTTTCTGTCCCTATATAAATTGTTAGAAAATCATGTTGTCCTTTCCTATGATACTATTTTATTTGGTACATCTATGAGATTAAAAAGTCCAATTTCAGCAAATAATAATAAACTCTTACTAATACTGACGGGGGTTGCCATTCAACATATTACTGGAAATTGGAAGGATTATATTAAACTTAATTATACCTTTT
This sequence comes from Geotrypetes seraphini, assembly GCF_902459505.1. Lineage (NCBI taxonomy): Eukaryota > Metazoa > Chordata > Amphibia > Gymnophiona > Dermophiidae > Geotrypetes > Geotrypetes seraphini. The sequence goes on along the minus strand of NC_047091.1, from coordinate 65,501,603 downwards.
GGTGGAAATCAGTCTGTCATATTTATAAAATGGAAAGAGTGCTTGCTATACAGCAAGGAAATTATCACAATTTTAAAAAGATTTGGGAACCATTGATTACATATTCTAATGATCAGATACCTTAAACACCTTTATTATATAAGAATATAAGTAGGGTGGGATTGGGATATATGATATTTGTTTTAATTGGTTTACTAATGGATGGGATGGGTGGGGGAGGGGTTCTTTTTATGCTTTGATGATTATAAATAAGAATGTCAAGTGATTTGTAAAATTCTTGATTGAATATTATACACTTGTTGTAAGATATGAAAATGAATAAAGATTTTAAAAAATAAAAAATTCCCTATGTGCGGGCAAGCGTTGTCGTGAAGAATGAGTAGCCTAACCAAGATCAGGTTTTGCGCATTTTTTGGAAAAAAATCACAATAATACACTACTGTGACACTTCATCCACATGGAACTTTGTCTGTGATGATGATGCCTTCATGATCATAAGCAAAAATCATAATTTATTTACCTTTTGATTGAGCTCATCAAAGTTTTTTTGGTTATGGGGAAGATGGAACTCTCCATTCATCTTTGAAAAACTATGCATATATGGCTGGGAGGTGTTCCTTCGTGCTCACTACAGTCCAGACACGAGTCCACCAGACTTCGACCTTTTTCCAAAGTTGAAACAACCTATGCGTGGACATTGTTTTGCATCTCTGGAAGAGCTTTCTACCGCCGGTACCTGAGCCATTCGGCAAATAAATAAAAATGATGTCTTCGATGGAATAATGAAGCTTCCGAGACGTTGGGATGGTCATTTCAAAGCAGGGAGATAATATTGAAGGATTGTAAATAAATACTTGAAAAAAAATAAAACATTAAAAAAAAAAAATAGTTTGCATTATTTATGAAATGACCCTCATATAAACTTGATTATTATAAACCTAGATGAGGCCTGGGTTTTAGAGCTCACCTTAATTTTTGAGCTAGAAACTTGCTTATTATAAACCTAGTTTGAGGCACGGGTTTTAGGGCAAACCTTAATTTTGAGATATAAACTTGCTTATTATAAAGATATTTTGAGGCACGGGTTTAAGAGCAAACCTTAATTTGAGATACGTATAAATTTGCTTATTATAAAGATATTTTGAGGCACGGGTTTTAGAGCAAACCTTAATTTGAGATACATATAAACTTGCTTATTAGAAACTTATTTTGAGGCATAGGTTTTATCGCGCATCTTAATTTTGAGCTATAAACTTGTTTATTATAAACCTATATTGAGGCACGGGTTTTAGAGTGAACTTTTATTTTGAGCTATAAACTTGCTTATTATAAAGCTTTTCAATTAGGTTTTCAATTTACATTACATTACATTACATTAGTGATTTCTATTCCGCTTGTGCCTTGCGGTTCTAAGCGGATTACAAGTTAGAGGACTGGACATTTCCAGTAGCATTGCAGTACATGTAATCAAGAGTGTATCCAGTTACAATTGTTAGTCTGGACTTTTCCAGGAGAAATTGATAGCAGGTAGTAGATAGTGATAGGTTGTTTAGACGAATAGAGATAGTACTGTCCGGATTCAGGGTGTTGCTGGTGGTGGTGATGGAGGTGGTCGTGAGAGCATTTTCTAATACTTTTGTGAGGTTATGATGATGGGAAGTGTTTTTTGAAAACACTTTATCTTTATCGGAAGCTTTCAGCCCCTCTTTTTTTTTTACTGCGTATACCTTTCTTTTTTCTATCACCTGTATCTGTTTTTGGGTTTTAAAACATTCTACATGGCTTTGCTAATATGCTTAATTTTATACTTGGCAGTAGTATAGAGTTTTATATATGGTTTTAATTCCTGAAATTTTAAATTCAATGTTATTTTAATCTCTTTGTATTGATTAGTTTCCCACATATTCACCTTTATAGGACCTCCAGGGTATGTATTCTTCATTCATTTTTTGTCCTATATAGTTCCCTTTGTGTCTTTCCAGCTTGTTTAAACACAAGTTTTCACAGATCATTTGTTTAGCATAATCTTTGCACGTCCACCATTTTTATAATATACTTAAGTTTTTCACTTCACTCTGCATTTTGCATAGACTCAAATATTTTCTGTTTTCACATATTTATGATATTTATCACGATTTTTCACGAACTCATTTTTATTAGTGCCATTTACATCACTGTGTCTTATCACACATCTTTCATACTCTTTGCATGTCAGATATCATTCACAGTCTTATTTCTCATCACCACTACTATTCATAATTTACATGCATTCTTAATGTACCCCTCATTATTTATAGAACCCCTGAAGAAGACTTCTTGTCGAAACGCAGACCGTGTTAAAAAAGAAAAAAGGGTCCTGAATCCCTAGCGGACTAGGTCCTTTAAGGCTTTTATGTGGATGAAATTATTTTATGTGGATGATTTCAGTGTACCTTTGGAACTTTGACACTTTCAAATAAAGTCCATTTTAGGAACATCGTCACTCCACAGAATTTTTTATTTTTTTTGGGGGGGGTTGTTTTATTTATGAAATGACCCTCGTATAAACTTATTATAAACCTAGTTGAGGCACGGGTTTTAGGGCAAACCTTAATTTTACATACATATAAACTTGCTTATTATACACCTAGTTTGAGGCACGGATTTTAGGGCACATCTTAATTCTGAGATATAAACTTGCTTATTATAAAGATATTTTGAGGCACAGGTTTAAGAGCAAATCTTAATTTTGAGATAAATTAAGGTTTGCTCTAAAAACTGTGCCTCAAAATATCTTTATAATAAGCAAGTTTATATCTCAAAATTAAGGTTTGCTCTAAAACCTGAATTTGAGATATGTATAAACTTGCTTATTATAAACGTATTTTGAGGCACGGGTTTTAGCGCACTTCTTAATTTTGAGCTATAAACTTGATTATTATAAAGCTAGTTTGATGCACGGGTTTTAGCGCGCACCTTGATTTTTGAGTTAGAAATTTGATTATTATAAACCTAGTTTGAGGCACGCGTTTTAGACTGCACTTTCATTTTCGACCTAGAAACTTGCTTATTATAAACCTTTTTGAGATTTTACGAGAGAGCGAGAACCAGAAGGCCTCGAGCATGCGCAGATGCTCAAGGCCCAGCCCAGGCAAGAGGGAGGATCTTCGGGCACTAGCACTTCCTGTGCATTGGTGCTGGTACCAGATCGGGGTAAGGGATTGTGTTTGGGTGGGCGGGGGATGCCGGATTGCGGGGGTGGGAGGAGGGGCAAGTGAGCGGGGGGATGCCGGATCACAGGGGGGGCTCGCAAATCGAGTCAACGCTTGGTTTGTGAGGCACAATTTGCAGAATGTTTTGCTCATCTTGCAAAACATTCGCAAACCGCGCTACACGCAAAACGAGGTTTGACTGCATTTTGTTTTATTCATTTCTTGGCTGCATACTTGGCACATTATACTAGTGATTCAGTTGTTGTGTGAATAACAGTGTGTGGGTAACATTTTTTATGGCTCCTAAAGACAGCAAAGCAAAGAAGGCTTGGGGGGTGTCCGCCAGCCAGAGGAAAGCGCCCGGTGCTGGTGTTCATGGCTGGGCTGCTGCTGGTGTGGGGACATCCTCGTGAGTTCCTTTTCGGGCTAGAGGAGGGTCTCGTTGTCAGCCCGGTCATCAGGCCGCTGCATGCCCTATGGTGCCTGTTTTTCAAGTCTCAAGCCTGGCAGTGCCTGGCGTAGAAAAAGAGGATGGTGAAGTCCCGGGTCTCTCTGGTGTATCTGGTGGTGCTTTGGTGCCGACTGCGGTGAGTTGATTCAATGTGCTGGTTTATTACAGGGGGTGGGTTTGCAGGATTGTAGGGTTGTTGATGTGGGGGTGGGGGCCTTGGTGGTAAGAAGGGGGTAGAGTCGGTAGGGGGAAGAAGTCTTTGAGTAAGTCATTGCGAGATAAGTTTTTGAAAAGATTGCAACATGTGGTTAAGAACTTGGATAGGGAAAAAAGGAGTCAGAGGATGTCTGTGGGTGATGCTATGCAGGTATAGGAATCCTCTGATTCATGGGATTCTTCCCACTCCCCTTCATCTGATGTGGTTCCTGTGGCTGGGCATCTGGTGATGGTACCTGATGGTGGTGTAGCTCAGATCTCTCGTAGTGGTCATACTTTTTCTGCTATTGCTCCTTTAGATGGTCTGCTGTCCCAGAAATGGTGGCGGAAGATTTTGAAGGGATGTTATGTAGATTTATTTTCTTTACTGGAGCGTAAGCAGGAGGGTGGGGATCAGAAGATGTTGGATGAGGGGAAGGATGATAGCAAAAAGAAAAAGATACGGGTATCTAAGAATTTTTAATTGGTTGTTGGGGTTCAATATTTATTCCAGTGTTCTTGGGGGAGTTAAGCCTCACTTGTATCCTGAATTGTTGAGTTATGGGATATGATTTTGCGATTGAATCATACGTATGGCAGCTGGGCTGGGCTAAATTATGATGAGCATTTTCATCATAGTTTGGCTAAAGACAAATCTGAGGCTTGGGGTTTTCGTGATGTCGACTTATGGTTGTTTGATATTACTGAGGGACGCCCCTCCTTTTTTCGAGGGGGTACCCCTTCAGGGGTTCCAGGTGCTTATGGGTCATTGGGGGCAGGGGTCTCTCCAGGAGCATATGGCTCTCCCTTTGGAGGGTGGCCAGGAAGTGGGGAGAGAGGGGGATCAGGTGGTTGGTCAGCGAGGATCATCGTTCAGGGCATATTGCTTCCAGTTCAATGCCAGGCATTGTGAGCGCCCAGGTTGTAGATTCCTGCACAAGTGTAATCAGTGTAATGGACCTCACCTTGCAGTTCGGTATGTGTGGGCGTGGGGTAGGGGCCAGTCAGTGCGGTAGGGAACCTCTGGAATGACTGGTCAAGGCTCCTTCCCCCGTTAATTTGCGGGTTTTAAAAAAAATTTTGTTTTTTTATCCTAATCATTTGGAAGTGAGTTTACTGTGGGGTGGGTTTTCGGATGGGTTTGTCATTCCCTTTTCTGGGCCTCCCTTGGTGCATCATTGAAATAATGCTAAGTCCATGCGGTTTCATGCTGGGTTGGTTTGGGAAAAATTGGAAAAAGATTGGTTTGGGGAGAATTGCATGGCCTTTTCAGGATCCTCCTTTTGCTAATTTGGTGCTTTCTCCTTTGGGGGTAGTGCCCAAGAAAGAGGCTGGGAAATTCCATCTCATTCATAATTTGTCTTTTCCTTTGGGTCACAGTGTAAATTCCTTGTTATTGTTCTGTTCATTGTGTTTCTTTTGATTTTGCTGTAGATATGTTGCGTTCCCTGGGGCCAGCGGCCTTGATTGCCAAGGCGGATATCGAATCTGCTTTTAATTTGTTTCCTGTCCATCCTAAATCCTTTTATTTACTGAGTTTTTCATTTTGAGGACCAAAATTATTTTGATAAATGTATGCTTATGGGCTGCTCAGTGTCCTACGCCTATTTTGAGGCATTTGCTACATTTCTTCATTGGATGGTACAACAGAGTTCGGGATCTCCTTACCTGGTTCACTATTTGGATGATTTTTTTTTATTGGCGGGTGCGGCTTTGTCTGGTCAGTGTGAACACTTAATGGAGGTTTTTCATACTGTCGTGCAGGAGTTTGGTGTTCTGCTAGCGGTAGAGAAGTTGGAGGGCCCTTGCTCTTTGTTTTTTATAGGCATTGAATTGGATTCTGTGCAGATAATGTCCAGGTTGCCCAGGGAGAAGGTGATAGTGTTACAAGTAGAGATTGATAGGGCATTGAGGAAGAGTAAATTAACATTGCGTGAGATTCAATCTCTAGTGGGTAGTTTTAATTTTGCTTCTTGTGTGATTGTAATGGGAAGGGTTTTTTCTCGCCTTCTAGCTTTATTGACTAAGGGGATTCTGAAGAAATACCATCATATTTGCCTTCCCAAAATGGTTAAGGAGGATCTGCGTTTGTGGCAGACTTTTTTGTCCAGTTTTAATGGGATTTGTGTTTGGCAGAAGCCGGCTTGGGATTGGTTAGGAGTCTGGCGGGAGTTTGGATCTGTGAAAATCCGATTTAGTCAGGGAATTCAGGGGAGAAGAGGGTGGTGCGAGTAGTAAAGGGAGAGGGAAGGGAGTGAGGAAAGTGTTATTTTTGTCCACCCACCCTGTCCCATTGGGGGGGGTTAGGTGTTTTGGGCAGGTCTGTGGTTATGGCTGAGGAGGTTGGTGTGGCATGGCATTGGTACAAAATTGTTGTTGGGATGGGTGGGGGGAGGGGTCAGAGCTCTGGCGGAAAATGGGTTTATTTAAAGGCAGTCAATGATTTGTTTATGGAATTGTTGGAAAGGTGTGCGATACCACCATAGGTATTGATGAGGCCTGGCGGCACCACAGGTCTCATGGGGAGGGGGGGAACAAGGGTTGAAATCAGTATTAAGAAAACACAGTATGAATTGGGGGTGGGGGGGTGGGCTGTCAACTAGGTCGTTACAGACTAGCTGACATGGGGTTTGGGTTTTGTGAAGAACGCTTGGGGAAAGTTGCATTTATTTACATTTATGGTTAATGTTATTGCATTGTTGTTAAATAAGGCTGCAGCCAGAATTTATTGATCCATAATAAGTTTGTTGGGTGATAATGTTTTTAGATTTAATTTGAGTATGAATGTTTAAAGTAGTGTGAATGCTAATGTTTACTGTGAACCTTATTTGAGACATGAGTTTAGAGTGAACCTATTTTGAGTTATAAGTTTAGCGTGAACTTTTTTGAGATAAGTTTTGAGTGAATGTTTTTCAGATATTAATTATAAACATTTTTTGAGTAATAAGTTTAGAGAACATTTTTTTGAAATATAAGCTTATTAGAAATATTTTTTGAGATAAAAGTTTAGTGTGAACCTTTATTGAGATGCAAGTTTAGAGTGAACGTTATTTAAGATACAGTATTTTATTTTTTATTTATAATTTATTTTCTATACCATTCTCCCAGGAGAGCTCAGAACAGTTCAAACCCCACGCTGCTCCTTGTGACCCTGGGCAAGTCACTCAGTCTTCCATAGCCCCAGGTACATTAGATAAATTGTGATCCCACCAGGACAGATAGGGAAAATGCTTGAGTACCTGACTGTAAAAACCGCTTCGATAACCTTGATAGGCTTTTTATAAACATTTGAGATATAAGTGGCCTCACAGATTAAGCAGTGGGGCTAATAACATTGGGCGAGTCAAAGCTAAGGAAGTAAAAGAAAAACAAGGAGGGTTGAGGGAGTAGATAGTAACAGTGAGGGAAAATTCTGATTGGTAGGTGAAGACTAAGTGGGATTGGTGCAGAGGTGAGAAGGAGCATCTCAGGCTGTGAGAATTGGCGGGCAACGAGTATGAGTTCTGAGGGACAGCAAGAGAGGTTTGGGTGGAATTTCTCTTCTTTCTTTAGAGAAACTTTAAAAAAAAAAAAAAAAATCAGTTGTCTTAATGTAGTCTGTTTGGCTTACCTGTTGTGGCTTCAGGGTGTCAGCAGAGGGCTTTTAACATTGTTTCGTGTGTGCTGACTCAGACAGGTGGGGCCTAGGAGATTGCTGAATGGTGCGGGCGACAGCTGTCTGTTTACAGGTTGGGTGGCTGTCTGGAGGGCTTATTTTCTTCAGCGTGTTTAGGTTTGCCTTTTTTGTTGGTGGCTGTGGCTTTCGGGTAGGCTGAGAATTTTATTAGCAGGGTTTCGGTTTGCACGGCAGCCGGACAGTGGGAGTACAGTGCTTGCTTCATGCGCATTGTTTTTAGCGCGTAACAGGTGAGTGTGTGGGGTGGCTGTGGTTTGGGTGAAGTGTAGTAGGAGGGCGGGACACAGTGCCATTTTGAGTATTGTTGGTGGGTTGGGGTGGGTGTGTCAAGTTTGCGATTGGGCTGTGGGAAAAGATGGGGTGGATCTGGGATAGGTTTATAGGGATTTGTGGGTGGTTTGGGGTCTTTTTATAGACTTTGTGGGGAACAACTAGAGTGGAGATACTATACTAAAAAAATAAAAACAAAAAGACGATGACGACTGGTGATTTGTATGGGCGGAGAGTTTCTTTGTGTTTGTGCATCATTGGGTTAACAGAAAGCAGCTGCTAGAAAGGGTAGTGTATTTTCTTCTCCCCCCCCCCAAAAAAAGTATATATACAGTTAAATAAGTATAGCCTTGTGCCATTTATGCAGCACATTGGTACAGTTGACTGGATTGGGATTCTTGGGTATGAGTGTAACTTTATTAGGGTGTTTCTTATGCATTTTGGGGTGGGGAAGGGTTGTGGGTGCATCTTCTGAAGGGTCTTTGGCGGCTTCTCAGATGCAGACGGTGGCCTCTGACAGTTCAGCAGTGCAGCCGAGCAGTGAGATTCCTGGTTTGATGGTAGACAGTGCCAGTGTTGCAGCGGCACCTCGGACATCTGGTGTGTTTGTTCATTCTTTGCTTGCTGCTTTGGGAGATGTTCAGGAGGGTATGGCAGTAGATGTTACTAGAATGGGGCAGTTGTCTGAGGAGCAACGATCAGGGCGTAAAGAATTACATAAGAGTCTGAGAAAAAATTTATGATGGATTTCAAAAAATGGCAGAAGCGGTTTCCGGGAGGTGATCCGTTAGCAGTATGGGAAATATTCAGATTCCACAGAGTTGTCTTCTTCCCCAGAAGGGGAGGACAGATCTGGGACTGTCTGGACGGTTGGGGGGCTTACGGGAGAGAACGGAGCTCTTGGAATTTCCCAAAAAGGGCAAACATTGTGTGCAATTGCTCCTTCAGATTTCTATTTTGGAGAAATATGGCAGAGAAAAATTTTGCAGGGTAAGTTTATTGATTTCTTTACATTGTTAGCTAGGGAGCGGGAGGGGAGTCAGGTTAAAGATGGGAATAAGATGGGAAAAAGAAAAAGGTTGGGTGTCTTAAGAATATTTTTAATTGGTTGCTAAGTTTTAATGTATTCGCCAGTGTCTTAGGTGAGGCTCGGCCTGAACTATTCCCAGGATTATTGTGGTATGCTGATCTTATTTTGCATGTAATAACATTACGTGCCGCTGTAAACCCAACAGCTAGTTTCTCCAATATTTCTGTTTCCTGTTTTACAAATTGAATTTTTGTTTGGCCTCAGAACCATCACTCCCCCACTCTTAGAAAACATTTTTCATGCGGGAAGCTTTACGAGTAGATATCTTCACCGGCCTTTCAATTTTTTATTTTACTACTCAATTTATAAATAACTACGGTAAATTTGTCCAAAGAATTAATTGTATAATTTTCCCCCATAATTTTCAAGAGTATAACCAATCATTCAAGTTTCACTTATCTTTTTTAATGACTTGGGAGGGCTGTATCCGACATGTTTCACTGAAGCTGTTAACAAGGATCCCCCCTAAACAAAAATCAAGGATAATAGTGAGGCAGAACACGCACCATGGGAAGAAGTTCTGACTACAGAATGACACGGTGGCTGTTACCCGTGGCTAGCTGCAAGTAACCCGCCAAAATGGTGGGAGAAAAAAGGCTGTTGCCATGGGTACAAAGCCATTCATCGCCCCACGAAGCAGTAAATGGCTTTGTCTCCAAAATTGAGGGAGGGAACACACACAGTTCAGCGGCCCCCTCCCTCCTTCCTAACAATCTCCGCCATTCGGGAATCTCCCTCTTGCTGATGATTTTTTTTAATTTTCTCTGAACAAGCAGCTGGAGCCTTGAAGTCACGTGCAGCTGCTGGAAAGTTCGCCTCTGATGTAACTTCCTGTTTCTGGTTGCATCAGAGAACTTTCCAGCAGCAAGAAACTTCAAGGCTCCAGCTGCTTGTTCAGAGAAAATTTAAAAAAAATCACCAGTGAAGATAAGGGGAATAGAGAGCGCTGAAGAAAACTAGGGGAGAGCGGGGCAGAGGATGCTAAAGAGAACTGGGGAAGAGAGGGAGGGTGAAGGGCGCTGAAGGAAACTGGGGAAGAGAGAGAGGGGAGAAGACGCTGAAGGGAACTGAATGAAAGGAGGGGATAAAGGAAAAAAAAAAAGGCACATGCTGTACTGGGGAGATAGATACCAGATCTGAGGGGAGGAGAGAGATGCTAAAATCCACCTGGGGGAGGGAAGGGAAGAAGCCAGAGATGCCAGACTATGGAGGGAGTGGAGGGAAGATGGGTGCCAGACCAATGGGGGTGGGTGGAGGGAGAGACACAGTAACAGAGCATATGGAAAAGGGAGAGCGAAGGCAGACAGTGGATGGAATGAATTGAATGACAAGAAGATAAGGAAAGCAAAAAACAGACAACAAAGGTAGAAAAAAAATTTCTATTTATTTTATTTGTTTTGCTTTAGGATAAAGTTGTGATGATAAACAAAGCGCTGCCAGCTGAAGATCTCTTTCTCTAGTTCAGCAGCCAGAACTTTGATTTTTAAAAAGACAATTGTACAGAATATGTTTCTTTATACTTTAATAAAATAAGTTCAGTATAATCCTATTCGAAGCTTGTGTGGATGGGATCAGATGGTTGACGGGGACAAATTTTTTCCCCATGTCATTTTCTAGTTCCAACTTCTCCTTCATGTTCTTAGTACTCCCTTCTCTCCCACCCTTGCAGCACTCAATTTAGACACCTAGGGCTGCTGAACGCTGGGGAAGATTTATAGGTCCATCTGCAACAGGAACCACCATGTCACTGCCATGATTACTGGCAGTGATTGCCTGTGTTGACATCCAAGTGACCATGATGGCATAAAGTAAAGCTGAACTTCACAGTGACACTGATGCAAAGATTTAGACTACAAATCATTGTGTTATGTGTAATCCGATATGTTGCAGCTGAGCTTTCCATTCCTCATTATATAAATCCAGGCTGAACTCTGAGGACTTTCTTAGAGATTAGACGCCACAGGTGTCCCTTGAGGGGAGGAATGCTGGCCTAGTGCCTAACCCTCAGTAAGCCTGGTTCTAAGAGAGAGGTTGTAGAGGGTCAGCATTAAAGATAGTTTTCACAGCAACTTGTGAACAACATATATAATTTACATTTCATTACTTGCCAAGACTCAAAAACTAAATAAAGCATACAAATTATCTTAAGGCTCTCTATACCAGTCTAATATACCCAGTACCTTAATAGGATTTAATTAAGTTAAGCAGCTCAATAAGATGCAGATAGTAGTCCAGAAGCAAGAGGGGAGCTATCCAGTCTTTTGCACATGTATGATGTATCTCCCAGTTGACGAGAAATTATGTGTATGTGCTTGCTGCAAAGAGCTCCTGGCTCTGAGAATGAGTCTGTTCTCTGAGGCTAGAGTTGCAGACTTGGAGGAGATCTACAGGAACATTGTAGAGAAGTCCCACTTCTGCCTTGGAGAAGGGAGGTCTCCTAAAAGGATATCACCACCCCGGTGATGCAGGAAATAATCCTGTAGTCTGCACGTGCCTGCCCAAGAGATACAGATGCAATATCCTCTTGCACCGAGGATCTATCTCCAGGGACTTCAGTCCAGAGGGGGAGAAGTTAGGACAGCCGTTGTAGTGAGATTCAGTTATTAGGCATGTAGATAACTGATTGGCTAGTGGGCATGAGGATTGGTCACTTGCCTGCCCGGTGTGAAGGTGGCGAACCTCATGCATCACTTAGATAAGATATTAGTGATGGGGAGGAGCCGGCTCTTTTGGTATATGTATGTACTAATAGGAAAATATGGGAGGGAGGTTCTGGAAGCCAAATTTAGGCAGAAAGCTAAATTCCAGACCAGGGTAGCATTTTCAGAAATACTCCTCGTTCCACATGCAGGACCCAAGAGGCAAGCAGAGCTCTGAAGTCTCAATGTGTGGATGAGATGATGGTGCAGGGTTGAAAGAATTAGATTTGTTAGAAACTGGACTACCTTCTGGGAAAGGGGGAGCCTATTCCAAAAGGATAGACTCCACCTTAGATGGGATGAAGCCAGACTGTGGCTTTAACATTTAAAACTGAGGTAGAGCAGCTTAACTAAGATGGGGGGGGGAAGCTTAGTGTCATCCAGGAGCAGATGGTTCAGTGTGGAGTATTCTTGAAGGATACTGTTGAATCAGAACGTTTACCGTAAACTGTTTAGACCTGTCGTATGCTCAAGCATAAAACATTTAGGAAGTCCCAATAGAAAGGTTTCAAAAATGGTGAAAGAAAGCCAAGAATGCTTAACAGGGAAACAGAGTAAAGTTATGAAGTTATTCCTGTCATCTTCTCAGCAACCTTTAGATACAAGGAAAAAACACAGTTTGAAGTGTCTGTATACAAATGCTAGATGTTTAATGCTAGAAGTCTAAAAAAATAAAGTAAGGGAATTAAGAGTATATAGCACTGAATGATGAGGTTGATATAATAAGCATCTCAGAGACCTGGTGGAAGGAGGACAATCAATGGGACACTGTATTACCTGGGTACAAATTATATCGCAAGGATAACGTAGATCAAATTGGAAAGGGGGGGGGAGTTGCGCTATATATTAAAGAGGGAATTGAATAAAATAAACATAGATAGAAATGTGGAATCCATATGGATAAAAATCTCATGTGTGAAGGGAAGGAATATAAAGGGTAGGGGGTTATATTACCGTCCCCCGGGACAGAATGAACAGACATATGGAGAAATGTTTTCAGAGATTAGGAAAGCTGGCAACTTGGGTGACAGTATAATAATGGGTGATTTCAATACACCATATTTACTAGAGAGAGCACATTTCCAACAACCATACTCAAAATATAATAACATGCTATTGGCTTCTGTATTGGCAGACTAATAATACCCACATATATACACACCACACTCCTCCAGGTCAACGATTCCTCCCAGATCAACGATTCCAGCATGCAGGGAGGCAAGACAACAAAAACAGAAGCAAGAAAAGAGAGGTGGAGAAAAAAGACCTCTTTCACTCTTGCTTTGTATCTTTTTTTACCTCCACAAATGCTGTATTCTTTAGGGATATAGTCACTCCATACCTCTTGGAAGTCTAAAGTTTTACAAGCAAGTAACCATGGTAAGTGTAAAAAAAGAAGCAACTTATCTGCATGTCCTCATTTACTCCAAACCTTTCCGATGTTTCACAAGGCTTATCTTCTGCCACATACACTCCTGCTGGCGATGGCTCCTCGCTGTTCCTGGCATTGGTAGCAGAGGGTTAACAGAGAACCCCCCCCAAAAAAAAACAAACTACAAAAACAAAAACTACAAAACAGCTGTTCCCAGCACATTCAGTTCATGAAATGAAAAATATATAAGCAAATCATTTTATGGGGTGTTTTTTTAATTATTATTTATGCAATTTTCAAAATAATATACAACCAAGCATCAAACTTGTAAGGAAACATGAAAAGAAAAAAATATCAAACAATATTACAAAAAAAATAAATAAATAAAAATACAGAAATGCAAGACATGACATTATTCTGCTTCCATGTGTTGTCCACACAAAAAGAGGTCACCCCCCTCCCTCCAATCCAATATTCTTCCCCCTTCTGTCTCTCTCTCCCTGCACCCCAATTCAATCAGCATCTGCCACTATCCCCCCCCCCTTTTTTGTGAAGAAGATCAGAAAACAATCTGTAATGTTTGTCGAGAGTCCCTGGATCACAGATCTCACACTTTAATTCCCATAGAGAAGGCTGCAGAGGATGGTAAGGTGAGTATCAGTATAGCACAGTTACTTACTGTAACAGGTGTTATCCAGGGACAGCAGGCAGCTATTCTCACATATGGGTGACGTCATCAGTGGAGCCCAGATGCGGAAGATCGCAAGCAGACTTGCTTGATGAAACTAGAAATTGCGAGTTGACCACAACGCGCATGCGCGAGTGCCTAGATAGCTAGCAGAGAAGCCAAGCAGGGGAGGTGGGTGGGTTGTGAGAATAGCTGCCTGCTGTCCCTGGATAAAGCACAGTTACTTACCGTAACAGGTGTTATCCAGGGACAGCAGGCAGATATTCTTAACTGATGGGTGACGGCACCGACGGAGCTCCGGTACGGACAATTTTAGAGTGATTGCACTCTAAGAACTCAGAAAGTTCCAGCAGGCCGCACCGTGCATGCACGAGTACCTTCCCGCCCGACGGAGACGCGTGGTCCCCAGTTAAGATAAGCCAGCTAAGAAGCCAACCCGGGGAGGTAGGTGGGAAGTAAGAATATCTGCCTGCTGTCCCTGGATAACACCTGTTACGGTAAGTAACTGTGCTTTATCCCAGGACAAGCAGGCAGCATATTCTTAACTGATGGGTGATCTCCAAGCTAACAAAAGGAGGGAAGGTTGGCCATTAGGAAAATAAATTTTGTAAAACAGATTGGCCGAACTGTCCATCCCGTCTGGAGAATGCATCCAGACAATAATGAGATGTGAAAGTATGGACTGAGGACCAAGTAGCAGCCTTGCAGATTTCCTCAATAGGAGTTGATCTGAGGAAAGCTACAGACGCTGCGATAGCTCTATCCTTATAGGCCGTGACAGAACCTTCCAGTGTGAGTCCGGTCTGAGCATAACAGAAGGAGATGCAAGCAGCAAGCCAATTGGATAACGTACGTTTAGAAACAGGATGTCCCAATTTATTTGGATCAAAGGATAGGAAAAGTTGATGAGACGATATGTGAGGCCTAGTGCGTTCTAAATAGTAAGCCAAAGTACGCTTACAGTCCAAAGTATGCAAAGCCTGTTCTCCAGGATGAGAATGAGGTTTCGGGAAGAATACAGGCAGGACAAAAGACTGGTTAAGATGAAAGTCAGATACAACCTTAGGAAGGAACTTTGGATGTGTACGTAGAACCACCTTGTCATGGTGAAAGACTGTGAAAGGTGGATCGGCAACTAGTGCATGTAACTCACTGACCCTCCTGGCAGAGGTGAGAGCAATAAGGAAGACCACTTTCCAAGTGAGAAATTTGAAATGAACTGTGGCCAATGGTTCAAAAGGAGGCTTCATTAAGGCGGAAAGAACCACATTAAGATCCCAGACAACAGGAGGGGGCTTGAGAGGTGGTTTCACATTGAAAAGGCCCCGCATGAATCTGGAAACCAAAGGATGAGCAGTAAGAGGTTTTCCGTGAACTGGCTCATGAAAAGCAATGATGGCACTGAGGTGAACTCTGATAGAAGTAGATTTGAGACCAGAGTTAGATAACGAAAGGAGATAATCCAACACGAGTTCTACTGCTAGCGAAGTTGGATCATGATGATGCAGAAGGCACCAGGAAAAAAACCGAGTCCACTTCTGGTGATAGCATTGAAGAGTGGCCGGCTTCCTGGACGCATCCAGAATAGAAAGGACAGGCTGAGAAAGAAGTGAATGAGTCGAGGTCAGCCCGAGAGATACCAAGCTGTCAGGTGCAGAGATGGTAGGTTGGGATATAGGAGGGACTGCTGATGCTGAGTAAGCAGAGAAGGAAACAGTGGAAGAAGTATGGGCTCCCTGGAACTGAGTTGAAGTAGAAGGGAGAACCAATGTTGCCTGGGCCACCGTGGAGCGATGAGAATCATGGTGGCGTGTTCCCTCTTGAGCTTGAACAAGGTCCTCAACATGAGAGGCAGAGGAGGAAATGCATAAAGGAATAGATTGGTCCAATCCAGGAGAAATGCATCTGCTGCCAGACGGAGATGAGTGTAGAGTCTGGAGCAAAATTGGGGCAGTTGATTGTGAGGAGCTGCAAATAGGTCCACCTGAGGAGTGCCCCATTGATCGAAAATGGATTGGAGGGTCAGGGGATCAAGAGTCCATACGTGTGGTTGGAGAATTCGGCTGAGATTGTCTGCCAAGGAATTCTGCTCTCCCTGAATGTAGACTGCTTTCAGGAATAAATGACGAGCTGTCGCCCAAGACCAAATCTTCTGGGCCTCCTGACACAAGAGGCGAGAGCCCGTCCCACCTTGTTTGTTGATGTAGTACATTGCAACTTGATTGTCTGTGCAAAGTAGTAGAACTTGAGGAAAGAGGAGATGCTGGAAAGCCTTGAGGGCATAAAACATTGCTCGGAGTTCCAGGAAATTGATGTGATGTTTCTTTTCCTGGGCAGTCCAAAGACCCTGAGTTTGGAATTCATTGAAGTGAGCTCCCCAAGCTTAAGGGGACGCGTCTATGGTGATGACTAGATGATGAGGAGGCAGATGGAACAGAAGGCCCCTGGATAGATTGTAAGATTTCAACCACCATTGCAGAGATTGTCGAAGAGACGATGTCACAGATATGCGTCGTGAACAAGGATCCATCGCTTGGGACCACTGGGTAGCTAGGGTCCATTGAGGAGTGCGCAGGTGAAGACGTGCAAAGGGGGTGACATGAACTGTCGAGGCCATGTGACCCAAGAATATCATCATTTGTTTTGCAGAGATGGACAGCTGTAAAAGCACTTGCTGACAAAGATGAAGAAGGGTCTGAAGGCGATTGGGTGGAAGAAACGCCCTCATGAGAATAGTGTCCAAGATTGCTCCAATGAACTGAAGCCGCTGAGTGGGGATGAGATGTGACTTGGGCAGATTGATCTCGAAACCCAGAAGTTGGAGAAAAAGGATGGTCTGGTTGGTGGCTTGAAGGACTTCCTGAGATGAAGGAGCCTTGATCAACCAGTCGTCCAGGTAAGGGAAGACTTGAAGATGGTGAGAGCGTAGAAAAGCGGCCACCACAATGAGACACTTTGTGAATATCCTTGGAGAGGAGGCTAGACCGAAGGGTAACACTTTGTACTGATAATGACAGCGATTGATCATGAAGCAGAAATACTGTCTGGAGGCCAGATTGACTGGGATGTGAGTGTAGGCCTCTTTGAGATCGAGGGAGCATAGCCAGTCGCCCTGAGTGAGAAGAGGATAAAGTGTGGCCAGAGAAAGCATTTTGAACTTTTCCTTGACCAAGCATTTGTTGAGATCTCGGAGATCTAGTATGGGTCTGAGGTCCCCTGTTTTTTGGGGAACCAGAAAGTAGCAGGAGTAGAATCCCTGCCCCTTCTGATCTAGAGGAACTTCTTCTATGGCATTCAGAAGAAGAAGGGATTGGACCTCCTGAAGGAGGAGGGAGGACTGAGATGTGTTCAAAGCAGACTCTTTTGGAGGACTTTGGGAGGGAAGAGTCCGAAAATTGAGAGAATAGCCGTGGCGAATGATGTTTAGAACCCACTGGTCTGAAATGATGAGCTCCCAACGGCTGATGAAAAAGGAAAGACGTCCTCCTATGGGTTGAGACAGAAGGGAAGATGATGGAAGACTGGCTAGACCCTGGAGAATGGAGTCAAAAGGGTTGAGTTGACTTCGGTTGCACAGCAGGTTTTACTTGCTGCTGCTGCGCAGCATGAGCTTGTTGGCGTTGCTGCTGACGTGGATGCCTAGGCTGCTGAGGAGCAGATGGTAAGGGTCTAGCAGAGTATCGGCGCTGATAAGAAGATTGTGGGCGAAAGGTCGCGCAGGTGGAGGCTTCTTGTTCTTGAGAATAGTGTCCCAGCGAGTCTCATGGGCCGACAATTTCTGTGTGGTAGAATCGAGAGAGTCACCAAATAACTCATCTCCAAGGCAAGGAGCATTGGCAAGGCGATCCTGGTGGTTGATGTCAAACTCCAAAACCCTAAGCCAAGCGAGACGGCACATAGCCACAGCCATTGCAGTAGCCCTCGAGGTGAGTTCAAAGGTGTCGTAAATTGAACGTACCATAAATTTCCGAAGCTGCAACAGGCTGGAAGTGCAGTGGTGGAAAGAAGCTAGTTTCCAGTCAGGCAAGTACTTCTCAAAGGAAGCCATTTGTTGAATAAGATGTTTCAAATAGAAGGAAAAATGAAATGCATAATTGCCTGAGCGGTTGGCAAGCATAGCATTTTGGTACAAACGCTTGCCAAACTTGTTGATGGCCTTCCCTTCTCTGCCAGGAGGGACAGAAGCATAGACACTAGCGCCTGTAGATTTTTTTAAGGGTGGACTCAACCAACAAAGATTCATGTGATAATTGTGGTTTATCAAAACCTGGAATGGGAATCACCTTGTATAAGGTATCCAACTTGCGAGGAGCACCCGGGATTGTTAAGGGTGTCTCTAGATTTTTATAAAAAGTCTCCCTCAAAATGTCATGAAGGGGCAATTTAAGGAATTCCTTTGGAGGCTGATCAAAGTCCAAAGCTTCAAGAAATGCCTTAGATTTCTTGGATTTAGCCTCCAAAGGAATTGAAAGAGACTCGCACATCTCCTTTAGAAAAGATGTAAAGGAGGAATGGTCCGGTTTAGAGGAAGGGTCCTGTAGAGAGGGGTCCTCCTCACCCGAAGAACTCTCATCCTCAGAGAGCAAGGGCTCCTCAGAGTCATCCCAGAGATCAGGATCTCTTATCTGGGAACCCCGACCTCGGGAGTCTGGCGTCGAAGGCTCAGTGTGTCAGGTCTTCCATGCCGACTTCCCGGACCGTAAGGAGGCAGCACCGGGAGAAGTTAAAGGTTGCCGATGCCGGCACTGACCAGACATAGGCAATGGCTCAGATGTTTGAACAGCCCGATGAAGACCTCTCGGTTCCGCGGTAAGTAGCAGCATGGAAGCCGACAATAAGGGCTGCTCCACGGCCGATACTGGTGGCTCAGACCGGACTGGGTCAGGAAGGCTCGGCGCCAACAGAGCAAGAAGGAGTTGCTTTAACTGCTCTTTAAGTTGGACTTGAAGGACAGCCGCTATACGGTCATCCAAGGAAGGCACCGGTATCACTTTCTTTTTCTGCGGTACCTGTGGTGCCACTCGACGCCCATAGGATGAGGAGGCCGAGGAAGATGCACTCACCTTATAGGGGCGGAGCGTTTACGGGGGCGCCTCGAGCTCAGCAGGACTGGACTCTCTGCCACAGCAACCGGAGGACGCTCCAAGGAGGAAGGCTTCTTAGCCGGCTTACCTGTTGGGTGCGACGCCGGTGCGGTGTCACGCGGCGTCAAAGAAGTGGGCGCCGACTGAGAAGCAGTCGACGCCGGTGTCGATGGCGAGGGATCAGTCATCGCAGTACCGAAAAGGAGTTCTTGTTGAATTTGCCTGTTTTTTAAAGTGCGCTTCTTTAAAGTAGCACAACAGGTGCAGGTAGAAGCCCTGTGATCCGGACCCAAGCACTGAAGACACCAATTGTGCGGGTCGGTCAACGAGATGGGCTTAGCACACCGTTGGCACTTTTTAAATCCAGGCTGAGGGGGCATGAAGGTGAACACGGCCTCCGCTAAATCGAAAGCGGAGGACTAGATGATGATACTAGGCCCCGCCGGGGCGAACCCGAGAAAAATTAAAAAAACGAAAAGCTTTCTTTTTTTTTTTTTTTAAAGAAACAAATAAGAAAAAAAACAAAAGTTTTCCGAAGAAAAAAATACGCGAGCGGGAAGGCAAGAGAAAGAATTTCAACAGCCGTTGAAAAACACGCGTCTTCTTAGCTCCGCAGAAACTAAGAAACTGGGGACCGCGCGCCTCCGTCGGGCAGGAAGGCACTCGCGCATGCGCGGTGTGGCCTGCTGGAACTTTCTAAGCTCTTAGAGTGCAATCACTCTAAAATTGTCCGTACCGAGGCTCCGTCGGTGCCATCACCCATCAGTTAAAAATATGCTGCCTGCTTGTCCTGGGATAACACCTGTTACGGTAAGTAACTGTGTTTTATCCCAGGACAAGCAGGCAGCTTATTCTCACATATGGGTGACCTCCAAGCTAATCAGAATGGGATGGTGGGAGTGCTGGCAATTTAGGAGAATAAATTTTTTAATACTGTTTGGCCAAACTGTCCATCCCGTCTGCAGAAAGTATCCAGACAATAGTGAGACGTGAAAGTATGAACCGAGGACCAAGTAGCAGCCTTGCAAATCTCAATAGGTGTAGATCTGAGGAAAGCTACGGAAACTGCCATTGCTTTGACTTTATGGGCTGTGATTCTACTGTGTAGAGGTAATCCAGCCTGAGCAGAGCAGAAAGAGATACAAGCAGCCATCAAGTTGGAGATGGTATGCTTAGAGATAGGATGTCCCAACTTATTTGGATCAAAGGAGACAAAAAGTTGAGGAGCAGTTCTGTGTTGTTTGGTGCGTTCCAAATAGAAGGCCAAACCACGTTTACAGTCCAGAGTATGAAAAGCTACTTCTCCAGGATGAGAATGAAGCTTTGGAAAGAACACTGGAAGAACAATAGATTGATTGAGATGAAAATCCGATACCACTTTAGGGAGGAATTTTGGATGAGTACGTAGGACCACCTTGTCATGATGAAACACCATGAAAGGTGGATCAGGAACTAAAGCTTGCAGAAGTGAGGAGATGAGAAACACCACTTTCCAAGTGAGATACTTCAGATGAGCCTTGTCAGTTAGTTCGAAAGGAGGCTACATCAGTTGAGCAAGGACAACATTGAGGTCCCAAACCACAGGAGGTGGTTTGAGAGGAGGTTTGACATTGAAAAGTCCTTTCATGAATCTGGAAACCACCAGATGAGCAGAGAGGGGTTTCCCTTCAATAGGTTGATGGAAAGCCGCAATTGCACTGAGATGGACTCGGATCGATGTAGACTTGAGGCCAGAAGTGGATAAGTGCAAAAGGTAATCCAAAACAGAAGATAAGGGGGAATGTTGAGGCTCCTTATCATGAGAAAAACACCATGTAGAAAATCTAGTCCATTTTTGGTGATAGCATTGTCTAGTGGTAGGTTTCCTAGAAGCCTCTAAAATGTCTCTTACAGATTGAGAAAACTGAAGAGGAGATATGTTGAGGTACCAAGCTGTCAGGTGTAGAGACTGCAGGTTGGGATGAAGCAGAGATCCCTGACTCTGTGTAAGCAGAGAAGAAAAAACTGGTAGAAAGTATGGCTCCCTGCTGCTGAGTTGAAGTAGAAGGGAGTACCAAGGTTGTCTCGGCCACCGAGGAGCAATCAGAATCATGGTGGCATGATCGTTCAACTTGACCAGAGTCTTGAGAATGAGAGGGAAAGGAGGGAATGCATATAGGAAGAGATTCGTCCATTCCAGAAGTAAAGCATCTGCCTTGAGGCGATGAGGTGAGTATATCCTGGAGCAGAACTGAGGAAGTCTGTAGTTGTGGGGAGCTGCAAAGAGGTGTTCCCCACTGTGAAAAAATGTGATGAAGAGGCGAGGAATGGAGTGTCCATTCATAAGGTTGCAGAAGACGACTCAAGTTGTCCGCCAAGCAATTCTTTGCCCCTCGGATGTAGACAGCTTTGAGGAAGGTGTTGTGGTGGATTGCCCAGTCCCAAACCTTCAGAACTTCTTGACAAAGGGATGCAGATCCCGTCCCTCCCTGTTTGTTGACATAATACATGGCAACTTGGTTGTCCGTCCAAATGAGGACTACCAGGTCGTGAAGATGTTGAAAAGCGTGGAGAGCCTTGAGGATCGCTCTGAGTTCCAACAGATTGATATGACATTGATGATCCGTACTGGTCCAGTGGCCTTGTGTACGGAGACCATCGAGATGAGTGCCCCAAGCGTTAGTCGAAGAATCTGTTGTGAGGACCTTCTGATGGGGGGGGCATTTGAAAAAGCAAGTGACTGATATGTGTCGAGAAAGTGTGTCACAAACCTGCGTCCATTGAGATGCCAGGGTCCACGGAGGAATTCTGAGGTGAAGTCTAGCAAAAGGAGTCACGTGTACTGTGGAGGCCATGTGACCCAGGACTACCATCATGTATCTCGCTGAGATGGAAGAGCGGGAAGACACTGTACGACAGAGTTGAAGAAGAGCTTCTAGAAGTTGTGGGATGAATGCTCCGAGTTGGACAGTGTCCAGAACAACTCCAATGAATTGTAGATTCTGTGAGGGCTGAAGTTGGGATTTGGGAAAGTTGATTTCGAATCCCAAACTTTGTAGGAACCAGGTAGTCTGTTGGGTCACTACAATAACCCCCCGAGATGTTGAATCTTTGATGAGCCAGTCGTCAAGGTAGGGAAATACCTGAAGACCATGGTTCCGTTGAGCTACTGCTACCACTAGCAGGCACTTGGTGAACACTCTGGGAGATGAAGCCCGGCCGAAGGGCAACACTCTGTATTGATAATGCAGATTCCCCACCCGGAAAGCACAGTTACTTACCGTAACAGATGTTATCCAGGGACAGCAGGCAGATATTCTCTACATGTGGGTGACATCACCGACGGAGCCCCCTAGCGGACGTTTTCGTAAGCAGACTTGCTTGAAGACCTTCAAGCTTGCGATTGGCCCGCACGTGCCCCTCCCGCCCGGTCTAGGGCATGCTTCTCCTCAGCGTGTCCTCAGTTCAGATAGCTAGCAAAGAAGCCAACCACGGGGAGGTGGGTGGGTTGCGAGAATATCTACCTGATGTCCCTGGATAACACCTGTTACAATAAGTAACTGTGCTTTATCCCAGGACAAGCAGGCAGCATATTCTCTACATGTGGGAGACCTCCAAGCTAACCAAAATGGGATGGAGGGAGAGTTGGCAATTTAGGAGAACAAATTTTGCAAAACGGACTGGCCAAAATGGCCATCACGCCTGGAGAAAGTATCCAGACAGTAGTGCGAGGTAAATTTATGAACCGAGGACCAAGTGGTAGCCTTACAGATTTCCTCAAGTGAAGTCGAGCAGAGGAAAGCAACAGACGCCGCCATCACTCTGACCTCGTGGCCAGTGACTCGACCCGGGAGGGAGAGACCAGCCAGCGTAACAAAAAGAGATACAAGCACCAACCAGTTAGAAATGGTCCGCTTAGAAACAGAACGACCCAAGCGATTAGGATTGAAAGAGATGAACACCTGGGGAGCAGTATGATGAGGAGCGGTGTGCTTCAAGTAGGCCAGCGCACGCTTACAATCAAGAGAATGCAGAGCCACCTCTCCAGGGTGAGAATGGGACTTCGGAAAAAACACAGGGAGAACAATGGATTGGTTGATGTGAAACTCAGAAACAGCCATAGGCAAGAACTTAGGATGGGTATGGAGAACTACCTTATCATGATGGAAGACAGTGAAAGGAGGGTCCGCCACCAAGGCTTGAAGCTCACTGACCCGACGGGCAGAAGTGAGAGCAATAAGAAACACAACCTTCCAAGTGAGCCCGCTCTAGCGGCAAGAACGGGGGTTTCATTAAACGAGCAAGGACCACGTTAAGATCCCAAACCACAGGAGGAGGTTTAAGGGGCGGATGAAGGTGGAAAAGGCCTTTCATGAAGTAGGAAACCACAGGATGAACAAATAGGCTTCCCGTCAACCGGCTGATGAAAAGCAGCAATGGCACTAAGGTGGACTCGAACCGAGGAGGAGCGCCAGACAAGTGTAACAGATAGTCAAGGACAGCAGATAAGGAAGCAGACAACAACTCCTGCTGTCGAGCAGCACACGAGGAAGAGAAACAGGTCCACTTCATTGGCGAGTGGACTCCTTCTGAGACGCCTCCAGGATGTCCAGTACAGGCTGTGAGAACTGGAACGAGGGCATTAAGTCTCGAGGAACCAAGCCGTTAAGTGCAGAGACTGACGGTTGGGATGAAGTAGAGAACCTCGACTCTGCGTAAGCAGAGAAGGAAAAACAGGCAGAAGAAGAAGCTCCCTGGAACTGAGTTGCAACAGAAGGGAGAACCGCGGCTGTTGGGGCCACTGAGGAGCTATCAGGATCATGGTGGCACTCGTAGACTTGAGCCTGACGAGAGTCTTCAGAATCAGAGGGAATGGAGGGAACGCATACAGAAACAGGTTCGTCCAATCCAGCAGGAAAGCATCCGCCTCGAGTCTGAGTAGGGTGTAGACCCTGGAGCAGAAGCGGAGTAACTTGTGATTGTGGGGGGACGCAAAGAGATCGACGCCCGGAGTCCCCCAACAAGCAAATACCTGACGCAGGGTCAAGGAATGGATGGACCATTTGTGAGGCTGCAGAAGACGACTCAACTTGTCCGCCAGATAATTGTGTTGGCCCTGAATGTAGACCGCTCGAAGGAATATGTTGCGGTGGATGGCCCAATCCCAGAGCCGCATCGCCTCCTGGCACAGGGACCGGGACCCCGTTCCTCCCTGTTTGTTGATATAATACATGGCGACCTGGTTGTCTGTGCAGATCAGCACCACTCGGTCGCGAAGCAGGTGACAAAAAGCCTTCAGGGCGAAGAAGATTGCTCAAAGCTCTAGCAGGTTGATGTGACAAAGTTGGTCGGCACTGGACCAAAGACCCTGAGTGCGAAGACCATCCAGATGAGCCCCCCAAGCATAGGCCGACGAGTCCGTACTCAGGACCTTCTGCGGAGGAGGAGCATGAAACAGAAAACCTCTGGAAAGATTGGAAGAGAGCAACCACCAACGGAGAGACTGCCTCAACAAAGGAGTCACAATGAGTCAAGAGACAGGGTCCCGATCCTGGTTCCATTGGGACGCTAGAGTCCACTGAGGAATACGGAGGTGAAGTCTGGCAAAAGGAGTCACGTGAACCGTGAAGGCCATGTGATCTAGGAGGACCATCATGAGCCATGCTGGGGCAGATGGGCTACCCTCCAGCATAAGCGAACAAGGGCCACCTGTCGAGGCAAGAAGCGGAGACGAGCTGTGTCCAGGACCGCTCCAATGAATTCCAGAGACTGGGATGGGCAGAGCTGAGACTTGGGGAAGTTCACCTCGAAGCCGAGGCTCTGAAGGAGCAAGATGGTTTGATTCGTCGCTCACAGAACTGGGCCTTAGTTTGACGTTGCTGCTGTTGTTGAGGCCGAGGGAACGCAGGAGTAGATTTCTGCGGATACCTCTGGAGAGGAATTTTGTATTGCCAAGCCGGGAACCTTTGGTTTAAGTTTCACCAGAGAGGCAAAGGACCGTTCGTAGTCCAATAAGCGCTTGGTGGCCACTTCAATAGACTCATCGAAGAGCTCATGACCCACACACGGGAGATTGGCAAGATGATCCTGTAGATTCGGATCCATATCCACAAGGCGGAGCCAAGTGAGGCGACGCATGGCAACCACAAAGGTCGTGACCCTCGAGGACAACTCAAAGGCGTCGTAGGCCACCTGGAACATATAGAGGCAGAGCTGGGAGAGAGTGTCCTCGAGGAGGCGAAACTCCCGACACTGAGAATCTGGAACGTCCTCCCGGAACGAGCGGAGGGTGTCTACACAGAACTGGAGGTAGGATGTGAAGAGAAAGTTATAGTTGAGGACACAATTCGCCATCATTGAGTTTTGGTAAAGACGGCGACCAAACTTGTCCATCATATGGCCGTGACTGCATAGGGGGTCTCCAGGTTCTGGAGAAAGGTTTGCCGGAGAACCTGGTGCAATGGCAAGTGCAACGCCTCGCGGGGCGGATGATCAACACCCATCTCCTCCAGATATTCCTGTGTATAACGGGACTCAGACTGGAGGTCCAATTTCAAGGCCCTACCCATGTCAGAGATGAAATGAGTAAAGGAGGAGTTTCGAGAAGACTCATCCTCCTGAGGAGACCCCGAGCGAGATCTGGGGGCAGCCGAGAAAGAGGGAGAAACTTCCCTCGAATAGTAAGCCGGGGCCTTGGAGTCCCGCGAATGGGAGACTGAAGAGGCTCTACTAAAGTGTCTGGGGATCGTCGAGGAATGACCCCTTGCTAGGTGGGCCGGGGACGACCCCGGGATCCGAGGAAGTAACTGGCGACGCCTCTGGGAAAAATTGGGTAAAGGAAATGTCCTCCACCGGTTTCGAAGAAAGCCCCTTAGAGGCTGGTAGCTGCTTCGATGGGGAACACAACCCCGAGTCTAACTCGAGGAAAAGCGTGTGTCTAGAAGGTTTTGCGGTCGGAGACCTGCCCCAAAGGGGCAGAGAAGCCCAGGTCTTTTTAGAAGGGGCAAACCTCGACAAAGTAGCGGGGGAAAAACGACCCCCTGGTCTGGATCCCAGAAGTTATAGGTGACTCGGGGGATGAAGAATCGCTCAAGGGAACCCGGCTACTCTTGCAGGCAGGGCCTCGAGAAATGAGGGGACGCTCAGGCTGGTCAGACCGAGACTGGGTCAAGACAGAGGTCAGAGGCATCGAAGTCGGGACCAGTTGGCTCACCACCGAGGAAAGCTGCATGGTAAGAATAATCTTAAGCATGTCCTCAAACATAGACACCGAGACCAAAGGTGGTTGGGTCTTAGGTGCAGGCGTGTGCTCCTTCGGGGGCGACCTCGAGGAAGAGTATTCCCTATGTGAGGAGGCACACTTAGAGTTATGTCTCGAAGATGCCGACGAAGCGGCACTGACATGAGACTCGGAGTTAGGCTTTGCCAGTACACCTGAGAAGGAAAGAGGAGACTTACCCAAGGCCAGAGTAACAGGAGGTGCCGAGGCCGGGGCCTTTGAGGCCTGTCCCGCAGGATCCATGGGGCCAAAGAGTTGGAGAATCTTGGCCACCATCAGAAGAGCCCGCGTTTGCAAAGTCACACAATGGGGGCACGACTCAGCACGGTGCTCTGCACCCAGGCACTCCACCGATGAGGGTCGGTGATGGAGATAACCCGGTAGCACTTAGTACAGTTTTTAAACCTGGAAGGAGGCCGGGACATAAGAAAAAAGACGGCTTCGGCCCTACAAGGCCAGGCAGCCAGAGTAAGACGGGGGTATGAACCAAAAAACAAATAAAAAGAAGAAAAAAAACAGACGTGAGCACAGCGACTCAAAAGAAACTAACCAAACAAGCCGCAGTGCAAGAGTGACAATGATATCACACGAAGCAAGGGAGCAGTGCTTCTGGCTCCACAGAAAACAGAGAACTGAGGACATGCTGAGGAGACACATGCCCTAGACCGGGCGGGAGGGGCATGCGCGGGCCAATCGCAAGCTTGAAGGTCTTCAAGCAAGTCTGCTTGTGAAAACGCCCGCTAGGGGACTCCGTCGGTGACGTCACCCACATGTAGAGAATATGCTGCCTGCTTGTCCTGGGATAATCTGAGATATTGCCGGGAGGCCAGATGAATGGGAATATGAGTGTAGGCCTCATTGAGATCCAGAGAGCATAACCAGTTGTTCTGCTCGAGAAGAGGATAAAGGGATGCCAGGGACAACATTCTAAATTTTTCTTTGACCAAAAATTTGTTAAGAGCCCTGAGATCCAGAATGGGCCGCAGATCTCCCGTCTTCTTCGGAACAAGGAAGTAACGGGAGTAATACCCCCTATTTTGCTGTTGCAAAGGAACTGGTTCAATGGCATGGAGACGAAGCAGAGCTTGAGCTTCCTGAAGAAGAAGGGCGGTCTGGGAAGGAGTGGAAGGATACTCTCTTGGAGGAAGCTTTGGTGGAACCTGAGCAAAATGAAGAGAGTATCCTTCTCTGATGATGGTCAGTACCCAGAGGTCGGATGTAATTGTCATCCATCGGTGGTAAAAATGATGGAGACGACCTCCTATAGGGGGAAGAGAAGTCAGAGACAGAACGATGGAGGTTATGCTCTGTTTGAGACAATCAAAAAGGCTGTGATACAGCAGAAAGTTGAGATATTTGTTGCTTCTGAGGTTGCCGTTTCTTAAGAGGAGGGCGAGTGTAAGGAGCAAAAAGCCTCTGATAATTGGGAGGAGGACGTATAGGCTTGGTAGGAGTCGGCTTTGGTTTAGGTCTGACAATAGAAGCAAAAGATTTTTCATGTTCAGACAACTTCTTGGTGGCAGCCTCAATCGATTCAGGTCATTGCCTACACAAGGAATATTAGCCAAGCGGTCCTGAAGATTAAGACCCATGTCAATGGTACGAAGCCAGGCAAGGCGACACATGACTACAGAGCAAGCAGCCACCCGGGCAGACAACTCAAAGACATCATAAGACGACTGAAGTAGATGGAGTCTGAGTTGTGATAGAAAAGCAATGAAATTCCTGAAATTCGAAGTGCTTTTGAGTGTCTAAATAGGTAAGAAATTTAGGCAAAAGAGCAATAAGGAACTCAAAGTAGGTGACAAAATGGAAGTTATAATTGAGGACTTTAGAGGACATCGTGGCGTTTTGATAGATGTGACGCCCAAATTTGTCCATAGTTTCCCCTTCTCTTCCAGGAGGAACTGTGGCATAAAACCTTGGAAGAATGGGACCTCTTCAAGGAGGACTCCACAAGTAGGGACTGATGAGATAACTGTGAATTATCAAATCCCTTACAATGTAGTGTGTTGTATCTGGAGTCCAATTTGCCTAGAACTACTGGAATTGCATAAGGAGTTTCCAGGCATCTGATAAAAGTTTGAGACAAAAGCTTGTGAATAGGAAGCTTTAAGTGACTCTGCTGGAGGTTGAGGAAGATGCATGACTTCAAGATACTCTTTAGAGTATTTGGAACCAGCATCCAGTTGAAGGTCCAAGACCACAGCCATCTGACGAAGAAAAGATGAGAAAGATAGCTGATCTGGCAATGTTTTGCCTCGAGAAGGACTCGAGGTCGTCGAGGCAGCCTAGGTTGAAGATGAAGCTTCGGCCGGAAAAAAAGGCCTCAAAAGAATAGTGAGACTTGGACGAGGCTATGGAAGCCACTGAATCCTCGAGGTGTGAAGTGGAGACCTTGAACGAGGAGTCGGCGATCTAGTAGAAGTAGGTGTAGATCGAAGCTTAGAGAAAGAAGGACGCTCCTTAGAGGAAGAACTATTTCTGGAAGGATGCCTCGATGAAGGTATCGATCGTCAATGAGAACGGTGCTTGGAAGCAGATCTCGAAGATCGAGGAGACTTTGCCTCGGAGACAGTAGCAGCCGATGCCACCAAAGAATGGATGGGACTGGAGGCCGTGGATCGAAGTTCCAGAGGCTTGATGGAGGAACCTCAATGCACTCCCAAAAACTCTACTCCTTGTATAGAGTGTGATGATTCCTGACGAGGCACTTGCAAAGAATCTGCTTCTTGCTTCACATGCTTAGATGCCAGACCAGACACTCGCAGAGACTCTGCTCCCTGCATAGAGTGTGAAGCTTCAGCCAATGGCAAAAGAAGAGGCTCGACCTCGTGGGAGTCTGCAGAATGCCCAGGCTGGATTAGAGTAGCTAGCTTTAGTCCCATTTTGGTAAGGAACTGCAGAAATTGCTGCTCTAACATGGTCTGGAAGGAAGCCGGCAAAGATGGATCCGTGTCTGAAACCGGACCACCTGCCTTGGCTGGAGGTTCCACCAAGGCAGTGGAAATGTGCTTCGACTTAGAAGTCTTAGGCACCTTAAGCACTACCGGTGGAACTGTCTACTGAGCCATCTGACCTGAGGAAACAGGAGAAGATGTAGCAGAAATCGTCGAAGAAAGAGCCGTTGCAAACAAAGAAGGTCTGATGAGGCTCGAAGTCGAAGCGGTGGAGGTAGGAGGGCCCTTGGTCAAAGGTGAGACCTAAGTAGGCTTTGAAGTGGAAGATGTGGACGAATCCATCTGGAAGAGCTTCTTCACTGAAAGCTGATAACGTTTAAGAGCTCGAGGTTGAAGGGTAGCACAGCGTTCGCACGACTTCGGATGATGTTGTGGCCCAAGGCACTTGAGGCACCTAGTGTGAGGATCCGTGAGAGAAATTGAACATTGACACTGGCTACACTTCTTGAATCCTGTCGCTGGCCAGGACATAGAAGGAAAAACAGCCTCTGCAAGGTCGAAGCCCTTGGGCTGCGGCCGAGCGGCCTGCCCCGGCAGCCAAACGGAAGAACTAAAAAAATTTTTTTTTACTGAAAATAAAATAAAGAACATACAAACAGCAATTTGTGAAGAAAAAAAAACACAAACAGGCACGAGTTGAAAAGTTAAACGCAGAGAGTCAAAGACGGACTTCTTGACTCCGCGGAAAACAGAACTGAGGAGACGCGCCCTACACTGGGGAAGGCACTCGCGCATGCGCGGTCGACTCGAAACTTCTAGTTTTTCAAGCAAGTCTGCTTGCGAGCTTCCGCATCCGGGCTCCGCTGATGACGTCACCCATATGTGAGAATAGGCTGCTTGTCCTGGGATAACATCTTATTACAGTTTGTGCAAGGCATTTAGTGCATACTTTCAGTGTGAATTAAATTCAGATATACAGTGGAACCTTGGTTTATGAGCATAATTTGTTCCAGAAGCATGCTCGAAAACCAAATTGCTTGTATATCAAAGCGAGTTTCCCCATAGGAAGTAAGGGAAACTCGCTTGATTCGTTCCCCCCCGCCAGCGAACACACCCCCGACAGCCATCATCGCCCCCCAAACTGACATTGGCTACCCCTCGCTCGCGTTGCGCTCCCCCCCCCCCAGTGATCCAGCATCACCCACTCAAACACAATCCCTTACCCCAATCTGGCACCGGCACCAGCACCATCACCATCACACAGGACATGCTGGTGCCCGAAGATCTTCCCTCTTGCCTGGGCTGGGCCTTGAGCATATGCGCATGCTCAAGGCCTTCTGGTTCTCACTCTCTCCGGAGATCTCTGAGAGAGTGAGAACCAGAAGGCCTTGAGCATGCGCAGATGCTCAAGGCCCAGCCCAGGCAAGAGGGAGGATCTTCGGGCACCAGCACGTCCTGTGCGTCTGTTTGCGAGGCAAGATTTGCTCGTCTTGCAAAACATTCGCAAACCACATTACTCGCAAACCGAGGTTTGACTGTAGTAGGTTTTTCCATATCATATGGGGGAGGGGGAGCGGGCGCAGAAGAGGCCATACAATCTAAGTTTGCATATGGGCAATAGATGGTTTTACAATTTGTAAGCTTTTCTGAGCAAGGACCATCTTTTATATGTTAAATGTATAGCATTGCGTATGCCTTACAACGCCATAGAAATGGCAGTAAAGTGTGTGTATCTTCCACTCAACCAGTTCCTAACCCAGCCCATCACTTTGGGACCCATCCCAAGGACACTCAGTTTAAGAACATAAGCAATACCTCTGCTGGGTCAGACCTGAGGTCCATCGTGCCCAGCAGTCCGCTCACGCGGCGGCCCAACAGATCCAGGACCTGTGCAGTAATCCTCTATCTATACGCCTCTATCCCCTTTTCCAGCAGGAAATTGTCCAATCCTTTCTTGAACCCCAGTACTGTACTCTGCCCTATTACGCCCTCTGGAAGCACATTCCAGGTGTCCACCACAAGTTGGGTAAAGAAGAACTTCCTAGCATTTGTTTTGAATCTGAGCCCTTTCAACTTTTCCGAATGCCCTCTTGTTCTTTTATTTTTCAAAAGTTTGAAGAATCTGTCCCCCTCCACTCTCTCTATGCCCTTCATGATCTTATAAGACTCTATCATATCTCCTCTAAGTCTCCTCTTCTCAAAGGAAAAGAGTCCCAGTTTTTCCAATCTCTCAGCATATGAAAGGTTTTCCAAACCTTTTATCAGACGTGTCGCTCTCCTCTGAACGTCTGTGTGGAATACTGTCAAAGGCTTTGCTAAAATCTAAATACACCACATCTAGCGCACATCCTCTATCCAATTCTCTGGTCACCCAAAGAAATTGATCAGATTTGTCTGACAAGATCTACCTCTAGTGAATCCATGTTGCCTCCAGTCCTGTAATCCACAGGATTCCACAAACTTGACCATTCTCTTTTTAAAAGTGTTTCCATTAATTTGCTTACCACAGAAGTCAGACTTACTGGCCTGTAATTTCCTACTTCTTCCTTACTTCCACTTTTGTGGAGAGGGACCACATCTGCCCTTCTCCAGTCCTCCGATACCATTCCTTACTCTAGAGACTCATTGAAAAGGTCAGTCAGCGGAGCTACCAGAACTTTCCTAAATTCCTTCAGTACCCTAGGATGTACACCATCTGGCCCCATCGCTTTGTCTACCTTTATTTTAGCTAGCTCTTCACAAACACAGACCTCTGAAAATCGATCAGGGTCTATTACCATCCTTATTCACGCTTGTCTTCCGCTCCCAGCGCTTCAGCCATGAACACAGAACAGAAATATTAAGCAATTTGGCCTTTTCTTTATCAGCTTTTACATATTCCTCCCCTTCACCTTTGAGTCTCACAATG
Organism: Geotrypetes seraphini; assembly: GCF_902459505.1. Taxonomy (NCBI): domain Eukaryota; kingdom Metazoa; phylum Chordata; class Amphibia; order Gymnophiona; family Dermophiidae; genus Geotrypetes; species Geotrypetes seraphini. The sequence goes on along the minus strand of NC_047091.1, from coordinate 65,469,821 downwards.
CCACTTTTGCACTTCTTCCTATCACTAATGTATCGAAAAAATGTCTTGTCTCCCCATTTTACCATGTCAGCTATTTTTTCTTCCATTTGCGTCTTTGCATTTCTGACTACACGATCAATCTCTCTTAACTTTTTCAGATATTTTTGCTTGTCTTCCTCTTTCTGCGATCTTTTGTAATTTATGAAAGCTAATCTTATTCCTTACCTTCTCAGCTACTACTTTTGAGAACCAAAGTGGCCTTCTTTTCCTCTTACTTTTACTTACTTGCCTCACAAAAAGGTTTGTCGCCCTTACAATTGCTCCTTTCAGTTTTGCCCACTGCATTTCCACTCCTTCCAGACGTTCCCATCCAGAATTCCTTGATGTAAATCTCCATCCGTCTAGAACCTTTGCTACTCCTTGGATTTTGGCTACTCCTTGGATTTTGACCTGGATGGCCACCATGAAAACAGGCTACTGGTCTGACTCAGTAAGGCTATTCTTATATTTTGAAGGTATTTCCATGTAACTTAATGGAGAGTCCCCCTAGTCGTTGTAATTTTTGAAAGAGTTATAATATATCACTTTTACCAGTTCTACACCACCGACCACAGTACAAACCTAATCTAATCTAAATTACCTGAGTCCACCACGCCCCTTCCATTGTTTAAAAGCAGACTGAAAACCCACCTTTTTGATATAGCCTTCAATCTTTAACCCTACTCCTCTGCCCTCCAACCAGCCGATTAACCGTTCCCCTTAACTGTATTCATGGCATCCTGTTTGTCAGTTTAGATTGTAAGCTCTTCAGAGCAGGGAATGTTTCTTCTTTGTTACTCTGTACAGCGCTGCGTAACGCTATAGAAATAATTTAATAGTACTAATCCAGTATTTCAGAGTCTCTACCGCGATTTTGTAAAAGGGGTCCTTTTGTACCTGGGGCAATGAGGTGTTAAGTGATTTGCCCGAAGGTGACGCAAAGCAAATAGGGGAAGTGACCCAACGATCCCGATGGTGGCGAATAAGAGAGATTAGATTAAAAGGCGACTCACCCTCGGCAACGTTGGGCAGCAACTGCAAGACGCGTGCGAAGGCAGCAACTTTTATCTCCGCCCCCCGGCCAGGGAATAAACGATCTTGTCTTCAAATATCCCAAGGGCCAACTTTTCCGCTTTTGCTCCTTTGCCGGGGAACATGGTAAAATCAGGATTTCCAGCCTGGAAATCCTGGTTTTACCCAGACCCGGCGCTTCTGACCTGAGTCGATCACCGTTAACGGCTCAAGATCTCAGAAGACTCTAAAAGAACACGGCCGGACCGTTATTTATACCAGACGCGCCCACTTGATTATGCGGCTAAGCCAAATAGAGCCGCGGTAACGTTGCTAAGAGCCGGGCGCATTCCAATAGCGCAGGTTGTACCTAGTAAGAAAGCAGAGGTGGCGGTGGCAGATTTTAAGCTTTTAAGTCTGTAGATGACAAACGATTTCCCCCTCCATGCTGTTTTCACGATCTGTGATTACACCCTATCACACGTCACAAAATTTGAACCAATCCAGCAACATAAGGCGGCTTAGTAAATTTTAATCAATCAAACCATTTAAGATCCTTTTAAGTTAACAATCATCAGTAACAATGAAACTGACAAAAAAAAAACCCAAACAGTTCAGAAAGATCTGCTGTAAGCACTGGGCCATGGTTACTGTAGGTTAAGAACGCAGTAATGTTGCTGGATACCTAAACTAGGGGTCCCAGATTTTTAGTTAAAAAAAAACCTCAGAGGACGCATGGCCCTGCCCCATTCCAACCCTGGCTCCGCCCCCTTCCACCCACAGCCCGGCCCCACACAAACCTTGTCTCTTCAGGGCCGCCTCTGGAGAGTCTCTGTGCATGCACAGATGTGACACGGCCCCAAAGAGACAAATTGCCCGGTTTTGAAAACCTGTCCGGATACGCAGACAGTCCTCTAAAAAGAGGACATGTCCGGGTAAATCCCGACACCTGGTAACCCTATGCTAAGTTCCAGGATTGGCAGGTGCTATCCACGTGCTAAAAAAATAGCTTCTATTTTTAATGTGTGGGGGGGGGGGGGGGGGAGGGAGATTTGGAGGCCAAGTGTACTGATATGTGCAGGATTAGCAAAGGAGACCTTACCGCCTCCAAATAGGTGGCAGTAGCTAATGTCATTCAGGTTTTCTATTTCGCCTTATTCAGTTCAAGGTCGGATTACATTACCAAGTTTGAGAAAACTTCGGGACTGGGTAAAACAAAGACCTCATAGATCTTAACCGCACGCCCTAAAAAATCTGCTCACCTCAGGGGTGAACGGGATCCGTGAGGTCCGCGGGAGCTAAAACGCGGACCCGGGCATGTGGTTAAGATCCACAGCCAGCAAACGTAGAAGTGAAAGAGAGGATGTCGCAACCCTTAGCCATAGAACTAAAAGCGCACGGCCTTAAAAAGAAAGTGGCCTATCGGTGATCTCGGACTCTCAGGTGGGGTTTGTGCGGGATAGGCCGGTGGCTAAGAATATCAGGCGCATTTTGTTGGCGTTAGAACGGGTGGGACAGGACGGTAGCCCCGCCATGCTCATCAGTTTTGATGCAGAGAAGGCCTTCGATAAGGTGCGGTGGGGTTACCTTTTTGCGGTGCTGAGGACGTATGGTTTGGGCCCTTTCTTTTTTGGTGCAATCCAGGCACTGTATAGCGATCCAGAGGCGCGGATTTTAGTTAATGGGATGAGCTCGGGATTTTTTCCTATTGGCCGGGGGACTCGCCAGGGCTGCCCCTTGTCGCCACTCCTCTTTGTGTTATCGTTAGATCCTCTACTTAGGGAGCTTCAGGCAAATGCGGATGTTCGGGGATTGGTCCTGGGTGATTCACATTTTAAACTGGCGGCGTTTGCGGATGATCTCTTGGTCTTTTTAACGGACCCGCAGCATTCCTTGCCCGTATTGTTGGAAAGTCTTCGGGAATACGGAGATTTCTCTGGCTTCGCCTTGAATTTTGCGAAATCTGAGGCGCTGGCTTCCTCGGTTCATCTTCAGCGGTTGTGGGGGGAGGGTTTCCCGTTGCGCTGGGCTGACACCTCTTTTAGATATCTGGGGATTAGGCTGAGTATGGATGTGGCCCAACTGTATCGCCTTAACATAGATAAACTCCTGGCGGATACTAAACTGTTGCTAGCCAAATGGCAGGCGTTGCCGCTGTCTTTGTTGGGAAGAATTCATTTATTTCGTATGGTTGTATTCCTGAGGTGGCTTTACGTTCTTCAGACTCTTCCCCTTTCTTTGTTGCAGAGGGATATTCGTTCCCTAACCTCCCTATTAATCCGGTTTTGTTGGGGTGGACGTAGACCTAAACTGAAATGGTCCCTGTTGGTGGGGCCTGCCCACGGGGGTGGTTTGGGGGTGCCTGACGTCAGGGTTTATAACCAGGCCTGTTTGCTTCGTCATCTTAGTGATTGGGTGTTGGGTACCTCTTTTTATACGGATATCTCTCTGGAGCGGGATCATTTCTATCCTCTTCATCTCTTGTATCTCCTCCATGCCATGTTGTTTAAACTGCCGAGACCCTGTAAGCGTAGTATTTTGTTTCGGTCCTTGTGGACAGTGTGGCATCAAATCCTTCGGTTGTGGAATCAGGACTCTCATTCTAGTGTATTTCTACCGTTGGCGGGGAATTTAGCTTTTCCTCCGGGGGTTGGACCTTCCGTGTTCGGTCGCTGGAGGGCGCGGGGGGTGGAACAGTTGCGGCATGTTCTGCGGGATGATGGGTCTCTCTTACCTTATGCTGAGTTGGTGGGGAGGGGGGTCCCTGAGGTTGGCCTTCCCTTTGCTTATTGTCAACTCAGTCACTATGTGGCTTCCCTTCAGGGGACTTCCTTGCAGGGGGATTTTGGGACCCAGCTCTGTACTTTTTTGGCTGCGGATCCTGATACTAGGGTCTCTATAACTGCTTTGAATGGCCGGATTCTGGCTCTTTGCCCGCCTAGGGTTTTCCCTGGTATTTTGGAGGCATGGCAGCGGGATTTGGGTAGGGACTTGGGGGATAATTTCTTGTTAAAAACCCTGAATCGAACTGCGGGCTTGGTGCAAAGTGCTGAATTACGGGAATGTCACTTTCGAACTGTCCTGCGGGCCTATGCTTCCCAGAGTCAGGCTTACCATATGGGTTGTATTGATACTCAGTTATGTATCCGCTGTTCGGTGGAGGTAAATTCTTACTTTCATGGTCTTTGGAGTTGTGAGGGGATTCAGACATTCTGGACGGAGATGGCCTCCTTCTTACAGGGCTTGTTGCGGACCCCTGTGCCAGTATCCGTGCAGTCTATGCTGTTTGCCCATTTTTCATTCTTGTATATGTACAATTTTTATGAAAAATTATTTCTTAGTAAATGTTTTATTTTGGGGAAGAAATGTATCATGTGTTGCTGGCTGTCTCCTGAACCACCTTCATTTTGGTACTGGAGGAATCGCCTCCATGAACTTATGGGATGGGAGGCCCGTTTGGCTCGTTCTTCTCGACGTCGGAGCAGAGACTTTGTTCACACTTGGACTCCATATTTGAATATTTTGTCTCCTGAGAGTCGTAGCCGGGTCTTGAATAGACTCCACCTCTGAAACTGTGCTTCTAGATGTCTCTGCTGTTCCCTGCTCACAAGTTTTCTGTATCTGTGGGGGGATGGGGAGGGGTGGGTGGGGGGTAGGGGCTTCTTTGTCGGGGGGTGGGGGTATGGTGGGTCCGGGGAGGACATAAGAGTCCAGTCCTCCGCGGGTGTTTGATGAAAATGTATACCATGGTTGTCATTGCTGTTGTATTTACTGTTGCTTAATAAAATAGATTTGAATATAAAAAGAAAGTGGCCTTTAGAAGCAATTTATGGATGTTTGGGAGCCATTGACAGAATTCTGCAAAGAGTGATTGTTGATTTTGCCCTTTGATCATTCACGTTTAGGGAGGCTGGGTGGGGAGTTATTTCTATTTAGAGTGCAGTTGTTGGTTATGTATAAAGGGGGAGGTTGATATATGTATTTTGTCATAATTATAATTTGATAGAATTTAAGTGTTGTTAAAGTGTAAAATGTCTGTAAAATATGTTGCACTTATTTTTGGCTTTAAAATTAATAAAGATATATATTAAAAAAAAAAATAGAAAGTGGCCTTTGCATGGGGGTCATTTTTTAACTCCTGCGGACTTCACACATCCCACTGCAGGAAGGTAAGATGACAGTGGCAGCAAGTGTAGGTGGCGCCCCCTCCCCCGCGAGCCCCCTTCCCAAACCCCCCTAGCAATGCACTAAAAAGACCCCTGTTTCCACTTACTAATACTAGCAGCTCTGAAGCTGCAGCTAACTTGTGTGTGTGTTATTCACACACAAAACAGGCACAACAGCATTAAAAAAAAACCTGCAGTCCTGCTTGGGGGGGAGGGGGGCAGATGTCTGAATTTCCCCGAACATATCCTCCTTTTCGAGGACATGACCAGGGGTCCGGATGGCTTTTCAAAACCCGGCACTTTGTCCGGGTTTTGAAAAGATTCCTGTCAAAATCATGTTGGGAGGGGGCATCCGTGGACACAGTGCGTGTGACATCATCGCATCACATCCACACATGCGTGGATGCCATCTGAGGACAGACCTTTGGGGCACGGCCATAGGTCTGGATTTTCCTTTGGGAAAATCTGGTAACCCTAACCTGGACCCCCCCCCCCCCCCCCTGACACCAAGCTCCCACCTTCTGACGCAGGATGCACCAAGAGGGGGAAGGGCTGCTATTTTAAAGAGGAAGCTCTTCAGGAAGGAAGGAGTAGGCATCCCTCTTACCTGATTTTCCACAAAAAGTACAGGAGTGGGACATTCGAGCTGGGTGGGTGTGTCTGACCCGACCAGACCCTTCCTCAGCCCACCAGGATTTTGTTTTGGGGTGGTGATAGTGGCTGGGGGGATTGGAAGGGTGGGAGCTTGGTGTCGGGGGGCTTGGGGTTACGAGGTCCCACTTTTGGGCCTGCTGCAGGGTTGTTTTTTTTAATGCTGATGTGGCTGTGTTTTTTGTGCTGTCAGTAATTATATGGTGATCATACAAGTTTCAAGTTTATTAAAATATTTTTTTAAACCGCTTAATCAGGTTTCTAAGCAGTGTACAATATAAAATTTACATAAAAACATATTAAAACTGGGGATACTGGATAAAATCCAAGTGTCATAATAAAGCACTGATAAGACCTACTTCAAACAATAGGAAAATGGGGGAGAACTACAATCGTAAAAGAAAAGTGCAACAAAAAAGGGAAAATACAATAAGTTAGGGTAAAAAGTAATAATTTTGATTTAATTTTTGTTCTTAAGAGAACAGTTGTCCAAAAGCATCCTGGAACAAGAATGTTTTTAGTTTTGCTTTAAATTGTTTTATATTGGATTCACTACGCAATTGGTTAGGCAGTGAATTCCAGAGAATAGGGGCAGTAACGGCAAAATTATTGGAGCGCAACGTATTGATTAATTTTAAAGAAGGTATGACGAGAAGATTCTGAGACATTGAAGAGATTTTAAAGTATTATAAAGAATTAAAAGTCTGTTAATGAACTCTTGTTGATTGTTTAATTTTGTTGTAAATGTTAAAAGTAAGATTTTATAACTGATTCTATGTTCGACTGTAACCAATGTGCACTAATCAGAAGAGGTGAAACGTGATCGTATTTCTTTGCGCCACAAATGATCTTAATAGCTGTGTTTTGTACAATCTGAAGCTGTCTAATTTCCTTTTTTGTAATGCCCTTATACAGGGCATTACAGTAGTCTATACAAGAAATTACGAGGGAGTGGATCAATGTGTTCAAGGAGGCTGGTTCAAGTAACTTTGCAAGGGAACGTATCATCCTGAGTCAATAGAAGCATTTCTGTCAATAGAAGCATTTCTGAACGACCGTGCTAATGTGAAAATGATAAGAAAATTTACTATCAAAAGTAACTCCTAATAGTTTTAGAGTAGGGACAATTTTGATGGGGAGCGATTCAAGCTTCAGGGGGACCTGAAGCGTTGTTCCTTCTTTAAAAGGAAAAATCATGAGTTTTGATTTGTTGATGTTAAGAGACAGTTTATTTGAGTCTAACCATGATTTAATTTTTCCTAATTTATGGTTAATGGATGTTACAACTTCTGTATTGTTGAAATCAATGGGATGGATTAATTGTACATCGTCGGTATAAGCAAACATGGTAAAGCCAATAGATTGTCCCACCGTCAGAAGGGGCGACATAAAGATATTGAAGAGCAATGGTGACCAAATGGAACCCTGTGGTATTCCATGTTTGGTGGAAAAAGGTTCAGACGATGTGCCATTAAAAATGACCTTAGATGATCTATCAGTAAAGTAGGAAATAAACCAGTCCATGACCTGGTCAGATAAACCGATTTCATGAAGTCGTGTTAATAGCAGGCTGTGATCTATAGTATCGAAGGCAGAGGAGAGGTCTAAGGAAATAAGCAGTACTGATTGATGATGATCAAGATGGTATAGTATTTTAGTAGTAAGTCCTAGCAAAGAAAGTTCTGTAGAATGGCAGTGATGGAAGACAGTTTGATTAGGATGAAGTACATTTGTTTTCTCAACGAATTCGGAGATTTGATGCAAAACTCTTTTTCCAGTAAGTTTTGCCATGAATGGTATGTTTGCTATGAGACGGTAATTAGACATGTCCTGAGTGCTAATGTTTTGATCCCTGATTGGATAAATGATCGATTGTTTCCAAATCTTGGGCAGAGATCCTGATGATAAACTGGAATTAACCAGGTCTTTAATGTAAGGGCCGAAAATAGAGAAAAATCGTTTTAAAAGGAAAGGGGGGATAACCTCTATGCTAGTCCCTTTTAGATTAAGCAAATTAATACATATTTGTATTTCCTCCAAGCTAAGAAGGGTGAAGTGAGAGCATTTTGAATAGGACAGGTTAGTTAAAGTATTAGAGTCTACATAATCTGCGGAGTGGCTAGGAGTAGAGATAAGCGGGAAAGTGTCTCTAATTTTCTGTACTTTGTCGATAAAGTGGCGAGTGCTTGTGCTGAAGGCGTAAGATTGGATTTGTTCATTTCTTTTTTCTTTGTTGTTAAGGATTTAACTATGCATATAAAGTGAAGGAGTTTTTAGCCTCTTAATTTGTTTGGTATAATATTCTTTTTTTGGTTCTATTAATTTTGGATCTGTAATATGCGGCATGTTCCTTGAATTTATTAAGATTGATAAGTGTTTTATTATGCCTCCATTTTCATTCAAGAGAACATAATTTTTTTTTAGTAGGTTTAGGTTTGCTGAGTAGCATGGGGAGACTGGAAGCCCTGAATATGTATACCCTAGAGGAAAGGAGAGACAGGGGAGATATGATTCAGACATTCAAATACTTGAAGGGTATTAACGTAGAATATAATCTTTTCCAGAGAAAGGAAAATGGTAAAACCAGAGGACATAATTTGAGGTTGAGGGGTGGTAGATTCAAAGGCAATGTTAGGAAATTCTACTTTACGGAGAGGGTAGTGGATGCCTGGAATGCGCTCCCGAGAGAGGTGGTGGAGAGTAAAACTGTGACTGAGTTCAAAGAAGTGTGGGATGAACACAGAGGATCTAGAATCAGAAAATAATATTAAAAATTGAACTAAGGCCAGTACTGGGCAGACTTGCATGGTCTGTGTATATGGCCATTTGGTGGAGAGTGGGCTGGGGAGGACTTCAATGGCTGGGAGGGTGTAGATGGGCTGGAGTAGGTTTTAACAGAGATTTCAGCAGTAGGAACCCAAGCACAGTACCGGGTAGATCTTTAGATTCTTGCCCAGAATTAGCTAAGAAGAAAAAATTAAAAAATTTAAATTGAATCAGGTTGGGCAGACTGAATGGACCATTCGGGTCTTTATCTGCCGCCATTTACTATGTTACTATTTTTTTGTTTACGGGGAGAGACCATGAAAGTGATTGCTGGTGCGATAGAATTTAAAAGATTACCAATGGACTGGTTCCATGCTAAAATTTTATCTTCTACAGTAGAGCTGGATAGTTGTTCTAAAGTAAGGCAGAAGTTAGATGAGATATCTGCAGCTTCTAGCTTACTATAGTTTCTGGTGGTAATTGTTTTAGGTTTTAAATTACTTTGGTAATTTGAGTTTAGTTGTTGAAAAGAAACTAAAAAATGGTCTGACCATGGAACTTATGTAGTAGCTAACATTTGAAAGTTGTTTCTTTGAGATGCTTGGGTCAGTATCATATCTAACGTATGACCAGCGATATGGGTGGGACTTGTTATTAGTGGATACAGATCCAAGTCATTTAAAAAAGTAAGGACTTCTGACGTAAAGGCATTGCTGGAGTCATCAAAGTGAATATTAAAGTCACCTAGAATGACAGGATTAGCAGAGGAAACACAAAAGTCCAAGATGACAGATTGCAGATGGGTTAGTGTTGAGACATTAACAGGTGGGGGGATATACATTAGTAAATAATTTGATGGAGGGGAGGTTTTACATCTGACCTCCAGGTATTCGAAGGGGCTGCTAATATTGGAAGAAAATTCAAAATCGGCCAATATGTTAGAATGATAGATTACGGCTAGACCCCCTCCCGTTTTGAATGGGACTGTCCCCTTTTTAGATTCCCCTGTCCTGTTTTCTCTACGCACAGCTTTGGGACGCCAAAATGTTCCGTTTTCAGGGACAACGTCCCTAAGCTGTTCGTGGGGACAATGGGACAGGCGATCGCTTCCCCTCCCTCCAGCACTGAAGCCTGCCCCCGGACCGGCCCCCGCTGCTGCCTACCACCGCTTCAAACACCCGCCCCCGGTCCGCTGCCGACCGCCACCGCCGCAACTAAAGCAGTAAGGTCTAGGACAGGAAGTTCCAGACCAGCTAATGGAGGTGGGACTGACAATTAATAGATGTCCCGTTTTGATGAAAAAAATAAATGGTCACGTTAGGGAATTAGTGAGTGGAACAGGGGAGTCTATTCTGCATCACTAGGGGTGTTTGGGAAGGGGTGCACCACCTACCGCCACTGTCACTCTCATATTACCCCCTGCAGTGGAATCTGTGAGGTCCACAGAGGTTAAAAAACGAGTATCCCTGCAGACTATGCTGCCCGATTCGAATCAATTCACCAATTCATTTCAGGTGAATTGGTTCAAATCGATTCAAAAACAAACAAAAAAAAATTTGGCCTCCCGATTCGGCAACTGATTCTCCCCCCCTTGCCCCCTAAAGCAGGATTGACAGCACTGCTTCTTGCTGGCCGGCCGCTGCCGCTCTTGCTTTAGAGGGCGAGTGGGGAGGGTCAGTCGGAAAGTGCTGGTGTCTGGCCTCCTGGCATCAATTTACCTAATTTTAGCAGCCTGCATAGGATCGCTAGTGCTAGCGATCTTTGCAAGCTGCCATCGGTCGTCCAAGCTGTCTTCTCTCTGCCGCAGTACCGCCCCTGCTCTGATGTCAGAGGAGGCGCGGGACTGCGGCAGAGAGAAGACAGCTTGGAAGACCAATGGCAGCTTGCAAAATTCGCTAGCTCTAGCGATCCTATGCAGGCTGTTGAAATTAGGTAAATTGATGCCGGGAGGCCAGGGGGAACACACACGTCTTCCGGGGGGGAGAGGAAGGAGGGTGTGAAGTCCTTCAGGGGGGGCAGGTGGTACAGTCCTTCAGGGGTGGGGTGTAGGCCTTCAGGGGGGGGGGGCAGACCTTCAGGGGAGGGGGCCCTGGTGTAGAAGTACATGGAGGGAGGGAGGGAAGGAGGAGTTCAAAGAGACGTGCACATGCCAGACTTTGGGGGGAAGAAATAATGGGTCTAGAAACAGAGAAGGAGAGAGATGGTGGACAATGGGATTTAGGGATGAAAGGAGCAGAAAGCGAGAGATGGTGGACCCTGGGGTGGTGGGGAAGGAATGAGAGATGCTAGATGAAAGATTAGTTGAGAAAAGGTGGATCTGTGGATGGAGATGAAAAAAAGGAAAGATACCAGATCTCCAAGGGAGGGAAGGGAAACAGAAGAGGAGGACAGAGATAGAAGATGGATGGTTAGCACGGAGAAAGAAAAAAGGAGACCCTGGTAAGCAAGTTATCAGAAGACAACCAGAGCCTGGGACCAAGATTTGAATAATGGCCAGACAACAAAAGGTAGAAAAAATAATTTTATTTTCTGTTTTGTGATTACAATATGTCAGATTTGAAAAGTGTATCCTGCCAGAGCTGCTGTTAGACCGCAAACGTGATCTAGGATTTAACAGAGAGAGGAAAGTCTTTTTTGTTTGTTTATTTTGTTTACACCACGGCGCCAGTGTGGTTAGGAGAGGGCAAAGGGGGTGAACAGGCTATAAAATAAACCCACCAGGATATTTAAAAAAACAAACAAACACCCAAATTGAATCGATAAATCGATTCAATAGGCAGAATCAAATCGAATTGAATCAAAATTTTTTTTCCTGAATCGGGCAGCACTATTGCGGACTCCACACCAAGGCTGCTTTCTCTTTAAAGCCATGTATCCTGATTACAACAGTAGCTAACCGAGGTCCCCAGTACCTGGCAGAATGAAACCCAAAGAGTAGCAACATTCCAGAGCTGAGATTGTGATCTCATAATGCCTCATTCCACCAATGCCTAAGAGCCAACCTCATCAATGATGTCACCATGGCTTGATTATCCTATAAATGACTCACATCTATAATAATAAAATTCTAAGCATGCATGCACACTCTTACCGCGTGCTTCCCTGATCCCTGATCTGTCGGGCTGTAGCAGTAGGAGTGCGCATGCGCACCAGACAAGCCTCCCTGCTCTCCACCTTGCGCCGCTGCAAAAACGGCCCCACACTCGCAGCTCGGCTTCAGGCTCACTTAATCCCTTGCCGCCGCCCCTTCCCTTTCCGCGATCCAACCGGCTCACTTAGTCCCTTCCCGCTCCCCCCCCCCTTTTTTCCTTCCCGCGGTCCCGACTCCAAACCTGCCGACTCCAGCAGCCTGCAGCACTCTACAGTCAATCGCTCCTCCTAAACTTACTTGCTCCACTTCATCACTGACGCTGAAACCGTGGATTGAAGACAAAGTTTTATTTTATTTTTCTTTCCAGCTTATGATTTATCTTTAATCTTATCTATTGTTTTGCCTTTTGTCTTTGTTTTGTTCTATTTCTATCATTTAAATTTCTCCAGAATTCTACTGTTCAACAGCTCCCCCTTCTGCTTCTATTCCTTTCTCTTCTCTCTTCTACCTTCCAAAGTATTTAGATCAATGCTGTCTTGTTAAAATGTTTATTTTATTTTTATTTTTCCTCTAACTCTACTTTTCACTTCTCTATTACCCTCCAGGTACTTTAGTTAGATTGTGAGCCTTCGGGACAGTAAGGGAATTTTTCAAGTACCTTTCTTATTTCTAATCTTAATGTATATTTTCTGTAAACCGCTTAGAACCTAACGGATGTAGCGGTATATAAGAAATAAATTACATTACATTACATACGCTGCTTCGGGGCCTTCTACTGCCCTGATTTACTCTGGCACGTCCCTGATGAGTTTAATTAAGATTGCCATTTGGGCATGCAATTAAGTAAATCTGAAGGTTTTTCAGGATCAGTTAATGAAACCCCTATCCACGATTAAGCTATTTGAGATTGTAATGATCATTGGTGTGGATTTCTGAGATCGTTTTCCTTCATTTTAGCAAGTATTGTGGTTTATTCCATTTTCACTATTTTGTGATCTTTTTGCAAATTTGGACACCCTCCACTTTCAAAAAGATATAAATAGAATGAAGTCAGTCCAGAGCGCTGCTACAAAGTTGGTTAGTGGCCTTTGTCATACATCATATGGGACAGACTTACCCCCTCTTCTACAAAGCCGCGCGGTAACAGCACTGAAGTCCATAGAGATTTAAAGGGCTTCGAGGCTGTTGCCATGCGGCTTTGTAGAAGAGGGGGTTAGAGAACTTAATATGCATACTCTGGAGGAAAGATGGGAGAGAGGGGATATGATAGAGACATTCAAATATCTCTGTGGCATTAATACACATGAGGTGAATCTTTAAAATTAAGGAAAATTCCTGAAGGAGAGGGCATAGGGTGAAGTTAAGAGGTGATAGGCTCAGGAGTAATGTAAGAAAATACTTCTTTACAGATAGAATGGTAGTTTCCTGACAGAGATGGTGGAGACAAATACTGTGCCTGATTCAGATATTTCTGAATAAACAATTAGGCAGTTTCTGTTGTATGAAATTAATTTGAAGCAAAGAACTAAACACAGGACTGCTGAAATAATTTGAAATAAAGTTATTAAAAATTTACAGGTTGGAGGAAGGCTATAAAAATATTTCCCTGTTGATGGTGGGGGCAACGATTTCAACACAATGATAACTTTTTTTTATTATGCATTCACTAAAAAGATTCATCACAGAGCGCTGCCTTAGAAGTCAAAGTCAATTTTGATGCAACTGTTCACAAAAAAGTGCACCAAGCACTGCCCATGATATCTTGAATAAGCAGCAGTAAAAATAGCAGAAACACTAGGAATATGCCACAAAAAAAATATCCCTCTATTGCAGTGTTTTTCAACCTTTTTACATCTATGGACCGGCAGAAATAAAATAATTATTCGGTTCATAGACAATTGCGCGCAAGACAATTTCGCGCAAGACAATCGCGCGCGGACAAAATCGCGCAGACAATCAAGCGCGAGACAACTGACCTGTCACCAATTATTCTGTGGACCAGCATTGGTCCGTGGACCGGCGGTTGAAGAACACGGGGCTAAGTCATGGGCCAGACCATGCCCATCTCTACCCAATCTCCATCCCAGACCCCGCCCCCATAATAGTACTAATTGCACCTTGCATGTCCCTTGCCTCACCTGGAAACCTTCCCTCTGACATTGCAACGTCAGAGAGAAGGCTTCCGGTTTAGGCGCAGGATGCCTGTAAGAGCCACTGCCCATGACTTTGTGCACTGAATCAGTTAGGAAGAGGGAGCTGGCTCGAAGATAACGCCGCATCAATCACACCGTGGACCGGCGGTTGAAGAACACTTTTTTGGGCCTGCTGCATGTGCTGGCCCTTTGGACCGGCAGGAAATTTCTGTGGACCGGTGGTTGAAGAACACTGCTCTATTGGATCCTTTGAACGTACACTCCTCCCTCCTTATTCATGGTTTCGGCACCCGCGGTTTCAACTATTTGTGGCTTTTAGTGCCGGGACCCCCCCCCCTAGTGAATCGCCCTTACCTGGTGGTCTAGCGGTGACATGGGGCAGGTGTAAACTTCCTACACTCCTGCCTCATGCAGAGCTGTCGTCGAAAATGGACGCAAGAGGGAGGTGGGGTGGGTCAGAGTCGACCCAAAAGCTATTCGCAAATTTTCCATATTTGCGGGCCGGCTCTGCCCCTAACCCCTGTGAATACAGGGAGTGTACTGCCTTTCTATATGCTACTCACTCATCCTGGCCAGTATCAAATACAACTCCTGGCATAAAACATCCTTCTGCTCACCTTCAGCCTGTCCTCCAATAACCGAGGTACCTTAGTGTCTCCAAGCACTTTAACCAACTTATCCAGCTTTTCACCAAAAAGAAATTTAACTTTAAAGGGAAACCTTCCCATTTTGGACTTAGAAGTCATATCTGTTGACCAGCCACAAAGACCTATGAACTGCAACCGACAAGGTCATACCTTTTGCAGACATAAGCAATACATCATTCAGGCATCTACCAAGAAAGAAGTTCCCATCTCAGATTTAGCAATTTTCTGTTCCACCAACTTTTAATGCCCAGCAAAAACATGCCTTTGTCACCAGACCCCTACAGACAGACACCTGAACCACCAAAGTGGCAACATCAAAACCCTACTCCAATAAAGCCCCCATCCTCCTGTCCTGAAGATTCTTCAATGCTGTACCACTGTACACTGGAATAATTGTCTTCCTCACAGTTGTAGACATCAGTGCATCAATGACAGGTGGCTGAAGAGCTTTCATAGTCAGATCTGACAGAGAACATAACCATACCATTGATCTGGCAATCTAGAGTATCCCACTGAGCCTGAATATCTTGGATTTCCAATACATAGGAAAGGATCTGGCCACCTTAACCAGAGAACCTACTTTATGAGGAACCAGTTCTGGAGGCTCTAAATCAAAATTCAGGATTGAGAAAAGAATCTTCTCCTGGGGGCAGCTTTTGCATCCAGAATAACTCGGCCTATCGCTGATCCTCTGCCACCAACTCCTGCTCCTCCTTGGAGAAATCAGATAGATATTTCATGTCCTCCTGGTCCCATTCCACTCGGCGCTTGGGCATACTGAGACCTCCAGCAGGAATACTTGGGACAGAAACTCATTATTGAGGTCATTCCTGAGACAATACACTGTATATATGGCTAAATTAAAATCAGGAGTAAAACCAATCTGCTCATCTCCCACTGCTCCTTCCAGGGATAACTATGGGCCCAACTCCAGCTGTGGAGCTGGTTGGAAAACTAAGCTGCTGATGAAATGATGGCAGTTCCTGCCACATTTGGAGTCGCTGCTAGGGACTACAAAATTTCACTGCCAGCAAAACCGGAGCCCCTTCTGCTCCATCGTACTTAGGGAACACAAAACCGGCAAACTGCCGGAAGACTGCACTGCTACAAAATTTGCAAGGCCTCTGGAAATCTCTACTACCCTCTGTCCACATGTTTTATAGCACTGGAGCTTGTCAAGAGTTCGTGGTTCCTTCCCTCTCGTTCACTACCCCCTTGAACGAACACAGTTCTGTGCCAAACACATGCTGCAAAACCAAGTATTTACTGGGTTGCACTGCAGAGCTTTTAAGTCAGCCTTTGTCACTTTACTTGACTCTCCATGTTTGTTTGCTTGAATGGCACAGCAACTTACAGGCACTCTAGGCATCCCATAACCCAACGGAAGCCAATGGTTACACCTTGGAATTCGCTATCATTTACTGGCACTGGCAGCCTTCTGCACTTCTTGGATTCCAGGGGGAAAGCAATACAGGAGGGACAAGGATGGGTAAGGAGGGGACTCAGCCACCTAAATGTAACACTCCTGGGACACAAGAGAGCCTCATGGGCCTCAGCCCCAACCAGATAGACTGCTGGAGAAAAATAGGATAGCAGGAGAGGAGAAAACACCTCTTCTCTTTCTTTCTTTTTATTAAGTCCTACCTACACCAAGTTGCGCAAGCTATCCATGTCTACTCAGTGTCACTAATTCATGAGTGGTAGGCTTAAGAGAAAAGCCAAGTGGCTCAGCCAGTAGGTAGACATATGAACCCACCTTGCTGCATTCTGCTTTCCCCACCTTCAAGACCATGAGTTCTGAAACTTATATAAACTTATTTAGACACCAAGCAAAGGTCAGATTTCAGCCTAGATTTACCCAGACTTCCTCACTATCTATATGCTTTCAAAGTCCTCAAAGAAAAGTAAATGTCATTTTATGCTGCTTTCTTCACTTACAAAGCAATTCTACACTTTTTAGATGCACCAGGAACATCTTATTCTGTAGCCTGGTTCACCCTTGGCATCTCTGCACAAAATTTTGACTGTTCAACCATTTTCAAGATTAGTTCACAAACATGACTTAATGGGAGAGTGGCAAGGAAACCAGTACGGAAGAAAAGCCATATGATGTGTTGCATAGTGTAACATAGTAGATGACGGCAGATAAAGACCCGAATGGTCCATCCAGTCTGCCCAACCTGATTCAATTTAAATTGTTGTTTTTTTTTTGTAATTTTTCTTCTTAGCTATTTCTGGGCAAGAATCCAAAGCTTTACCCGGTACTATGCTTGGGTTCCAACTGCCAAAATCTCTGTTAAGACTTACTCCAGCCCATCTACACTTTTAGAAGTTCACAGGGCAGCCTTGTTTGGTCTGATGAGACTAAATTGGAACCTTTTGATCTCGATGCCACACACATTGCTTAAAACACACAACAGATCACCCTGCTGACACCATCCCTACAGTAAAGCATTAGGTTTTGGGGACACTTTGCAGCAACAAGGTCAGGGTAGCTTGTGAACCCCTAAAGAAAGATGAATGGTGCAAAGTACAAGAAAATTCTGGAGCACAACTTGTTCCAGTCTAACACAAAGTGATCCTAAGCACATAGCAAAAGCAATAGAAAGGCTCAGTAATAAGCAAGTGCATGTCACATTCTTTCACGTTGGAAGTGTATTTTGTTGTGTACGTAGTAAAACAAACTGTTCCAGTGCTTTTGGATTTATATCTTTCAGACAACAATGTGAAAGATATACAGGGGTGTGAACACTTTTGCACAGGCATGTTTGGCTCAGTGGTGTGCTTGTAAAACACAAGAGCACAGCATTCACCCCCCAAGTATCTGATTTTAGTAACAAGCTTGTGTCTGTACGTAAATGCTTAGATTAAAATTTTAAAATTACAAAGACATACAAAATGAAAAACCTGCCACAAAAGTCAAGCTAATTTGAGAGGGCATTCTCTTTCAATATCAATTTGGGGGGAAAAACACTGGTTTTCAAATTAAAAGGTGACTGGCCCACCCTTGAATAACAAGCCTTTCTGGCATTTGGGTGTGGAAGGCAAGCTTTCTATTATCTGCCAGAGTAGCCATAGGGTTTATGATACGAACACAACCCTTCAGCCCCCAAGAGAGAAAGTGAGTGTGTGTGTAAATATCTTTTTGGTTGAAAGGATCAAACAAATCAATCTCCAGTCTTAACCCTAAGCTGATAGTTTTTGGTAGAATATTGCTGGAACCATGGACCCTATGACCTACCCATTCCACTGACCAGCCCCATGATCTTGCTGGCAATGCTGCACTTTGCCTTGTGAGAAGTCTGGCTTTGATTCAGACTTAGGGATATCATGGAGACAGCACTGACAGCCCCTGAGAAGGGGAGTCCTAGTCACTTCACAATGACAACACCTACCAGCCAGATTTAGGGTGCCAAATGCAGTGGTCCAGAAGGAGCTGTGGTACATGGCATTCGCCCAGGACCGTCACTAAACCAACAAAACCAAAATAAATAAGCCTTGAGATGACTGAAAAAAGGTTCATGACATTCTATCGCACTGCAGGCTGCCTCAGATTGATTGATTTATTTATTTACCACCTTTTTGAAGGAATTCACACAAGGTGGTGTACAGCAAGAATAAGTCAGATACAAGCATGACAATTACAGCAGTAAAAATATTCAAATCACAACACAAATTGTTTGAAACCCAAAGGAAGAGAAGACTCCCGAGTCCCTCCCCCTAAATCATACTGCCTCCAGTGAATCTGGGTCAAGGGAAATGATAAAAAAAATCTGTCTCTGATATCAATTCCTATATCCATGCTGCACATATGTAACATCATGTTAGCTGCTGCTCCCTATGGCAGAGTTCTGTGAGGCAGAACCATCCAATTATTTCAAATCACTGTTAGAATCCTTAATATAAATAAACCATGATACAACTCACTAGAAAAAAAAAATGTCCCTTTGATCTAACATACTGAATAAATTATAATAAGTGCTGAGAAAATGGCAGGAGTCCAGTAACCAACAGGCCACCAAGTCCTCCTGTCCCTTTCCTAAGCCACTGGACCACCTTTCTCTCCTCTCCCTTTCTCAACTTAAGTGGAAGGTCACTCTGAATGGAACAGAGAGAGGGCTGGAACTCTATCATGGTGAATTCTGACAAATATTCTCCCCAGTGGCATAGTAAGGGGGGTGTGAAGGGGCGGTCTGCCCTGGGTGCAGTCTTCCTCGGGATGCCAGCACTCCTCCTTTTATCCGCCCCCCTTCCCACTCCTCCCCCTGCCGTGCGCCCGGGAGGAAGTGACATCAGAGAAGCCGACCCAGGCAGCAAGTTCGTCAAAGTTAAAAAGGTATGGGGAAGGGGTGTGGGTGTGTGCGCAGCGGGGGGGAGGGCAGGGAAGGGGTACCAACGCCCCGGGCGCTGGCCACCCTTGCTATGCCACTGATCTTCCCGCTCACATATTACAGGGAAATGCACTCATGACTGAAGTTATCACTTCAACAAGAGATCTGCAGCATTCAAGGAGTAGGTTGATTGGGGTAGGGGTAGGGTGCATTAACTGCTCTATCAGCATTTAAAAGTCAGAAAATGGTCAACAGTCCTCAATATAAAAAGTATGAGGACAGACCTAAAGATCTCAATATGTATAATTTGGAAGAAACATGGGAAAGGGAGATACGTCATTTTCAACGTTTCTATTTCTTACCAAACTTTTAGGAAGTCAATCAAAACTTCTCTCTTTGACAAATTTCTGACTCCACTTCTGCCTTAATGCACTTCTAAAACACTTCCAGGAAAAATTTGATTAATCTTACCATGCTAATGTAATTTTTAAAGTTTTTTGTAATATTGCTGTCTGTATATAGTCTCTTCCTCTGTAAACCGCTCTGAACTGTTTGTGGTATTGCGGTATATAAAAATAAAGTTATTATTATTATATCTGGAAAACATGATCTGTCGGTGGCCCTCAAGGACTGGGAGCGAAGACCAAGGCTTTATTTTATTGCACATCATACTATATTAAATCTTCTTTTAAGCTAAAATAGGCCCCAGTAACATGGGCTGGATTCCAAAAATTGGTTCTTTTTCACATTTCAGAATCAATTTTAGAAGCTTTAGGTACTACTTACATGTGGCTCCTATGGCAACCCTAACAAGGCCTCTGTTTGAATTCAAGTCAGCATGAGACATGCAGAGGATCTCTGAGGGAGAAGAAGGGACTATAAGGCTGAGCAGTTCATGTGGATGGGAAGACTGGAGAGGCCATATAGCACAGTTACTTACTGTAACAGGTGTTATCCAGGGACAGCTATTCTCAACATGTGGGGTGACGTCATCCACGGAGCCCGGATGCGGACAGCTTCGCAAGCAGACTTGCTTGTAGAACTTTAGAAAGTTCGCAACTGCTGCACCATGCACGCGCGAGTGCCTTCCCGCCCAGTGCAGGGCGCGCGTGTCCTCGGTTCAGATAGCTAGCAGAAAAGCCAACCCGGGGAGGTGGGTGGGTTGTGAGAATAACTGCCTGCTGTCCCTGGATAACACCTGTTACAGTAAGTAACTGTGCTTTATCCCAGGACAAGCAGGCAGTCTATTCTCAACATGTGGGTGACCTCCAAGCTAACCAAAATGGGATGGAGGGAGAGTTGACAATTCATGAGAATAAATTTTGTAATACTGCCTGGCCGAAATGGCCATCCTGTCTGGAAAAAGAATCCAAACAATAATGTGAAGTGAATGTATGAACCGAGGACCAAGTGGCAGCTTTGCAGATTTCCTCAATAGGAGTAGATCTAAGGAAAGCTACTGATGCCACCATGGCTCTGACTTTGTGGGCTGTGACTCGACTTTGTAGATGCAGTCCAGCCTGAGCATAGCAGAAAGAGATGCAAGCAGCTAACCAGTTGGAGATGGTACGCTTGGAGATTGGATGTCCCAACTTGTTTGGATCAAAGGAGACAAAAAGTTGAGGAGCATATCTGTGTGCTTGAGTGCTTTTTAAGTAGAAAGCCAAACCACACTTACAGTCCAAAGAATGAAGAGCTGAATCTCCAGGATGAGAATGAGGCTTTGGAAAAAACACTGGCAGTACAATAGATTGATTGAGATGAAATTCTGAAACCACTTTAGGTAAGAATTTAGGATGAGTATGGAGGACCACCTTGTCATGATGAAATACTGTGAAAGGTGGGTCTGCAATTAAAGCTTGTAGCTCGCTGACCCTGCAAGCATACATGAGAGCAATGAGAAAAAAACACTTTCCAAGTGAGATATTTCAGATGAGACGAAGCCATTGGTTCAAAAGGAGGCTTCATCAATTGAGTAAGAACATTGAGATCCCAAACCACGGAAGGTGGTTTGGCATGGAAAAGTCCTTTCATAAATCTGGAAACCACAGGATGAGCAGAGAGGGGTTTCCCTTCGACAGGCTGAAGAAAAGCAGCAATTGCACTGAGATGGACTTGAATGGATGTGGATTTGAGGCCTGATTAAGATAAGTGCAACAGGTAATCCAAAACTGCAGACAAGGAGGTAGATTGCGGCTCCTTGTGATGAATGGTACACCAAGCAGAAAATCTAGTCCATTTCTGATGGTAATATTGCCTAGTGGCAAGCTTTCTGGAAGCCTCTAGAATGTCCTGTACAGATTGAGACAACTGTAGAGAGGCAGGCAAGTGGAGAGGTACCAAGCTGTCATGTGTAGAGACTGTAGGTTGGGATGAAGCAGAGACCCTTGATTCTGTGTAAGCAGAGAGGGAAATACTGGTAGAAGCAGAGGCTCCCTGGTACTGAGTTTAAGTAGAAGAGAGTACCAAGGTTGCCTGGGCCACCGAGGAGCTATCAGAATCATGGTGGCATGCTCTTGTTTGAGTTTGACAAGAGTCTTGAGAATCAGACGGAATGGAAGGAACGCATAGAGAAAGTCGTCCATTCCAGAAGGAAAGCATCTGCCTCGAGGCGATGAGGAGAGTATATCCTGGAGCAAAACTGAGGCAGTTTGTTGTTGTAGGGAGATGAAAGAGATCTATCTGAGGAGTTCCCCACTGAGCAAAAATGTGATGGAGAGGTGATGAATTGAGTGTCCATTCGTGAGGCTGCAGAAGATGACTCAATTTGTCTGCCAGACAGTTTTTCTCTCCTTGAATGTAGACAGCTTTCAGAAAGGTGTTGTGAAGGATTGCCCAATTCCAAACCTTCAGAGTTTCCTGGCAAAGAGGGAGAGATCCAGTTCCTCCCTGTTGACATAATACATGGCGACTTGGTTGTCTGTTCGAATAAGGACTACCCCCTCGTGAAGAAGATGCTGAAAATCTTTGAGAGCATTGAAGATTGCTGATGATCCTTGCTGAACCAAAGGCCTTGAGTACGGAGACAATCGAGACGAACCCCCCAAACGTAGGTCGAGGCATCTGTCGTGAGGATCTTCTGATGAGGGGGTGTTTGAAACAGTAAACCTCTGGAGAGATTGGAAGAGAGCATCCACCAGCGGAGAGAGTCACTTTGATGTGTTGAGAGAGTGGGTCGCAAGCCTGCGCCCACTGGGATGCCAGGGTCCACTGAGGAATTCTGAGGTGAAGTCTGGCAAACGGAGTCACGTGAACGGTAGATGCCATGTGATCTAGTAGAACCATCATTTGTCTTGCTGAAATTGTCAGCAGTGAAGAAGACACTTTGTGACAGAGACGAAGGAGAGCATCCTGACGTTGCTGAGGAAGGAATGCTCTGAGTTGGATAGTGTCCAGGACAGCTCCGATGAACTGCAACATTTGAGAGGGCTGTAGCTGGGACTTGGGGAAGTTGACCTCGAACCCCAAATTTTGAAGGACCTAAATAGTCCGTTGGGTCGCTACAATAACTCCCTGAGATGATGAATCTTTGATGAGCCAGTCGTCCAGATACGGAAATACCTGTAGACCATGGCTCCGCACAGCTGCTGCTACCACCACCAGGCACTTGGTGAACACTCTTGGGGAAGAAGCCAGGCAGAAGGGTAACACTCTGTATTGGAAATGCAGATTTCCCACCCGAAATCCGAGGAACTGTCGAGAGGCTGGATGAATAGGAATGTGAGTGTAAACCTCTTTGAGATCTAAAGAACATAACCAATCGTTCTGATCTAGAAAGGGATATAAGGGTGCCAGAGACAACATGCAGAATTTTTCTTTGACTAAAAATCTGTTGAGTGCTCTGAGATCCAAGATGGGGCGCAGATCGCCCATTGTCTTCAGAACCAGGGAGTAATGGGAGTAAAAACCCCTGCTCTGCTGTTCCAAGGGAACTTCCTTGATGGCATGGAGACGAAGCAGAGCTTGAGCTTCCTGAAGAAGAAGGGCGGTCTGGGATGGATTGGAAAGATACTCTCTTGAAGATCTGGTGGAACCTGGAGGAAACAAAGAGAATATCCTTCCTTGAGGATAGACAGCACCCAGAGGTCTGATGTAATCATCTCCCAGCAATAGTAAAAATGATGGAGACGACCTCCAATGGGAAGGGGAGAGGACAGAGGCAGAACGATGGAGGTTATGCTCTGTACTAGACGGTCAAAAAGGTTGGGAGGCTTTAGGGACAGCAGGAGTCTGAGGTTTCTGCTGCCTTTGTTGCTGTGGTTGTTTCTTAGGAGGCGCTCTGGTATAAGGAGCTGCCCTCTGTGGGAAATGCCGCTGGTAAGATGGTAGAGGCCTTAAGCACTTAGAGGTGGAAGGCTTAGGACAAATGATGGAAGGTAATGACTTCTCATGTTCAGACAACTTCTTAGTGGCCTCCTCGATGTAGTCATCAAACATCCTTGATAAGGAATGTTGACGAGGCGATCCTGAAGATTAGGGTCCATGTCAACAGTGCAAAGCCAGGCAAGCCGGCGCATGGCCACTGAGAAGGCAATGACCCTCGAGGAAAGCTCAAATGCATCATAGGAATATTGAAGGAGATGCATGTGGAGTTGATTCAGAGTGGTAATGGTATTCTGAAAACCTGCAAGACGGTGTTGAGGAACATACTTGAAATATGCAGGCAGTGTGTCAACCAAATGCTTGAAATAAGAAATGAAGATAAAAATTGTAATTCAGAACTCTAGTTGCCATCAGAGAATTCTGATACAAACGGCGACCAAACTTGTCCATGTCCTGCCTTCTCTTCCAGGGGGGACAGTGGCATAAACCTTGGAAGGGTTGTTCCTTTTCAGAAAGAACTCCACAAGAAGGGACTGATGGGATAACTGAGATTTCTCGAAGCCCTTGCAATGGACCATTCTGTAACAGGATTCCAGCTTGCTTGATACAGCAGGAATGGAAAGCACAGTTACTTACCGTAACAGGTGTTATCCAGGGACAGCAGGCAGATATTCTTAACACATGGGTGACGTCACCGACGGAGCTCCGGTACGGACACTTTTTACTAGAAAGTTCTAGTTGGCCGCACCGCGCATTCGCGAGTGCCTTCCCGCCCGACGGAGGAGAGCGTGGTCCCCAGTTAAGATAAGCCAGCTAAGAAGCCAACCCGGGGAGGTGGGTGGGACGTAAGAATATCTGCCTGCTGTCCCTGGATAACACCTGTTTCGGTAAGTAACTGTGCTTTATCCCAGGACAAGCAGGCAGCATATTCTTAACAGATGGGTGACCTCCAAGCTAACAGAGAGGGAGGAGGGATGGTTGGCCATTAGGAAAATAAATTGTGTAACACAGATTGGCCGAAGTGCCCATCCCGTCTGGAGAAGGTATCCAGACAGTAGTGAGTAGTGAACGTGTGAACTGAGGACCAAGTGGCAGCCCTGCAGATTTCCTCAATGGGCGTGGAACGGAGGAAAGCCACAGAAGCAGCCATAGCTCTGACCCTGTGGGCCGTGACAGCACCTTCCAGTGAGAGACCGGCCCGAGCATAACAACGCAATGCAGGCAGCAAGCCAGTTGGAAAGCGTCCGTTTAGAGACAGGATGACCCAGACGGTTAGGGTCGAAGGACAAAAAGAGCTGAGGAGACGAGCAGTGAGCCCTGGTACGGTCAAGGTAGTAAGCAAGGGCACGCTTACAGTCCAGCGTGTGCAATGCCTGTTCCCCAGGGTGAGAATGGGGCTTAGGGAAAAAGACAGGCAACACAATGGACTGGTTGAGATGAAATTCCGAGACCACCTTGGGAAGGAATTTAGGATGGGTACGCAGAACCACCTTGTCATGGTGAAAAACAGTGAAAGGTGGGTCGGCAACCAGTGCATGTAGCTCACTAACCCTCCTGGCAGAGGTGATGGCAATGAGGAAAAGCACCTTCCATGTAAGAAATTTGAGTGAAGTTGTGGCAAGAGGCTCAAACGGAGGTTTCATGAGAGCTGATAAAACCACATTCAGGTCCCAGACGACTGGAGGAGGCTTCAGAGGTGGTTTGACATTGAAGAGGCCTCTCATGAACCGGGAAACCAGGGGATGAGCCGTAAGAGGTTTTCCGAGGATAGGTTCATGAAACGCAGTGATGGCACTGAGGTGGACTCTGATTGAGGTAGACTTGAGGCCAGCGTCGGAGGGAGAGAGCAAATAGTCCAGTACAGTTTCCACCGCCAATGAGGTGGGATCGTGATGATGTAGTAGACACCAAGAGGAGAACCGGGTCCACTTCTGATGGTAACATTGGAGGGTGGCCGGTTTCCTAGAGGCATCCAAAATACGACGGACAGGCTGAGACAGATTCTCTGGAGAGGTCAGCCCGAGAGAAACCAAGCTGTCAGGTGGAGCAAGGACAGATTGGGATGTAGTAGAGACTGATGCTGCTGCGTAAGTAGAGTAGGAAACACAGGAAGAGGAATGGGCTCCCTGGAGCTGAGCTGGAGCAGGAGGGAGAACCAGTGTTGGCGAGGCCACCGAGGAGCGATGAGAATCATGGTGGCTCTGTCCCTGCGGAGTTTGGATAACGTCTGCAACATCAGAGGCAGTGGAGGAAAGGCATAGAGAAACCGATCCGTCCAGTCGAGCAGGAATGCATCCGGGCCCAGACGATGAGGAGAGAAGAGTCTGGAACAGAACTGGGGCAGCTGATGGTTGTGAGGAGCTGCAAAGAGGTCCACCTGAGGAGTGCCCCAGTGAGCAAAGATGGAGCGGAGTGTGGGAGGATCCAGAGTCCACTCGTGAGGTTGAAGGATGCGGCTGAGATTGTCGGCCAGGGAGTTCTGTTCGCCCTGGATATAGACAGCCTTGAGGAAGAGACTGTGGGCCGTGGCCCAAGTCCAGATGCGGATGGCCTCCTGACAGAGGAGGGGAGATCCGGTGCCGCCTTGCTTGTTTATGTAATATATGGCGACTTGGTTGTCTGTGCACAGGAGCAGAACCTGAGGGTAGAGAAGGTGCTGGAAGGCCTTGAGAGCATAGAACATGGCTCTGAGTTCCAGGAAATTGATGTGATGTTGACGCTCCTGAGGGGTCCAGAGTCCCTGGGTGTGAAGATCTCCCAGGTGAGCTCCCCACGCATAGGGGGAGGCATCTGTGGTTATGATCATGGAATGAGGGGGTAGATGAAAGAGTAGACCCCTGGAAAGATTTGAGGAGTTCAACCACCATTGAAGAGATTGCTGAAGAGACGATGTCACAGAGATGGGATGAGAAAGAAGATCTGTGGTCTGTGACCATTGGTTGGCAAGAGTCCATTGAGGTGTCCTGAGGTGGAGTCGCGCCAGAGGAAGCACATGGACCGTCGAGGCCATGTGGCCCAGGAGGACCATCATCTCTCGGGCTGGGATGGAGTGATGAAGAAGCACCTGACGACAGAGGCACTCACCGATATCGGAGTGGAGCGTTTACGGGGTCGGTGCGGTGCCGTAAGGGTCGGCGTCGCGACCGTGGCAGGAGGGCATTCTAGAGAAGTGGAAGGCTTCTTAGCCGGCTTACCTGGGCCCAGCGACCCCGAAGAAGGATCCGGTGGTGTCGACGTAGTCGGTGCTGACTTTTGAGGTGCCGTCGACGTCGCAGCAGGTTCCATGGCAGATCCGGTACCGAACAGAATATTTTGCTGGATCTGCCTATTTTTTAAAGTGCGCTTAAGCGTAGCACAGCGGGTGCAGGTGTCAGCCCGATGCTCTGGACCCAAGCCCTGCAGGCACCAATTGTGCGGGTCGGTGAGAGAGATCGGGCGTGCACACCGCTGGCACTTCTTAAAGCCCGGTTGAGGAGGCATGAAGGGAAACACGGCCTCCGCAATGTATGGTGGCAACAGGCCCCGCCGGGGCCGGCCAGAAATACAGAAAACTCGAGAGGTTTTTTTTTTTTTTTTTTAAAGGAAAAATAAGGAATCTAAAATGAAAGAGAATAAAAACCGAAAAAATTTACGCGAGCGGGAAGGCAGGAAACTCGTTTTCAACGGCCGTTGAAAAAACATGCGTCTTCTTCGCTCCGCGGAAATGAAGAAACTGGGGACCACGCTCTCCGTCGGGCGGGAAGGCACTCGCGCATGCGCAGTGCGGCCAACTAGAACTTTCTAGTAAAAAGTGTCCGTACCGGGGCTCCGTCAGTGACGTCACCCATGTGTTAAGAATATGCTGCCTGCTTGTCCTGGGATAATAAGGTGTTTCAAAGTTCCTCTTGAAAGTTTGAGAAAGAAGTCTATTGATGGGTATTTTAAGAGACTGCAGGAAGTCGAGACATACCCATTTCTTCTAAATACTCAGTAGTATATTTGGAATCAGAGTCCAAATTAATATTGAGTTCCTTACTCATTTGATGTAGGAAAGAAGAAAAGGATATCTGTTCCAAGGTAGGCTGACCTCGAGGGGAAGGTGACCTTGAAGCGCCTCGAAAAGCAGAGAACGAGGGCGAAGCTTTCCTGTTGTACTCACAACTGAGACCTGAATATGCAGGTATAGACGACTCACTGGGAGAAAAATCCCTCGCAGGAGAAGCAGATGGAGGTGGCATCCTCAACTTCGGAGTAGAAAGCCTCGAATAGCCTCGAGGTATGTCTCAAGAGGATCTGTGCCTCGATGGATGCCTTGACTGATGTGGAGAACAGTGCCTCGAACCAGGCAGGTCTCGCTGAGAAGAAAGTCGAGGAGTCTTTGCCCTATGCCTCGGGAAGGGCGATGCCTTATGCGAGGAACGAGGGCTGGAGATCGAGACACCACAAGAGATTGAGCTCCTGATGGCGAGGGATCTCGAGGCACTGACAAGGACTCGACTTGAATAGCGTGATTATGCTCCAGACGAGACACTTGCAAAGATTCGACTCCTTGCTTACAGAGTGTGGAATCCTCTCGAGGCACTCCCAAGGACTCGACTCCTTGTATAGAGTGAGGAGATTCAGCTCGAGGCCCAGCCAAGGACTCGATTCCAGGTGTTACTGCTGAGTACTCAGGCTAGACTGCAGGAAGCAGAGTCGAGGCAGGAGTATGTTTGGCAAGGATATTGCCCAAATGATGATCCAAAATGGTCTGGATCAGAGTCTCCAAATGTGACTCCAGTGAGCAGCAATAGTCTCCGAGGAAGAACGACTCTTCGACTTGGAGACATGCTTCTTAGGCAGCTTAATAACCACTGCTGGCACCCGACCTGAGGGAGGCAGCGAGGCGTCTCGTCAGGAGAAGACTTAGCAGATTTGGACGAGGACCCGCCGAACAAGGAGGGTTTGATTAAGGTCGAGGCCGAGGTAGAAGGCGGAACCCCTGTGAGAAGCTTAACTGGATTCGAGGTCAAGACCGGGGCAAGGGAATCCATACCACCACCTGAACTTGATGACGCTTGCGGGCTCGAGGTTGAAAGGTAGCACAGCAAGTACATGACTCCGGACGATGGTCAGGTCTCAAACACTGAATACACTACCTATATGGGTCAGTGAGGGAGATCGTTTGCTAGCAACAGCTACACTTCTTGAAGCCTGTGACTGGTCTGGACATAGATGGAAAGATGGCCTCAGCAAAATCAAAACCTGCAAGCGGAGGCCGCAAAGCAGGCCCCGTGACAAAAGAAATAAAATTAAAGTCTTTTTTTTTTTTTTTTAAATGAAAACGCGCGAAATACACAGCAACCCTGAAAAATAACAAAATACGAGCCGCGGTGAGAGAAGGCATGAAGTTTAGAACTGAGTCTAGCACAGAGCACCGAAATCAAGGCTTCTCGGCTCCGCGAAAAACTGAGAACTGAGGAGACGCACGCCCTGCACTGGGTGGGAAGGCAGTCGCGCATGTGCAATGTTGCAGTCACGAACTTTCTAAAGTTCTACAAGCAAGTCTGCTTGCGAAGCTGTCTTCATCCGGGCTCCGTGGATGACATCACCCCACATGTTGAGAATAGGCTGCCTGCTTGTCCTGGGATAAATTATATTGTCACTTTCTATATTTCTTAAACACGGGAAGCCTCCAATTCAATATTCTAGCTGGGTCTTCTGTGCATTGGGAGTTTTTATTACTTAAGGATGCCACCTAGTGGCAGAATTCAAGGCTCATTACTGCTGGTTCTGGAACAAGCTTATTGTCAGTCCCTAGCCCAGAACCATCAGCTGCTAAAAGTGTTTGTGTGTGGGGGGGGGAGGGATGCTCTAGAGGCCAAATCCCCAGGTAATTGTGAATGAAGGCTCCTCCTAGGCTTAGATCCTGACTCTGGTTTCATCTGCGCTCGAAGTATAAAAGAGCAGGAGGAAACCAGAAGATCAAATGAAAGGGTTTATTTAACTTGGTATTTTTTAAAAGAATAGTGACCACTTGGAGGGCAGCTGTTGCACAGCAGTTCACCAACATGCTCCAGGAGGGGAGGTGCAGCGTATGGCTGTTTTCTGACAGACTAGTTCATAGTCCCGGAGGCAGCATAGATTCAGGCACAATGGAAGTGATTTAAACTGCAGCATAAAAAGTTCAGGTCAGTTTATTTGACATCCTGCAAATATAAAACAATGTAAATCTAAGCGATTTAGACAGTAAAAATTTGGAGGTGGGAAGACAGATATACATACATAAACAAATATGAGACATCGCCGGACTCACCGAAAGGGAGAATGGAAGAGGGAAAGTTTACATTATTTGATAAGTGCAGTGAGGTCCCTCTACAATAAGAATCTCTCCTTTTTCTGATGGCCGACTTCAAAGCTGTATTTGTTTTTAATCAGTAAGCTTTCTAATGGAAGTAAGCTCAAATGTACAAAAACAAATACCTAGACACACATCCTCCTCTACACGCACAAACACATGCCCCTTATCCTCCCAGACATACGTACATATACACTTTCACACACCCGCCAACATGCATGTATTTACTCACACAAGGACAGACCCTGTCCCTACACATCCAATTGCAGTCAAATATTCAGGCACTCTTGCACAGAGGATTTAGCTGCCTTGTAAAGGGAAGGGGGATAATGCCTCTGCACATCATCAATACACACACTTACTTCAAGTTTCCTAACAAAATAGCATTAAAATGTACATTATGTATTCAGAGCCTCTCAGAAACCTGCACCCCAGTTTGACTAGTTTATGGAATTCAACCCTATCAGGTTTCCTGGCAAAGGAGAGTGGATCATGCAGCATGGAAAAAGGCAATTTGCCTACCCTTCAAAACACGGTATTCTCAGTTTTATAGTCTCCCTCATCTCCAGAAAAGTTTACTTTATCCCCTTTCAGAAAGGGGTCCAGCTCTAGGATCTGTGTAGGTTTCAGGGAAGACAAGTGGAGTGTTGTGCCAGATTTTGTGGTAGGAGAGAAGAAGCCTGGCTCTCAGTGGCTATAAGAGGGCTTTGAAGAGGAAGGAGAGGCCAGCTCCACATGAAAGTCCCAAGGCCAGAAAGAAGGTCATAAGGACACCTGTAGTCTTGCTCTCATGAGGCAGCACATTCCTGAAAGACAAGGGAGTGGGGAATATATGATTGAAATATGCTGTATATTATACAAATTGCCAAATCACAATTAAACCATAATCTTATGGGGCCTCTCTCCTAAATCCTTTCCCATCTGACACTCTAGAAGCATCTTTCCACTGAAATCTCTCTCTTCCCAATTCCTTCCCATCTGGCTCTCATTAGAGATCCTTTTTTTTTTTTTATTTATAATTATACAATCTTATTTTACAAGAATTAATTCTTGTTACATTGAATACAGGGAAGAAAATTTTAACACAATAATACTTTTACAACAATTATCAAACTGTATTCCTCCAATTAACAAAATTTATTACCTACCAAATTAGAGATCCTTCTTAAAAGATTTCTCTTCTGAATCCTCTTCAATTCAGTCTCCAGAACTAGATCCTCAATTTCATACATTTTCCCCCAAAACTGCAGTCCTTTTGGTGCCACGCTCTCAATGACCACAAGGTGGCACCATAAGAACAACACAAGGCTTTGTCCCCTCCCCCCTACTCTCACTGCCAGGAACGGAACCCTTTGCCCTAAGGCAGGGGTGTCAAACTCAATCACATTGAGCAGGATTCACTAAACCTCCAAACAGTGCATGATTCGTTTCCTATTGCATGCCGGCCGACTGATTCAGTAAAGGCCTGCATGCAAATGGAGACGATCGTTAGCACATCCCCTACCCACGGCCAGCGCTCATGCGCACACCTTGACAGTAGTGACAGGAGAAGCAGCCTCCTGTCACTGATGTCAGGGCTCAGCCCAGCCCAGATCTCTCTTGCCTGCTCTCTGCTGCTGTTCTCTGCAGTGCAAGCCCATGGTTTTAAAGCGGGCCTGCACTGCGGGAAACAGCGGCAGAGAGCAAGAGTCCAGGAGCAGGCAAAAGAGATCTGCCCAATACCCCCCAGGGTGCGATCTCTCCTGCCTGTCCTGCTGTGCCGCGCCCCCCCCCCCTGGAGAAAAAATTAGGAGGGATGTCAACTCCCTCCTGCCATTAATGTTAAAACTGAAAAGAAAAAAAAAAGCAGCGCGGCAATCCCCCCCTTGACCCGGCATGGCCCCCTCTGACACCAAAGTTGGGAGCAGGAGGGGTGCTCGATCCCTCCTGCTCCTAGGCCTCCCACCCCAAAACAATGGCCAATCAGGGACTTCCCTAGACTCCTTCCTAAGAAAGTCCTTGATTGGCTGAGGTGCTCTGGCCCCTCCAAAGGGAGGAGCCTGAGGCGCCTCAGCCAATCAGTGCTTTAGGCCTCTCCCCGTGCATCATATGATGCGCTGGGGCGGGGCCTAAGGCCGCTATTGGGGCGGCAGCTGGCTGGTGAGGAGGAGGACTTTCCTCCTCCTCCTGAAGATTTTAATCGGTGTAGGAGCAGAGGAGGGTCCGGGCACCCCTCCTGCTCCAGAAGATGGGAGCCTGCCTCAAAGGAGCAGGAGGGACCGGGCACCCATCCTGCTCCTAACAATTATAACGGTACCGGGGTGGGTGGATGGGCTGGGCCCAACTGCCTGGGCCGACCAGGGCTGGGCCGGGGGGTGGGAGGCCTAGGAGCAGGAGGGACCGAGCACCCCTGCTGTTCCCAACTTTGTGTCGGGGGTGGGCCGTGGCCCGGCTGGGGAGGAGGGGGGTTAGTCGGCCTATGGAGCAGGAGGGACCGGGCACCCCTCCTGCTCCCATTTTAAAGGTACGGGGGGGGGGGGGAAGGAGGGGGGGGGGTCTGGCCGGCCCGACCCAGCCCGACTATGGGTGGACCGGTCGGGTGCGGTGGCTCTCCTGGACCCTTCCAGGCAATCTTGCTCCCCAGACTCTCCTGCTCTCTGCTGCCTTCTGTGCGAGCCCACGGGTTTAAAGCGGGGTTGCACTGCAGCGTGCAGCACCGTTTTAAACCCGCAGACTCACACTGCAGGGAAGGCGGCAGAGAGTAGGAGCTCAGAACATAAAGAAGGGCTGGAAGATTGCGGCGAGCAGGCAGGAGACATGGGGCAGAGCAGGGCTTCTATGGAGCTGGAGAGTCGAAAAGATGTTTTTTGGGTCGCTTCTTGGGTTGAGCGGCCAGCCCAGTCGGATCCGAAATTTTGGGTAGTGAATTGGGTCGCTGTCCAATTTGCATGCATTTCACCTCATTTGCATACACGGATTTGAAGCGGATCGCAGGAGAGGCAAGTGAATCAGGCTGGATGGAAATTTGATAGGGGCCGAAATCTAAAACACAGGTTACGTTGCAGGCCAGACACCACCCAATCTCCACCTCAGACCCTGCTCCCATAAAGCACAGTTACTTACCGTAACAGGTGTTATCCAGGGACAGCAGGCATATATTCTCACATGTGGGTGACATCATCCACGGAGCCCCGATGCGGAAGCATTTTCAAGCAAACTTGATTGAAGATTTAAGTTTGCTCTGCTGCTCCACGCATGCGTGCCTTCCTGCTCCACTAGGGGGCGCATCCCCTCGTGGTCTCCAGTTCACTTAACTAGCAAAGAAGCCAACCTCGGGGAGGTGGGCGGGTTGTGAGAATATATGCCTGCTGTCCCTGGATAACACCTGTTACGGTAAGTAACTGTGCTTTATCCCAGGACAAGCAGGCAGTCTATTCTCAACATGTGGGTGACCTCCAAGCTAACCAAAATGGGATGGAGGGAGAGTTGACAATTCATGAGAATAAATTTTGTAATACTGCCTGGCCGAAATGGCCATCCTGTCTGGAAAAAGAATCCAAACAATAATGTGAAGTGAATGTATGAACCGAGGACCAAGTGGCAGCTTTGCAGATTTCCTCAATAGGAGTAGATCTAAGGAAAGCTACTGATGCCACCATGGCTCTGACTTTGTGGGCTGTGACTCGACTTTGTAGATGCAGTCCAGCCTGAGCATAGCAGAAAGAGATGCAAGCAGCTAACCAGTTGGAGATGGTACGCTTGGAGATTGGATGTCCCAACTTGTTTGGATCAAAGGAGACAAAAAGTTGAGGAGCATATCTGTGTGCTTGAGTGCTTTTTAAGTAGAAAGCCAAACCACACTTACAGTCCAAAGAATGAAGAGCTGAATCTCCAGGATGAGAATGAGGCTTTGGAAAAAACACTGGCAGTACAATAGATTGATTGAGATGAAATTCTGAAACCACTTTAGGTAAGAATTTAGGATGAGTATGGAGGACCACCTTGTCATGATGAAATACTGTGAAAGGTGGGTCTGCAATTAAAGCTTGTAGCTCGCTGACCCTGCAAGCATACATGAGAGCAATGAGAAAAAACACTTTCCAAGTGAGATATTTCAGATGAGACGAAGCCATTGGTTCAAAAGGAGGCTTCATCAATTGAGTAAGAACATTGAGATCCCAAACCACGGAAGGTGGTTTGGCATGGAAAAGTCCTTTCATAAATCTGGAAACCACAGGATGAGCAGAGAGGGGTTTCCCTTCGACAGGCTGAAGAAAAGCAGCAATTGCACTGAGATGGACTTGAATGGATGTGGATTTGAGGCCTGATTAAGATAAGTGCAACAGGTAATCCAAAACTGCAGACAAGGAGGTAGATTGCGGCTCCTTGTGATGAATGGTACACCAAGCAGAAAATCTAGTCCATTTCTGATGGTAATATTGCCTAGTGGCAAGCTTTCTGGAAGCCTCTAGAATGTCCTGTACAGATTGAGACAACTGTAGAGAGGCAGGCAAGTGGAGAGGTACCAAGCTGTCATGTGTAGAGACTGTAGGTTGGGATGAAGCAGAGACCCTTGATTCTGTGTAAGCAGAGAGGGAAATACTGGTAGAAGCAGAGGCTCCCTGGTACTGAGTTTAAGTAGAAGAGAGTACCAAGGTTGCCTGGGCCACCGAGGAGCTATCAGAATCATGGTGGCATGCTCTTGTTTGAGTTTGACAAGAGTCTTGAGAATCAGACGGAATGGAAGGAACGCATAGAGAAAGTCGTCCATTCCAGAAGGAAAGCATCTGCCTCGAGGCGATGAGGAGAGTATATCCTGGAGCAAAACTGAGGCAGTTTGTTGTTGTAGGGAGATGAAAGAGATCTATCTGAGGAGTTCCCCACTGAGCAAAAATGTGATGGAGAGGTGATGAATTGAGTGTCCATTCGTGAGGCTGCAGAAGATGACTCAATTTGTCTGCCAGACAGTTTTTCTCTCCTTGAATGTAGACAGCTTTCAGAAAGGTGTTGTGAAGGATTGCCCAATTCCAAACCTTCAGAGTTTCCTGGCAAAGAGGGAGAGATCCAGTTCCTCCCTGTTGACATAATACATGGCGACTTGGTTGTCTGTTCGAATAAGGACTACCCCCTCGTGAAGAAGATGCTGAAAATCTTTGAGAGCATTGAAGATTGCTGATGATCCTTGCTGAACCAAAGGCCTTGAGTACGGAGACAATCGAGACGAACCCCCCAAACGTAGGTCGAGGCATCTGTCGTGAGGATCTTCTGATGAGGGGGTGTTTGAAACAGTAAACCTCTGGAGAGATTGGAAGAGAGCATCCACCAGCGGAGAGAGTCACTTTGATGTGTTGAGAGAGTGGGTCGCAAGCCTGCGCCCACTGGGATGCCAGGGTCCACTGAGGAATTCTGAGGTGAAGTCTGGCAAACGGAGTCACGTGAACGGTAGATGCCATGTGATCTAGTAGAACCATCATTTGTCTTGCTGAAATTGTCAGCAGTGAAGAAGACACTTTGTGACAGAGACGAAGGAGAGCATCCTGACGTTGCTGAGGAAGGAATGCTCTGAGTTGGATAGTGTCCAGGACAGCTCCGATGAACTGCAACATTTGAGAGGGCTGTAGCTGGGACTTGGGGAAGTTGACCTCGAACCCCAAATTTTGAAGGACCTAAATAGTCCGTTGGGTCGCTACAATAACTCCCTGAGATGATGAATCTTTGATGAGCCAGTCGTCCAGATACGGAAATACCTGTAGACCATGGCTCCGCACAGCTGCTGCTACCACCACCAGGCACTTGGTGAACACTCTTGGGGAAGAAGCCAGGCAGAAGGGTAACACTCTGTATTGGAAATGCAGATTTCCCACCCGAAATCCGAGGAACTGTCGAGAGGCTGGATGAATAGGAATGTGAGTGTAAACCTCTTTGAGATCTAAAGAACATAACCAATCGTTCTGATCTAGAAAGGGATATAAGGGTGCCAGAGACAACATGCAGAATTTTTCTTTGACTAAAAATCTGTTGAGTGCTCTGAGATCCAAGATGGGGCGCAGATCGCCCATTGTCTTCAGAACCAGGGAGTAATGGGAGTAAAAACCCCTGCTCTGCTGTTCCAAGGGAACTTCCTTGATGGCATGGAGACGAAGCAGAGCTTGAGCTTCCTGAAGAAGAAGGGCGGTCTGGGATGGATTGGAAAGATACTCTCTTGAAGATCTGGTGGAACCTGGAGGAAACAAAGAGAATATCCTTCCTTGAGGATAGACAGCACCCAGAGGTCTGATGTAATCATCTCCCAGCAATAGTAAAAATGATGGAGACGACCTCCAATGGGAAGGGGAGAGGACAGAGGCAGAACGATGGAGGTTATGCTCTGTACTAGACGGTCAAAAAGGTTGGGAGGCTTTAGGGACAGCAGGAGTCTGAGGTTTCTGCTGCCTTTGTTGCTGTGGTTGTTTCTTAGGAGGCGCTCTGGTATAAGGAGCTGCCCTCTGTGGGAAATGCCGCTGGTAAGATGGTAGAGGCCTTAAGCACTTAGAGGTGGAAGGCTTAGGACAAATGATGGAAGGTAATGACTTCTCATGTTCAGACAACTTCTTAGTGGCCTCCTCGATGTAGTCATCAAACATCCTTGATAAGGAATGTTGACGAGGCGATCCTGAAGATTAGGGTCCATGTCAACAGTGCAAAGCCAGGCAAGCCGGCGCATGGCCACTGAGAAGGCAATGACCCTCGAGGAAAGCTCAAATGCATCATAGGAATATTGAAGGAGATGCATGTGGAGTTGATTCAGAGTGGTAATGGTATTCTGAAAACCTGCAAGACGGTGTTGAGGAACATACTTGAAATATGCAGGCAGTGTGTCAACCAAATGCTTGAAATAAGAAATGAAGATAAAAATTGTAATTCAGAACTCTAGTTGCCATCAGAGAATTCTGATACAAACGGCGACCAAACTTGTCCATGTCCTGCCTTCTCTTCCAGGGGGGACAGTGGCATAAACCTTGGAAGGGTTGTTCCTTTTCAGAAAGAACTCCACAAGAAGGGACTGATGGGATAACTGAGATTTCTCGAAGCCCTTGCAATGGACCATTCTGTAACAGGATTCCAGCTTGCTTGATACAGCAGGAATGGAAAGCACAGTTACTTACCGTAACAGGTGTTATCCAGGGACAGCAGGCAGATATTCTTAACACATGGGTGACGTCACCGACGGAGCTCCGGTACGGACACTTTTTACTAGAAAGTTCTAGTTGGCCGCACCGCGCATTCGCGAGTGCCTTCCCGCCCGACGGAGGAGAGCGTGGTCCCCAGTTAAGATAAGCCAGCTAAGAAGCCAACCCGGGGAGGTGGGTGGGACGTAAGAATATCTGCCTGCTGTCCCTGGATAACACCTGTTTCGGTAAGTAACTGTGCTTTATCCCAGGACAAGCAGGCAGCATATTCTTAACAGATGGGTGACCTCCAAGCTAACAGAGAGGGAGGAGGGATGGTTGGCCATTAGGAAAATAAATTGTGTAACACAGATTGGCCGAAGTGCCCATCCCGTCTGGAGAAGGTATCCAGACAGTAGTGAGTAGTGAACGTGTGAACTGAGGACCAAGTGGCAGCCCTGCAGATTTCCTCAATGGGCGTGGAACGGAGGAAAGCCACAGAAGCAGCCATAGCTCTGACCCTGTGGGCCGTGACAGCACCTTCCAGTGAGAGACCGGCCCGAGCATAACAACGCAATGCAGGCAGCAAGCCAGTTGGAAAGCGTCCGTTTAGAGACAGGATGACCCAGACGGTTAGGGTCGAAGGACAAAAAGAGCTGAGGAGACGAGCAGTGAGCCCTGGTACGGTCAAGGTAGTAAGCAAGGGCACGCTTACAGTCCAGCGTGTGCAATGCCTGTTCCCCAGGGTGAGAATGGGGCTTAGGGAAAAAGACAGGCAACACAATGGACTGGTTGAGATGAAATTCCGAGACCACCTTGGGAAGGAATTTAGGATGGGTACGCAGAACCACCTTGTCATGGTGAAAAACAGTGAAAGGTGGGTCGGCAACCAGTGCATGTAGCTCACTAACCCTCCTGGCAGAGGTGATGGCAATGAGGAAAAGCACCTTCCATGTAAGAAATTTGAGTGAAGTTGTGGCAAGAGGCTCAAACGGAGGTTTCATGAGAGCTGATAAAACCACATTCAGGTCCCAGACGACTGGAGGAGGCTTCAGAGGTGGTTTGACATTGAAGAGGCCTCTCATGAACCGGGAAACCAGGGGATGAGCCGTAAGAGGTTTTCCGAGGATAGGTTCATGAAACGCAGTGATGGCACTGAGGTGGACTCTGATTGAGGTAGACTTGAGGCCAGCGTCGGAGGGAGAGAGCAAATAGTCCAGTACAGTTTCCACCGCCAATGAGGTGGGATCGTGATGATGTAGTAGACACCAAGAGGAGAACCGGGTCCACTTCTGATGGTAACATTGGAGGGTGGCCGGTTTCCTAGAGGCATCCAAAATACGACGGACAGGCTGAGACAGATTCTCTGGAGAGGTCAGCCCGAGAGAAACCAAGCTGTCAGGTGGAGCAAGGACAGATTGGGATGTAGTAGAGACTGATGCTGCTGCGTAAGTAGAGTAGGAAACACAGGAAGAGGAATGGGCTCCCTGGAGCTGAGCTGGAGCAGGAGGGAGAACCAGTGTTGGCGAGGCCACCGAGGAGCGATGAGAATCATGGTGGCTCTGTCCCTGCGGAGTTTGGATAACGTCTGCAACATCAGAGGCAGTGGAGGAAAGGCATAGAGAAACCGATCCGTCCAGTCGAGCAGGAATGCATCCGGGCCCAGACGATGAGGAGAGAAGAGTCTGGAACAGAACTGGGGCAGCTGATGGTTGTGAGGAGCTGCAAAGAGGTCCACCTGAGGAGTGCCCCAGTGAGCAAAGATGGAGCGGAGTGTGGGAGGATCCAGAGTCCACTCGTGAGGTTGAAGGATGCGGCTGAGATTGTCGGCCAGGGAGTTCTGTTCGCCCTGGATATAGACAGCCTTGAGGAAGAGACTGTGGGCCGTGGCCCAAGTCCAGATGCGGATGGCCTCCTGACAGAGGAGGGGAGATCCGGTGCCGCCTTGCTTGTTTATGTAATATATGGCGACTTGGTTGTCTGTGCACAGGAGCAGAACCTGAGGGTAGAGAAGGTGCTGGAAGGCCTTGAGAGCATAGAACATGGCTCTGAGTTCCAGGAAATTGATGTGATGTTGACGCTCCTGAGGGGTCCAGAGTCCCTGGGTGTGAAGATCTCCCAGGTGAGCTCCCCACGCATAGGGGGAGGCATCTGTGGTTATGATCATGGAATGAGGGGGTAGATGAAAGAGTAGACCCCTGGAAAGATTTGAGGAGTTCAACCACCATTGAAGAGATTGCTGAAGAGACGATGTCACAGAGATGGGATGAGAAAGAAGATCTGTGGTCTGTGACCATTGGTTGGCAAGAGTCCATTGAGGTGTCCTGAGGTGGAGTCGCGCCAGAGGAAGCACATGGACCGTCGAGGCCATGTGGCCCAGGAGGACCATCATCTCTCGGGCTGGGATGGAGTGATGAAGAAGCACCTGACGACAGAGGCACTCACCGATATCGGAGTGGAGCGTTTACGGGGTCGGTGCGGTGCCGTAAGGGTCGGCGTCGCGACCGTGGCAGGAGGGCATTCTAGAGAAGTGGAAGGCTTCTTAGCCGGCTTACCTGGGCCCAGCGACCCCGAAGAAGGATCCGGTGGTGTCGACGTAGTCGGTGCTGACTTTTGAGGTGCCGTCGACGTCGCAGCAGGTTCCATGGCAGATCCGGTACCGAACAGAATATTTTGCTGGATCTGCCTATTTTTTAAAGTGCGCTTAAGCGTAGCACAGCGGGTGCAGGTGTCAGCCCGATGCTCTGGACCCAAGCCCTGCAGGCACCAATTGTGCGGGTCGGTGAGAGAGATCGGGCGTGCACACCGCTGGCACTTCTTAAAGCCCGGTTGAGGAGGCATGAAGGGAAACACGGCCTCCGCAATGTATGGTGGCAACAGGCCCCGCCGGGGCCGGCCAGAAATACAGAAAACTCGAGAGGTTTTTTTTTTTTTTTTTAAAGGAAAAATAAGGAATCTAAAATGAAAGAGAATAAAAACCGAAAAAATTTACGCGAGCGGGAAGGCAGGAAACTCGTTTTCAACGGCCGTTGAAAAAACATGCGTCTTCTTCGCTCCGCGGAAATGAAGAAACTGGGGACCACGCTCTCCGTCGGGCGGGAAGGCACTCGCGCATGCGCAGTGCGGCCAACTAGAACTTTCTAGTAAAAAGTGTCCGTACCGGGGCTCCGTCAGTGACGTCACCCATGTGTTAAGAATATGCTGCCTGCTTGTCCTGGGATAATAAGGTGTTTCAAAGTTCCTCTTGAAAGTTTGAGAAAGAAGTCTATTGATGGGTATTTTAAGAGACTGCAGGAAGTCGAGACATACCCATTTCTTCTAAATACTCAGTAGTATATTTGGAATCAGAGTCCAAATTAATATTGAGTTCCTTACTCATTTGATGTAGGAAAGAAGAAAAGGATATCTGTTCCAAGGTAGGCTGACCTCGAGGGGAAGGTGACCTTGAAGCGCCTCGAAAAGCAGAGAACGAGGGCGAAGCTTTCCTGTTGTACTCACAACTGAGACCTGAATATGCAGGTATAGACGACTCACTGGGAGAAAAATCCCTCGCAGGAGAAGCAGATGGAGGTGGCATCCTCAACTTCGGAGTAGAAAGCCTCGAATAGCCTCGAGGTATGTCTCAAGAGGATCTGTGCCTCGATGGATGCCTTGACTGATGTGGAGAACAGTGCCTCGAACCAGGCAGGTCTCGCTGAGAAGAAAGTCGAGGAGTCTTTGCCCTATGCCTCGGGAAGGGCGATGCCTTATGCGAGGAACGAGGGCTGGAGATCGAGACACCACAAGAGATTGAGCTCCTGATGGCGAGGGATCTCGAGGCACTGACAAGGACTCGACTTGAATAGCGTGATTATGCTCCAGACGAGACACTTGCAAAGATTCGACTCCTTGCTTACAGAGTGTGGAATCCTCTCGAGGCACTCCCAAGGACTCGACTCCTTGTATAGAGTGAGGAGATTCAGCTCGAGGCCCAGCCAAGGACTCGATTCCAGGTGTTACTGCTGAGTACTCAGGCTAGACTGCAGGAAGCAGAGTCGAGGCAGGAGTATGTTTGGCAAGGATATTGCCCAAATGATGATCCAAAATGGTCTGGATCAGAGTCTCCAAATGTGACTCCAGTGAGCAGCAATAGTCTCCGAGGAAGAACGACTCTTCGACTTGGAGACATGCTTCTTAGGCAGCTTAATAACCACTGCTGGCACCCGACCTGAGGGAGGCAGCGAGGCGTCTCGTCAGGAGAAGACTTAGCAGATTTGGACGAGGACCCGCCGAACAAGGAGGGTTTGATTAAGGTCGAGGCCGAGGTAGAAGGCGGAACCCCTGTGAGAAGCTTAACTGGATTCGAGGTCAAGACCGGGGCAAGGGAATCCATACCACCACCTGAACTTGATGACGCTTGCGGGCTCGAGGTTGAAAGGTAGCACAGCAAGTACATGACTCCGGACGATGGTCAGGTCTCAAACACTGAATACACTACCTATATGGGTCAGTGAGGGAGATCGTTTGCTAGCAACAGCTACACTTCTTGAAGCCTGTGACTGGTCTGGACATAGATGGAAAGATGGCCTCAGCAAAATCAAAACCTGCAAGCGGAGGCCGCAAAGCAGGCCCCGTGACAAAAGAAATAAAATTAAAGTCTTTTTTTTTTTTTTTTAAATGAAAACGCGCGAAATACACAGCAACCCTGAAAAATAACAAAATACGAGCCGCGGTGAGAGAAGGCATGAAGTTTAGAACTGAGTCTAGCACAGAGCACCGAAATCAAGGCTTCTCGGCTCCGCGAAAAACTGAGAACTGAGGAGACGCACGCCCTGCACTGGGTGGGAAGGCAGTCGCGCATGTGCAATGTTGCAGTCACGAACTTTCTAAAGTTCTACAAGCAAGTCTGCTTGCGAAGCTGTCTTCATCCGGGCTCCGTGGATGACATCACCCCACATGTTGAGAATAGGCTGCCTGCTTGTCCTGGGATAAATTATATTGTCACTTTCTATATTTCTTAAACACGGGAAGCCTCCAATTCAATATTCTAGCTGGGTCTTCTGTGCATTGGGAGTTTTTATTACTTAAGGATGCCACCTAGTGGCAGAATTCAAGGCTCATTACTGCTGGTTCTGGAACAAGCTTATTGTCAGTCCCTAGCCCAGAACCATCAGCTGCTAAAAGTGTTTGTGTGTGGGGGGGGGAGGGATGCTCTAGAGGCCAAATCCCCAGGTAATTGTGAATGAAGGCTCCTCCTAGGCTTAGATCCTGACTCTGGTTTCATCTGCGCTCGAAGTATAAAAGAGCAGGAGGAAACCAGAAGATCAAATGAAAGGGTTTATTTAACTTGGTATTTTTTAAAAGAATAGTGACCACTTGGAGGGCAGCTGTTGCACAGCAGTTCACCAACATGCTCCAGGAGGGGAGGTGCAGCGTATGGCTGTTTTCTGACAGACTAGTTCATAGTCCCGGAGGCAGCATAGATTCAGGCACAATGGAAGTGATTTAAACTGCAGCATAAAAAGTTCAGGTCAGTTTATTTGACATCCTGCAAATATAAAACAATGTAAATCTAAGCGATTTAGACAGTAAAAATTTGGAGGTGGGAAGACAGATATACATACATAAACAAATATGAGACATCGCCGGACTCACCGAAAGGGAGAATGGAAGAGGGAAAGTTTACATTATTTGATAAGTGCAGTGAGGTCCCTCTACAATAAGAATCTCTCCTTTTTCTGATGGCCGACTTCAAAGCTGTATTTGTTTTTAATCAGTAAGCTTTCTAATGGAAGTAAGCTCAAATGTACAAAAACAAATACCTAGACACACATCCTCCTCTACACGCACAAACACATGCCCCTTATCCTCCCAGACATACGTACATATACACTTTCACACACCCGCCAACATGCATGTATTTACTCACACAAGGACAGACCCTGTCCCTACACATCCAATTGCAGTCAAATATTCAGGCACTCTTGCACAGAGGATTTAGCTGCCTTGTAAAGGGAAGGGGGATAATGCCTCTGCACATCATCAATACACACACTTACTTCAAGTTTCCTAACAAAATAGCATTAAAATGTACATTATGTATTCAGAGCCTCTCAGAAACCTGCACCCCAGTTTGACTAGTTTATGGAATTCAACCCTATCAGGTTTCCTGGCAAAGGAGAGTGGATCATGCAGCATGGAAAAAGGCAATTTGCCTACCCTTCAAAACACGGTATTCTCAGTTTTATAGTCTCCCTCATCTCCAGAAAAGTTTACTTTATCCCCTTTCAGAAAGGGGTCCAGCTCTAGGATCTGTGTAGGTTTCAGGGAAGACAAGTGGAGTGTTGTGCCAGATTTTGTGGTAGGAGAGAAGAAGCCTGGCTCTCAGTGGCTATAAGAGGGCTTTGAAGAGGAAGGAGAGGCCAGCTCCACATGAAAGTCCCAAGGCCAGAAAGAAGGTCATAAGGACACCTGTAGTCTTGCTCTCATGAGGCAGCACATTCCTGAAAGACAAGGGAGTGGGGAATATATGATTGAAATATGCTGTATATTATACAAATTGCCAAATCACAATTAAACCATAATCTTATGGGGCCTCTCTCCTAAATCCTTTCCCATCTGACACTCTAGAAGCATCTTTCCACTGAAATCTCTCTCTTCCCAATTCCTTCCCATCTGGCTCTCATTAGAGATCCTTTTTTTTTTTTTATTTATAATTATACAATCTTATTTTACAAGAATTAATTCTTGTTACATTGAATACAGGGAAGAAAATTTTAACACAATAATACTTTTACAACAATTATCAAACTGTATTCCTCCAATTAACAAAATTTATTACCTACCAAATTAGAGATCCTTCTTAAAAGATTTCTCTTCTGAATCCTCTTCAATTCAGTCTCCAGAACTAGATCCTCAATTTCATACATTTTCCCCCAAAACTGCAGTCCTTTTGGTGCCACGCTCTCAATGACCACAAGGTGGCACCATAAGAACAACACAAGGCTTTGTCCCCTCCCCCCTACTCTCACTGCCAGGAACGGAACCCTTTGCCCTAAGGCAGG
Source organism: Geotrypetes seraphini (assembly GCF_902459505.1). Taxonomy (NCBI): domain Eukaryota; kingdom Metazoa; phylum Chordata; class Amphibia; order Gymnophiona; family Dermophiidae; genus Geotrypetes; species Geotrypetes seraphini. The sequence goes on along the minus strand of NC_047091.1, from coordinate 65,426,178 downwards.
GGTGTCAAACTCAATCACATTGAGCAGGATTCACTAAACCTCCAAACAGTGCATGATTCGTTTCCTATTGCATGCCGGCCGACTGATTCAGTAAAGGCCTGCATGCAAATGGAGACGATCGTTAGCACATCCCCTACCCACGGCCAGCGCTCATGCGCACACCTTGACAGTAGTGACAGGAGAAGCAGCCTCCTGTCACTGATGTCAGGGCTCAGCCCAGCCCAGATCTCTCTTGCCTGCTCTCTGCTGCTGTTCTCTGCAGTGCAAGCCCATGGTTTTAAAGCGGGCCTGCACTGCGGGAAACAGCGGCAGAGAGCAAGAGTCCGGGAGCAGGCAAAAGAGATCTGCCCAATACCCCCCAGGGTGCGATCTCTCCTGCCTGTCCTGCTGTGCCGCGCCCCCCCCCCCTGGAGAAAAAATTAGGAGGGATGTCAACTCCCTCCTGCCATTAATGTTAAAACTGAAAAGAAAAAAAAAAGCAGCGCGGCAATCCCCCCCTTGACCCGGCATGGCCCCCTCTGACACCAAAGTTGGGAGCAGGAGGGGTGCTCGATCCCTCCTGCTCCTAGGCCTCCCACCCCAAAACAATGGCCAATCAGGGACTTCCCTAGACTCCTTCCTAAGAAAGTCCTTGATTGGCTGAGGTGCTCTGGCCCCTCCAAAGGGAGGAGCCTGAGGCGCCTCAGCCAATCAGTGCTTTAGGCCTCTCCCCGTGCATCATATGATGCGCTGGGGCGGGGCCTAAGGCCGCTATTGGGGCGGCAGCTGGCTGGTGAGGAGGAGGACTTTCCTCCTCCTCCTGAAGATTTTAATCGGTGTAGGAGCAGAGGAGGGTCCGGGCACCCCTCCTGCTCCAGAAGATGGGAGCCTGCCTCAAAGGAGCAGGAGGGACCGGGCACCCATCCTGCTCCTAACAATTATAACGGTACCGGGGTGGGTGGATGGGCTGGGCCCAACTGCCTGGGCCGACCAGGGCTGGGCCGGGGGGTGGGAGGCCTAGGAGCAGGAGGGACCGAGCACCCCTGCTGTTCCCAACTTTGTGTCGGGGGTGGGCCGTGGCCCGGCTGGGGAGGAGGGGGGTTAGTCGGCCTATGGAGCAGGAGGGACCGGGCACCCCTCCTGCTCCCATTTTAAAGGTACGGGGGGGGGGGGGAAGGAGGGGGGTGGGTCTGGCCGGCCCGACCCAGCCCGACTATGGGTGGACCGGTCGGGTGCGGTGGCTCTCCTGGACCCTTCCAGGCAATCTTGCTCCCCAGACTCTCCTGCTCTCTGCTGCCTTCTGTGCGAGCCCACGGGTTTAAAGCGGGGTTGCACTGCAGCGTGCAGCACCGTTTTAAACCCGCAGACTCACACTGCAGGGAAGGCGGCAGAGAGTAGGAGCTCAGAACATAAAGAAGGGCTGGAAGATTGCGGCGAGCAGGCAGGAGACATGGGGCAGAGCAGGGCTTCTATGGAGCTGGAGAGTCGAAAAGATGTTTTTTGGGTCGCTTCTTGGGTTGAGCGGCCAGCCCAGTCGGATCCGAAATTTTGGGTAGTGAATTGGGTCGCTGTCCAATTTGCATGCATTTCACCTCATTTGCATACACGGATTTGAAGCGGATCGCAGGAGAGGCAAGTGAATCAGGCTGGATGGAAATTTGATAGGGGCCGAAATCTAAAACACAGGTTACGTTGCAGGCCAGACACCACCCAATCTCCACCTCAGACCCTGCTCCCATAAAGCACAGTTACTTACCGTAACAGGTGTTATCCAGGGACAGCAGGCATATATTCTCACATGTGGGTGACATCATCCACGGAGCCCCGATGCGGAAGCATTTTCAAGCAAACTTGATTGAAGATTTAAGTTTGCTCTGCTGCTCCACGCATGCGTGCCTTCCTGCTCCACTAGGGGGCGCATCCCCTCGTGGTCTCCAGTTCACTTAACTAGCAAAGAAGCCAACCTCGGGGAGGTGGGCGGGTTGTGAGAATATATGCCTGCTGTCCCTGGATAACACCTGTTACGGTAAGTAACTGTGCTTTATCCCAGGACAAGCAGGCATGATATTCTCACATGTGGGTGACCTCCAAGCTAACTGAAAAGGGATGGAGGGAAGTTGGCAATTTAAGCAAATAGATTTCGCAAAACCGATTGGCCGAACCGGCCATCGTTCCTGGACAGTGAGTCCAGACAGTAGTGGGAGGTGAAAGTATGAACCGAAGACCACGTGGCAGCCTTGCAGATTTCCTCAATAGGTGTGGACCTAAGGAATGCAACGGAGGCTGCCATCGCTCGGACCTTGTGTCCCGTTACTCGACCATGCAGCGCGAGACCAGCCTGAGCGTAGCAAAAGGAGATGCAATCGGCCAACCAGTTGGACAAGGTGCGCTTGGAAACTGGATGACCTAGCCGGTTTGGGTCAAAGGACAAAAACAATTGAGGGACTTTCCGGTGTGGTTGAGTGCGTTGGAGGTAAAAGGCCAAAGCTCTCTTGCAGTCAAGAGTGTGGAGCGCCACCTCTCCAGGGTGAGTGGGGCTTGAGGAAAAACACAGGTAAGACAATGGACTGATTGAGATGGAAATCAGACACTACTTTAGGCAAGAACTTTGGATGAGTGCGGAGTACCACCTTGTCATGATGGAATACAGTGAAGGGTGGGTCCGCTACCAGAGCCTGTAGCTCACTAACCCGCCGAGCGGAAGTGAGCGCAAGCAGGAAAATCACCTTCCAAGTGAGGAATTTTGGATGGCATTTGTCTAGGGGCTCAAATGGGGGTTTCATTAGTTGAGCCAGAACCACGTTAAGGTCCCAAACCACCGGAGGAGGTTTGAGAGGAGGGTGGACATTCAGAAGACCCTTCATGAAGCGAGAGACTAAGGGATGGAGCGAGAGGGCTTTCCCTTCCAGGGGCTGATGAAAGGCCGCAATCGCACTGAGGTGTACTCGAATGGAGTTGGTCTTTAGGCCAGAGTGAGATAATTGAAGTAAATAGTCAAGGACCAGGGGGACAGGAATCGATACCGGGTCCTGGCTGTGAGAGGAGCACCAGGCTGAGAATCTGGTCCACTTTTGGGAGTAGCAGGTTCTCGTCGAGGTCTTTCTAGAGGCCTCCAATATCTTCTTGACTGATTGAGACACGGGGAGAGAAGTCAGGGGGAAAGAAACCAAGCATTCAGATGAAGAGATTGAAGATTGGGATGTAACAGCGAACCCTGACCCTGTGATAGTAGAGAGGGAAACCGAGGCAGAGGTAGTGGATCTCTGACACTGAGTTGAAGTAGAAGGGAAAACCAAGGCTGGCGTGGCCAGCGAGGAGCAATCAGGATCAGGGTGGCTTGCACCGTTTTCAGGTGGACCAGCGTCCGCAGGATCAGCGGAAACGGCGGAAACGCGTACAGAAACCTTCCCTCCCAGTCGAGGAGGAAGGCGTCGGCCTCGAGCCGGTCTGGGGAGTACATCCGGGAGCAGAAGAGAGGCAGCTTGTGGTTGTGGGGGGATGCGAATATATCTATTTGAGGCGTCCCCCACTTTTCGAACACCTGTCGTAGGATCTGAGAGTGCAGTGACCACTCATGTGGCTGGAGGAGGCGGCTGAGTCTGTCCGCCAGACAGTTTTGTTCTCCTTGTATGTACACCGCTCGAAGGAAGGTGTTGTTGGAGATTGCCCATTTCCAGAGGCGCAGGGCTTCCCGACAAAGGGACCAAGACCCTGTTCCCCCTTGTTTGTTTACGTAGTACATTGCTACCTGGTTGTCGGTTCGGATGAGAACCACTCGGTCGTGGAGCAGATGTTGGAAAGCTACAGCTGCGAGATAGATGGCCCGAAGCTCTAGCACGTTGATGTGGCAGCGACGGTCCTCTGCTGACCACATCCCTTGAGTGCGTAGGCCGTCCAGATGGGCTCCCCAAGCGTACTCCGACGAGTCCGTGGTGAGTACCTTGCTGTGGGGTGGGGTGAGGAAGAGCAAACCTTTGGAAAGATTTGAAGAGTCGGCCCACCAGCGGAGCGATCGTTGCAAGGAAGGCGTCACTGTCACGGGGCGGTCGATCGGGTCCCAGTCTTGACGCCATTGAGAGGCCAGGGTCCATTGAGGAATTCTCAGATGGAGGCGGGCGAAGGGTGTGACATGGACGGTGGAGGCCATGTGGCCCAGAAGAGTCATCATCTGCCGAGCTGATACCGAGGTCAGCAGGGAAATCCTTCGACTCAGACTTACTAACGCCTCTAGACGCGGAGGGGGGAGGAAGGAACGGAGGCGAACCGTGTCCAGCGTGGCCCCGATGAACTGTAGGGACTGGGAGGGGCGTAGTTGGGATTTTGGGAAGTTTATCTCGAACCCCAGACTCTGTAGGTAGATAATAGTCTGTTGGGTCGCTGAGATAACCCCTTCCCTGGACGGGGCTTTGATCAGCCAGTCGTCCAGGTAGGGGAATACCTGAAGGCCCTGGGAGCGTAAGGTAGCTGCGACCACCACGAGGCACTTGGTGAAGACCCGAGGTGACGATGCTAGGCCGAAGGGGAGGACACGGTATTGTAGGTGCCAGTCCCCTACCTGAAAACGCAAGGGTGCACTGGGACATGTGTGTACACCTCCTTCAGATCGAGAGAGCAGAGCCAGTCACCCTCGTCGATCAGGGGGTAGAGGGTCGGTAGGGAAAGCATCCGAAATTTTTCCCATACCAGAAATTTGTTGAGGCGTCTCAAGTCTAGTATTGGGCGTAGGTCTCCCGTTTTTTTCGGTACCAGGAAGTAACGGGAGTAGAAGCCCTTCCCCCGTTGGCCGGGGGGAACCTCCTCCACTGCTCTCAGGTGAAGCAGGTCTCGTGCTTCGGAGAGGAGTAGGGGTAGCTGCGTCCGGTTGGGAGGGCAATTCCTTGGGGGGTTGTCCGGAGGAATGGCCAGAAAGTTGAGAGTATCCTGATGAGATCACGCCAAGGACCCATGCGTCCGACGTGACTTGTTCCCAGCGAGGGTAAAAGGTTTTGAGGCGACCCCCGATGGGAACTATGGGACTATGGCGGAGGGGGCCCGCCCCCTTCCGCGTATCCCGTCAAAAAGACAGGGATGGTTTGGTAGTCGCAGGCGGTTGGGACTTGGGCAGAGCCCGATGGTGGGCTTGCGGGCGCCTGGGTGGAGGCCGTGAGAAGGCAGGAGTGGATTTTTGTGGGTAGCGGCGCGGAGGGGCCCTGTAAGGCCTGGACGCGGGCGGTTTAGGCTTTTGCCGGATGAGGGAGGCAAACGAGCGTTCGTGTTCGGAGAGGCGTTTTGTAGCCGCCTCGATAGTGTCATCGAACAGTTCTTTTCCCACGCAGGGGAGGTTAGCCAACCGGTCCTGTAAGTTGGGGTCCATGTCGACCAGGCGTAGCCAAGCTAGTCGGCGCATGGCGATAGCAAAGGCTGCCTCTCTGGAGGAAAGTTCGAAACCATCGTAGGCCGCATGGAATAGATGGAGGCGTAGGTTGGAGAGGGATTCCAAAAGCAGGCTAAACGCTCCTTGGCGGGGGGCCGGTAGGTCAGTCTCAAAGGCTCTCAGTAGTCCAATGAGGTGTTTGAGGTAGGATGTGAAGGTGAAAGTGTAGCTTTGCACCCTAGAGGCCATCATCGCATTTTGATATAGTCTCCTGCCGAACTTGTCTAGGGTTCGGCCTTCTCGGCCTGGGGGGACCGCCGCTGAGACCCGGGAGGGGTGAGCCTTTTTTAAGGAGGATTCTACTAACAGCGACTGGTGGGAGAGCTGTGGTTGTTCAAATCCCGGAAAGGGTACTGTACGGTACTTGGCCTCCATTTTGGAGGGCACGGCTGTGACCATATAGGGGGTCTCCAGGTTCCTGAAGAGAGCCTGTTGGAGTTTCGGGTTAGGCGGTAAGCGAAGGGACTCTCTGGGCAGTGATGGCATATCCAGTTCCGCTAGGTACTCTTTAGAGTATCTGGAGTCGGACTGGAGGTCTAAATTCAAAGCGTGGCCCATGTCCTGGACAAAGCGTGAGAAGGATGGGCGGGATGTTCCCGAGGCCCCGTGCGGGGTCGGTGAACGAGACCTCCGTCGGGTGGAGAAGGAAGGGGAGGCTTCCCTCGAGTATCGAGGTTCCTGCTCCGATCAAAGCTCCGAGACCGGGGAAGCACTGTGAAAGTGTTCCGGGGTCGTGGATCTCCGACGTCTCGAGGAGCCCCTCGGAGACGACGCCGGGGTTCGGGGTACCGATCGATGTCGAATCGGTGACCTCGACCCGGACTCCGTCGGTGAAAGCCCGAGACCTCGGGTCGGCGCCCCGGTCCGGGGGGGAGTTCGGAGGATGCGCGGGTTGGAGAGTGATAACTCTGCCACTCTCAGCGGTCCCGTACGAGGTGTAGGTGAACGGCCTCGTAGAGTGGGGGAACCCCGGGCCTTCTTGGAGGTGCGGCGGTTCGAGGTTTCTGTTGTTTTAGCATGACGTTTTGCCCCGCGGCGGTCTGTGGAGGGAGAGCGCCTCGGGCGTCTTGGCGAGGAGTCCGAGGAGGATGGGATGCGACGAAGCTTGCGCACTTTTCCCCGAGTTGGCTCGACGCGAGGCTCAGGCTGGTCTGGCACATGTGGGGTCGAGGTCGAGGCCGGTTGTAGCTGGGCCATTGCAGCGGACAGCTCCGACGAGATCATCGCTCGGAGTAGGTCCTGAAAGACGGGCACGGACAGCATCGAAGGCATGTCCACTGCCTCGGTGCACTCCACCGGGGGCGACCTCGTATCAGAGTATTCCCGTGTGGTGGAGGCACGGCCCGAAGGCTTGGAGGGCTTCGCCGGGGCTGTAAGCATGGGGCTTCCGCCATGCGTCGCTGGTGTCCCCGAGGCTGGTTTCTTCGCTGGTACAGAACCTGAAGAGGGAAGAGGGGACTTACCCGGAGCCGAGGCTTTCTGTTGTCCCGAGGACTTCGGATTCGAGTCTCGAGGCGATGCCAAGGTATTCGGGGCCGAGGTCAAGGCCGGGGCCGACCTCGAGGCCGAAGTAGAGGGTTGGTCTGGGGCGAAAAGATCCGCCATGCGGGCTTTTCTTCGACTGAGGGCCCGGTTCTGGAAAGTAGCGCACTGGGGGCAGGAGTCGGTTGGATGAGCGGCCCCCAGGCAGAGGATGCACCGGCGATGCGGGTCTGTGATGGAAAGAAGCCGCTCGCACCGGGTGCACTTTTTAAAGCCGGTCAAAGGCCGGGACATAGAATCGAAAGTGGCTGCGGCTCGAGTAGCCACGCAGCCACGGGGATCCGGAAGCCTCCGGGTCGGTCAAAAACGAAGCAGGAATCAAGTTGAAAAAGAAAATTTTGCGCACAGCGACTTAATCGAGAAAAAACAAGAAAAAATTGCGGTGCTAGAAGGCAGTTGGGGCAGAGCCTGAAAAAACACGACTTCTAGGCTCAGCGGAAAATTTTGAACTGGAGACCACGAGGGGATGCGCCCCCTAGTGGAGCAGGAAGGCACGCATGCGTGGAGCAGCAGAGCAAACTTAAATCTTCAATCAAGTTTGCTTGAAAATGCTTCCGCATCGGGGCTCCGTGGATGACGTCACCCACATGTGAGAATATCATGCCTGCTTGTCCTGGGATAATAGTACTAATTGTAATACCAAATATTCCTTATGCAGGTCGGGAATATAAAGTCTCTGCTTATGCAGATGATATTTTGATTCATTTGAGGAATCCTGAGTCGACCATTCCACATTTACTGGAATTGATAGATTTGGAAAATTCTCGGGTTACAAAATAAATTGGAGTAAATCAGAGGTTCTTCCATTAAATTTACATTGTACAAAAAGATTATTTGATGTGTTTCCTTTTATTTGGAAGGAAGATGGTGTAAAATATTTAGGTATTTGGATAAAAAGTACATTGGAAGAAACGATGGAAGTAAATGAAAAATCCTTATTGCTAAAGGTCACGGAAATGTGTGAGCAATGGAACCCTCTACATTTGTCTTGGTGGGGGAGAGTTCAAACGGTCAAGATGATGATTCTGCCTGTGGTTTGTTACCAAATGGGTATGTTGCCGGTTTATTTTGAATGGTCCTTTTACAAAAAGTTAAATAGTATTCTGACAAAATCTATTTGGCTGGGGAAAATGCGAGAATTGCTCTAGTATCGTTACAAAAACCAATTGTGGAGGGTGGGGTAAATTTTCCCAATTTTTATAGGTATTAATCAAGCCTATATAATGCTGAACTCATGGAACAACTTTCATAATGGCTATATCTTGAATGGAAAATGATGTCCCCTATGCGACTATCCCATGTACTATGTATCGGATTACCTAGATATGTTAGGGACAACATAATTTTATTGGATATATGGAAAACAATTAAATTTATTGATAAACTAACAGATGTTCCTATAATGAAATCTACTTTACAGTTCTTATGGTTAAACTCCAAGATAGAGAATGACACGGTGACAAAATTCATCACCGTCCCCGTGGATAACCGCGGGAAATAATCCCATGTCATTTTCTAGTATCTATTTCAACCTCAGTCCTTCTACACCAGCATTCTTCAAAGCAAAGCTTGCAGGTTAGTGGTTGTGCCCAATTATACTCTGATTCTTCCCTCTCTCCTTAAAGAATGACATGAAGATGATTTCCCGCGGTTATCCGCAGGGACGGGAACGGTGATGAATTTTGTCACCATGTCATTTTCTGCTCCAAGATTCAAATAGGCAGTGCTGAGATCACCTGGAAGCATTGGATGCAGACAGGAATTTGGACATTGGATGATGTTATATCTAATGAGAAACTGCTTGATTTTTCACAGCTGCAACAATCATTTGGTATTTTAAAGACTGAATATTATAGGTGGTTGCAGTTGAAGCAGGCTATTCAGAGTGGGTTCCCTGAATGGAAGAACTTAAAATTATTATAGCTTGCAGATCCTTTGCTACCAGACAGATTTAGTAGGGCATCAAGCCGCCCAGTGGTATAAATTGATTTCTGAATTTTTAAATAAGAAGCCAAAAAATAGTCTTAGAGATATTTGGAGCATCAAGATAAAGCAGTATATTTCTGTGTCTCGTTGGCCACGAATTTGGACTTGGAGGTTGAAATGTACAGCATCAGCATCTATGAGACAAACATGGTTATTTTTATTACATAGAATTTTTTGGACTCCAGTTCGATTACAAAAAAATAGATAATTCTAAATCTAATAGATGTTGGCATTGTCATATTGATATAGGGACTTTGGATCATCTGATATATTTTTGTCCATTGATACTTAGTTTCTGGAAGTCAATTTGGGGACAAATAAATCTCATTCTTGAGTCATCTATTGCTTTAACCTATGAAGCTGTAATTTGTGGTACGTTACTACATGTTAAGCCTACTTTAGATAAGTATAAAAGTCGCCTTCGACTGATCATACATAATTGGAAGAACCATGACAGGATTAATTACACTTTTTGGTGGGTAAATGTGTGTACCACATATAAATATGAAAAAATGACGGTGGAACGTTTGGGGAATAGTAAGTCCTTTAATGATGTATGGAGTCCATTGCCTACTTATGTTGCATTACAGTAAGGGTTATGCTTCTTTCTTTTTTATTAGATCTCCTTACACATCCAGGGAGGGTGGGTGGGGGGAGGGAAATGTACTTTGAGGAATTAAATTATTAAATTATAATATTGTAATCACATCATATGTATTATTGTATTAATAATTGAGATGAGGATGGGAGAAAACTGTTTATTGTAATAATTGTATAGTTAATAGTGTTTTATGCAATATTTCTGATTTATCAATTGTACTGCACTATCAAAGTTTGAAAATAATTAAAGATTTAAACAAAAATAATTGTAATACCATTTTTTCCATTCATTTTTCATCTACTGTATACACACAGTATAATCTTATTAACATAAAGGTTAACCACAAAATTAAACTACACAAAGCACACTGTATGCTTCTAAAAGTACTAATATATACAATCGAAACCCTAAGATTCAAGACTCTGCATGCAGTACAACCCCAGAGAACTAGAAACGAATGCATTTCTTCCTGAACAGTGCAAAATATACAGCAGATGTAAATTCTCAAATTTGACACAATTCAATCACTAAATTAAAAATAAAATCATGTCCACAACCTTTGTTGTCTGGTGATTTTGTTTTTCAAGCCATCTTTTCCCAGGCTCTGGCTGCACTTCCTTCTGTCTGTTCTCTTAATTGTGTATCCAGGACCACCTTTATCCATTTGCTGTTTTTCTCTCCTTCACTTTCTGCCATACATCCATCTTTAGCATACATCCAACTTTAGCATTAACTTTTAACATTCAACTTTATTCCATCTTTTCAAAATCTATCTACTTTTCCATGTTTTTCCTTTCGTTCAAGGAATGGAAAAGGTCAAAAATGGACAAAAACTGGAACAAGAACAGACAACATCAACACAGGTGCCATAAGGCAGTAAAAGGGGCCAAAAGGGACTATGAGGAAAAAATAGCCAAGGAGGCAAAGAACTTCAAGCCGTTCTTTTGATAAATTAAGGGGAAACGACCTGTGAAGGAAGCGGTGGGACCGTTTGATGACCATGGAATAAAGAGAGCACTAAAGGAGGACAAAGCAATCGCTGACAAACTGAACACATTTTTTGCGTCTGTATTTACCGAAGATTTACACAGCATACCGGAACCCATCAGGCTATATATTGGAAACAAAGACGGAAAGCTGACAGGATTGACGTTCAGTCTAGAGGAGGTGTGTAGACAGATTGATAGGCTTAAGAGTGATAAATCCCCAGGACCGGATGGACATCTATTCGAAGGTCATCAAGGAACTGAAAGGGACTATAGCTGAACTGCTTCAACTAATAGCCAATCTGTCGATCGAATCGGGAAAGATTCCAGAAGACTGGAAGGTGGCGAATGTTACGCTGATCTTCAAGAAAGGTTTGAGGGGAGATCCGGGAAACTACAGACCAGTGAGTCTGACTTTGGTACCGGGAAAGATGGTAGAGTCGCTGATAAAGGACCGCATCATTGATCACCTTGACGGACACGGGCTGATGAGAACCAGTCAGCACAGTTTTAGCAAAGGCAGATCATGTTTGACGAACTTGCTGCACTTCTTTGAGGGAGTAAACAGACAGCTAGACAAGGGCGACCTGGTAGACATTGTGTATCTGGATTTTCAGAAGGCGTTTGACAAGGTTCCTCATGAACGACTACTTCAAAAAATTGCGAGCCATGGAATCGAGGATGAAATACTCACATGGATTAAAAACTGGCTGGAGCAAATGAAACAGCAAGTGGGGGTAAATGGACAATACTCGGACTGGAAGAGCGTCACCAGTGGGGTTCAGTAGTGCTTGGACCCGTGCTCTTCAACATCTTTATCTGGACATTGGTACGAGTGAGGTTGATTAAATTTTCAGACAATACAAAGTTATTCAGAGTAGTGAAGGCTCGAGGAATAGCAATCAACATGGCAAATGAGGTTCAACGTGGATAAGTGTAAAGTGATGTATGTAGGTAACAAAAATCTCATGCACGAATACAGGATGTCTGGGGCGGTACTTGGAGAGACCTCCCAGGAAAGAGACTTGGAGTTATGATCGACAAGTCGATGAAGCCATCCTTGCAATGTGCAGCAGCAGTGAAAAGGGCGAACAGAATGCTAAGAATGACAAAGAAGGGGGATCACGAGCAGATCGGAGAGGGTTATCATGCCGCTGTACCGGGCCATGGTACGCCCTCACCTGGAGTACTGCATCCAGCACTGGTAGCTGTACATGAAAAAGGACATGGTACTACTCAAAAGGGTCCAGAGAAGAGCGACTATGATGGTTAAGGGGCTGGAGGAGTTGCCGTACAGCGAAAGATTAGAGAAACTGGGCCTCTTCTCCCTCGAAGAGGAGATTGAAAGGGGAACATAAGCAGTGCCTCTGTTGGGTCAGACCAGAGGTCCATCACGCCCAGCAGTCCGCTCACGCGATGGCCCATCAGGTCCAGGACCTGCATAGTAATACCCTTCAATCCCCTTTTCCTTCAGGAAATCATCCAATCCTCTATCTATACCCTTCAATCACCTTTTCCATCAGGAAATCATCCAATCCCTTCTTGAAACCCAGTAGAGTACTCTGTCGTATCACACCCTCTGGAAGCGCATTCCAGGTGTCCAGTACCCTTTGGGTGAAGAAGAACTTCCTAGCATTGGTTCTGAATCTGTCCCTCTTAATTTTTCCGAATGCCCTCTCGTTCTTGTCCCCTCTAAGCTTCCGCTTCGTCTAATCTTTCGGCATATGACAGGTTTTCCATACCCTTTATCAGTCGCGTCGCTCTCCTCTGAACCCTCTCAAGTATCACCATATCCTTCTTAAGGTACGACGACCAATATTGGAAGCAGTACTCCAGATGCAGGCGCACTATCGCCCGATATAACGGCAGGATAACTTCTTCCGTTCTGGTTGTAATACCTTTCTTGATTATACCTAGCATTCTGTTTGCCTTCTTTGAGGCCGCTGCGCACTGTGCCGACTGCTTCATTGTTTTGTCAACCAGTACCCTCAAGCCTTCTCTAGGCTATTTTCACCCATTACCAGCCCCATCGTATAGCTGTACTTTGGGTTTCTGTTTCCTATATGCAAGATTTTACATTTCTCTACATTAAACTTCAGCTGCCATTTATTTGCCCACTCTCCCAGTTTGTTCAGGTCCCTTTGTAAATCATCACAGTCCTCTTTATTCCTAACCTTACTAAAAAGTTTTGTGTCATCTGCGAATTTTATAACTTCAGCCCTGTTTCTAGGTCATTTATGAATACATTGAACAGCAGCGATCTGAGTACCGACCCCTGTGGAACACCACTCGTGACCCTTCTCCAGTCCGAGTAGTGGCCCTTCACTCCTACCCTTTGCTTCCTACCCACTACTTCCACTTCCTTTGCTCAGGTCCAGAGTGGCATTACCTCTCGTCGGTTCTCTGACAAGCTGCTCCATGAAGCAGTCCTGTATTGCCTCCAGGAATCCGGTTTCCCTAGCGCATTTTGAGTTTCCAAGACTCCAGTCTATCTCGGGATAGTTGAAGTCTCCCATAACAATGGTGTTACCGTTTTTGCATTCCTGCCTCATTTCGGCTTCCATTTCTTCATCGTTTTCTTCGGTTTGCCCAGGTGGACGATAGTATAGGCCCATCTTTCTCTCAGGCCCATTCCTTCTTGGTATTTTAACCCATAGCGACTCCAGTTTGTCGGTTGTTGCCACTGTGTCCACTCTGGTCGAGTGTATGTTATCCTTTATGTATAGGGCTATTCCTCCTCCTTTCTGGTCCGACCTATCTTTGCGATAGAGTTTGTACCCCAGTAGTACTATGTCCCATTTATTTCTCCATTCCACCATGTTTCAGAGATCCCAATGATGTCTAGGTTCTCTTTTATGGCCATGACTTCTAATTCTCCCATTTTGTTCCTTAGACTCCTTGCATTAGTATACATGCAATGTAAGTCCTGGTATTTTCTTGTCTTCTTTTCCTTTTCCAGTGCTACGTTCTTTTTATCATCCCTTTCTTGTCGTGCCAACTCTTGTTTTTTGCCCATTTTGTCTTCCCCCTGTGTTACGTTCTTCTTATCATCCTCTTGTTCCGTCAACTCTTGTTGTTTGCCCTTTGTGTCTCCCCAGCATTTTTTCCACTCAGTATCTTCTCGGGATACCTTCTTCTGAATCATCGACACCTGGTCGACTGTCGGCTTTTCCCTTCTTCTTAGTTTAAAGTCTGCTCTGTGCCTCTCCTGACGTTGCTTGCTAGAAGTCTAGTTCCTGCCGTGCTCAGGTGTAGTCTGTCCCTCCTGAAGAGCTTGTTCTTGATTGTAGTTCCGTCTGCCTCTTCACATCTGCCCTCGGTACCGGAAGGATCTCTGAAAACGCTATCTTCTGAGTCCTCATCTTCAACTTCCTTCCCAGAATCTTGAACTGTTCGATCAGTGCGTTCCTGCTGACATCATTTGTCCCGATATGGATCATCAATGCAGTCTCTTCTGTCTCTGCTCCTGCTAGGATCCTTTCAATTCTGTCGACGACATTTTTTGTTTTTGCTCCTGGGAGGCAGGTCACTAGCCGATCCTCTCTCCCTCCTGCTATGTGGCTATCCACTTAACTTAGGATTGAGTCTCCCACTAGGACTGCAAACCTTCCCTTCTTCAGTTTTCACTCCGGTCGCAGGTCTGTGTCCTCGGTGTGCTTTGTTGCTTCCTCTTCTAGGCACCGGCAAGACATTGCCTCCCCTTCTAGCGGAATTCTTCTATGGGCTTCTTCTTTGGAGTCAGATTGCTCTTTTCCTCTATTCCATGCGGATGTATCTTTGCCCTTCCTATGTTGTTCATGTTCTTGTTCTTCCACCCTCCTGTAGGCCTCTTCGATGAACTCCTCGAGCTCCCTGACTTGTTTCTCGATGTACTTCTCTCTCTCTCTCTGGGTCTTCAACTGTCCTGAGCGGGTCTTCTGCGATGCAAAGTCCCTCCAGTTCTTGAATCCTGAGCTTCAGTCGACTAATTTCCTTCTTCAAGCTTTTCAGCTCCTGACACCGACTGCATACATATGACTGCCTCCCTGAGGGGAGGTAATCGTACATATGGCAGTCCGTGCAGTACACTGGGAAGCTCATTCTCTGGATTCCCTCTGCTTCCATTGCTGTCCACCTATTTGGAGTACTCTCTATTAATGTACCGGTGCCTTTTTCTTGTGTGTTGTGTTCCTTCTGTGCTTGCCTCCCCCTTACCTTCTGTGTCTGCCGCTTCCTTACCTTGCTGTCCTTGGTTGTAGTGATTTTGCCCTTCTTGAGGCCCTTTGCAAAGGCGCTCTTGCTAAGGTGAGCGCCTTTGCCGCGCGCCAAACGGCAACATGCCGTTGGCTCCTCCCCTTTTAAGGGGGAGTTCGGCGCTGCCTCTGCCGACACGGTGGGGGTGGGCGGAGCTTACTCTCGCCGCTGCCCCGAGCTACCTGTTCCTCTCTGCCTTCTTTGGATCTTTCTTGGTTTTTCCCTTCTAGTAGCTTGTTCTCCCTTCCTCCTTCTCCTCGCTACTCCCTCTCCTCTTCTCTCCCGATGCTCGGCACCGCATGTGCCGCTTGGCTCCTCCCCTTTTAAGGAGGAGTTCGGCGCTGCCTCTGCCAACGTGGTGGGGGTGGGCGGAGCTTACTCTCGCCGCTGCACCGAGCTACCTGTTCCTCTCTGCCTTCTTCAGATCTTTCTTGGTTTTTCCCTTCTAGTAGCTTGTTCTCCCTTCCTCCTTCTCTTCGCTACTCCCTCTCCTCTTCTCTCCTGATGCTTGGGACATGATCAAAACATTCAAGGTACTGAAGGGAATAGAGTTAGTAGATAAGGGCAGGTTGTTCACCCTCTTCAAGTTAGGGAGAACGAGAGGGCACCCTCTAAAATTGAAAGGGCATAGATGCCGTACGAACATAAGGAAGTTCTTCTTCACCCAGAGAGTGGTGGAAAATTGGAACGCTCTGCCGGAGTCTGTCATAGGGGAAAACACCCTCCAGCGATTCAAGACAAAGTTAGAGAAGTTCCTGCTGAACCAGAACATACGCAGGTAGGGCTATTCTCAGTGATCAAGTTCTCAACTGGTTTACTTCATATCTCACTAACCGTACTTCTTTAGTTAGATTCAATAATGAATACTCTAACTCTTACTCCACATCCTTTGGAATTCCTCAAGGATCAATTTTATCACCTCTTTTATTTAATATCTTTCTTTCTCCATTATTGAGTCTTTGCCAGTCAGTTGGTTTTACCTCTTTTTCATATGCAGATGATATCCAATTAATGCACCCTTTTGACCCCGAAAATCATGAAGACATTATGTCCATAAATAAAAAACTTGAAATAGTTCAAAACTGGCTCAACACGAACAAATTAGCGTTAAATATCAAAAAAACAAAAACCATGATTTTTAACTGGAAAAATGACATAATCCTTAAAATGCCATTCGTTCTTAATAATAACACTATAGAAACTGTCCCCAATTTAAAAATTTTAGGGGTATAATTGACGATAAATTGATATTCCACGATCATATTAGTAATATAGTCAAATCTTGCTTTTATAAACTACGATTAATAAGATCAATCGCCAAATTTCTTGAGCCTAAATCGCGTAACATTCTGATCCACTCACTAGTTATAGCTAAAATAGATTACTGTAACTCCTTATTACTCAACATCTCTCAAAAAGAAAAACGACGTCTTCAAATCATTCAAAATACTGCCATTAAATTGATCTATAACACTAAGAAATATGATCATGTTACACCACTATTTATTGATGCTCATTGGCTTCCTATCAGCCATCGCATTCTATTTAAGGTCATGCTGCTTATATTTAAAACCCTAGCCCACAACGAACCTCAGTTTATAGCAAGAATGTTAATTCCTCATAATCCCGTACGCTCACTCAGATCAGATATGTTTTCTGTTATGGGCCCACAATGGTGGAACTCTCTGCCACAACATATTAAAAATGAAAAAGATCTTCTTGCTTTTAAAAAATCCTTAAAAACACACCTTTTTAAAGATACTTTTAATACTCAATATTAATATTTTTATTTTGTAATTTTTTATCTACCCCCGTTTCCTTCTGTTTTTTCCATATGTTTTTCTCGATATAACAGATGTAACCTTTGCCCTTCTTCCCTCCCCAGTTCAAGTCTGTCTTGTCATAAATTTGATCTTAACGAATTTTTAATTTGTTTCTTTATAATCTTATCCCTTTTTTACTTGTGTACATCGCTTTGTAAACAGATTCAGCGATACATCAAATATTAATAAACCTTGAACCTTAATAATAAACCTTAGTTAGGGCGCTGGTCTTTGACCAGATGGCAGCCGCGTGAGCGGACTGCTGGGCATGATGGACCCCGGGTCTGACCCAGCAGCGGCAATTCTTATGTTCCATATATCCATGTGCACCATCTCCTCCCTCTTTCTTCTCCCCTATTCCCATCTATCCATAAGAAGCATTTCTTCTTATCTCTTCCCTGCCGCACCCATTGCTGTGCACCATCTCCTCCCTCTGTCTCCCCTTCCCCTCCATCCCTGTGCATCATCTCATCCCTCTCCCATGGTCAGACAACTCTGTCTTCCCCCTTATATGGTCTGGCATCTTTCTCCTCTCCCCTCCCTCTTTCAGAGGTCTAGCATCTCCTCTCCTTTCTGCAGTCTGGCATCTCTCTCTCCCCTCCTTCCCTTCCATTCCGTGGTCTGGCATCTCTCTCTCTCTCCTTCCCATTCCAGTAGTCTGACATCTCTCTCTTCCCCATGCATCTCTACCTCACTCCTCTCCCACTACCATGTCCAATAATTCTCTCTCCCTCCTTCTCTCTACCCAACAATTCTCCTCTTTCTTCATCTCAAGTGCATCCCTCTTTCAGACACACAATTCTCCCTTTCTATTCCCTCCCTCGCCTCAGCATCTCTCTCTCACTCTCTCCATTCTTCCATTCTATGGCTCATGCTCCCCGCTTTCCTTCCCTTCATTCTATGTCCCAAGTTCTTGCCTCCCTCCCTCCCTTCTATCATTTGTCCGAAGTTTGTGCTCCCTCTTTTTCAAGTCCCAACACGCCCCTCTCCCTCCCTCCATTCTGTGCCTCAACTAGGTGCCTCCCTCTGCGGGTATTTACCTTCTGGCCAGCTCCCTCCTCCTCACTGCCGCAGTTGTTTCGGTGCACAAAGCCATGGGTGGTGGTTCCTACATGCGTCCTGCGCCTGAACTGGAAGCTTTCTCTCTGACGTTGGCTTCCAAATGAGGCACGGGATGCGCGAGGAGCCACCACCCGTGGCTTTGTGCACAGAAACGACTGTGTCAGTGAGAAGGAGGGAGCTGGCCTGAAGGTAAAACATCCAAGGGCAGCAATGAAGGAAAAGCTGCATCGCCCTCAAGTCACTGTGGGCTGCATAAAATGATCAGGCAAGCCAGATTCACCCTGTGGGCCTTTTTGTTTGATGAATGTGCCCTAAAGCACAGTTACTTACCGTAACAGGTGTTATCCAGGGACAGCAGGCAGATATTCTTGACTGATGGGTGACGGCACCGACGGAGCCCCGGTACGGACAATTTTAGAGTGATTGCACTCTAAGAACTTTAGAAAGTTCTAGCTAGGCCGCACCGCGCGTGCGCGAGTGCCTTCCCGCCCGACAGAGGCGCGCAGTCCCCAGTTAGGATAAGCCAGCTAAGAAGCCAACCCGGGGAGGTGGGAGGGACGCAAGAATATCTGCCTGCTGTCCCTGGATAACACCTGTTACGGTAAGTAACTGTGCTTTATCCCAGGACAAGCAGCAGCATATTCTTGACTGATGGGTGACCTCCAAGCTAACAAAAAGAGGGATGGAGGGAAGGTTGGCCATTAGGAAAACAAATTTTGTAAAACAGATTGGCCGAAGTGTCCATCCCGTCTGGAGAATGCATCCAGACAATAGTGAGATGTAAAAGTATGAACTGAGGACCAAGTAGCAGCCTTGCAGATTTCCTCAATAGGAGTGGAACGGAGGAAAGCTACAGACGCTGCCATAGCTCTAATCTTGTGGCCCGTGACAGAACCTTCCAGTGTCAGGCCCGACTGAGCATAACAGAATGAAACGCAAGCAGCAAGCCAATTGGACAGGGTGCGTTTAGATACAGGATGACCCAACTTGTTAGGATCAAAGGACAAAAACAGTTGAGGAGATGATCTGTGAGGTTTGGTGCGATCAAGATAGTAAGCCAGAGCACGTTTACAATCCAAGGTATGCAAAGTCTGTTCACCTGGATTAGAATGAGGCTTTGGGAAAAAAACAGGTAGAACGATGGATTGGTTAAGATGAAACTCAGACACAACCTTAGGAAGGAATTTCGGATGTGTACGGAGGACGACCTTATCATGGTGAAAAACAGTGAAAGGTGGATCAGCCACCAGTGCATGGAGCTCACTGACCCTCCTGGCAGAAGTGAGAGCTATAAGAAAGACCACTTTCCAAGTTAGAAATTTAAAATGCGTTGTGGCCAAAGGCTCGAAAGGAGGCTTCATTAACGCAGAAAGAACCACATTAAGATCCCATACAACAGGAGGGGCCTTAAGAGGTGGCTTCACATTGAAAAGACCCTTCATGAACCTTGAAACTAAGGGATGAGCTGAGAGGGGTTTTCCATGAATCGGCTCATGAAAAGCTGCAATAGCACTAAGGTGAACTCTTATCAAAGAGGATTTAAGACCAGAGTCAGATAAGGACAAAAGATAGTCCAACACCAGTCCCACTGCTGAAGACATGGGATTATGGTGATGTAACAGGCACCAGGAAGAAAACCGAGACCACTTTTGTTGGTAACATTGAAGAGTAGACGGTTTCCTGGAGGCATCAATAATAGAACGGACAGGCTGAGAAAGGAGAGCGTGAGCCGAAGTCAGCCCGAGAGATACCAAGCTGTCAGGTGCAGAGACTGTAAGTTGGGATGAAGCAGTGTTTGCTGATTCTGTGTAAGCAGTGAAGGAAACAGAGGAAGAGGTATGGGTTCCCTGGAACTGAGTTGAAGTAGAAGGGAAAACCAATGCTGTCTGGGCCACCGTGGAGCGATGAGAATCATGGTGGCTTGTTCCCTCTTGAGCTTGAATAAGGTGCGCAGCATGAGCGGAAGAGGAGGGAATGCATAAAGGAAGAGATTGGTCCAATCTAGGAGAAATGCATCGGGTTCCAGACGGTGAGGAGAGTAAAGTCTGGAGCAAAACAGGGGCAGTTGATGGTTGTGGGGAGCTGCAAAAAGATCCACTTGAGGTGTGCCCCATTGAGAGAAAATGGACTGGAGAGTCGAAGGGTCGAGAGTCCATTCGTGAGGTTGAAGAATTCTGCTGAGATTGTCTGCTAAGCAATTCTGTTCCCTTGGATGTAGACTGCCTTCAGGAATAAGTGACGAGCAGTCGCCCAGGTCCAAATCTTTTGAGCTTCCTGACATAAGGGACGGGATCCCGTCCCTCCCTGTTTGTTGATGTAGTACATTGCAACTTGGTTGTCTGTGCAAATGAGAAGAACCTGAGGAAAAAGGAGATGTTGGAAAGCTTTGAGGGTGTAAAACATCGCTCTGAGTTCCAGGAAATTGATGTGGTGTTTCTTTTCCTGGGTGGTCCAAAATCCCTGAGTTTGGAACTCGTTCAAGTGAGCTCCCCAAGCATAGGGGGAGGAATCCGTGGTGATGACCAGTTGATGAGGAGGTAAATGGAACAGTAGACCTCTGGATAGATTTGATGATTTCAACCACCAAAGAAGCGACTGTCGAAGAGACGAGGTCACAGATATGTGTTGTGAACAAGGATCCGTCGCTTGTGACCACTGAGTCGCTAGGGTCCATTGAGGAGTACGCAGGTGGAGACGTGCGAAGGGAGTGACATGTACTGTGGAGGCCATGTGTCCCAAGAGCACCATCATGTGATTCGCAGAGATGGAAGGTTGCTGGAACACCTGCTGACAGAGATGAAGGATGGTGTGAAGGCGGTTTGGAGGAAGAAAAGCCCTCATCTGAACAGTATCCAGAATGGCTCCAATGAATTGAAGTCGCTGAGTTGGAATGAGGTGCGACTTGGGTAGATTGATTTCGAACCCCAACAGTCGAAGGAAGCAAATGGTCTGATCCGTGGCTTTGTGAACGGACTGAGGAGAAAGAGCCTTGATGAGCCAGTCGTCCAGGTAAGGGAAGACTTGAAAGTTGTGGGAGCGGAGATAAGCTGCGACCACAATCAGACATTTGGTGAATACCCTGGGCGAGGAGGCTAGGCCGAAGGGTAGCACCTTGTATTGGTAATGATGTTGATTGACAAGAAAGCGAAGATATTGTCTGGACATCAGATGAATTGGAACGTGAGTATACGCCTCCTTGAGATCGAGGGAACATAGCCAGTCTTCCTGAGAAAGAAGAGGGTATAGGGTGGCAAGAGATAACATCTTGAACTTCTCCTTGACCAGACATTTGTTGAGATCCCTGAGATCTAATATTGGTCTGAGATCTCCGGTCTTTTTGGGTACAAGAAAGTACCGGGAGTAAAATCCCAGGCCTTGCTGGTCCAGAGGAACTGGTTCGATGGCATTGAGAAGAAGGAGGGAGTGAACCTCCTGAGCGAGGAGGAGGGATTGAGCCTTGTTGGAAGCAGACTCTTTTGGCAGACTTAGAGGTGGAGGAGTCTGAAAATGTAGGGAGTAGCCGTGGGCGATGATAGCAAGTACCCACTGGTCGGAGGTGATTGCTTCCCATCGAGATAGAAAAACTTGTAGTCGACCTCCTATGGGCTGAGGTAGAGGACACGAGGGAGGAAGACTGGCAATGTCCTGGAGAAAGGAGTCAAAAGGGCTGTGTCGACTTAGGTTGAGTAGCCGGTTTGACAGCAGGCTGCTGTTGCTAACGAGCCTGTTGTAGCTGCTGACGCTGTCTGCGAGGTTGAGGAGGATGAGGCTGAGCCGGTCGAGCAGAAAACCTCCTTTGATATGAAGGTTGTTGCCTGAATGGACGAGGAGGAGGAGGTTTCTTCTTGTTTTTCAACAAGGTGTCCCATCTAGTTTCATGGGCGGAGAGCTTTTGTGTGGTGGTATCCATGGACTCCCCAAACAGCTCATCCCCTAGGCAAGGAGCATTGGCAAGCCGGTCCTGATGGTTTACGTCCAGTTCTGAGGCCCGTAGCCATGCCAACCTTCTCATTGCTACAGAGATAGCAGTAGCTCGAGATGTCAGTTCAAAAGTATCATAAATAGAACGGACCATAAACTTCCTGAGTTGCAGAAGACTAGAGGTACATTGCTGAAAAGCAGGAAGTTTACGGTCCGGAATATACTTTTGAAAAGAGGTCACCTGTTGAATGAGGTGCTTCAGGTAAAACGAGAAGTGGAAAGCGTAATTACTCGAACGGTTGGCCAGCATGGCATTTTGGTAAAGACGCTTTCCAAATTTGTCCATGGCCTTTCCTTCCCTACCAGGAGGGACAGAGGCATACATACTGGCTCCTGCAGTCTTCTTTAGGGTTGACTCTACCAACAGGGATTCATGGGGAAGTTGGGGTTTGTCAAATCCAGGAATTGGAATCACTTTATATAGAGATTCTAGTTTTCTTGGGGCTCCTGGGATTGTCAAAGGAGTTTCAAGATTCTTATAAAAAGTTTCCCTCAAGATGTCATGGAGGGGTAACTTTAAAAACTCTTTAAGAGGTTGGTCAAAATCCAAGGCATCCAAAAATGCCTTGGATTTTTTAGAGTCAGACTCTAAAGGAATAGACAGGGTGTCTGACATCTCCTTTAAAAATTTTGTGAAGGAGGAGTGCTCTGGCTTAGCAGTAGTATCCTGCACCGATGGTTCCTCCTCATCAGATGTGTAATCCTCCTCGGTACCGAGGGGATCATCCGAATCGTCCCACAAGTCAGGGTCCCGTACCGATTGTAAACGGCCCTGGGAAAGTGGAGTCGAAGTATCAGCATGTTTAGTCTTGCGTACCGATTTACCAGACCGAGTGGAGACGGTACCAGGGGAATGTAGTACGGTACGGGGTTCAGAGAACGGTACCGATTCCGACCCCGTAGGAATAGCACGCCGTTTTGGTTCTGCTGACAGAACAGGCATGGACAAAGATTTATGTGGTGCCGAAACAGTCGATGCCAATAACAGAGGCTGTTCGACAGACGGCACCGAAGGCTCAGTCGGTACCGACACTGGAAGGTTCGGAGACAATAGAGCCGGGAGCAACTGTTGGAGTTGCTGCTGAAGCTGGACCTGGAGGATAGAGGCAATGCGCTCATCCAACGTTGGTCCAGATGGCACCGGTACCGGTTTTTTCTTGCTCGGTACCTTCGGTGCCGCTCGACGCTCGGGTGAAGTCGATGCCGATGAAGAGGCCGAGACTTCAATGGGAGCGGAGCGTTTACAGGGCCGGCGCTCAGTCTGCAGGACTTGGCTCACTGCATGCTCGACTGGCTGGCCTAGAACAGTAGGGGAAGGCTTCTTAGCCGGCTTACCTACAGGAGTCGACACCGACGATGGATCTGGCGGTGCCGAGGTAGTCGGAGTCGATTTGGAGGAAGTTGTCGACGTCGATACCGGTGCAACTTCCATAGCAGTACCGAAAAGGATCCGCTGCTGAATTTGTCGATTTTTTAAAGTTCTTTTTTGTAAAGAACTACAGCGGGTGCAGGTTTCAGCCCTATGGTCCGGACCCAGACACTGGAGGCACCACTTGTGTGGGTCGGAAAGGGAGATAGGGCGTGCACACCGCTGACACTTTTTGAAACCCGGTGACGGGGGCATGAAGGGAAATACTGCTGTAGCAAAATCGAAGCCCGAGGCTTCGATGGTGCCAACAGGCCCCGCCGGGTCAGATTCGACAAAAAAAAAATGAAAAATAAGAATTTTTTTTTTTTTTTTTACACAAAAGGTAAAAAAGAAGGAAAGAAATAAAATATGAAGAGAAAAATACGCGCGAGCGGGAAGGCAAGTGAAATAGAAAAAAACTTCCAACAGCCGTTGGAAACACGCGTCTTCTTAGCTCCGCGGAATTAAGAAAACTGGGGACCGCGCGCCTCTGTCGGGCGGGAAGGCACTCGCGCACGCGCGGTGCGGCCTAGCTAGAACTTTCTAAAGTTCTTAGAGTGCAATCACTCTAAAATTGTCCGTACCGGGGCTCCGTCGGTGCCGTCACCCATCAGTCAAGAATATGCTGCCTGCTTGTCCTGGGATAAGGGAAGTTCTTGATATTGGTAGTGATATGGGGGGCTGTTACAGTAGAACGACAGAGGATTATGTTGGAGGAGTGTACTTACTTGGGTGCCAGGCACATGGTGAGAGAGACGAAGTACCCATTAGTAAATGAGAAGATGGTCATGAAGATGATGAACCAGGCGTCCTGCTTGAAGAAGACTGGGAGGTATTGTCGGTCAGGTTCAGGGATGTTGCAGAGCATAAACAGGGGCACAAAGACAAAACGTAGGGATACCAGCAGCGGCAGCAGCAACTTGCTATCCTTCCCTGGCTGCCAGAATGAAAATGCAAAATACAGAAAAATAAAATAAATTCTGAGCTTGGAATTCAGTTCTTCTTTGCAGTAACTGCATGAGTTTCAAACATGCTGTTTTCAGCTGGTGAATCTGCCCAAAGATATCAGATACCAGACTAGACAGAACATTCAGAAGGGAAGATTAGGAAGTGAGGGCAATGGGGAAAGTGGGGGAAGTCGAATCTGTCTGACTTGGCGAAACTTACCCACAGGACATAGGAGGTGGTGCTACGGCCTAGCCAGTCTAAGACGCTGAAGATTAGGAAGCAACAGACAGGGCTAAAGAAGTCATCTGGGCAGAGAGGAAAAAATCAAAAAGTGAATTATGATGCTCGAGAGACAGAATAAATAAACAGAAGTAGGCCTCCTGCTGCACCACATCCCAAAACCCCTCATCATGCGTTTCAAAAGCCTACTGGCCAGACACAATGATGGCCAAATAAAAAGCAGCTGTCATATAAAGACAAATCCCTGAACCCCCATACTCACTCCAGCGTTGCTTGACATTGGCAGCGCTCCTGACATTGGCAGTGATGGCAGGAAACATGGACAGGGTAGCAGTGAAGGTAAGCACAATACACAAAGCCGGCAACCAGATCTGCACAAGATGTAGAGGGAAAGACATAACACAATTAAAGGATTCATTGTTGGGTATTAAACAGCCACTATCATGACAAGCATCGTTTAAAGCTGTTTTAAATTTTCTTAGACTGTTTTGATTATACAGTACTATTTAATTATGAATTGATTTTGCTTTGTATGCTGCTTGGATGTTGGCTATGTAAGGTTATCATTTAACTTAAAGTGAGCAAGTCTTTCCACCTCCTTCCAAGTTTATTTACGTCATCATATATCTGGCCGGTTTACAAAGCTAAAAACGTTAAAATAAATTTAAGAATGGGGGTAAAAAGAAAAGGTTGGACATAGAATTGACGTACGCAAGTTTGAAGGAGAGGGAGAAAGGAAAGTTTGTAATTACATCATTAAATAAAATAAAAATAAATGAGCATCAACAACTTCCTAACTGCTATATCTACACTTGCTCAGGCTTCTCCAGTAACAATTCCACCCTCCCCCACACTCACTGGACCCTTCCTCTTCACTCCACCCTCCTCTTCTGCACTAAAGGGGTTGTTTAATGAAACAATTTGTGCATAAAGCATGTTTATAAAATTGCACACAGGAATACAAGTCTAATTTTATACAATCTGAGGGAAGTTCTATGGCAGTATGCCTAAATTTAGGTGACTATTCTATAAAGGAAAGTAGGAGCCAAGTCCCCTTTACAAAATACTAGCCTACCTGGCTTGTCTGCTGTCCATTCTACCCCTACCCCCTCCCCGCAGAGGAAAATTTTGCCACTAGCACAGAACTGCACCTTTCTCAATACTGTGACGACGGAGGCCTTTCGTAGCTCCTTTACTGGCCTGCTTTTCTCTTTGAAATCAAGGACACCATTTGGCATGCCGTTCTTCTCATCTGGGAAAGGAGAAAGATAACAGTGATTATGAGGGGAAATGAGGGACTAGATCCCCAATCTGCCTGCTTTAAGTCTGAGACAAATCACTTTTTTACAGTTCTGTGTTCATAAACAGCAACTTCTGAATTGTAAATATAAGCCGTCCCATGGCACCTCTGATTTTGTTCTTTTCTACCAGCCAGGAAAGGTGAAACACAAAGTGGGGGCAGATAAAGGTCAGTTGAGACAGGTTGCCAATTAGGAATCAGCCACCCAGAACCCAAGGACCAGGAAATCCACTGCATGTGTTGGAGAAGGGGTTAAGGCAACTGAAAAGCTCATAAGTGCCAGCTGGAGTATTTTATGGCAGTCTTGGTTTTGAACTCACTTCCCCAAAACATTAGAGTTTGTAATTCCCCGTACAATATTCAGCCAGGGGTGGTCAGCAAGCTTTTAAACCTTGACTATTGCCAGCTAAGTTAGACTCAGATATTCAATGCCAGGCCATGTCCAAATACTAGCATTGAATATTCAAGTCTAACTGGAATGCTGCTGGCTACCTGAACTTATGTGTGTCCTGGCCAATATTCAGCCAGGACCTGCTGAGCAGTAGTGGCACTTGTGGGCTGTAGGGGGCGCTATGGAATGGAGTATGTAAGATGTATTTGTGGAATTTTTTTCTACAAAAATGCCTGCTTTTCGTATGGTTCTGGGTAACTCTAGTTAGATACAAGCATATGCGTTAGTTAAGGCCACGCCCAATAGAAGCGTACAAAAAGTCGGTGAATAAAAATCTGAATATGGATATAGCCAAGGCCAGAAAAACACACTACAGATTAATATTAAGGAAAAGCATAATAATATTCTCTTTATGTATTTTGCTATTAAGCCAGATCATACATATGGTATCAGGTAATGTGTAACATACATACATAGAAATATTAAGAACTCCATCTTGAGGTAGTAACTCCATTTTGTGTTAGTGACTTTCTGTCTCTGTCTAATTGATAACAGATGTGCTTGAGCTGGGTAGCTTGATTTCACATTCCAATGCTGGGCATAGAAGAAAAGCTTTCTTGCATTAAATATGAATGAAATATGTTGTGTGGATCTATGGATGAAAGGGGCCCCGAACGAATGTAAGTGATTATGTGTATGAATTGGTTTTGCAAAACATATTTGATATATTTTAAACCTAAAGAAACTTAAAGGGAGCCTAAGAGGCAACATCTGGAAATGGTTAGGTTAAAGCCAGGAACACTGTTACTATGGAAACCCTCTAGAGGCCCGGCAAAGGTCAGCTAGTCTGACCTCTAGCATAGGAAGGGATCTGGGTCTTCTGTGTGTGTGTCAGTGAAACTTGAAACTCAGTTTTCCAAAGCAAGTTTTGCGTCTGACACAAACAAGCTGTTTGATTTCACCTTTTTGAGAATGACAAAAAGAGTATTGGGTATGTTATATGTTTATGCATATTCAGAAATTAATGTAAACAAAAATATGACTTTAAAAACTTTGTCTTTGAGTTTGAAAAACTTGTTCCTATGTAAAGGAATTTCCTTTGTCCAAATCTAAGGACAGCCTCTATTAGTGGATTGGCTGACAACCAATGATGTCAAACTGGACTGAAGATATATACTGATGAATAACGGTTATAGGATTTGAGATTCTTTACCTGAATGCCAGCGTTTGGCATCTGTAAAGATCTCCCGGTGACGTAATAATCTTTTGAGAATCAATATGGATAATTAATAAACAATTAATTGTTTTGGAACCTTTTGCGTCATGTGTCATTTTTCATGTACTCTTTACCCACCTATGAGCAAACCTGGCTGCTCACTGCTTAAGTGCCTCTGTCAGTTTCTAATCCTACTCCTCCTGAACCCAGAAATCAGACCCCACCCGAGACCAAACTCCCACTCCCTACAACCCCTGGTGCCTACCTTACATCCCTAGCGGTCCAGTGGGTGTATTCTTGAAAAGCCGCCTGTTTACGGCCTTTTAATACCACTGACTTCAAGGAAGCCCAATGAGCTGTTATAATATATATTTTATTAATAATCAATAACAGGTTACAAGAGCAAATCTTTACAGCATGTGGAGCTGAGATAGTATGCCTCAAGAGCTTGAGTATACCTGGATGTCTGTCCTCCTTTCATAATCACAAAGGCTGTCTCTTATACAATTCTTGACAGCCTGAGGCCACGTTTGGCACATATCATATTGTTAGTTTTTATTGGTCACTTACAAACGTCATTACATTTCTCAGTTTATTAATTGGTTCATAATATCTGTGTCATACCATACGCGTTTCCTGTTTACTAAAATAACTATTCCCGTCAAATGTCATTTCAATATTAGGTCATCAACTTTGAGCTTTTGGGTCCAGTAAGGCTCTGCCCATTCCAGGATATATCTCGCAAATGACATATTTTTGTATTTTTGGGTCAAGACATGTCCTCATCCTTCTTAGGTTCACTTCCCTGTTCTTATGGCAATACAGCAGATGTGCAAAATACTTTTAAAATATATTTGTGAAGTGCTCAGACCAAGAAACCCATATAATAGTGATGTCACTACAATGAGGTTTACAAGGGGACCATCATCGCCTTCACAAGTCCCCTGCCCTCCCTATATACTATGACCTAACTACTAGGTCCATCCAACCAACTTGTAGTACTTATCTGTATTAGGGAGCAATTAGTGGTGTTGACTCTCATTGGTGACTTGTTAAAAATAAAGTGCAAGTGCTTCAATAAAGTCTTGAGTGTTTTTTCTTTTTCTGAATAAATTCCCGTCCCCCCGACCCGGATTTCGTCTCTTCGTCAGGGAGGGACACTAAGAAAAAATCAAACAGACAGTGTGTGTCAACTAAACTTAACAAATTGAATGATGATAACTTTAAAATCTAAAATCTAAACACTATTAAATTCCTTAAAAGCCCTATAATCAAGTTCTTGTGAACCTCTTAAATTCTAATATTACCTAGTGAAGGCTCGCTGAGTTCAGGAACATCGGCCAAACGATCCGTAAAATTAAAACACGAATCATAGAACATCTAAGTAATATTAGGACAAATCGGATCACCGCCCCCCTGGTTTCACACTGGGTCGAGCAGTCACATGCACTCAAAGATTTGAAATATACAGTCTTAATTCAAACACGCAAAAATGAAGGTGACATATCGAGATTTTTAATACAAAAAGAACAGCGTTTGATATACAATTGGCACACTCTGGAGCCAAAGGGTTTAAATTCAGATATTGAATGGTTAGCAATATAGGTTTTGTGAGTTACCATTTGATGTTGTGTTTACTTCCGGCTGGCTGGGCTATTATCAGTTCCGGTTAGCTAACATAAATAGCGCGCATTTAGTAGAGAGGTTCAGACGGCCCGTCCACTTTGACTGTTCCTGAACTCAGCGAGCCTTCACTAGGTAATATTAGAATTTAAGAGGTTCACAAGAACTTGATTATAGGGCTTTTAAGGAATTTAATAGTGTTTAGATTTTAGATTTTAAAGTTATCATCATTCAATTTGTTAAGTTTAGTTGACACACACTGTCTGTTTGATTTTTTCTTAGTGTCCCTCCCTGACGAAGAGACGAAATCCGGGTCGGGGGGACGGGAATTTATTCAGAAAAAGAAAAAACACTCAGGACTTTATTGAAGCACTTGCACTTTATTTTTAACAAGTCACCAATGAGAGTCAACACCACTAATTGCTCCCTAATACAGATAAGTACTACAAGTTGGATGGACCTAGTAGTTAGGTCATAGTATATAGGGAGGGCAGGGGACTTGTGAAGGCGATGATGGTCCCCTTGTAAACCTCATTGTAGTGACATCACTATTATATGGGTTTCTTGGTCTGAGCACTTCACAAATATATTTTAAAAGTATTTTGCACAATTATAAATGGTCAAGCTTTTAATTGGATCATAGCTGTGATTATATGAATATATAGTAATTTTCGTTACAGATTACTAAGAAATTTATCTCTCTAATTTGTAGTCAATACAGCAGATGTGACACCAGTTGCCATGTAAAAGAATAAGTTTCATTTCACTTGCTCATTTTAGTATAAGTTTTGCTTGGCTTGCTGATTTCAGCAAGCATAGATTGTGCAAAGGCTGACAGTTTTAGTCAAAGCATTCTCAGCCATCTTAGGCCTTTAGTAGTGTTTATTGGCCTATTATTCTGGGGGATTTTCAGGGGGTCTTCACCTCTAGTTTCATAGAGGACTTAAACTTCTTCACCTGTACAGGACTCTCACTCTCTCCCCCCTCCCTTATCATTCTGAACAGATCTCCTGCCCTTAGTAGCTTCAAAGGCTGCTGTGAGCCCTAGTGGTAGTCTCATGGTACTACTTTTGCATCACTTTTTTTCATGGAGAGTGGTGGATGCCTGGAATGGCCAGCTGAGGGAGGTGGAGGAGAGGAAACGGTGATGGAATTTAAAAAAAAGCATGGGATAAACCCAGATGATCTCTAATTAGAAAACAAATGGTTTAAATTAAAGAACTAATGCCGGTATTGGATAAACTTGTACGGTCCCATATGTGGTGATTCGGTGTAGGATGGGCTGGGGAGGGCATCAATAGGAACTCTACTAACTTGGAACATAAGGACATTACTGGCCAGACTTTACAGTAAATATTCTGCAAACAACGGGATGGTTGGATAGGCTGGAGTGAACTTAGATGGCAACTTCAGCAGTTGAACCTAGGACAATACCAAGTGGACTTTAGTCTATGGCCCAGAAATATCAAAGAAGAGACATGTTAATTTAATCATGTATTTTTAATAAGAATAACTAATGGGCAGACTGGATGGACCATTCAGGTTTTTATCTGCCGTCATTTATTATGTTATGTTCCTACTACAGGTTAGCCTGGAGTAGGGGTACCCAAAAGGTCGATCGCAATTGACCAGTAGATCGCAAGGATAGACTCGCGTTGTCTTTGCATTTTCCCTGCTTCCCCAATGCACAAAAGCCAGACCCCACATTGGAGAGGAAGTTCTGGGCTAGGCCAGGCCCCACGTCGGAGAGGAAGTTCCGGGCCAGCCAATTGCTGCCTGGCTTGCCCGGAACTTCCTCTTCAACGTCAGAATTGATGTCGGGGGGGGGGGGGGGGGAAACGCTTGTGTAATGGCTGCACGGGCCTGGCTTTTGCGCATCAGGGAAGCAGGGAGAAATTGACATCGTCGATGGCTTGGGGGGGCAGGGAGAGAGAAAGAAAGACAGAGCTTCATGCTTTCTGGAACTAAACAGGCTGCTGTTCCTCCATTGACTAACAGTGCTGCCTTCTCTGGAGAAAGACAAGAGAGAAAGAAAGAAAGGGGGCAGGGAGAGAGAAAAAAAAGAAAGAAAGGGGAGGGGCAGGGAGAGAGGAAGAAAAAGTTGGGGGAGGGAATGGAGTGTGTCGGGTGGCAGGGGGCATGCAGAGAGAGAGGAAGAAAAAGTTCGACTCATGGAAGGAAAGAGAGAAATGTTGGTTGGGGAATGGAATGAGGTCTGGAGGAATGGAAGCATGCAGGAGGAAGGAAGAAAGAAAGAAAGATTGGATGCACAGTCAAAAGGAAGTGCAACTAGAGACTTATGAAATCACTAGACAACAAAGGTAGGAAAAATTATTTTATTTTCAATTTAGTGATCAAAATGTGTCCGTTTTGAGAATTTATATCTGCTGTCTATAATTTGCACTATGGCCCCCTTTTACTAAACTGCAATAGTGGTTTTTAGCGCAGGGAGCTTATGAGCATCAGGAGCAGCACAGGACATTCAGAGCAGCTCCCTGCGCTAAAAACCACTATCGCTGTTCAGTAAAAGGGGAGGGGGGTATATTTGTCTATTTTTGTATAGTTGTTACCGAGGTGACATTGCATATTTTAAAGTCATCTGCCTTGACCTCTTTGAAAACCCCCTGAATATAAACATTTCCTCTGCGTGGTTTTTTAAATTTTATTGTTGGTAGATCATTTTGATTTGGTCATTTTAAAAGTAGCTCACAAGCCAAAGTTTGGGCACTCCTGGCCTAAAGCTTTTAACAACCATTTTAGCTCATGCAACCACTAATGCCAGGAGTGATTAGGATTTACCTCTGTTCAAGATATCCCCACTGGACCACCAGGGATATAAAGTACGTAGTGGTAAAGTGTGTATGTGGGGGGGAAGAGGCTGATCTAGGTGGAGGGGCCTGATCTCAGTTGGGGAGGGAAGCACATCCAACAATTTTGGCCACTACCCAGAAGCTATGTAGGTACCAGCTGATATTCAGTGCTGAAACCCGCATAGCTAAGCAGCTAAAGTTAGAACTGCTATTAATGCAGTCTTATGTGGTCACTTAGTAATATTCAGAGGCGGTACCTGCACAGCTGACATCCACATGGCTGCCAGCTCCTCTCTGGCTCAAGCCCACTTTGTAAATGGACAGTTAGTATTAATATTCAATGGCACTGTCCAGTTAAATGCCACTGAATATTAGTAGCCAACCCACAGAATGTGAATTAAGTAGGTAGGAGCCTCTCCTGCCCACTTAATTCACTCCGAATATCAACCCACCTCAGTCTTCCTACTGAAATTAGTGCTGTAGAATAAGGTTGTCACAAATCCAGGACTGGTCTAAAATGTCCCTATTGGAGTTGGGTAAGATGATGTGCTTCAACAACTGAGGCCTCTGAAAGTTGAGAGGATTCGGTGGGATATAAGACCAGATATATCATAACACATACAGTAGTTGAAAGGGAGGTGGTAGAGGGTTGCCACTCATTACCAAACAGACCTAGCAGCAGGAGTTCTGCCCTCATACTAACCTGGCAGCAAGAGCTCCGCCCTTTTCTCCAATTCATAGCTTTGTGCACTAGTCCGGTTCAAATAATAACATGCAAATTCCTACAGGGAATTAGAGTGTCCAGGGGAGGGAAGGGAGAGATAATAAAGAGAGACACAAGGATGAGGGAAGGAGGAGAGACAGAAGACATAATTAAATGAGCACCAAGGAAGATATGTTGACAATTCATAAGATTCATTTCTGGGTAGGGTGACCAGGTTACCTATTTCAGAAGGGAGACTTTTTTGGGCAGTCTTGGTTTTAAAATTACATCCCAAAGCAGTGTAGCATTTGCAGTCTATGATTCTATCCATTGAAATCAGTGCTACAGGTCCCATAATGCACTAGGATGAGGTTGGCAGAAATCAAGGATGGGCTAAAAAGTCTCCCTTCTGGAGAGGGTAACCTGGTCACCCTATTTCTGGGAGTGGTGAAGAATCAAGGCAATAAAAACGGTTTTGAATTCAAGATCATTCACCTCTGCCCCCAAGACCCGCAGTCTCTGAAAAGGCAGATGCTC
Source organism: Geotrypetes seraphini (assembly GCF_902459505.1). Taxonomy (NCBI): domain Eukaryota; kingdom Metazoa; phylum Chordata; class Amphibia; order Gymnophiona; family Dermophiidae; genus Geotrypetes; species Geotrypetes seraphini. The sequence continues at coordinate 65,393,396 of NC_047091.1, read as the reverse complement.
TCCCATTCAGATCTAGGGACCAATGCTCAAACCTAGCACAGATGGTACAGCATAATTAATATGACATTTGCACAATAGTTTCTGGGCAGAGGGGCGTGGCTTGGACGCGAACGATGACGGTTGGATGAAGAAAGAGCTCCTGTATAAACAAGCTTAAATTTCAGAAAACTACAAAAAAAACGTTATTAATGGTATAACAAATTGAGTTTACCTCTTTGATTAGATGGGAGAGGAAAATTGAAGGGGAAATCAGGAGAAAGAGGTGCCGTTTTCATTTGATATATGAGAAACGAGGTGTGGAGGGCTGAATCCGTCTCAACGGCAAAATAGCAAAATCGGGTCCCTGCTGACAAAGCCAGTAAGATCGGGTCTCCGCTGGCAAAAATAACAAAATCGGGTCCCCCAGGCAGAGCCGGCAAGATCGGGTCCCGTTGACAAAGGCGGCAAGATCAGATCCCTGCTGACAGAGCCGGTAAGATCGGGTCTCCGCTGGCAAAAACAGCAAAATCGGGTCCCCCAGGCAGAACCGGCAAGATTGGGTCCCCCTGGCAGAGGCAACAAGTTTTACTATTAAACGTTACCAGGGTGGGCTGGTCCGGGACGCCGTGAGGCCAGGGAGGCTTTCCTTCCCCTCCTCTTTAGCACGATCTCTGGCAGAGAGCAAGAGGAAAGATTTCCCGAAGGTGGGGTTAACAGGCAGTTGCTCGGTGCACCACGACCGCGGCCATCTTGGATAAAAAAAAAAAAAAAAAAAAGAAATTTTTACAAAGTCTGGGTCTGCCTAATGACAAGGATTAGTTTTTTTTTGAAATGTCTGATGCCTGATTAAATCAGGGAATGGGCTTTGAAATAGCTGTCCTCTGCTGGAAATGAGGAGAGATCTGCAGTAAAAGCTACTTGGCAACGGTTTTTTTTTTTTTTTTAACTATTTCCTTGCTGCCAACTTCAAAAATAAACTATGAAGGATCACTATAATTGTTAATCTCTCCTACTATAATTCAAGAGATTCAGATATAAGAGACTATAGGTTTTTGGGCTCTGAGGAAGGTCAAATAAAAGGATTGGTAATTTCTTTGACCTGAAGAAAAGTGACATTGAGACAGTTGAGACAGTTGAGAGACACTGAAATACATATACATACACATTGAAAGATTAAAGTAAACATATTGGATGGAATATTGCTCTCCTCGGCAAAAGCTGCGATTGGGCTTGTAAGAGGAGAGCTAGAACAAGAAGACTGCAAAATTTTTTCAGGCTAGATGCCAACAAGAATCTGCAATAGAGCCTAAGACAAATAACTTACAGTTGCTTTAAGAATACTGAAAAAAAAAAAAAAAAAAAGGGGCGTGGCTTTGTCGAATGGTTGGATAAACGAATAGCTCCTTATAAGCAAATATATTAAAAAATATATTAAAAAGAATCACTACCAAATATTTTAAAGAAACTAAAATATATATTGAAATATGACTTCAACTAAACAAAATAAAGCTGACTTAGGAGCTGGAACATCAGGAAGCAATAAGAGGTCGAAACCTGAGCCAGGTACACCCTCTAAAATTCCATTACCAACAGAAAAAAATCTGGATGTTATGGAAGAACTAAGACAAATAAAAGAAATTGTCTTAGATAGTAACAAAAAACTACAAAAAGCAATGGAAGATGCTGCAATCCTAACTAAAAGAGTGGACATTACAGAGAATAGAATTTCAACATTAGAAGATATTACAGAACAATTAAATACAGACATGAATCACAGCAAAATCATATGGAAAGAAATAACAGAGATAAAAAAAAATCTTGAAGACAGCCGGAATCGTGAAAGACGGAATAATTTAAGAATAATCGGATTACCTGAAGGAGTGGAAAAGAATGATCCGATTGCATTTCTTGAAAAATTTCTACCTAAAATACTACCATTGAAATTTAAAACGGAACTGGAAATTGAAAGAGCCCATAGGATTCCAACACAAAGAAATAACACTCAAACAGGTCCAAGAACTTTAATTTTCAAACTTTTAAGACACCAACAAGCAATTGAAATATGCCAATTAGCCAAGGAAATCAAAAATCTTAAATGCCAAGATTCAAAAATATACATTGTCCCGGACTTTGCAAAAGAAACAGCAAAAAGAAGAAAACTATTCTTAGACATGAGACCACAACTAAGATCTCTAGGAGCTAGATTTGGGCTCCTGTACCCGGCAATTATGAAGGTTACCGTTGCTAACAAAACGCAAAACTTTACAGATCCAGAAAAACTACAGGAATTTATAAATCAACTGGAGCAACCTATGACAATCTAAAGAACAATTAATGGGTTCATACTAAAGTCTATTGACGGTTAAAGATAGATCAAAACGGAAAGCAATGGAAAAAGAACACACAAGGATCAAATTAAAGACTTAAACAACTTGCAACATTCTACATAGAAAACAAAAAAAACTGAAAAATATAAAAATAAATAGAATAAATGGAATAAACTGAATGGCAGGAACGTAAATGATTTGAAACACATCTCCGAACTCAAGTGATGACGAAGAAAGTTTCTTCAACAAACTTAAAAATGTACTGATTGAATCCGAAATTTTGAAAGCGGAGTAATAGTGAGAAAGAAAATCATCCTTCAATTACAAAGAATATTATAAAAAAAAAAAAAAAAAAAAAAGATGAAGTGATTGGTTTGTTGTATTTCCGGTTGAAGGTGGTACTTCAGGTTTAAATTTGCGTTTCAGATACATTAAAATGCATTGCAATACGAAATATATGAAAAGAATGAATCTGAAGCGCAAATTTTATGTTCTTTTATTTATTAAGTTTAATTTAGTATCCACAATAGTTCAACCTGGGAATCTTCTATGGGAGATAAAAGGAGAGTTTTTGGCACAGGACTTCACTCTTGTCTGCACAGGCCTCAGATACTTTAAAATCATAGATGTCTAGAGAGTATGCTAATGAGATAAAACTTACAAAACACTGATGGGAATGTTAGCTCCTCTTAATTGACAATTCTCTCGTGAATCATAAGAAAATAATGAATATAAGAGATGAGTGGATTCCTGTGCTGTAAACTCTTGTTATAGTTCTGAGGAAAGAGGCTAAATTGGAAAGCTTTTTAAAATAAAAATAATATACCACCTGAAAAGAAATGAATAGTAATTGAAATGTTATTAGATATAATTGATTTAATATAATCATTCTTATGGATTGAAAGATATACAAATACAGAAAATAATCTTTCAATACATAAGAATGAAAAACTTTTTACTTATTCTTATAATTAATAATAAAATAAAAGAAAATATACAAAAATAGGGGGAAAAATGGTAGTACTTTAGATAATTATTAATAGCTTGTGGGAGTTATCTAAATCTAACCTCAACCTGCGTATCCAAGTTTTCGTAATTAATAAGGGGGGGAAGGGAGGGATAAGAGGGATGGGAGGGAATAAAAGGGAAATATATAAGGAAATCATGGGAATAAAGGAAAAAAGAGAAATGAAATACTTAAAACATTGGGAAAATATACATAATTTAATACCTGAAAATTTAAAAATAAATGGATATTAAAATTATGTCTTTAAATGTTAACGGTCTAAATCATATGATAAAAAGGAAAAAAGCACTATCATTTTTAAAAAGGCAAGATGCTGATATATGCCTTATACAAGAGACCCACCTCTCACATATAGAATCTAAAAAGCTAGAAGGAGGCTGGGTCAAACAGTGTTTTTTCTCACCAGCTATAGGGAAAAAGGCAGGTGTTGCTATTTTAATTAACAAAAAATGCTCTGCTTCATTTAAACTAAAAGCTTCAGATATTCATGGAAGATGGATAATGGTGGAAATGAATATGGGAAATACTACCATGACGTTAATCAATATATACGCCCCTAATTCGAACCAAAATGAATTCTTTAAAACTCTTCAACAACTGATCATACCACTGGCTACTTCAAATCTTATAGTAGCAGGGGACTTCAATGCTGTAATAGATCCTTTATTAGATAAAAACCCAGGTAGAGTTATGAAATCTATGGGACTAGATAATTTGATTCAATCTTGCGATTTAATAGATATATGGAGAATACTTCATTTTGATGGTCGGGAATTTTCTTTCTGTTCTCATGTTCACAATTCTTTTTCAAGAATAGATTATATCTTTACTTCAAAACATCTTGTACATCAAGTGACACAAGCAGCCATTGATCCAATTATTCTATCTGACCATGGTGGAGTATGGATCAAAATTAAAACTACAGATCAAAATAATAACAGACCAATTTGGAAAATAGATAATACAATGTTGGTTGACAAAAATTTTTGTGAAAATCTTCTAACAAAAATGAAAGAATTTTTTCAAATAAATGATAATGATGATATTAACAGAGAAACTTTATGGGATGCCTTTAAGGCAACCATTAGAGGACAAATAATTTCTTATTCGGCTTTTCTAAAAAAACAAATTAAAAAACAATTTTTAATCTTAGAAAAAGAGATAAAAAATTTAGAATCAAAACTTATAGAAAAATGGGAATATTCTATTCAACAAGAATTATTAAAATTAAAAGGTAAATATAATGAGATCTCATCTAAGATGATTAGGAAAGATTTATTTTCTCAACAAACATTGTACTATGGTAATTCAAACAAATCAGGAAGAATATTGGCAAACTATCTTAAAGCGAAAAAAAGAAAAACAAAATTAATAGCAATAAAAGATGAAAATGGAAATACATATACACAAATTGAACCTATATTAAAACAATTCTTAAAATTCTATAAATCTCTTTATTCTTCTGAAAATTATCCAAATAAAGAAAAAGATGGTTTTGAATTTTTAAAAATGTTAGAGGGTCCAAAAATTCCTGAACATATAAAACGAAGTTTGGAAGAACCAATATCACTAAAAGAATTAGGAACAGCTTTGAAGTCCCTTAGAGTTGGATCCGCTCCAGGTGGTGATGGATATACAGTGGAATTTTATAAAACATTTCAAAACTTTTTATTACCCTATTTATTAAATCTCTATCAATATCAACTCAATAAAGGTTGTATTAAAGGCACTATAGCAGAATCTTTGACTATTGTTTTGCCAAAGTCCAATAAAGATCCCACTTTGGTATCAAACTATAGACCAATATCTTTAATAAATGTAGATGGAAAATTATTAGCAAAAATACTTGCGCTAAGATTAGCTAAAGCTCTCCCCCATATAATAGGTATGCATCAAACAGGATTCGTTGCTCAAAGACATTCATCTCACAATACCAGATTAACATTCCATATGTTATATTTAACAAAGAAAATGAATGAACCTACTTTTGCAATTTCATTAGATGCAGAAAAGGCCTTTGATAGAGTAGAATGGCCTTTTATGTATCAAGCAATGGAATGGTTTGGTATAGGTCCTGGATTTATACAAATGATACAAACAATGTATAGCTCCCCTTCTGCTAGACTATATATTAATAATACGTTTTCAGAAAAATTTAATCTACAGAGAGGAGTTAGACAAGGATGTCCCTTATCCCCTTTGCTGTTTGATATTGTTTTAGAACCCTTAATATTAGCTATCCAACAAGCTAAGGAGATACAGGGTATACCTCATTCAGATAAAGAATATAAGATATCTGCTTACGCAGATGATTTATTACTATATCTGAAAAATCCAGAATCCACCATTCCACATCTACTTGAATTGATTGAGAAATTTGGAAAATTTTCAGGATATAAAATTAATTGGAATAAATCAGAAATCCTTCCACTAAATATACATTGTACAAAAGGTTTATTTGATACATTCCCTTTTGTTTGGAAGGAAGAATATATTAAATACCTTGGAATTTTGATAACAAAAACAGTAGATGAAACAATGAAAATTAATGAAAAATGCTTATTACAAAAAGTAATAGAAATGTGTGAGCAATGGAATCCTTTGCACTTATCTTGGTGGGGAAGAGTACAAACTGTAAAAATGATGATTTTACCGATAGTATGTTACCAAATGGGGATGATACCAGTTTTCTTTCAAGATTCGTTTTATACAAAAATAAATAGGACTTTGACAAAATTTATATGGCTTAATAAAAAACCAAGAATTGCTCTAGCGTCATTACAAAGACCAATTAAGGAGGGAGGGGTAAATTTTCCCAACTTTTATAGGTATCATCAAGCCTATATCTTACGTCATGGTATGTATTGGATCCTCCCAGAACCCACAGATAATATTCCAGACTGGTTTTGGCTAGAATGGAGGCTTATGTTTCCATTACGTCTTAATCATGTAATTAGTATCAAAATGCCAAGGTTATACAAAGATCATAAAATATTTATGGATACCTGGAAAACTCTAAAATACATAAGTAATCTTACTCAAATTCCAATTAGCAAATCAACCAACCAAACTATATGGCTAAACCCCAAGATCAAAATTGGCGGTTTTAAAGTCATCTGGAAACATTGGATGATAGCAGGCATTCGCACTTTGGATGATGTAATTAAAAATGATAAATTGCTGGAGTTTTCACAATTGCAACAAAAATTTGGTCTCAATAAATCACAATATTTTAAATGGTTGCAATTGAAGCAATCTATTCAGAAAGGGTTCCCTGAATGGAAAGATCTCGCTAAATATCACAGTTTGGAATTCTTATGTTTCCAGATGGACTCAATAGGTCACAAAGCCGCACAGTGGTATAAATTAATATCCGGATATATAAATAAAAAACCAAAAAATGGTCTTAGAGACATTTGGAGCATTGAGATAAAACACCAAATTAGTGCATCTCAATGGCCACGACTTTGGTCTTGGAGGTTAAAATGTACGGTGTCAGCATCTATGAGACAAACTTGGTTTTTTCTTCTTCATAGAGCTTTTTGGACTCCTACTCGTTTACAAAAAATAGATAGTTCAAGATCTAATAGATGCTGGCACTGTCATATTGAAATTGGGACACTAGATCATCTTTTATTCTTTTGTCCATTTATCCTATTATTTTGGAAATCAATTTGGCCCCAAATTAACAGAATGTTAGAAAATCCAGTAGCCTTGACATATGATACTATATTATTTGGAACAACTATGAGAGCAAAAAGCCAAATTTCATCCAGTAATAACAAACTTTTATTTATTTTAACTGGAATTGCAATACAACAAATTACATTCAATTGGAAACAACATGATAGATTGAACTATATGTTCTGGTGGAATTCGGTATGCCATATATATAAAATGGAACTTGCTATTGCAACACACAAAGGATACATGAATAAATTTAAAAAAATATGGGGACCATTAACCGATTTTTGTAATGAAGGATAATTTTTCCCATAAATAACACTGGAAACATCTAAAGACCGTTAACATAATTTCTCTAATGAACTTTTCCCATGATAAGAAAATTGTAAAGAGGGAAATGGGGTGGGTTTTTCAATTTTGATTATTATATACTAAATTAATATTTAAAGAATATACAATAAAATTGATTTATGTATTATTGGTTGGGAAGGAGGGTGGGACAGGGGATTATTATATTAATGATAAACTTGATATTAATATATGAGTTAGTCAAGTGTGTATTTAAGTTCCTATTGAGTTTATTTGTAACACTTGTTGTAACACAAAAATGAATAAAGAATTTAAAAAAAAAAATAGTTTCTGGGCACATGCTGCAAAAAGAAGGTTTATGCAGAAGTAGACCCTGCATAAAACCTTGCATTAGACACCAGTGCACAGAATATTAAAATGAATGGTAATGAGGTTATTAGCTATTCGGCCCTAATGCAGAGAAGTACTCAGACTATGGCAAGCACAATTGAAGAAATTGAGTGCCAGGTCTGAAGAGGCATAGAAGGATTAGCTCATTTTTCAGTAGGGTCTGTTTGGTTTTAATGCTAGTTTCTTCTTTTTGCTGCAAACATATCCAGTACACGATAGGGAATGTGATGGTTCCTTGTCATCAGCAGCAGATGAATCCAGACGAATGGGTTAAGTCCGCCTACCAGCAGGTGGAGATAGAGAGCACAAAGTTCAGCTCTGGCATATAAGCAATAGGCTGCTCACTGGCTCCAGTATTCTCTATCTCCGCAGGTGGATAGATGATCTCTCCTTTTCCTGGTCTCATCTGCTGCTCCACATGGCCTGAATGCAGGGGCCACTCCCTCTTCAGGTGCATCTCCACTCCTGCTTTGGCTTTGCTGACTCAGTAGAACAAGGGGATTGGGCTTCCTGAGTGACAAATCAGGATACAGCTGGTGGTGCCAGTTCCATACCCATCCCCTTTCACCCCATCTGCTCCTGACCCTACACTCCTGCCTCCCTCCTCACATTGGGAAAAAAAAAAAAGGACTGGTGTTTAAAACCAGAGGAAGTGCAGGGCACTGGGGTGTCTGCAGTATCCAGCCAGCTACCTACTGGGGGATGTACTAAAGTCAGCAATCGTTGCTAAGGAGAAATTTACCTGCTAAGTTTCTTTCTTTTAGTCCCTCCAGACCAGCACAGAAACTGATAGGTTATAGCTCACCTCGATCAGCAAGTGGAGACTGAGACACAAACTTTTGGCTGTAGTATAAGTGGGTTGTGCAGTCCCAAGTATAATCAGTATGACGAATAGCCAAACAGAACTAAGAAACCAATAACTGTAACCTATAACAGCAACTTCACTCCTAAGAGAATAGCAATGAACAGAGAAAAATACTGTTGGATATTGATTAGAATAAGAACCTTCAACAATGTCCCCACAGCTTAACAGCTATGCCAGACGAGCCAAACGCCACGTTTCTTTTAATCTTCCCTAACAACCCAGACACTCCAAGAGCCATAAACTTGGCTGAAGCCCACAACAGATCATACGTGGCATCTGAAAGATAAGAAGTGCCAAACTCAATCTTACGCCACCTCCTGATCCACCAAGGACCAGTCATCAGAACCCAACACCCCCCTCACTTACACTAAGTGACGACGGCAGTGGTCCTGACTCGCCACCCCTCCCTTCATCCAGCCCCAAAGCAGCAGTGGAAGCGGTCCTGAGCCGCCAAACCCCCTCCTTCCCTCACCTTCCTGAAGCAGCAGCGACAGCCAGTTAGCAGAGGCAGCACTATAAACAGGCTGTTCATGGTCAGCTCTGGCAAGGCCTTTCCTCTGCCACATCACTTCTGATACGACAGAGGAAAGGTCCTGCTGAGGCTGGCCATGAACAGCCTATTTACAGCACTGCCTCTGATGACTGGTTGCCACTACTGTTTCAGGTGAGGGAGGGAGGGTGAGTTGGCAGGTCAGGACTGCATCGGGTAAGTGAGAGGGGTCCAGGAGGCCAGAACTGCACGGAGGAAGAGAGGGGAGATGGATGGATGCTAGACCCATAAGGGGAATAGGGAAAAGGGAAAGAGGGAGAGAGAAAGTGACTACAGACCAGAAAGGAGGGTGGGAAGGGAGGAACAGATGCTGAACCTACAAAAGGGGGTGGGGGAACTATATGTGGGGGTGGAGAAATGAGGTGGGAAGGGAGACAAAACTGTTTTATAGTAACTCTCAAGCAACCAGAAATAGAGAATGATACGGGGAAAAAATTTGTCCCCATCTCCACCCCGTCTCCATGAGCTCGTCCCCGCGAGCTATGTCCTCCATCCCATCCCAGCGAGCTTAGTTCCCGTCCCTGTGAGCTCGGACCCGTCCCTACCCTGTCCCCACATACCATCTGATCCCACCCACACAAGTCTTGAATAGTTTTATACTGAACTTATTTTATTAAAAGTATAAAAAGAAACAATATTCTGTACAATTGTCATTTCATAAATCACAGTTCTGGCTGCTGAGCTAGAGAAAGAGATCTTCAGTTGGCAGGGCTTTGTTTATATGTTTATCAACACAACAAATATACTACTTTATCCTAAAGCAAAAATAAGAAAATAAATATAATTTTTTTTTTCTACCTTTGTTGTCTGGTTTCTGCTTTCCTCATCTTCTCCTCATTCAATTCCTTCCATCCACTGTCTGCCTTCTCTCTGCCTCTTCCATATGCTCTGTTACTGTGCCTCTCCCTTCACCCCCCACCTCCACTGATCTGGCACCCATCTTCTTCCCTCCACTCCCCCCATAGTCTGGCATCTCTGTCTTCTTCCCTTCCATCTATCCTTCCCTCTCCCAGGTGGTTTTTAGCATCTTTCTCCTTTCCTCCCCTCAGATCTGGTATCTGTCTCCCCAATCCAGCATGTGCCTCTTTTTCTTTATCCCCTCCTTCCATCCAGTTCCCTTTAGTGTCTGTTCCCCTGTCTCCTACCCAGTTCTCTTCAGTGTCTGTTCCCCTGTCTCCTACCCATTTCCCTTCAGCATCTTCTCCCCTCCCTCCCTCCCACTCGCAGCAGTCCAAGCATCTCCCTCAATTCCTTCCCCTTACCTTCGCTGGCTTATTTTAATTTTCTCTTAACAAGCAGCCGGAGCCTTGAAGTCGTGTGCGGCTGCTGGAAAGTTTTCCTCTGATGTAACCGGAAACAGGAAGTTGCGTCGGAAAACTTTCGCTTCAAGTCTCCGGCTGCTTGTTAAGAGAAAATTAAAATAAGCCAGTGAAGGTAAGGGGAAGGAAAGAAGGGAGGGAGATGCCCGGACCACAATTGGGAAAAAGGAGGGAGGGGGCTGCTGGACTGCATGATTGGAGATTTTGTGCGTGTTTCCTCAGTTAACTGCAAGGACAAGGCTATTCACCGCTCCACGGGGCGGTGAATGGCCTTGTCCCTGTACCCGCGGTGACCAAGTTTTTTACATCTCCATTTCGGCGGGTTACCCATGGCTACCAGCGGCTAGCTGCGGGTAACAGTCACTATGTCATTTTCTAACCAGAAATGACAGTTATCTGGCATCTACCAATCCCCATGGGTGCTGGATAACTAAGTTTACTGTATTACACTCACATGAGTTAACTTCTATACAAGTGTCAGCTGTAGTTAAAAGATATATTTGATCAATTAGGTACCTTACATTCACTGATTGTCATTCTTCTTTTTTCAAGATTAATTACTGTAATGTTATTTTTACAGATTTGCCTCATTATCAAATGAAACGTTTGCAGTTTGTTCAAAATACAGCAGCCAGGTTTCTCTCTAAGACTTACAGATTTGATCAAGTTTCCCCTCTTTTGTTCAAAATTACATTGATTACCAAATCATTTTCATTTTCAATTTAAATTACTTACTATGACACAAAATGTACAGTGTTTGAAAAATCTCCCTCTAACTTGGCAGATTTGATAACCACTAATTCATCTAGTTTCCCAACCTGTTCTGTCTATGAACAGTGGTTATTTATTCCACCGCATACAAGGGCAACGATAAATTCTGCTTTCTTTTTTCAAGCACCTCTCTTTTGGCATGCTCTTCCACCTCATCTGCTGAGGATTGCCGGCCAGCTGCAGCGAACCTTGCAGGCTGCTGTCCACCTTGGTAGCACGTTTCCTCTAATGTGATCCTGCCCCTCCTCTGACGTATGGGATCGCATCAGCGGGAACGTGCTACCGAGGTGGACAGCAGCTTGCGAGGTTTGCCAGCCAGCGATCCTCAGCAGGCTGCTTTGAAGAGACCAGGTGAAGGCAGACACAAGTGAAGAGCAACAGCGGCGGCAACAGTTCATGCCAGCGAGCCAGATTTACTATAAAATTTAAAATGTCTGGCGGGCCAATTTTTAACACACTGTGGGCCAGATTTGACCCACGGGCCAGAGTTTGACATGTCTGATCTAACTGATATCACTTCTGGGGCACCTCCACTGGAAGTGATGTCAGGCAGAAGATGACATTGAAGGAACATTGGTTTAGAGATGCCTCTCTATTATTGCTGCTGCTATCCCCACCCCAGAGAGCTGCCCTTGCTGCCACAGCCCTCTCAGAAGAGTGGCCTGGCTACCGCCCACTACTTACCTGTACCTATGGCTGCCACTGTCCTCCACCTGATGCCATCGCGGTCCACTATATTCTCCCTCCCTCCAACCTTTTACAGCCTGCCTGCAGTGCTAGCAATTAAAGTAGAGCACTACCAGCAGGCTAGCTGACTCCAGTCTCTCGTGGTCTATTCAGTCCTTGCCAAACCAGAACAGGTAGTTACATCAGTTGTTCTAGTGTAATAGGGACTGAAGAGACCATGAGAGACTGGAGCTGGCGAGTACTGCCGGCAGGCTATGAAAGGTTAGAGGAAGGGAAGGAGGATACAGAAACCCAACCACAGGGGAAGGGAGGGAGAAAGGAGAAAAACCAGACCTGACCAGGGGAGGGAGGGAGGAGAGATATCTGACCAGGGAAGGGAGGGAGGAAGGAGAGAGAGATATCTTACCAGGGAAAGGAGGGAGAGAGATGCTTGACCAGAGGAGGGAGGGAAGAAAGAGAAAGAGAGAAAGAGAGAGAGATACCTGACCAGGGGAGGGAGAGGGTAGGAGCACAGGAAGTTTTGCTGGGAGAAAGAGGTGCAAACTCATGGAAACACTAATTAAAAGCAAATTGGACACGATCTTGAATGAAGGGAATCTTCGGGATCCCAGTCAGCATGGATTCACCAAGGGTAGGTCCTGCCAATCCAATCTCATCAGCTTCTTTGACTGGGTAACAAGAAAGTTGGACTTGGGAGAGTCTTTGGACATCGTGTACCTGGCCTTCAGTAAAGCTTTTGACAGTGTCCCACACCGCAGGCTGCTAAGCCCAAGATGGAATCGATGGGGTTAGGAGAGACACTAACTGCATGAGTCAATGAATGGCTGAGTGGCAGACTTCAGAGGGTGGTGGTTAATGGTACCCTCTCTAAAACATCGGAGGTGACCAGTGGAGTGCCGCAGGGCTCGGTCCTTGGTCCACTCCTTTTCAACATATTCATAGGTGATCTGACTCAAGGGCTTCAAGGTAAAATAACACTATTCGCCGATGACGCCAAACTATGTAATATAGTAAGTGAATGCAGTTTACAGAATTATTTGGCGCAGGACCTGCTTACATTGGAAAGTTGGTCCTCAACCTGGCAGCTAGGCTTCAATGCTAAGAAATGTAAGGTCATGCACCTCGGAAGCGGAAATCCATGCAGGACGTACTTCTTGAACGGAGAAACTTTAACTAGGACTTCAGCAGAACGAGATTTAGGAGTAATCATCAGTGCAGACATGAAAACTTCCAATCAAGTGGAGAAGGCTTCATCTAAGGCAAGGCAGATATTGGGTTGTATCAATAGAAGTTTCGTCAGCCGAAAGCCTGAAGTCATAATGCCGTTGTACAGGGCCATGGTGAGACCTCATCTGGAGTACTGTGTGCAATTCTGGAGGCCACATTACAGTAAAGATGTGCGCAGAATTGAATCAGTTCAGCGGACGGCCACCAGGATGATCTCGGGGCTCAAGGGTCTCTCGTACGAAGAGAGACTGAACAAATTGCAGCTCTACACTCTCGAGGAACGTAGGGAGAGGGGAGACATGATCGAAACATTTAAGTACCTCACGGGACGTGTCGAAGTGGAAGATGATATTTTCTTTCTCAAGGGACTCTCGGCCACAAGAGGGCACCCGCTCAAACTCAGGGGCGGAAAATTTCATGGCGACACCAGAAAGTATTTCTTCACAGAGAGAGTGGTTGATCATTGGAACAAGCTTCCAGTGCAGGTGATCGAGGCAGAGAGCGTGCCAGACTTTAAGAATAAATGGGATACCCATGTGGGATCCCTACGAGGGTCAAGATAAGGAAATTGGGCATAGACAAGGGGTGGGTAAGCAGAGTGGGCAGACTTGATGGGCTGTAGCCCTTTTCTGCCATCATCTTCTATGTTTCTATGAGGGAGTAGGGTGATGTTTGAGAGGGCCAAACTCTGGAAATAGGGATGAAAAAAAAACAAGGGAGATGGTGATAGAGAGAAGGGAAGGAGAGAAATGGTAAACATGGAGTGGTAGGAAGAGGGAGAAGAAGGAAGAGAAGGGAAGAGACAGAAACTAGACAGATTTGAAAAGGAGGAAGAAAAATGACAGAAACATTGATCGTGAAAGATGGATAAAGGGTAGGAAGTACAGAGGAGAAAAAAAAGAGTAAATAGACAGAACACAGGGAAGCAGAACCAGAGATGTGGAATGAGATGATTAGAAAGATAAAATCACCAGACAGCAAAGGTAAGATAAATTATTTTATTTTTAGTTTAGTAGGGGGTAATGGGACTTGATATACCGTAGAGCAGTTCTTCAATCTTTTTACACCTATGGACCGGCGGAAATAAAATAATTATTTTGTGGACCGGCAAACTACTAAGACTGAAATTTTTTTAAAAAAAAAAACCATTTCCACCCCGTATCTGCAAGTTCGGTCCCCGCAAACCATCTGATCCCATCCGCACAAGCCTCGGTTATGATTTTATATTGAACGTATTTTATTAAAGTATAAAAAGAAACAATATTCTGTACAATTGTCATTTTATAAATACAAATATACAGAGCAAGGACCAATAAAACCCCTGTCTCCCCCTCCCCTTCACATATCAAGAAAACTGAATAAGCCAAATTATTACAGAATGCTACACAGAAATATCATGCTAACAGAATACTGCAGTCACACATGACAGGAATAATGTTAGGAGAGTGCAACTAGGGCAACTGCCCCCTGGTCAGAGAGAGCCCTAAGCCAGCTGGAAGCTAAAGAAGCCCTGCCTGGGCTTTGCAGTCCCCAGTCATGTCTCTAACAGGATATATAGTTCAAATCTGATATATTCTAATGACAAAATAGAAATAAAATTATTTTTTCTACCTTTATTGTCTGCCTATTTTGTTCATGTTTATCCCAGTTTCTGCTTTCTTCTGTCTTTTCTTAACTTTCTTTCCAAGGTCTTCAGTTTATCTGCCACTTCTGTCCCTTCCTGTCTTCTACCTATTACTCCAATATCCAGAACCTCCTTTTTCTTGTTACGGCATCCACCCCGTGTCTAGCATCTCCCACTTACTCAGTCAAGTCTGCTTTTTTCCTCCACCCTACAAACTCCATGTCCAGCATCTTCCTGTGTTCTTTTTTCTTCTTGTTGCTGAGCCAGCCAGCCAATCCACCATCTTCCCCATCCCATTCCAGTACCTCCCCTCTTTTCCCCATCTTAATCCAGCAGATACCTTCCATCATCCTACTCCCTCCATTCCTTATTCAGCATCTTCTCCTTATCTCCCTATTCCCCCTTCACCATGTCCAGCATATCCCTTCTGTCTCCCTACTCCCTCTACCCATGCCCAACATCTTACTTCTGTCTTCATACTTCACCCTAGTGTTCAGCATTTTCCATGTCTCTCTGCCCCCTGTCTTTGTGTCCCTATTCTTCCAACTCCCACCTAGTTCTAATAACTATCCTTCCCCAAGGGGATCTACCATCTCCCTTCTGTCACACCAACACCCCCCCTGGGTCTACCATCCCCTTCCCACAACACGTATATCACATTTTTCCCTCTCTTCATAATCCAGCATCTCTTATTCCCTCCCTTGGCTGCTGTCCCCGATCCACTCTTCCAGCACTCGATGCTATCAGCCCTGCCTTTGACCCTGGTCCTGCTAAACTGAGCAGGACTCTCCATGCCCTGGCATCTCTTCCTGCCTCCCTCCCTCTCTCTCCTCCATGCCCTGGCATAGAGCATATTCAATTCCTGTAGCACTAGACTCTGAACATGAACATGAAGTTAATCTAATGCTGCATCCTCATCCATCAGGTTTCTAGGTACTATCAAGGAGTAGTGGAATGACCTGGCAGGTAGGTCTGCTGCCCCACACGCAAGCTCTTTACCTGCTGCTGGCAAGGATCTGGCTGTATTTGTCAGAGGGGGATCTACCCAAAGTTCGACCCTTTCCTTTGATCTGCACATATCTAATGAGCCATTGCATTAACAAAAAAAGTGAGGGCACAGATTAAAGCTCCCCAGGGGTTAAAAACAAATCCAAGAAGCTGAAAAGATCAGTGAAACAAACGATTGTTTATGCATCTGCACTGGTAGCAAAGAATGTGCCTGCTGGCCCTCCCAAAGTCAAGTCAAAAGAATTTTTCGAAGGGTCTCCTTCTGCCGCTCTGCTGCTGTTTTCTCTCTAGCTCTAGCATGAACCTTTTGTTGAGCTATCACCTCTTAAATTTCAGTTCAGAATCTTGTCTTGCTGAGCACAGCGGGGCCCCGATACAGCAGTCATTCTCATAAGCTGCCGGCGGCTGCCCTAAAATTTTCTCTCTGCCGCAACTTCTGGTTTCCAACAGGGCAGATCGCCACAGAGGGAAAGCTTCAGGGCAGCCGCCGGCAGCGTGTGAGAATGGCTGCCGTGTTGGGACCCCGCTAAAAAGTAACAGATCAGGAAGAGAGGGAGATAGAGAGAAGGGAAGAGAAATTCAGACCGCAGTGCCCAAGGCAGCTGCCCTCTTTGCTCCCCCCTAACGCCGGCTCTGGAGCCCCATTAACAATTTCAGGCCCTAGGCACTTGCCTCCTGGGCCTACCCTTAATCCGGCCCTAGCAGCAATAACAAAGACCAAACCTACCCTACCTTCAGTTGTGGTCCAGCTAAATCAGACTGCAAGAACAAAGACAGAAACCGCGGGACCTTTCCTCTTGCCTGCATTGCTATTCGCATAAGCTCTGCCGGTCTCAATCCTGCCCCTCAAAAACAGGAAGTCACTTCAGAGGGGGGCGGGATCAAGATCGGCAAAGCCTATAGCGATGCAGGCAAGAGGAAAAGTCCTGGGGATTCTGTCTTTCTTTTTGCTCTTTAATCTGGCCCTGCCAACACCACCACTGCTATACACTTGGCTGCGTCGATCTCGCCGGCTCTGCGCAGACCGGCAGGAATTTTCTGCGGACCGACACCGGTCCGCGGACTGGTGGTTGAAGTACACTGCTGTAGAGAATGACATGGGGGAAAAAATTTGTCCCTGTCACTGTCCCCGCGAACTCGTCCCCGTCACCGTCCCATCCCTGCGAGCTCGGTCCCCACAAACCATCTGATCCCATCCACACAAGCTTCAAATAGTTTTATACTGAACTTATTGTATTAAAGTATAAAAATAAACAATATTCTGTACAATTGTCATTTTATAAATCAAAGATCTGGCTGCTGAACTAGAGAAAGAGATGTTAAGCTGGCAGGGTTTTGTTTATAAATGTTTATCAACACAATTAATATACTACTTTATCCTAAAGCAAAAAAAAGAAAATAAATAAAAAAAATTTTCTGCCTTGTCTGGTTTCTGCTTTCCTCATCGTCTCCTCATTCAATTCATACCATCCATTGTCTGCCTTCTTTCTCCCTTCCATCTCTACCTTCTCCCCCTCCCTCCACCCCCCCATCCAGCCATCTTCTTCCCTCCGCTCCCCCCAAGGCTGGCATCTCTCTCTTCCCCATTTCCCTTCAGCGTCTTCTCCTCTCTCTCTTGCCCATTTCCTTTCAGTGTCTTCTCCCCACTCTCCACTTCTCTTCCCAATTTCCCTTCAGCATCTGTTATTCTCCCCCCTCTCTCTCCACTTCCCTTCAGTGCGCGCAGTCCAGCAGCCCCCCCCCCCCGGAGATCCTCCCTCTCTCCCTTGCGATTGCCAAAGTCATCTCCAATTCATCCCCCTCCCTTCCTTCCTTCCCCTCACCTTACTGTGGCAATTTTCTGGGCCTTTTTCTTTTCCCAGCTCGCCAAGCTGGCTTTCATCAAGTCGCGTGTGGCTGCTAAAACTTCTCCTCTGACGCAACTTCCTGTTTCCGGTTGTCAGAGAAGTTTCGGCAGCCACACATGACTTGATGAAAGCTGGCTCGGGCAGCTGGGAGACAAAACCCTACAAAATTGCCAGTTGGGGGAGGGAGGGAAGGAAGGAAGGGAGATGCCCAATCGGTGAGCGCGCGTGTTCTCAACCTTAACTGCGGAGACAAGGCCATTCACCATTCCATGGGACAGTGAATGTCCTTGTTCTCGTACCCGCAGCAACGATGACTTTTTCTCCCACCGTTTCAGTGGGTTACCAACAGCCACCGTGTCATTCTCTAATATACCATCTTTCTATGAATTGAAATGTGTATATAAGTTTGAGAATTTATATCTGCTATGTATATATTACACTATACAGGAGGAACTGTGAGAGGGTGCTCTATATGATTAATCATGCAATTAAAAATTTTGATCGATGTACAGCCCTAATTTTAATTAATTTTCTGTTTGTATGATTGTTTTTTATTGTTTCTTTCCTTTTATTTGATGGAGTTCCTTTCAAATTTCTTTATTTTAATATTATGCAAACCACCTTGACCTGCAAGCAGAAATAAATATAAACACAGAAGCCATTTAATCAGCCACCAGTTCACAGTTCTAAAGAAAACTTTTCTGCATCAGCCTCCCCCACTTTTTGATCTTAAAACCTTGTTCACTCCTCCCTCCCCTTCCCTCTTTTCCAGCTAGGAGAAGGCTGAGACTCACCAGGTGTGGAAGAGCCAGGTAACAGAGGATGGAGATGAAAATCCCCACACAGGGTGTTATGAAGTAACCCAGGGCTGATGTCTGAATGTCAGCACCGCCTGAAGGATAAAACAGAAATAAGTACCATGGTAAAAGGATTCTTATCTGCATCTCAGAAAAGATAGACAGCAGAATTAGAAAAGGAGAAGAGAAGGGTGCCCAAAATGACTAAGAGGATGGAACAGCTCTCATATGAGGAAAAGGCTAAAGAGGTTAGGGCTCTTCAACTTAGAGAAGACATTTGAGGAGTGTGACAAACCGGTAGCCAGCTTTGTCTCTGTAGTGGATAAAAGCAGAGCACAGTCCCTGGCTAGGAGAGCTGACCAGGTTAAAAGTAAGGATAGGGAAATGGCTGACTACCCCTCAGACAGTGAGGTAGAGCAGGAAAGGTATGAGCCTAAGAATATCTAGCAGAGAGTGCCATATGAGAATAAATTCATCAGAAAGCCTGATAAGACTTTTACTGAGAAATGGAGTCCTAGTCCTGCAAGGTATGCACATTATCAGCCTAGGAGAAACCAGAGTTATTTTCCTAGGGATTTCCTGCCCAACCCCACTGCTCCTAGGAGAGAGGGATGGGGCTATGGCACACATAAAAGCAGAGCCCTGAATCACAGAGAGGAGAGCAGGAACGGAGGTGGAGCTGAGGAACCAAGGCAAAGGCAAGACCAGCAGCCTAGCAAACAAGCAGATGAGGAGAGAAGTCTCTCTCCTCAACCCCACAGTAGTGAGGATGTGGATATGGCAGAGGACTTCCCAAGCTTGAGCCCAGCTGCTGGAAAAGAGGAGGCAATGTATACTGCTGAAGTGTGTCCAGAAGCTGACTATAACCCAGAGGGAATGGAGATTAGTCCATAAGCTAAAGGGAAGCCAAGTATCTGTCTCACTAAGCTACGTTTGAGTGCTGGCTCTCTGTGCCTAGTGCCCAGGTGTCACTGATTAAGGAGAGAAGGAAAATCTCTGGTTTCACTTTGGGACTGCCGGGGAGGTTGTTGTTTGCTAAAGGAACTGTTTCTTTGATGGTGTGAAGCCTCTGTGTTAAAGCCTTTGTAAATCTAACAGCTTATCTAATGCCCTGCAGTGCTCCCTCTGCTGGGAAGCTCAGCTGATACTAATGAGCCTAGGAGTCTGCTCTGAAAACTATGCACTACCCAGCTAGGTTAGCTGAAAAGCCTGGAACTTTATTTCTAAAGTTTGCCACTTCATTTATCTGCTTTGTGATGCAGTTTGCTTTCATTGTTTGGAAGTTTATTTTCATGGCATTTCTGTTTATTTGAACCTGGTGAAGAGGACTATCTTTAAAGCAGAGAAAGTCCAGTGAACTGCAATTGTATGCCATACTTGAACTTTAAGCCATTCTGACAATTCTGACAACTATATGCTGTTTTTGTTTTATGCTTAATTTTTGCATTCCATGAGGGTGGCTGAAAGTATTCAGACCCCCTGTTCAATAAAGCCTAAGTCAGTGAATTTGAACAGACCTGAATCATGTCTCCTTTTTGGCAAAGTATCTCAGTGTGGCCTGGCAGACTAGGCAGGTGCCTAGGTCTGTTTTACCTGAAAAGCCTTCCTCTTTCCTGGGGAAGCCACGCCAACAGGTCAGGATTCGACACAGCTAAGCCGCCTGCCAGTCAGAGCAGGGGATAGCTGTGTGACAAGAGGGATAAGATAGATATCTATAAAATCCTGAGGGAGTGGAATGGATAAAAGCGAATCGATTGTTTACTTTTTCAAAAAGTACAAAGACCAGGGGACATTCCATGAATTTACATAGCAGCACATTTAAAACAAACAAGAGAAAATATTTTTTCACTCAGTTTATAGTTACGTTCTGGGCCACAACAAATGATAAAAGCAGTTAATGTAGCTGTGTTTAAAAAAGTTTTGAATAAGTTCCTGGAGGAAAAATCCATAAGCTATTTTTAAAATAGAGCTAGAGAAAGCCACTGTTTATCTCTGGGAGTAAGCAGCATTGAATATTTCTGCTTTTTGGGATTCTACCATTCACTTGTGATCTGGATTGGCTCCTGTAGGAAACAGTTGGGCTTCATGGACCTTTGGTCTGACTTGCTATAGCAATTCTTGTGTTTCTTTGCCCAAAGGGCTTGTTACAGAGAAACAGGAATGTCTTTACCTTACTTAAATCTACCTTTATCATTAATACATTCTGAGTTTTTCACTCAATTTTCTCTCTACACTACCAAATGTGATTATCCTTCTGCTCCTCTTTATTTCCAGCTCAGCTGGAATCAGGGCTGGGATTAGGCATTAATTCATTTGCAACTGCTTTGGGACTATTCTATTTTAAGTGTGGTGTCACCCTTAAGGAATGAACCCTTCCTCCCTTCTCAGCTGATCCTGAGTATAAAACCAGGTACCTTCTACATGGCAGCATGCAGTCCTCATTACCTAAGGCACTGATCCAGACCCTCAACGTTTCATTTTAGGCAGTAAATTGAACAGATATGAGCCAGGAGGAGAAGGCACAAACAGGCACCAAGGCTCATACTCACTTGCCAAGGACAGAAGCATTGCAACAGCAGCAAAGGTGCCAGCCATGCCCTGGCCACTGAGGAACAGACTGCTATAGTTGTGGGGGAGGAGCCCCAGAAGGCCGAAGAGGCTGCCCTGGAGAACAGCACCAAAGGCTGAAAGGAGAGAATAGTGCTATTTTAGCTTAAGGAGGCTAAAATATGTATACAAAATAAAAACATTTTATAGCAGCATAAGGGTACCAAATACTCTCCACACAATTCTTTCATCATGGAGGAAGTGAAATGAGACCCAGAAAATCCAGGATTCAAACCCCATTTCTCAGGAAGATTGTAAGCCTTCAGATGAAGATTGCTGCAATCCTACACACTTTTAAACATACATAAGAGAGGTCCTTTCTTAGAACTAGAATATTCTATTTGGATTGATTTTTTTTTTTTTAATGAAAAAAAGCTGAAAGTTCTGTACATCATTACTAACCCCTGAAGCAGGCTATGGGAAAAACTAGGCCATATTAGGCATTTAAGCTCATATTCTATAAACGAAGCCTTAACTTAGACACTTAAGTCCAAAATGCTGTTTAAAAGTGGACTTAAAAGAAAATTCAAGGCACCTACTGATACCTATAACATGGCACCATAATCACACCTCTGGAGGTGCTTTACAGTGCCAAATACAACTGTAGGCATGGCTAAAGCCGAAAGTGGCGTTAGGCGCCATAAAGCGCCTACTCAGGCACGATTCACATCAAAGAAAGGTGCTGGAAATGTAGGTCTTGAAAACCCTGCCCTACATTTTCCAGGGCCTACCTTTGCCGGATGTACGATTCTCCAAATGATGTCTACCTTATGTTATTAAAGTTTTAGTAGTACTTCTCACTCCTTTTTGTTTCAAGTATCTCATGAGATACTGAAGTCCTCTTCCTTGATACCTGAATATAACTCACCTTGAGTTACTGCAAAAGGTGAGCGCTATATCCAAATCCCTTCATTAATTTTACAGTACAACCAGTATAAATAGCACTGGGCAAGGTCCAGTGCATCTGGGGTCCTTATTTTCCTCAGAATAGGAAGACGAGGCCTAGGTGCAGGCATCTCTTATCAACCTTTAGTTTTCTATCACTTTTAATGGCAGAAAATCTTAACATCTTTACATACTAAATAGCACAGAAGCTAATACAATACCGATCTACAGCTATTTTAAGAATTTAGTTTATTTGGAGAAAGCTTCAACCAGACAAAGGACCATAAGTTACCAGATAGCTCCCAGATTAAGCAGATCTTGCTTTTTTCCCTGTTTACACCTATGGAGTTCACTCACAATTAATGAACCAGATGGTCACCATGGTGACAGAGAAGAAGGACTGAGGACTCATTTCAACTTTCACCAAGACGGCAGTAAGGATGAACAGAGCCAAAATGCCTATCAAGCTGCCTACGATCCTCGTACGGTCAGAGATCCTGCAACAAAATGGGGAGGGGACAAATAAATATGTATATACTGTATACATACATGACAAGAGCACAGGCCAGGAGGGAAATATGTTTTACAATATACTGTTAAGCTTTTCAACAGAAAAAAAATGGAAAAATTCTTATCTGTCAGTTTTCTTTCTAACACTCCAGGCTGTTGGGTACATCTGGCTTGGCAAGGGTAACAGACCAGGGCCATTGCTAGAGAGCAAAATCATTGATTTCTCTTTCCTTTAAGCAGGTGCTGTATAAATCCCAGCTGTGTATGTAAACACAGAGAAACAAGAAAACAGAGAAATTATGACTTACCTGCTAATGTTCTTTCCTTGAATCATAAGAACATAAGAATTGCTGCTGCTGGGTCAGACCAGTGGTCCATCGTGCCCAGCAGTCCGCTCCCGCAGCAGACCATAGGTCAAAGACCAGTGCACTAACTGAGTCTAGCCCTATCTGAGTACGTTCTGGTTCAGCAGGAACTTGTCTAACTTTGTCTTGAATCCCTGGAGGGTGTTTTCCCCTATAAAAGCCTCCGGAATAGCGTTCCAGTTTTCTACCACTCTCTGAAAGAACTTCCTTATATTTGTACGGAATCTATCCCCTTTTAACTTTAGAGAGTGCCTTCTCGTTCTCTCTACCTTGGGGAGGGTGAACAACCTGTCTTTATCTACTAAGTCTATTCCCTTCATTATCTTGAATGTTTTGATCATGTCCCCTCTCAGATTCCTCTTTTCAAGAGAGAAGAGGCCCAGTTTCTCTAATCTCTCACTGTACAGCAACTCCTCCAGCCCCTTAACCATTCTAGTCGATCTTCTCTGAACCCTTTCGAGTAGTACTATGTCCTTAGAACATAAGAACATAGGGAAGTGCCTTTGCTGGGTCAGATCAGAGGTCCATCATGCCCAACAGGTCCAGGACCTATGTAGTAGTCCTCTATCTATACCCCTCTATCCCATTTTCCTTCAGGAAATTGTCCAATCCCTTCCTGAACCCTATTACCATACTCTGTCCTATCACACCCTCTGGAAGCTCATTCCAGGTGTCCACCACCCGCTGGGTGAAGAAAAACTTCCTAGTATTGGTTTTGAATCTGTCTCCTTTTAACTTTTCCGAATGCCCTCTCGTTCTTGTAGTTTTTGAAAGTTTGAAGAATCTGTCCCTCTCCACTTTCTCTATGCCCTTCATGATCTTGTAAGTCTCTATCATATTCCCTCTAATCCTCCTCTTTTCCAGGGAAAAGAGCCCCAGTTTCTCCAGTCTCTCCGTGTATGAAAGGTTTTCCATACCTTTTATCAAACACGTCACTCTCCTTTGAACCCTCTCGAGTATCGCCATAACCTTCTTAAGGTATGGCGACCAATATTGAACGCAGTACTCCAGATGTGGGCGCACCATCGCCCGATACAACGGCAGGATAACTTCTTTCGTTCTGGTTGTAATACCCTTCTTGATTATTCCTAGCATCCTATTCGCTTTCTTAGCGGCACCTGCGCATTGTGCCGACGGCTTCATTGACTTGTCCACTATTACCCCCAAGTCCCTTTCTTGGGTACTTTCAGCCAATAACATCCCTCCCATCGTATAGCTGTAGCTCGGGTTTCTGCTTCCTACATGCAATACTTTACATTTCTCTACATTGAACTTCATCTGCCATCTCGTCGCCCACTCCCCCAACTTATTCAGATCCCTTTGTAATTCCTCGCAGTCCTCTTTATTCCGAGCAGCACTAAATAGTTTGGTATCATCTGCAAATTTTATTATTTCGCACTTCGTCCCTGTTTCTATATCATTTATAAATATATTGAATAGCAGCGGTCCGAGCACCGACCCCAGCGGAACACCACTCATTACCCTCCTCCAGTCCGAGTAGTGGCCTTTTACTCCTACCCTCTGCTTCCTTCCCGCAAAGGATAGGAGCAAAAGGCCACTACGGGCAACCATTGCTGGACACAGTATTTCAGGTGAGGGCATACCATGGCCCGGTGCAGCGGCATGATAACCTTCTCCGATCTGTTCGTGATCCCCTTCTTAATCATTCTTAGCATTCTGTTCGCCCTTTTCGCCGCCGCCGCACATTGCGCGGACAGCTTCATTGACTTGTTGACTAGTACTCCCAAGTCTCTTTCCTGAGGGGTCTCTCTGAGTACTGCATCAGACATCCTATATTCGTGTATAAGATTTTTGTTACTGGCATGCATCACCTTACACTTATCCACATTAAACCTCATTTGCCATGTCGCACCCCATTTCTCGAGTGTGTTTATGTCACATTGCAGGTCTTCGCAATCCTTCTGTGTCTTCACTACTCTGAATAACTTCATATTGTCTGCAAATTTAATCACCTCACTCATCGTATCAATTTCAAGATCGTTTATAAATATGTTGAAGAGTATGGACCCAAGCACCGAACCCTGCGGTACACCACTCGTGACGCTTATCCAGTCCATTTACCTCCACTCTGTTTCCTATCCGCCAGCCAGTTTTTAATCCATGTGAGTATTTCACCCTTGATTCCATGGCTCTCAATTTTTTGAAGTAGTCGTTCATGCAGGACCTTGTCAAACGCCTTCTGAAAATCCAGATATACAACGTCGACCAGGTCACCCTTGTCTAGCTGCCTGTTTACTCCCTTGAAGAAGTGCAGCAAGTTCATCAAGCAAAATCTTCCTTTGCTGAAGCCGAGGGAAGACAGTGAAATATCAGGTCCTATGGTAATAGATGCTCCTTCCTCTAATTCACCAGCAGGACAACCTCCCACTGTTGGGCAGGCGAGGATGCCTGTGAGGGTGGCAGTGATGGTATTGCACTCACACTGCCTTTGTGTTTAGTATGAGGCATAATAATTTTAAAAAAAGGCAAAATTCAGGTAGAATTCTCACAAGAGCTCTACACCTCAAACGCCTGCAGCTAGTCAGTCAGCCATCTTGATATGCTCCCCTTTCTTAAAGAGATAATTTTTTATTTTAATTTTGTTTTGTTGATTAACATTTATAAATGATGGTGGAGACTGAATATTGTTCTAATGCTGTATTTCTATATATTTTGGTATAACTTTTTACTTTCTTTCAGAATACTTTACTATTCATTTTTTCTTTCTTTCTCACTCCATAATGAGGACTGAAAAAGCTTTTGTGAATTATGTTTAATTCTTTATTTGATTATTGTCTTTAGTGATATATTGGATTTTCTTAAATATTGTATGCTATGAAAGCAATGTAAAACCTCAATATATAAACAGTCAGGGCCGGCACACATGTATCCAATGCTCTGGGCAAACCTTCAGCCCAACTACCCATAATCCAGTATCTCCCCTTCCCCCACCCAGTGGCCAGCAATCCCCTTCCCCTCCTTATATACCCCCCTGAATCTGTCTCCTCTTCCTATACACCTTCATGAATCCAAAATCTCCCCTTTCCCATACCTTGTGTTCAATGTCTTTTTTTCCCTTCCCTATGCACACCAGATCCATCTCCCCTTCTTCTCTGAATATCCTCGCCTGTCTCCTCTTCTCCTCCCTTCCCTGAAAATAATTGGAACTCGCCGTGCTCTTATTTTTTCTGTAACTGCTCCAATGACTTGGAATTCTCTTCCCCTATATCTAAGATTGGAACGAGATTTGCAGAAATCTAAAAGCAATTTAAAGAGTTTTCTTTTTAAAGATGCCTTTAACTGAAAATACAATGTCTAACTAAAATGTAATACTTATCAATTTTAGCAATTAGAAAACTGCTAAAATTAATAATTTTAGCAGTTTTCTAATTTGACCTTTATCTTTGCCAGCAATCCTCTTCTTCTCACCCCCCTTATGTACTTTCCTTCTATGAACTTTTTCTTTAAAATTGTAGTTCTCCCCCTCTTTCCTGTTGTTTCCTGTGGCTTTATAAAGCAGTTACCCAAGTATGTCCTGTAATGAATTATGTACATTTAATCTCTTAAAATGTTAATGTCCTTTTATTTTTACTATTTGTACAACGCTTTGTACTTCTGGATAAGCGTTTAATCAAACAATATGAATAAACTTGAATGCTTCTCCCACATCCAACATCTCCCCTTCTCCCTTTTCTCTTTCTGCCGCCATCTCTTTTCAGCTACTCCAAAAAGGTACTCAGCACAGGTGTGTGACTTTTCAGTAGAGGCCCACATACAAACACTGGCAAAACCCACCCTCTCCTGGCAGGTATTGCATCAGGGAGGGCAGAATATGGCAGCGCTTGAGCATCTACTAAAAGTCCCACACTAGTTCTTAGCAACTAGGAAGATGTAAGGCAACAGAAGCGGCAGGGAAAAGGGAAGGGGAGATAATGTACTGCTCTACTCCTGTCCCTCAAATGTTGCATAGTCTGCCTAGTGGCAAGGCCAGCCCTAAGAACAGTCCTCAGGAGCTGCCCTGACACTTGTTTCTGACTCTCTACTTCAGGCAGACCTGGATTGATTCACCTGCCTGAAAGTTTTCAGGTCTCCTGAAGTGGTAGACTCACTGCCTTGGGCCACTAGCCTGCAGGAATTTAAATTTGACAATACCTCTCTGCTCAGGGACCCTGCCAGACCACAGTCATGGTAAAACAACCATCACAAATCATAATATAGAAACATAGAAGGCAAAATGGCCCATCCAGAGTAACCATTATCTCTTCCTCTCTCTAAGAGATCCCAATATGGTCTTTCCTGGCCAAACTACAGCAAGGTTCTGCAGCTACTGAGAGAGGAGAGAGATACCGGATGCATTGCTGTCTAATGGACCCTAGTAATGGTTCCAGGCTTGATGTATCCAATGGTTTACTGACCCAGATGTGCAACAGAAATAAGTTTGCTAAATAAGAAAGAGAAAGATACCCACACACACACTGGACAAAAGAGGCAGACAACCTGGTAAAGCAACCATGAGAGCAAGAAGGGGAAAGTGTGAAAGCCACTAGGAGGATCCCTTGATCCAGCCCAAGGGCTTGGTATGCCTCACCATTGATACAGGAATGAGTTGAGAAGGGTGAAGAGAAGCAGAGGGAGCTGAGCCAGCAGTGTCATCCAGTTATTAAAGTTATATTCATCTGTGTGTACACGGGTGCCATTTCTGTCAGGGCTGCTCCCCACCGTTGTATTGCCAGTGACCAGGCGGGACTGGAAGTACTGCAGAGAAAGGAGAAAGGTGTCAACCATTAGAAACACAGAAACATGATGGCAGATAAAGGCCAAATGGCCCATCTAGTCTACCCATCCGCAGTAACCATTATCTCTTTCTCTTTCCGAGAGATCCCACGTGCCTATCCCAGGCCCTTATGAATTCATACACAGTCTCTGTCTCCAACACCTCTTCTGGGAGACTGTTCCATGCATTTACCACCCTTTCTGTAAAAAAGTATTTCCTTAGATTACTCCGGAGCCTATCACCTCTTAACTTCATCCTATGCCCTCTCATTGCAGAGTTTCCTTTCAAATGAAAGTGACTCGGCTCATGCGCATTTACATTACGTAGGTATTTAAACGTCTCTATCATATCTCCCCTCTCCCACCTTTCCTCCAAAATATACAGATTGAGATCCCCATATGCCTTATGATGAAGACCACATACCATTTTAGTATCCTTCCTCTGGACAGATTCCATCCTTTTTATATCTTTTTGAAGATGTGGCCTCCAGAATTGTATACCAAAGTCTGATACAGGGGCATAAATACCTCCTTTTTCCTACTGACCATACTTCTCCCTATGCACTCTAGCATCCGCCATCACCTTTTCAACCTGTTTGGCCACCTTAAGATCATCACATACAATCATACCCAAGTCCCGCTCTTGTCGTGCACATAAGTTCTTCACCCCCTAAACTGTACCGTTCATAACTCAGCGGGGCTATCTGCCCATTGACAGACGGCCCTTTAGTAGGTTGAATTGGCTTTTGACATGGACTCTGTCTTATTTCTGCCCTGTGTGCTGATTACAATGGGCAGTTTGGGCTGGATTTTCTATACAGAGTCAATAATGGCAGCTGTTGATCATGTGTCAATCACGCAATGGCACCATATAGAGAATCGCGCCTCCAGGAAAGACAGATGCCAGACATGTAGGCCAGGGTTTTAAAGGCCTTCATTTCTAGCGCCTATCTTTGTTATGAATCATGCTTACGTAGGGGCTTTGGACATTGTTTTCAGTTTCTTCTTGTCATCATGGTATAAATAAAGATATTTTACATATTCTATATTCTGATTTTCTTTGAACTGCCTTCCAATTTAAATTAAATCAAATTAGTACAAGAGAAAGCTTAGCTCAGGAAGCAACAAGCATGGGAGCCATAAAGCAGCAGTACAAGAGACAACTCAGCTCGTGGGGGAGAGGCAACAGCAGGTATGTTGACTGGAAAACTGTAGTTTGGGGCAGTGCTGAAGTTGGCTTAATCACTACTGACCAATTATTGAGTCAATCTAAACCACCATCTGACTTTTCCTAGTGAATCTGGGTGCTTGGTCTGGCAAACAATGGGAAAATATCTGTGTTACCCTTAAAGGATTCAAAAAAGCCAGAAGTTGGCTTGCAAAAGATCCCACCATGTGATTCTGACAAATATGAATGTGCAGGTAGACTGGTTAGACACAATGATCCTGAGGCCAGTGTAATGGGAGATGGAGAAGTCTTTCTTACAAAGACAAATGCCTCATTTTAATTAGGGAGTCTCTGGCTGGAAAACTGTGCTTTATACAAACAGTGAGGCTTGAATTCACAGCTAGGATTTTCAGCAACTTCATGACTGGTACCTCTGGAAGCTATGAATTCAAGCCTCATTGTTTGTACCAAATTCAGTATTCCAGCCGGAAACCCCTTGATCAGAGTGGACTGGACACTCAACATTCCCCGTCATGCTGATCAGTGAGTTTTAATAATTTTCAATTCTCTTTTATTAAAGCCAATACAAAAATATATTCCAATGAAAAACACATTTTCAAGATTTAATCTTTAAACATGTTAATACCTACACCCTTGCCCTCCCTACCCATCTAGTAACTCACCTAGTCATCAACTTACACTTTCACCTTCACCTCCTTAGATCAGTTATTAAGATAAATGATCACTCCACTTGGCCAGTGCTCTTAGCCACATGGGAAACTCAATTCTAGAAACAATTCTCTTAAACTGCGTATCCCTTCCCCTCCCCCTATTTTTCACTTCCCATTCTTGTGTAGATTCAGCATTGTCTTTGTGGCTGGACCATTACAGAGTGTACCGGATCAGACAGATCTCCCAAGGTATTCAAGATGAGACTCCTACCTTTTGGATATAGCTTCTGAATATAAAGGTCTCAGACTTGCAAGAAAGCTTTTCTTCTCTTGAAAGTATGTTTAGCTTTTTGCAATTCCATCAATAATACGGAATGTAATTTGTTTCTCTAATACCAAAAGGATGGCTGTATTGATTCCAACCAATGACCACCTACAACGGTGGTCTCATTAGCAAACCTATTCTCCAGGCCTTGAATTTCCAGTTTATCCATGCTACCTAAAAGAATCCCAGTGGGTTTGGCACTATTCTGTAGCCAACAACTGATCCCAAAAACTGGATAATCAAAGCTCATGTATTGTACCATCATTACAGAAGCTCATAAACCGTAGCTTATGTATTGTAACAGAAAAAAAGAAAAGAAGGAGCCAAGCCTCGAGGCACAAAAGAACAAAGAGGCACTGAAGATGTCAAATCCAATCTGCAATCACAAATGCTTTATTAAAAGTTTGTACTAAAATCCAATGATGAATCCTTAAAATGCTAAACAAACAAAGTCCCGACTAGGATCCAAGTTTCTGCGACCCCTGTCGCCTTCTTCAGGGGACAAATGTATACTTGAGATATGGTGCGTGTGAACGCGTCAGCGTCTCTGCTACATGCACCGTTTCCAGCGTATCTATATATTTGTTTAGCATTTTAAGGATTCATCATTGGATTTTAATACAAACTTTAAATAAAGCATTTGTGACTGCAGGATGGATTTGACATCTCCATTGCCTCTTTGTTCTTTTGTTATGTATTGTAACACCATTACTGAAGCTCATGAATTGTAACATCATTATAGAAACTCATAAATCATAGCTCATGTACTGTTACACCATTACGGAAGCTCATATAAACTGTCCTGAATTGACTACTCAGTCATTAGTAGCTCTAGAGAAGTTTTCAATAAACAATAATCTCTGCTCAATATGATTGTATTTCTGAACACCCTCATAATGCATGAAAAAGGTGTTATCCTCTGCGTGCCATTTAAGACACTGTGGTGTCCCTCTGCTTGGAACTCCTGAGTCTATAAGATAAAGGTCCCATTGAGTAGCCCAGTGTATCTTAAGCTGTGTGCCGCAGCACACTAAGATTACGGGTGTGCCGCGAGACTCCAGTGAGGAGAGGTGACGGCTGACTGCTTACAGGATATGCCTCTTGCAGCAAGAGTCACGTTCTGTAGGTAGTCAGCCGGTGCCGACACCTGTCCTCCTTGCTGGTACCTCTTGCCTCTCCTGTTGTAGCCTCCCCCCCACCACACTGGTGGCATAGGGCCCAGACTGACGGGCATCCAGACATGTGCGGACATCAACGTCATTGTATTGAAGTCTGCGCATGTCTGGATGCCCTCCAGCCATGGCACAGGGTTTAGTGTGCTGTGGCATCCAGAAGTTTGCAAGACACTGGAGTAGCCAAAACTAGCACTTCTGCAGTTCCTTACTATATGCTGTTAGTGAGTTTTAATTAATTTCCATTGTTTATCAACTGCTCTCCTAGGCAGTGAGATTTACTGTGGCAGAATTCTACACAAAGAGGGACCGAGCTATCTAGTCTAGTCCAATGATTTATGCAAAGGACCTGGGTTTGTTTAAAAATTTGGCATATTAAATCTATGGGGTAATATTTAGCTGGTGGCAGTCAGTGTAGGGGGAAGGTAGATATTTATGTTCACCACCAAAATTGAGCCCAGATATTCAAAACTGGGCCATGTCCAGGTACCAGTATTAAATATTCAGGTATGTGGAGTTGGTCAACAGATAACTAAATAAGTACCAATATTTAGGACCTTATAGCTGGTTAAGAAGTTAGCTTTCATAAACTACAAAAGATTGCAGAAAGAGACAGGCAAAAATATCTGGAAAAGTTAAGAAAGATTGGTCATAGTCAGGAAAGCAAAGATGCAAATGGAAGTAAAAAAAAATAGCTGACATTTTTTAGATATATTAGTGATAGGAAGAAGTGCAAAAGTGGCATTGTGAGACTCAAAGGTGAAGGGGAGGAATATGTAGAACCAGATAAAGAAAAGACTGAATTGCGGCTTAACAAATATTTCTGTTCTATGTTCACAGCTGAAGCACTAGGAGCGGAACCGCAGAA
Organism: Geotrypetes seraphini; assembly: GCF_902459505.1. NCBI lineage: Eukaryota > Metazoa > Chordata > Amphibia > Gymnophiona > Dermophiidae > Geotrypetes > Geotrypetes seraphini. The sequence goes on along the minus strand of NC_047091.1, from coordinate 65,361,641 downwards.
GACAAACGTGAATAGGAATGGAGGAGTAATAGACCCTGATCGATTTTCAGAGGGCTGTGTTTGTGAGGAGCTAGCTAAAATAAAGGTAGACAAAGCGATGGGGCCAGATGGTGTACATCCTAGAGTACTGAAGGAATTTAAGAAAGTTCTGGTAGCTCCGCTGACTGACCTTTTCAATGAGTCTCTAGAGTAAGGAATGGTACCGGAGGACTGGAGAAGGACAGATGTGGTCCCTCTCCACAAAAGTGGAAGTAAGGAAAAAGTAGGAAATTACAGGCCGGTAAGTCTGACTTCTGTGGTAAGCAAATTAATGGAAACACTTTTAAAAAGAGAATGGTCAAGTTTCTGGAATCCTGTGGATTATATGACCGGAGGCAACATGGATTCACTAGAGGTAGGTCTTGTCAGACAAATCTGATCAATTTCTTTGACTGGGTGACCAGAGAATTGGTTAGAGGATGTGCGCTAGATGTGGTATATTTAGAGTTTAGCAAAGCGTTTGACAGTGTTCCACATAGACATCTAATAAATAAACTGAGTGCCCTCGGGATGGGTCCCAAAGTGACAGGCTGAGTCAAGGACTGGTTGAGTGGAAAGCGACAAGAGGATAGTGATTAATGAAGATTGATTTGAGGAAAGTGGTGTGCCTCAAGATTCTGTTCTTGGGCCTGTTCTTAACATTTTTATAAACAATATTGCTGAAGGGTTGTCAGGTAAGATTTGCCTTTTTGTGGATGATACCAAAATTTGCAATAGAGTAGGCAGACAGGATGGTGTGAATAACATGAAGAAAAACCTGGCAAAGCTTGAAGAATGGTCTGAAAATTGGCAGCTAAAATTTAATGCTAAGAAATGCAAGGTCATGCATTTGGGCTGAAAAAAAACGAAGGAACGGTACAGTTTAGGGGATGATAAACTTATGTAGACGACACAAGAGCGGGACTTAGGTGTTATTGTATGTGATGATCTTAAAGTGGCCAAACAGGTTGAAAAGTTGACAGCGAAAGCTAGAAGGATGCTAGGTTGCATAGGGAAAATTATGGCCAGTAGGAAAAAGGAGATATTGATGCCCCTGTATAAGACTCTGGTGAGACCTCATTTAGAATATTGTGTAGAATTCTGGAGGCTGCACCTTCAAAAAGATATAAAAAGGATGGAGTTAGTCTAGAGCAGTGGTTCCCAAACCTGTCCTGGGGGACCCCCAGCCAGTCAGATTTTCAAGATATCCCTAATGGATATGCATGAGAGAGATTTGCATACCTGTCACTTCCATTATATGCAAATCTCTCTCATACATATTCATTAGGGATATCTTGAAAACCTGACTGGCTGGGGGTCCCCCAGGACAGGTTTGGGAACCACTGGTCTAGAGGAAGGTTATTAAAATGAAGGTCTTCATCATAAGGCATATGGGACAGACTTAAAGATCTCAATCTGTATATTTTGGAGGAAAGGTGGGAGAGAGGAGATATGATAGAGACGTTTAAATACCTATGTAATGTAAATGCGCATGAGCCGAGTCTCTTTCATTTGAAAGGAAACTCTGCAATGAGAGGGCATAGGATGAAAGGTGATAGGCTCCGGAATAATCTAAGGAAATACTTTTTTACAGAAAGAGTGATAGATGCGTGGATCAGTCTCCCGGAAGAGGTGGTGGAGACAGAGACTGAATTCAAAAGGGCCTGGGTTAGGCACGTGGGATCTCTCGGAGAGAGAAAGAGATAATGGTTACTGCGGATGGGCAGACTAGATGGCCTTTATCTGCCATCATGTTTCTATGTTTCTTAGATGAACCAGATCAAGATAGGTCCACATAAATAGCAGGCCAATTTGACCAGTTAACTGGTTAAGAGATGAATATAGGTGTTTATTGGGTTACGTACAACAGTTTCAGCTTTAGCAGTAAGAGAATATTCAGCGGCATTATGTAGGTTAAATGCCACTGAATATTCTCTCAGGTCCGATTAGCGTGACTGAACTAGATAAGAAGATCTTTTAACCAATTAACTCACTTTCAATACTGACCCCTATACACATATAATTTTATATTCAAATTATATTTGTAATTTGATGCGAGGTGATGCTCTGATTTAATCCCTGCCTGCCCTGTGACGAACAGCTACATTAGTTCCCATTAGTACTGACTCATGTGGGAGTGAAACAAAATTTCCTTCCATCTCACTCTATTCTATGAACTTCTGAAACTGGGAGGTGCTGGAAAAAGCTGCCAGTCCGTCCAGTTTATAAGTAGATACAGACATTAAGGAATGGTAACGATATTTTCCAATTAAAAAATGCTGCACATTTTCTGTTCTGTCACTTAGAGAGATAAAGTGTAGGCTAAATGGGAGAAGGAGGAACCTATTGTAAGCAGTAAGGCTGAACCTCAGTGAAACTCCAGTAGTTGAGAAGTAGGGCCAGTGCCAGGCAGACTTCTATGGTCTACACCCCAAAACTGGCAAGGAAAGAGAGAAATTAGGTATACCAGTGTTTAATTATGAAGAAGTAGAACTTGTACAGAGTGCCAGATTCAACTCTGGCCACCTTGTTGGGCAGATTGGATGGACTGTGCAGGTCTTTAGCTGCCAACATTTATGATGTTATCATGTTAACCACTTACCACAAAAGCAGTGATGAAGAAATTCCATGGTAATAATGTTCCCAGGCCAAGAATGAAGAACATTATTTTGACCAGGAAATACCTAAGGAAGCAAGAGACAGAAGAAAAGGAGATGGTCAGTTGGAAAAGGTCACTCGATTCACCTAGTCTGCCTACTGAGCTATCACAGGTCTTCCTCCATCTGTGGGTTTCCCTTCCCTCTGCCTGGAAGGGTCCAGTGTTTCTCTGGTTCATCCTTGAATTCTGCCATTGTTTTGGTTCCAGTAAGCTTTATTGAAAGTCTGTTCTAGGTGTCTATCACTCTCTTACCTTCCTTTTCAATGTCTTGCCCTTCAGCTTAGGAGGTGTTCTCCCCTCACTGTCCTTCAGCTTCCTATGCTATGAAAGAAGCTTCCCTTTGCTACCAGCGGTTTACTGGTTTTTAAAATGCCAGCTGCAATGGCTATAAGAAAGACTGGATATTATGTGCTGGTATCCAGATAATATCTGGTATTGAATATCTTGATTCAGTGGTAACCAGTATAACTCTCCGGATAGCAGTGATATTTAGTCTGCTATCCTGATAGGTAACTAGGTAAAAGCACACCCTATTTTACTGTCCTAAATGTATCCAGATAGCACAGTTACTTACCGTAACAGGTGTTATCCAGGGACAGCAGGCAGATATTCTTAACGTATGGGTGACGTCACCGACGGAGCCCCGGTACGGACCTTTTTAACTAGAAAGTTCTAGTTGGCCGCACCGCGCATGTGTGGGTGCCTTCCCGCCCGACGGAGGAGTGCGTGGTCTCCAGTTAAGATAAGCCAGCTAAGAAGCCAACCCGGGGAGGTGGGTGGGTCGTAAGAATATCTGCCTGCTGTCCCTGGATAACACCTGTTACGGTAAGTAACTGTGCTTTATCCCAGGACAAGCAGGCAGCATATTCTTAACGTATGGGTGACCTCCAAGCTAACAGAGAGGGAGGGGGGATGGTTGGCCATTAGGAAAATAAATTTTGTAACACAGATTGGCCGAAGTGTCCATCCCGTCTGGAGAAGGTATCCAGACAGTAGTGAGTAGTGAACGTGTGAACTGAAGACCAAGTGGCCACCTTGCAGATTTCCTCAATAGGCGTGGAACGGAGGAAAGCCACAGAAGCAGCCATAGCTCTGACCCTGTGGGCCGTGACAGCTCCTTCCAGTGACAGGCCGGCCCGAGCATAACAGAACGCAATACAGGCAGCAAGCCAATTGGACAGCGTTCGTTTAGAGACAGGACGACCCAGACGGTTGGGATCGAAGGTCAGAAAAAGTTGAGGAGAGGATCGGTGAGCCCTGGTACGGTCAAGGTAGTATGCAAGGGCACGTTTACAATCCAGTGTGTGTAACGCCTGTTCTCCAGGATGAGAATGGGGTTTCGGGAAGAAGACAGGCAATACAATAGATTGGTTGAGGTGAAAAGCCGAAACCACCTTGGGAAGGAATTTAGGATGGGTACGCAGAACCACCTTGTCATGGTGAAAAACAGTGAATGGTGGATCGGCGACCAGTGCATGCAGCTCACTGACCCTCCTGGCAGAGGTGATGGCAATGAGGAAAAGCACCTTCCATGTGAGAAGTTTGAGCGAAGTAGTAGCAAGAGGCTCAAAAGGAGGTTTCATGAGGGCTGACAAAACCACATTTAGGTCCCAGACGACAGGAGGAGGCTGTAGAGGTGGTTTGATGTTGAAGAGGCCTCTCATGAAGCGGGAAACCAGAGGGTGAGCCGTGAGAGGTTTTCCGAGGATAGGCTCATGAAACGCAGTGATGGCACTGAGGTGGACTCTGATTGAGGTAGACTTGAGACCAGCATCGGACAGAGAGAGCAGATAGTCCAGAATGGTCTCTACCGCCAATGAGGTGGGATTGTGATGATGCAGGAGGCACCAAGAGTAAAACCGGGTCCACTTCTGATGGTAACATTGGAGCGTGGAGGGTTTCCTGGAGGCATCCAGAATGCGACGGACAGGCTGAGACAGGGTATCTGGAGAGGTCAGCCCGAGAGAAACCAAGCAGTCAGGTGGAGGGAAGACAGATTGGGGTGCAGCAGAGACTGATGTTGCTGTGTAAGCAGAGTAGGAAACACAGGAAGAGGAATGGGCTCCCTGGAGCTGAGCTGGAGCAGGAGGGAGAACCAGTGCTGTCGGGGCCACCGGGGGGCGATGAGAATCATGGTGGCCCTGTCCTTGCGGAGCTTGAACAAGGTCCGCGACATCAGAGGGAGTGGAGGAAAGGCATAGAGGAACCGATCCGTCCAGTCGAGTAGGAATGCATCTGGGGTCAGACGATGCGGAGAGAAGAGTCTGGAACAGAACTGGGGCAGCTGATGGTTGTGAGGCGCTGCAAATAGGTCCACTTGCGGGGTGCCCCAGCGAGCAAAGATGGAGTGGAGAGTAGGAGGGTCCAGGGTCCACTCGTGAGGTTGCAGGATGCGGCTGAGCTGGTCGGCCAGGGAGTTCTGTTCGCCCTGGATATAGACAGCCCTGAGGGACAGATTGTGGGCTACGGCCCAGGTCCAGATTCGGAGGGCCTCCTGACAAAGGGGACGAGATCCGGTGCCGCCTTGCTTGTTGATGTAGTACATGGCGACTTGGTTGTCCGTGCACAGGAGAAGAACCTGAGGGTAGAGGAGATGCTGGAAAGCCTTGAGAGCATAAAACATGGCTCTGAGCTCCAGGAAGTTGATGTGATGTTGACGCTCCTGAGGGGTCCAAAGTCCCTGGGTGCGGAGATCGCCCAAGTGGGCCCCCCATGCATAGGGGGAAGCATCCGTGGTTATGACCATGGAATGAGGAGGCGGATGGAAGAGAAGTCCCCTGGAGAGATTTGAGGAGTTCAACCACCATTGAAGAGATTGCTGAAGAGACGATGTCACAGAGATGGGATGAGAAAGAAGATTCGTGGTCTGTGACCATTGGTTAGCAAGGGTCCATTGAGGTATCCTGAGGTGGAGTCGTGCCAGAGGAGTCACATGGACTGTTGAGGCCATGTGGCCTAGAAGGACCATCATCTGGCGAGCAGGGATGGATGGATGAAGGAGCACCTGCCGGCAAAGGTGAAGTAGCGTCCGGTGCCGGTCGGCAGGAAGGAACGCCCTCATCTGATTGGTATCGAGAACTGCTCCGATGAACTGCAGGCGCTGCGTAGCAAGCAGATGTGACTTGGGATAATTGATCTCGAACCCCAAGAGATGGAGGAAAGAGATGGTTTGATGAGTGGCTTGCAGCACAAGCGGAGATGTAGGTGCTTTCACCAACCAATCGTCCAAGTATGGGAACACTTGTAGGTTGTGTGACCTGAGAAAAGCCGCTACCACAATCAGGCACTTGGTGAACACCCTGGGTGATGATGCGAGACCAAAGGGCAGCACCTTGTACTGATAGTGGTGATTTTGTATCTGGAATCGGAGGTAGCGACGCGAAGCCTGATGGATTGGGATGTGAGTGTAGGCCTCCTTGAGGTCCAGGGAACATAGCCAGTCGTGTTGAGATAGAAGAGGATAAAGCGTGGCCAGGGAGAGCATTCTGAACTTTTCTTTGACCAAACACTTGTTGAGGTTCCTGAGGTCTAAGATGGGACGAAGATCTCCCGTTTTCTTGGGTACCAGGAAGTAGCGGGAGTAAAATCCCTGACCCCTTTGGTCTGGAGGAACTTCTTCGATGGCATTGAGGAGGAGGAGGGATTGGACCTCCCTGAGGAGGAGAGGAGTTTGGGAGGAGTGAGAAGCAGACTCTACGGGAGGATGGTCTATGGGAAGAGTCTGGAACCTTAGTGAGTATCCGTGGCGGATGATGTTGAGAACCCACAGGTCTGATGTGATGGCCTCCCAGCGTTGGAGAAAGATGGTGAGGCGGCCTCCGATAGGTTGAGGAAGAGGCATCGAAGGGTGGAGACTGGCTATGCCCTGGAGAAAGGAGTCAAAAGGGCTGAGGAGGTTTAGTCTGAGGGAGAGGCTTGGTCGCCTGGTGAGACTGAGAGCGAGCCTGAGTGTGCTGTTGTTGGCGAGGACGGCGAGATTGCTGCTGAGGAGGATTCAGCGGCCTGGCAGAGAATCGACGTTGATAAGAGGACTGAGGCCTGTATGGTCGTGCCGGTGGAGTTTTCTTTTTGGGTTTAATGAGGGTGTCCCATCTGGTCTCATGAGCCGAAAGTTTTTGTGTTGTGGTATCAAGAGACTCCCCAAAAAGTTCGTCACCAAGACAGGGCGCGTTGGCGAGACGGTCCTGGTGGTTTACATCAAGGTCAGACACCCTCAGCCAGGCTAGGCGTCGCATGGCCACAGCCAGTGCGGAGGCTCGTGAAGTAAGCTCAAAGGAGTCGTAAATCGAGCGCACCATAAACTTTCTGAGCTGAAGGAGGTTGGAAATCTGCTGTTGGAAGAGTGGGACCTTACGCTCAGGTATGTATTTTTCTAGGGCAGAAAGTTGTTGGACCAGGTGTTTCATATAGAATGAAAAATGAAAGGTGTAATTGTTGGCTCTGTTAGCCAGCATGGCATTCTGGTACAGGCGCTTTCCAAATTTGTCCATTGTCTTTCCCTCTCTGCCAGGAGGGGTGGAGGCATAAACGCTGGAGCCTTGAGATTTTTTGAGAGTGGACTCTACAAGGAGGCTCTCATGGGGCAATTGGGGTTTGTCAACGGAATAGGGATGACCCGGTATAAGCTGTCCAGTTTTTTAGGGGCACCTGGAACAGTCAATGGAGTCTCCAAATTTTTATAAAATGTTTCCCGGAGGATATCATGTACAGGAAGTTTAAGAAACTCCTTGGGAGGTTGGTCGAAGTCCAAAGCTTCTAAAAAGGCCTGGGACTTCTTAGAGTCGGACTCAAGGGGGATGGAGAGAGCCGCTGACATCTCCCGAAGGAACTTCGTGAAGGAGGATTGCTCGGGCTTAGAAGTGGTTTCAGCCATGGAGGGTTCCTCATCTGTAGAAGAGGCATCCTCCTCGGTACCGAGTGGGGATTGTTCCCATAGGTCTGGGTCCCTGATAGCCGGTTCAGTATGGCGGGTTTTAGAAAGGGACTTGCCAGATCGCATGGATACGGTGCCGGGGGATGAAGACCGGCGTCGATCTCTGTCCCTGGAGGAATGGTGCCGATCCCGATCCCGAGACGACCGGCGTCGATCTGGGGCCTGGGAAGGGTCCTCTGCCGAGCAAGTCTGAAGTGCAGGCTGAGCAGATAAGACCGGCATGGATGTGTTCAACGGTACCGAGGGGGTGGATACCGGTGGAGCGGTGCGAAGCTCGGGCTGGACCGGTACCGGAAGGAGCGGTGCCAGTAAGGTTGGAAGGAGCTGTTGGAGTTGCTTCTGTAGCTGCTCCTGAAGCTTGTCCTGGAGGATGGCCGAGATTCGGTCCTCCAATGGGGGCACCGGTACCGCTTTAGATTTCTTCGGTACCATAGGTGCTGCTCGACGCTCCGGCGATGAGGAGGCCGATGACGAGGCACTCACCGTGATCGGAGCGGAGCGTTTACGGGAGCGGCGGGACGTCGGAAGAACCGGGGTCACCGCTGTAGCTGGAGGTCGCTCAAGGGAAGTGGAAGGCTTCTTAGCCGGCTTACCTGGCGCTATCGACCCCGAAGGAGGATCAGGCGGTGTCGATGTGGTCGGTGCCGATTTAGGCGGTGCCGTCGACGTCGGGGCCTGATCCATGGTAGAACCGGTACCGAAAAGAATATTTTGCTGTATTTGCCGGTTCTTAAGAGTGCGTTTCTTGAGAGTAGCACAGCGGGTGCAGGTGTCAGCCCGATGCTCTGGACCCAAACACTGAAGGCACCAGTTGTGTGGGTCAGTTAAAGAGATCGGGCGTGCACACCGCTGGCACTTCTTGAAGCCCGGTTGAGGGGGCATGAAGGGAAACACGGCCTCCGCGAAATCAAACCCGGAGGCTTGGATGATTACAACAGGCCCCGCCGGGGCCGGCTGTAAAAATAAGGAAAAAGACACGAAAAGAATTTTTTTTTTTTTTTTTTAGAAGAATGAAGTCGAAAGACAAAAATAGAACCAAAATTGGATCAAAATCGCGAGCGGGAAGGCAAATTGAGAGTTTTCAACGGCCGTTGAAAAGCACATGCGTCTTCTTCGCTCCGCGGAAACGAAGAAACTGGAGACCACGCACTCCTCCGTCGGGCGGGAAGGCACCCGCGCATGCGCGGTGCGGCCAACTAGAACTTTCTAGTTAAAAAGGTCCGTACCGGGGCTCCGTCGGTCACGTCACCCATACGTTAAGAATATGCTGCCTGCTTGTCCTGGGATAAGATTATCTAGTTAACTGACAGAATATTGCCGCTAACTGGATATCTTCTAGCTCCACTTTTGCTCCATCTCCATACCACTCTGGCATTGTATGGCTAGTGCCGCTGAATGAGGACCAGCAGATAGGCCCATCTAATCCATTTTTCTAGGTAAAGGTGGTTGTTATCTAGGGTTTTAAATAATGGGCAGAGAATGTTTGAATCATATCTCCTCTTTCTACTTGTCACACCACTATTTATTTACCCATGAGAGCATTAGAATTGAGTGGAGGAGATGGTTACTGCAGTGGAGTGAGAACCTGGAAGATTGGTTTGATTCCTACTGCAGCTTCTTGTGACTCTGGATAAGTCACTTACGGCCTCTTTTACAAAGCTGCGCTAGCAGCTGCACTAACAGTCCCGAAGCCCATAGAGATTTAAAGGGCTTCGGGGATGTTGCAGTGCAGCTTTGTAAAAAAAAAAAAGAGGCACCTTAATCCTCTTCTGCCCCAGGCACAGAACTTAAGATTGTTAGCCCACTAGGGACAGAAAAAGTACCTGCATATAATACAAATTTAAACTGCTTTGGTTGTACCATAGAAAGGTGGTACATTAAATCCATGACCCTTGACCTTTTATAATGCTACTGCCCATACTAGATTAGACCATAAATAGTGGCCAATTAAGGTCACAAATATCTGGCAGTGTCCCAAGATTTCATGCTGCCTAACCCCAGACATAACACTAACTCCCTCCCTCTTTTTACTAAACCGTAGCATGGCTTTTAGAGCGGGCCACAGCAGTAACAGCTCTGATGCTCATAGGAATTCTATGAGCATTGGAGCTGTTATCGCCATGGCTGGCGCTAAAAACTGCACTACGGTTTTGTAAAAAGGGGGGAATAAGTAACAAATATTTGGGGGGGTTCCTGGGTAATAAGCATTCTTTTTTAATTGCCTGTGCTACAAAAGTATAGAAAATGGCTATCATTCCCCTCAAACTTTGCTTTTGTGACCAGGACATTGATATTTTGAAAATTTACTGTATATTTTTGCTCCATAAGACGCACTTTTTTTCCACCCAAAAGTGGGTGGAAATCCCGGGGCGTCTTATGTAGCGAAGATACAAAATTTGTACCCCTCCTTTAGCATTGAAAAACACCCTCCCGCTGCACCTTTTCAAAACACCCCCCTCTACCTCTCAGCACCTCTGCCGCACCTTTTCAACCCCCCCCCCCGGTACTGCCGCCGCCATTGTCATCATTGTCACCTTTTTTAAACAGCCTGGTGGTCCAGCGGTATCCCTCCCTCACTAGACGGCTCTTCTACTCAGGTCAGGAGCGCGGATGTGAGGAGCAAGCATTATGCGCTCCAGCTTGTGCCTGCCGCTGCTTTTTGAATGGTGGCGTCATTTCTTGCAGGACTCGCAAGAACTGACGCCAGCCATTCGGATTGCAAAGGCGGGCCCAAGCAGGAGCACGTAACGCTTGCTCTTCACATCCGCGCTCCTGACCCAAGTATGAGAGCCATCTAGCGAGGACAGGAGGGATTTTAAAAAGGTACGGGGTATTTTTTTTATACCCCTGACGGTTGTTGGTTGGTTTTGTTTTTTTCTGTGCTGGGGCTTTTTGGGGGGGTATCATGCACACTATCTAGCTTTTTCATTCTTTGTATATCTCTTATTTGTATATTCTGACTTAATTTCTTGGATTCTTTGGCAGCCACACAAAGGAGTGTGGGATTTGGGGTGGGGGGGGGCAAAAGATACTGGGGGGTGTTTTAAAGGGTATGGGGTATGATTTAAAAGGTACGGGGGTGTTTAAAAGGGTACAGGGGCAAGGGGATGATTTAAGGTACTGGGGAGTATATGGGGGGGTTGGGACCTGCCTGTCACTAGGTTACTAGACCTGCCTGCCCTGTCCCAGCTTACCACTAGACCAACAGAGGAGGAACAGGGTACAGAGCCTGGCAAGGAATGTGGGGTTGGGTGCAGAGCCTGGCAGGAAGAATTTGGTTCAGAATGTTTTTCCCCTCTAAATCTAGGGTGGGTCTTATGGAGCGAAAAATACGGTACCTTTTTTTTGCAGAGATTTTAAAATAGTGGCATTCCTAATGGGTCTCCAAGTCAGTTTTAACAAGTTTTCCTGCTATCTCTGCCTTTGGGACAGCAGGGACACAAAGGTGCACTACCAAAGGCGGGACTGGCCACAGGTCAAAGCTGGTGTCTTTGTTGGATCAGATAAGAAGATCTTGGAGTTTCCAAGTTTATTGTAAATTTGATTGAACACTTATCAATTACTAAGTGTTTTACAACAATAGGGGTAAGAACAAAATTAAAAACAACAATAATAAACAGATGAATTTTATTCAGACAAACACAAAACACAAAATAAATGTACTAAGAACGAGCAGGAAAGTGGGAGGAGAACTACAACAAATACAGGAAAGTGAATGTATATGGGAGAAAAACAAAAGTACTAAGAGGATCAATGAGAAAATAACAGCATCATTAGTCAAAGGCATCAGCGAATAGGAAGCTTTTTAAAGCTCCTTTAAATTTGTCTACATTCGGCTCTGTCCGAAGATGAGTAGGTAATGCATTCCAAAGTGTAGGTGCAGTAACTGAAGAATATTGTTGATCTACGGGTATTTATTATTTTTAGGGAAGGAATCCAGAGCAGATGTTGTCCAGAGGATCTTAAGGATTTATTAGATTCATAAGGGATAAGATTTTTGTCGAAGAAAGCCGGTTCTTGAGTTTTGAGGGTTTTGAATATTAAGAGGGCAATCTTATAGGTTATCCTGTGGGCTTATAGGTTATTCAGTGGGCTTTTTTTAAAAGAGGGGTAACATGTTCGTATTTTCCAGTGTTTGTAATCTCTTTGATGGCAGCATTTTGTATTAATTGTAGGCATCTAATGTCTTTCTGACAGATTCCCTTATATAAAGGAGTTACAATAATCCATTTTTGAGATGATAAGTGAATGAATTAAAATATTCATTGATGATGGTTCCAGGATTTTTGCCAGAGATCTGATCATTCTAAGTCTGTAAAAGCAGCTTTATACCACAGTACCTATTTGTGAACGAAAGTTGAGTCGGTTGTCTATAATTACTCCTAAGATTTTGACCATGTCAACAGATTTGATTGGAATGTTATTAATACATATTGGAGATGTAATTTGAATATTATCCTTCCACAGAAAAAAGAGACTATTGGTTTTAGGAATACTAAGATATAACATATTTGTTTTCAACCAATCATTAATGCGGTCAAGTTTCAAATTTATAGCAGAGAGGTCATGGCTATTAGATGGATCGACAGGATGTATGATTTGGAAGTCATCTGCATACGCATATACTGTAAATCCAATCGATTGACACAATGTTAATAAAGGAGCCATATAGATACTGAACAGCAGTGGAGAAAGTATGAAACCTTGAGGAATTCCAGAATTACGACTCAGCATTGTTTTCAGTTTTTAATCCACTTGTCTTTATATCAGGATTCTTAGGGACCTCTAAGAAAGACCGTGTTGGTTCCATAGTTCCCAACAGTTTGGATCCTAGATATATTTTATGCGGATTATCAAATTGTATATTTTTTAAATAAAGCCTGCATCTTGAATATCACCATCTCCACAGTTTTTGTTTTCTCCAGAAAAAGGAGGGACAAATAGAGACACCCGGGTTTTAATTCCATTGAAAGCAATGGAAGTCAAATCCAGATGTTTCAATCAGTCCTCCTTTCTCTGGAGCAATACAGTATTCCTGGGCAATCACAAGACTGAAAACTACGTGGCATTGGTTGAGAATCTGGTGAACATGGGAGTATACTCAAAGGAGCAAGGTGAGCGCTTCCACCAGGATATACTGGACTATGAATACCGCTACTAAGGACAATATAACGAGAGCATGATGGGAGACAACATCTAGGGGCTGATTCGTGAAAATGACTTACAATATAATGTGCTATTATGTAGCTTCAAAGTGGATCACCTAGTCTGTACTAACTAATACTATACCCCATACTTTGCCATGCCATAAACTGTTCCAGACAAACTACCAGACACGTGGTAGGCAAAGCATAGGCGTACTCATGTGTGGCGTGCCAAGTTTACATTTAAATTTCTGTCAGAAATTGATTTTATTTAACATATTACAGTATTTCTTTGATTTTTGGGGGGGGGGAGGCTGATTGCTTGAGTTCCAGTTAACAGAGAGTCTACTGTACCCTTTCAGCCGTCTCCTCTCCAATCTGAAGAGCCCTAATCTCTTTCCCCATATGAGTCACTCCATCCCCTTACCGATTACCCTTCTTTGTATTTTTTCTAATTCTACTGTTTTGTTTTTGAGATGTGAAGACTAGAACTGCATAAAATATGCAAGAGTTTGGTCTCACTATGGAGCAAAACAGAGCTCTATTCCTTTCCTAATAACATAAACATAACATAAATCTTTATTTATATACCGCGAAAGCCTTTCGGTTTGAGGCAGTTTACAGAAAAAAATGGCTGAGGAGAATAATTCATCGCCAGGTTGCGAGCTTCTCTGCCCTGGCCTTTACCCCCATGGACTTCAACCTCTAATCTCCAAATAACCCTAATGCACAACAGGAATGAAAGAGGTGCTTCCTTGCAGGATTTTTTTCCAGCAACATAATTGCTCCCCAGGAACTCACCCCTCCAAGTCCTCCTGGGTCTGTCAGACTAACCAAGACTACACAGACTTACCATCTTTACCATATTCTAGAGACTACGAAATACTGACTAACTATCTGCTGGTAGGAGTGTATAACCCAAGCATCTGGAGGGATGCTAAGGAACATTCTGTTTGCAACTGCTCTGTTCCAGACTTTTGCAGTTTTCCCCCGTCTAAGTGATAAGCTGAATGAAGCTGTGAGGGGATCAGCTCTCTCAGTACTCTGGGAAACATCTCCCATAGCCCTGTCTGCTTTAAAGGACAGAGATTACAGAAGACATTTGGGCAAATGAATATTCCTTGTAACGTGGCAGTGTGTGACCTGGCCAATCGTATCTCTAATCTCACAAAGAAGATGACGTAGAGAATCTCTTAAGAAGCACAATTCAGTATATACCCGATGATGTCTGAAGAGTTGTATCTCTGAGAAACCAGAGTGACTCATTACAGCCCAGGATATCCTGTTCTCTGGTAAGGCTGCGTGTGCACACAGATACATTCAACAACACTTAGTCACCACCAGTATATCGATTCACACCGAGTTCCTCAGCGTGGTAGCCGTCCTCATGGGAACCTTTATACGGTGTTATTTTTCAATAAACTAATAATTTCATTTATATATTATATAGTCATTTCTGAAGTGCCAGTGCTCATATTTAAATAAATAATCTTAGTTTCATGCTAAATATGCAAGAAAGCCACTTAGCTTGGAACAGCTCTGCCTCAATCCCCACCGACGTGTTTCACTATTTCATCAGGGTTGGGGAAGGAGAATGCAGAACAATTCAAAAACTTAGCGTTAGCTGAACCCTTAAATTAATCGCCAGGACTGTTCTGCATTCTCCTTCCCCGACCCTGATGAAATAGTGAAACGCGTCGGTGGGGATTGAGGCAGAGCTGTTCCAAGCTAAGTGGCTTTCTTGCATATTTAGCATGAAACTAAGATTATTTATTTAAATATGAGCACTGGCACTTCAGAAATGACTATATAATATATAAATGAAATTATTAGTTTATTGAAAAATAACACCGTATAAAAAGTTCCCATGAGGACGGCTACCACGCTATCATTTAGTGTGGCATTCTGAGAAACTCGGTGTGAATCGATATACTGGTGATGACTAAGTGTTGTTGAGTTTATTAATTTGAAGTTTAGTGCATTATTGGACACACAGATACATGACATTACTGCCACCCATGTCTTACTCAGACTGTGGTTAGTAAACACTCACTGGGGCATTGATGATTAAATACACATAAGCTCCCTCAGTTTGATGGGTTATTTTTGGATATACTACTAATTGATGCTTTCCAGTCACACCCATGCCGGAAAGTCTGGTTTTAAGGCAGGCAGCCTGTTTCAGCAGCCCCCCCCCTCCCACCAGCCAAAACAGAGCCTCTTCCCCTTCTAGGTCACCTTATAAATAAAGAGGATCTTACAGGGCCAGCTGGTAGCTTCCTGTTCCTAATTCTTGCTTAAGTTTAAGAGATGAATCAGCTGTTTTCTTCCAAGCTACTACTGTAGTTGTTTTTTTCCTTTAGGCCTTATTCCAAAATCTTCTTCCTCCTTTTACCCATGCTTATCACTTCATACAGACAGCATTTTTGTAAACAGAGTACAACTTATAGGGAACACCAACATAGAGAGACAGAAGGTAACAGAGAGGGAGACAGACAAACTGAGACAAACAAGCCCAGACCAAGAATATTTGCCACCTTAGGCAAACTATCAGCCATGCCCCTGCCCTGACCCACACTGCCCATAGTCCAGCTAGTATCTCCCATTTCCTTCCCTAACTGGCTCTGTCACCAAGTCTCCAGCACATACTCTCCCTTATCCCCCTTCCAGTTTCCACCATTCCCCTCCTTCTCCTCACCTCATGTCCAGCATGTCTCCCTTTCTATCTCCTCCAAAGCGTTCACCATCTCCCTCCTCTTCTCCCCTGTCACTGTTGCTCCTGCCATCAGAACCCTGCCTGCAGCATTCAGCATCTACACACAAGTGCAATGCCTTTTGCAGTCCTGCTTCCTCAGGATACAGCAAGCCTTAGGCAAGCACGTGCATGGATGCTGAAAAGTCTGCCATATATAGCAGTTTAAAGGGATGCCTTTGCTATTATAGCACTACCAACCCTATAAGCATGGTATGGTTTAATATTAAGAAGGGTATAGAGAGGGCTCATTCAAAAGTAAAGGTTCTAGACTTTAAAAAAATTAATTTTGTTCAGATGGGGGATTACGTCAAAGCACAGTTATTTACCGTAACAGTTGTTATCCAAGGACAGCAGGCAGATATTCCCACACACGGGTGACGTCACCGACGGAGCCCCGCAGCGGACAGCCTCGAAAGCAAACTTGCTTGAAGATCTCGAGCTTTCGAGTGCTGCATCGCGCATGCCTTCCCGCCCGAACTAGGGGGCGCATCTCCTGTGAGGATCCTCAGTTCAGATACCAAGCCAAGAAGCCAACCAGGGGAGGTGGGAGGGTTGTGGGAATATCTGCCTGTTGTCCCTGGATAACAACTGTTACGGTAAGTAACTGTGCTTTATCCCAGGACAAGCAGGCAGCATATTCCCACACATGGGTGACCTCCAAGCTAAGTAAAAAGGGAGGAGGGAAGTTGGCAATTTACAAAAAAAGATTTTGCAAAACAGACTGGCCAAAATGGCCATCCCTCCTGGATAAAGTATCCAGACAGTAATGAGAAGTGAAAGTATGAACCGAGGACCAAGTGGCAGCCTTACAAATTTCCTCAAGAGGTGTTGATCTGAGGAAAGCGACAGATGCCGCCATAGCTCTAACTTTGTGGCCCGTCACTCGTCCCTGCAGAGAAAGACCAGCCTGAGCATAGCAGAAAGAAATACAAGCAGCCATCCAGTTGGAGATGGTACGCTTAGAGACAGGACGCCCCAACCTATTTGGATCAAAAGAGATGAAAAGTTGAGATGTTCTGTGAGGTTGAGTACGTTGAAGGTAAAACGCCAACGCACGCTTACAATCCAAAGTATGCAGTGCCGCCTCACCTGGATGAGAATGCGGCTTAGGAAAAAATACCGGTAGAACAATAGATTGATTGATATGAAAATCTGACACTACTTTAGGTAAGAATTTAGGATGTGTACGGAGAACCACCTTGTCATGGTGAAAAACCGTGAAAGGTGGGTCCGAGACCAAAGCTTGCAACTCACTGACTCGACGAGCAGAAGTGAGGGCAATCAAGAATACAGTTTTCCAAGTAAGATATTTAAAATGAGCCAAGTCAATAGGTTCAAATGGAGGTTTCATCAGTTGAGCCAGAACAACATTAAGATCCCAACAGGGGGCGGTTTGACAGGTGGATGGAGATTAAAAAGGCCCTTCATAAAGCGAGCAACCAGAGGATGTGCAGAGAGAGGTTTCCCATCCAGAGGTTGATGAAAAGCAGTAATTGCACTAAGATGAACTCTAATAGATGTGGACTGGAGGCCCGAATGAGATAAATGAAGCAAATAGTCCAGAACTGAAGCCAAAGAGGAAGACCTCGGCTGAAGACGACGACTGGAACACCAAGTCGAGAATCTGGTCCACTTCTGGCCATAACATTGACGAGTGGACGGCTTACTGGAAGCCAGAAAGACATCTTGAACAGACTGAGAAAATTGAGAAGGATCTGTTATGCAGAAAGGAACCATGCTGTCAAGTGAAGAGACTGCAGATTGGGATGAAGTAAAGATCCCTGACTCTGAGTGAGCAGAGAAGGAAAAACTGGTAGAAGAAGAGGTTCCCTGATGCTGAGTTGAAGAAGAAGGGAGAACCAAGGTTGTCGGGGCCACCGAGGCGCTATGAGAATCATCGTGGCATGGTCCGACTTCAGCTTGACAAGAGTTTTGAGAATAAGAGGGAATGGAGGGAAGGCATAAAGAAACTGACTCCCCCAGTCCAGAAGAAACGCATCCGCCTCGAGACGATGAGGCGAGAAAATGCGGGAACAAAACAGAGGAAGTTTGAAGTTGCTGGGCGACGCAAAGAGATCCACCCGAGGAGTTCCCCACCGAGCAAATACTTGACGAAGTGTGGGGGAATTGAGCGTCCATTCGTGAGGCTGAAGTAGACGACTCAATTTGTCTGCAAGGCAGTTCTGTTGACCCTGAATATAGACAGCGCGAAGGAAGATGTTGTGAGAAATCGCCCAATGCCACAACCTCAGAGCTTCCTGACAAAGGGAGTGGGATCCCGTCCCGCCCTGTTTGTTGACATAATACATCGCTACTTGATTGTCTGTCCGAACCAGGACTACTTGGTCTTAAAAGGAGGTGAAGAAAAGCTTTGAGAGCAAGAAAAATCGCTCTGAGTTCCAACAGATTGATGTGACATTGACGATCTGTGGTTGTCCACAACCCTTGCGTACGGAGACCATCTACGTGGGCTCCCCAGGCGTACTCGGACGAATCTGTCGTGAGCACCTTCTGATGAGGAAGATGGTGAAACTGCAAACCTCTGGAAAGATTGGAAGAGAGCATCCACCAGCGGAAAGACTTCTTCAATAAAGGAGTCACCGCTATGTGTTGAAAAGGAGGGTCTAGGGCCTGTTGCCACTGAGACGCTAGGGTCCATTGAGGAATGCGAAGGTGTAATCTTGCAAAGGGAGTCACATGAACCGTAGACGCCATATGTCCGAGCAGGACCATCATTTGACGAGCTGTGAGAGTCGAAAGAGAAGCTGCTCGCTGACAAAAGTGCAAGAGAGTTTCTTGACGATTGAGGGCGAGGAAAGCTCTCATCTGAACAGAATCCAACACGGCGCCAATAAATTGGATCGACTGAGTTGGAACCAACTGAGATTTTGGAAAGTTGATATGGAACCCCAGACCTTGAAGAAAAGAAATAGTCTGAAGGGTCGCTTGCGTAACCCCTGGAAGAGAAGGAGCTTTGATAAGTCAATTGTTGAGGTAAGGAAACACCTGGAGACCCCGAGCACGGAGGGCTGCAGCCACCACGACTAGACACTTGGTGAAGACCCTGGGAGAGGTCACCAAGCCGAACGGAAGAACCCTGTATTGAAGATGAAGGTTCCCCACCTTGAACCGGAGATATTTGCGAAAATTCGGATGGACAGGAATGTGAGTATAAGCCTCTTTGAGGTCCAGTGAGCACATCCAATCTCCCCGATCCATGAGGGAGTACAAGACTGGAAGAGAGAGCATTCGAAACTTTTCTTTGACTAGAAATTTGTTGAGGGCTCGGAGATCCAGAATGGGTCGCAAATCCCCCGTCTTCTTGGGAACTAGAAAGTATCTGGAGTAAAACCCCAGATTGTGTTCGGAAGGAGGAATCTCCTCCACTGCTCGAAGGCGAAGAAGTGCCTGAGCCTACTGAAGAAGAAGGGGGAGTTGCGAGAAACTGGAAGGACACTCTTTTGGAGGGTGATCTGGAGGCACCTGAAGCAGGCGTAGAGAGTATCCCTCGCGAATGACGGTGAGAACCCAGAGGTCCGATGTAATGGTTTCCCAGACAGATATAAACAGGGAAAGACGACCTCCGATGGGCAGGGAGGAGTTTGGATGCAAGGAGGTTGGAACGCTCACCACTGGACCGTCAAAAAGACGAAGCGGGTTTGGTCGGAGCGGGCGCCTGAGACTTCTGAGGGCGTTGTTGCTGAGGCCGTCTAGGTGGAGGCCGAGAGAAAGCCGGAGTGGATTTCATGGGATAGCGACGAGCAGGAGGCTTGTAAGCTCTAGTCGTAGAAGGTTTCGGCTTAGGGCGAAGAAGAGAGGCAAAGGAGCACTCATGCTCAGAGAGCCGCTTCGTAGCTGCCTCGATCGAATCATCAAAAAGTTCAGAACCTTGACACGGCAGGTTTGCTAAACGATCCTGCAAATTGGGATCCATGTCAACAATTCTGAGCCAGGCGAGACGGCGCATAGCCACTGCAAACGCCGAGACCCTAGAAGAGAGCTCAAATGCATCATAAGATGCCCTGCAACATGAAAAGACGTAATTGAGACAGAGATTGAATAATCTGTTTGAAATCCGAAGAACGCCCTCTAGGCAAGTCTGGGCAAAAAGATGACAACTGTTTTAAAAAATAATTAAAATACGAAGTAAAGACATAGTTGTAATTCAAAATTCGATTAGTCATCATCGAATTTTGGTATAGTCTGCGCCCAAACTTGTCCATAGTGCGACCCTCACATCCCAGAGGGACTGTTGCAGACACCTTGGATGGATGAGCCTTCTTAAGGGATGATTCAACCACCAAGGACTGGTGGGAAAGGAGAAATTAGGTTCTTACCTGCTAATTTACTTTCTTTTAGCTTCTCCAGACCAGTAGAGGTTAATCTTTACGAATGGTTATATATCCAATCATGACCAGCAGGTGGAGACTGAAAACAAAACTTTGGGACAGTATATACTATCCTCCCTTCTCTATTTCCCTCAGTCTGCCGAATAGCCAAGCAGAACCAAGAACTGGAAAACAGAAAGAAAACAATACTCCGAACAGGAGTAACAAATAACATACCCAAATGCTGTTGGAAAATGCAGAGGAGAAATACTCGAAGGATAATGTCCCCACAGCTCGTCAGCTAAGCCAGCCGAGCCACAGCCGCTGTTCTTTAATTCTCCCCGGCCCTAGAAAAATACTAGAACCCGCAGCAAAAAACAAAAACTGCCCGCGAAACAGCCCCAACAACAACAACAACAGACAGGGTGGGGACCTCTACTGGTCTGGAGAAGCTAAAAGAAAGTAAATTAGCAGGTAAGAACCTAATTTCTCCTTCTTTAGCACTCTCCAGACCAGTAGAGGTTAATCTTTACGAATGGGACGTACCAAAGCAGTCCCTCTCACGGGCGGGACCCCCGAAGGGCCGATACCAGAAAACGCTCACCGAACACCGCGTCCCGACGCGCCTGAACATCTACCCGATAATGCCTAACAAATGAATGCAAGGAGGACCAAACCGCAGCCTTACAAATATCCACCGGAGGCACGAGCGACGACTCAGCCCAAGAAGCCACCTGACCCCGAGTGGAATGAGCCTTGAGAAACTCCGGAACCGGTTTCTGACTCAGAAGATAAGCGGAAGCAATCGTCTCCTTGATCCAGCGCGCAATAGTAGCCTTAGAAGCTCCAGCCCCCCGACGAGGACCCGCCAGAAGGACAAAGAGATGATCGGAGCTCCGAAAATCCCGGGTCCGCTGCACATAAGCGCGGAGGACCCGACCGACATCCAACTTGCGCAGCTGCCGTTGCTCAGAAGAACCCTCCCGACTACCCAAGACCGGGAGGACCACCGATTGATTGACATGAAAAGGAGAAACGACTTTCGGCAGAAAGGAAGGAACAGGCCGCAAAACAACCCGCTCCCTCGAAAATTCCAGGAAGGGAGCCCTACAAGAGAAAGCCTGTAGCTCAGAAACCCGCCTAGCGGAAGTAATGGCCACCAAAAAGACCGACTTCAGTGTAAGGTCCTTCAAAGAACAGCCATCCAACGGCTCGAAAGGCGGGCGCACCAGAACCGAGAGAACCAGATTGAGATCCCAAGAAGGAATCGAGGGCCGTATGGGAGGCCTGAGCAACTTGGCCGCCCGAAGAAAACGAATCACATCAGGAATGGCCGACAAACGCTGACCTGACACCAGCCCTCGAAAAGCCGACAGGGCCGCCAGTTGAACCCGGAGAGAAGACCAAGCCAGGCCTCTATCCAGGCCATCCTGCAAGAACTCTAGAATGTTAGGCAGAGAAGCGCGAAAAGAGACCACTCCCCGCGCCCGGCACCATTCCTCAAAAAGACGCCAAACCCGCACATAAGCCCGAGAGGTAGAAAGCCTCCGGGACCCCAAAAGTGTAGAGATCACCTTATCTGAATATCCCTTCTTACTCAGGCTGCCCCTTTCAAGAGACAAGCCGTAAGACAAAAGGGAGACGGGTCGAACATGGGAATGGGACCCTGCGTCAGAAGATCGCACACGAGAGGCAGAGGAAGAGGATCCGCCACCAGATGCCTCACCAGATCCGCATACCACGGACGACGAGGCCAATCCGGAGCCACCAAAACCACCAGCCCCGGGTGGCGAACAATGCGAAGCAGTACTCTGCCCACCAATGGCCAAGGAGGGAACACATACAACAGCCCCTCCGTTGGCCACGGTTGGACCAGAGCATCCAGACCCTCGGCCAGACCGTCCCTGCGACGACTGAAGAAGCGGGGTACTTTGGCGTTGCCACTTGTGGCCATCAGATCCATCAGGGGCTGCCCCCAAGCCTGCACTATCAACTGAAACGCCCCGGCGCCGAGACACCACTCTCCCGGATCCAAGAAGTGACGACTGAGGAAGTCCGCCTGAACGTTTTCTACCCCGGCAATGTGAGAGGCCGAGAGGTCCAGAAGATGCAACTCCGCCCAAACCATGAGCCGAGCCGCCTCCTGCGCCACCTGAGTGCTCTTGGTGCCCCCCTGACGATTGACATAAGCCACCGCCGTGGCATTGTCCGACAGGACTCTGACCGACTTGCCCAACAAAAGGGAGTGGAAAGCCAACAGCGCCAGCCGGACCGCTCTGGTCTCCAACACGTTGATCGACCAGGAGGCCTCCTCCGCGGACCAGGTACCCTGAGCTGAGTGACCCAGACACTGAGCCCCCCAACCCAGGAGACTCGCATCCGTAAGGAGCACCGTCCACTGCGGAAGATCCAGACCCACCCCCTGAACTAGGCGAGGGGTCTGGAGCCACCAACGCAGACTGCAGCGCGCCAAGCCTCGCAGGGGAACCGGAACATCCATCCCGTGCCTCTGGGGAGACCACCTCCGGAGCAGAGCATACTGGAGAGGACGCATGTGGGCCCGCGCCCACCTCACCACGTCCAGGGACGCCGCCATCGACCCCTAAACCTGGAGGAAATCTCGCGCCCGAGGACACCGGGACGCCAAAAGCAGGCGAATCTGAGATTGCAATTTGCTCACCCGGGCCTCTGGGAGGAAGACCTTCCCCAAGGAGGTGTCGAACAGCACCCCTAGGTACTCCAGACGCTGAGCCGGGACCAACCGGCTCTTGGAAAGGTTGACCACCCAGCCCAGCGACCGGAGAAACTCCACCACCCGAGCCGTAACCCGGGAGCTTTCCTGCAACGACTTTGCCCGAATTAACCAGTCGTCCAGGTAGGGGTGTACCAGGATGCCCTCCGACCGCAAGGCTGCCGCGACTACCACCATCACCTTGGTGAACGTCCGGGGAGCCGTGGCCAGCCCAAAGGGAAGCGCACAGAACTGATAGTGCCGACCCAAGATCGCAAAACGCAGGAAACGCTGATGAGAGGCCCGAATGGGAACATGCAAGTAGGCCTCCGTCAGATCGAGAGAAGTGAGAAACTCCCCCGGCTGAACCGCCAGAATGACCGACCGCAGAGTTTCCATACGGAAAGAGGGAATCTTGAGAACCCTGTTGACCCCTTTCAAATCGAGGATGGGCCGAAAGGTCCCCTCCTTCTTGGGCACCACAAAGTAAATGGAGTACCTGCCCGTGCCCCACTCCGGAGGGGGCACTGGAACAACTGCCCTGAGATCTAGCAAGCGCTGAAGGGTCTGGCGAAAAGCCTGCGTCTTCCCAGGAGTCTGACATGGAGAAGCGAGGAAAAAATCCGGCAGAGGGCGGGCGAACTCCAGGGCATAACCGTCCCGCACCACCTCCAGGACCCACTGATCGGACGTGATCTCGGCCCATTTGGGGAAAAAGTCGCGCAGCCGGGCCCCCACCGGAACCAAAGGGGGCGCCGGCAAGGCGTCATTGTGCAGGACGGGAAGCAGGGGAACCGGCGGAGGGATTCCCTGCCCCCCGACGGGCCCCCCGAAAGGGCTGCATGCGCTGGAAAAACCGACCCCGGGAAAACCCCGGAGACTGGAAAGAAGCAGCCCCACGCCCAGGGCGATACTTACGAAATTCCCGCAAACGCCCCCGGGCCGCACCACCCCGAGACGCAGGGCGGGCACGGTCCTCCGGCAGACGGGGAACTTTCGAGTCCGACAGAGTCTGAATCAACTTATCCAAGTCCTCTCCAAATAAAAACGACCCCCGAAAGGGAAATTTAGTAAGCTTAGCTTTGGACGCAGCATCCGCCGCCCAAGCGCGCAGCCACAACACACGCCTTGCGGCCACGCCAAAAGCCATAGACTTAGCCGAGATCCGCACCAAGTCATATAGAGCATCTGAGAGGAAGGAGGCAGCCATCTCAATCTTCGCTACCTCCTGATCCACCAGAGACCAGTCATCAGACTCTCGATCCAAGACACGCTCCGCCCACCGAAACACGGCGCGAGCGACCAGTCCCCCACAAATAGCCGCCTGGACCCCAAAGGCCGAGACCTGAAAATTTTGCTTAAGGATGTTCTCCAACTTGCGCTCCTCAGAGACCCGCAAGGCAGAACCGCCCTCAACAGGCACGGTATGCCGCTTGGAAATTGCCGAGACCACCGCATCCACGACTGGCGAAGCTAACGTAGCCCGATCCCCTTCAGGAATGGGATACAGGCGAGCCATGCTGCGCGCCAGCCGAAAAGGCGTCTCCGGCGTTTTCCACTGCTCCAGAATAATATCCCGAATATCCTGATGCATAGGAAAAGAGCGGGAAACGGAACGGATCCCCCGTAACAGAGGGTCCCCCACACGCGGAGTCTCCGGCGGCGCGTCCTCAAAACGCAAAACCGAAGAAACCTGTTGAATAAGGTCAGGCAGCTCATCTCTCTGAAAAAGGCGCACCACGGACGCCTCGTCACTGGAGAACGGGAAACCCGACAACCCGCCGCCAGCTTCCGTCCCCTCCAGAGGGTCCTGGAATTCCTCAGAAGGGTCCAGGTCCTCCTCCAGACCGACATGTTCCTCTGACCACAAATCCTCGTCCCACGACACCCGCGGACGCTTGGACAAGGGAGGCGGCGGAGGGGACGTCACGCCAGACGAGAGAGGCAAAGACGCAGGAAGCGCGGAGGAAACCCCACCCCCCGAAACCCCCTGGGCGCAACCGGGACCCCCAGCCGCCTGAAAATAGGCTCTGCATAAAGAAAAAAAGAAATCAGGAGAAAAACCCCCCGAGGGTCCCAAGGGATTCCCTGCCACAGCAGGGGACCCAGCAGAAACCTGCCCCTGCCTAGTCAAAACAGGGGGAAGGTCACCTGAGGTGGAAGACAAAATGGAGGGGCCAGACAGAGAAGATGGCGGTTTTCCCGCCAAAAAAGCTCCCTCCATAGCCTGTAGCGGCTGAGAAACCTGAACAGTCTCAGCCGCTAAAGCAGGCAAGCCGGCATCAGCTGTCAAAATATCAGCTGAGAGGGAATCCTCCAAAACCCGACCGTCGGCGGCTCGGGGAATCCCTCCGTGGGCGGACGGAGAAGACCGGGCTTCCCCACCGTTCCCTGCCGACTCGCGAGGCACCATCGGCGGGGAGCTCTGGGCGCCTGCAGCCGCTGCCGACGGAGCTCCTCCACCGCACCGGCCTGAACACCGCTTGCACAGGCCGGCCGCGAGTGCCTCGCGTCTGGAGCACAATGAGCACTTTTTCCCTTTAGAAGTGCTCATTGCTCCATACGCGACCTAGCTGTAAAAAAGTGCCGGTTAGTTGAAAAAATACAGTAAAATACAGTTTTCTTAAAGGGATACAACCCTCCAGACCAGCACTACCTCAGGATTTTTTTTTTTTTTTTTTTAACAGAACAGACTCCACAGGCTCTCTAAGCAATATGCCTTGCTTGATTTAGGGGGCAAGGCTTACTGCTGAGGCTCCTCTAAAAAAATATGGGGAGGTGGAGGAAGTGGGGGGAGGGACCCCGCTCGAGACCCGCCGGGTTTGACACCCCCGAGGTCGGACGAACCCCCAAACAGAGTCCGCCCAAGCTCCGTCCGGCCAAAAACAGGGACAATAAACCCCCTAAACAAATTCCAACAGCCCTACCAAGGGAGATGGGTACAGATCACATCAACACCTGCTGGAGACTGAAAGAAGACTGAGGGAAATAGAGAAGGGAGGATAGTATATACTGTCCCAAAGTTTTGTTTTCAGTCTCCACCTGCTGGTCATGATTGGATATATACCCATTCGTAAAGATTAACCTCTACTGGTCTGGAGAGTGCTAAAGAAGTTGTGATTTCTCGAAGCCCTTGCAGGGAACAGTACGATACCGAGACTCTAGCTTCGAAGGGATAGCTGTCACAGAGTAAGGAGTTTCCATATTTCGCAGGAAAGTCTGCTTCAGCACATGGGCAACCTCAAAGTTTCCTTAGGAGGATGGGAAAGCTCCATATCTGCCAAGTACTCAGGTGTGTATTTAGAATCAGAGTGTAAGTCTATTTTAAGAGTCTGCCCCATGTCGAAGACAAATTTAGCAAAAGAAGAAGACTTCGAAGTTGAAGCTTCTTCAGGGGAGGCAGAACGAGAGCGAGGAGCCACTGAGAACGAGGGGGAAGCCTCGCGAGAATATTGAGAGACCGGCTCCGAGTCCAGACGTAAAGTGATGGAGGATGCACCACTCCCTGTCAGAGGCGGAGTGACCGAATGCTTCCGCTTAAGACTGTCATCACTTTTCTATTTATGTTTCTATTATTGCATTGCCGGCCAGTGTTCCCTCTAAGCGGGCGGGTGTTGTGAGCAAACTTTTTTCACCGTGAGCCAAAAATATCGGGCGCCAGCAAGTTATGAGCCAACTCGCCCGATTCTCCTCTCGCCGCCCTGCCATCTGCCGTACGCCTCTTCCGATCGTGCGCTGTGACGAGAAACGTGTGCGCTGCGATGTAATATTTTGTGCGCCAGCGCACGCCAGCGCAGCTTAGCGGGAACACTGGTTCAAATGGTTTTATTTATTTCCCCAAATTTATTTTTGTTATACGCATTGAAAATATTTGATATTGCGTTTAAATCAAAATCTCAATAAACTTGAAACGAGTGCCCGTGAGATTGTGGGAGGGTTAAATACTCAAAACTTAGAAGTTTTTGCTACGCCAGCTTTCTGGTATCTTTACATACAGTGGCGTACCTAGCATATGTAACATCCGGGGCCCATCATTTTTTGGCACCCCCCCCCCATCTGTAAGAAAAACATGATTTTTAGTAACAAACCACACGTCACACATGAGTACCTAGGAAAAGGCAGCATCTTACATATTGCAGTGAGCAGTACATCAATACACCCATTGTAAAACTAAACAAGCCAGACCAGCACAGATCAATCCTACACCGTCAATCCTAACAGAAAACCATGTCTTTCGAACACACAGAACACAGAAAACACCTTCGCCTAGTAAGGAATATGTAATCACAAACTAACCCCTCCCTCTTTTACAAAACTGTAGTGTGGATTTTAGCTACGGAGGTAACAGCTCTGATGCTCATAAAATTCTGAGCATCAGAGCTGCTACCACCAAGGCTGGTGCTAAAAACGCTTCACAGTTTTGTAAAAGGGGGGATAAAATAAAAATACATAGACAAAGGTTAAATTGAACCAGCAAGAAGCTGGACTCTGCATACAATGCTTCACAGAAACAGTGACACATGTCTCCTAAAGCAATAAATAAATAGAAATTTTTTTCTACCTTTGTCTTCTGTGGTTTCTCCTTTCCTCATCTTCTTGTAACTCTCTTCCTTCCATCCACTGTCTGCCGTCTCTCTTCCCCTATATGGCATCTTCTCTCCTTCTATGCCCCTTCCAGAAACTGTATGCCTCCCCCTTCCATCTCTCCTTTCACCCCATTGGTCTGGCATCTCTCTCCTCGCCTTCCGTCTCCCACACCTCTCCTCATAGTCTGGTATCTCCCCTTCCCTGATTCTCTGGCATCTCTCTCCTTTCCTTTTCTTCCATCTTTCGCTCCCCCTCCATGCTCTCACATCTCCCCCTTCCTTTTCCCTTAGACTGGCATACCTTCCTCCTACGCTCCAAGCCCTGGCATCTCCTTTAATTCCCTCCCTCATCTTCCTTCTCCCTCCAGCTGGGTACCGCAACACTCTTCCCTGCAGCTCTGCACTTCCCCACAATTGCCATGCTTCGGTTCCTCTTCTTCCTTCCTTCCTCCCCCCCCCCCCGCGGGACCCTGCGGCACCATCAACTCTTACTCCCTCTAATGTCGGCCCTGCAGCTCCAGACTTCCTCGCACCTTCTCCCCTCCCCCTTTGGATCGCTATTATTTTAAATGTTATAGCCGCGGAGCTGTATCCATCAGTGGAGATGTCTAACCACGGCCTGCCCCGGAACTCTTACTGCAACAGTGACTTCCTGTTCCTGCCTAGACGGGCGTCTGCTGCAGTAAGAGTTCCGGGGCAGGCCGAGGTTAGACATCTCCACTGATGGATACAGCTCCGCGGCTATAACATTTAAAATAATAGCGATCCAAAGGGGGAGGGGAGAAGGTGCGAGGAAGTCTGGAGCTGCAGGGCCGACATTAGAGGGAGTAAGAGTTGATGGTGCCGCAGGGTCCCGCGGGGGGGGGGGGGAGGAAGGAAGGAAGAAGAGGAACCGAAGCATGGCAATTGTGGGGAAGTGCAATCCCCCCAATGCGTCCCCTTACCTTACCGACGCGTGTGTGCGCTGTGAAGAGAAACTTTGCGCTGCGATGTAATATTTTGTGCGCGAGCGCAGGCCAGCGCAGCTTAGCGGGAACACTGCCACCACTATAAGTTTGCTGCTCTAGGCAGACATCTAGTCTGCCTAGTGGCTTGGCCAGCCTTGTATGGAAACAAAATTATAATGAGATAGAGAACTACATAGAAAACAGAGACAAACAACATAGAAGGATGAACGGGGAATGGAGGAATATAAAAATCAATGAAAGGTCAACAGGGGTGCTCAGCTCCAATCCTCAGTAAGCCCATACTGGTCTGGTTTCCACAGCATCGTTAATAAATATGCAGAAGGTATGTTTGAATGAGCATTTCCCTCATGCATATTCATTAGAGAAGTCCTGAAACACAAACCAGATCAGTTTCTGGGCATCAAAAACTGGAGTTTGACACCATTGAAGGAAAAGACTTACATGTCTTTGGGCATATCTTTGTTGGCCATTCTGTTTCCTTCTGCTTCCGGAGTGCCCGTAAATTCTCCCCTGAATAAAAAGACAGTGAAGCTTCAGTACAAATAATCTTATGGTGCTAGAAATCCACTGGAGACAGATGCGGTGCCCCCAGTTTCCAAGTGGACTTCTCTGATTTTTTTTCTACTCATTCTCTGTCCCTGCAAATCAGAAAAGAATTTATATCACCAGCCTTTCTCTTTCAAACTCTGCATTGGGTTTCTCCCACCTATTTTATACACAAACACTTCTCTCTTGCTCTATTCCAAGGTCAGAAACTCCTACCTTCCTGCCCAAATTATAGGCTATCAATGGTCTCTCTGTCAGCATCAGGAGAGATGCCCAATCTCTCCTGCCACCAACCAACCCCCCCCACTCCTTTCGGCAGCGGAAGAATTGCCCACGCTCTCCCGCTGCCACGCAACACCTCCCCTGACGACTCCGCCCTCTCCCCCATTACCTTATTTACAGATGACTGGCCGAAGGGATGCCTACTCTTCGAAATGGCAGGCCTTCCCCTCCCGGTGCATCCTAGGACGCATCTGGGGAGGTGTCTAAAGCTCTGACTGGCCCAGACACATAAGGCTCCACCCATAGGAGGGGCCTTAAACAATCTGGGACAATCAGAGCCTCAGGCCCCTCCCTGGTGCATCCTAGGATGCACTAGGGAGGGGATGGCCCGCCATTTCGAAGAGGCGAGCTAGCTAGCTGGCTGGCTGGCTACAGGAGCTGCCTCAATGTTAGAGAAGAGCAAGTCGGGGCCTGCATGGGAGTTGCTCTGTCCCCTCCCTCCCCCGATGTGCCAGACATGCTTCTTTGTGCAATTCTCTCTAGACCAATAAACTCGATCAACGATAAGGTACGCTTTACTAACCTGCAGTCTCCTAACAAAGCTTAGAAATATCTCTACCACACCACCTAAATCCTGGTTCTTTTGCAAAGCCTGCCTCACCATCAATGGAAAATATCCTACCAGGTAATTTCAGAGAAACAAACTCATTGAACCCACAATGAATCTCCCAATCATGCAAATCTTACCTCGCTTATACCTAATAGAAGTCTGTTGTTCTCTATCTCCGCCTGCTGATGGATGGACTTAACCCATGCATCTGGATTCATCTGCTGCTGATGACAGGGAAACAAACTCATTGAACCCACGATGAATCTCCCAATCACGCAAATCTTACCTCTTCTATACCTGGTAAGCCTAATAGAAGCCCAGTCCAAGGCCATCATCAACAGACCCTTATCTCCATAGTGTACCACCGAACAAGGATCCAAACCCCACACCATGGGTAACAAGGACCACTACCACACCATGGGATAACTACCTCCATCACCAATATCCCATCCCCATTCTCAATTTCAAGCGTGATACTAACAAAAAACATCTAAAGACAACCCCCTTTCAGAACCCATGCAAACTTAAGATATATACCAAACTCTTCAATCAAAATGAGGATAACCTCCAACCTAGAGTAGTTTTTACTCAAAGAGCTGATCCTAACCAACAACTTAGGGGCTTGTCTGCATCACTGAAACTTGGCTAGAAGACCCTAATAGTCCAGAACTGTCCCACCTTTGCCTACAAGGATGCAATATCATCCTTCGACACTACTCTGATTGACTCTGCCACCCACTCTGATCTTGAATATATAACATGAAAACTCAAAGCCAAGCCTAATACCACCATCTGATATATCGCCCTCCTGGTCCCCAATCAAGCAATAATATATATTTACAGGAAATTATCTCAAGTCTAATCTGCCAATACACCAGACTGCTTATACTTGGAGACATAAATCTTCCCCTTGAAGCCTCTAATAATAATGCCATCTACTACATCAAAACGCTGCTTGAAGACTGCCAAATAGATCTCAAAATATCCAGTCCAACACATGAAAAACGCCTCACACACCCCTGTCTCATCACCAGTACAAACTGGTCCCTCGTCAGACCAGTATCTCCTTTCATTCAACCTACATATCCACTCATCAAACACAACCAACACCTCCTACTACTTTAATAAACAGGTAAGAAGCAGAATAAACCCTGCATAATTCTGGAACAAAGTTGCTGCCTCACTAACTGACACAACCAACTAGGCCAATGCAATGCTGTCAAATTGGAACAAATCACTCACATACACCCTATCTTGCCCCCTCTTACTCCACCCCTATGTAAAATCTAATAAACCCTCCCTATGGTTCACAGAAACACTGAGAAAAGAAAAGCAAGACAATGACAGAAAAGTAAGTTAGCTGACTACAAAATAATATGCAAGGCGGCGATCAACAAATACAAATTTAATATTGCTGAGGCCAAGAAAAGTTGTTATGCCCAAAAACTAGAAAATAGAATCTTTGACAAGAAATTATTTTGCCTCATATGCAACCTTACAGCACTACCAGAAAAAGGCACTTATGAATATAAGTCCCAACCAACAGCCCAAGACCTCGAAGACTTCATTCTCTACAAGATCAGAATAGTACAAACAGAAGTTGAGAAAATATACTCCAACCCGGAACCTACACACACTATCCCCAAAACTCTGATGACCCCCGCACAGTGAACCTGATCTAGAACACCCTCACTTCATTAACAACATGCGAAACAGCGAGTCTTAAAAATAAATTATCCACCCATAGCAGCCCCCTCGACAGTTGCCATCCTACCTACTAGCCACCTCGTCTGAAGTAATCATCACCTGGATCACCAAATTCCTAAACAGCCTTCTAAACCAAGGCCAACTCCTGGCTGAAATGAGTAAAATAGCTCTCACACCCATACCGAAACACACAAAAAGCTGCCTATCCATTCTCTCATAGACCCATAGCAGGAATCCCTATACTTACCAAGCTCCTATACTTACCAAGCTGGATGTAAGCAACTCAGATCTTGCATGGAACAAAACTCCAGCCTACATCCCTCTCAGTTTGGATTCCAACTGCAGCACAGCACTGAATTCCTTCTGCTAACCCTTACCACAAAAATTACACAGATACTAAGCATAGGGCAACAAGCAGCCCTCAAGTCTATAAACCACCAACTTCTCCTAATGAAACTTACTGAAATTAGAATCAAAGGTACCACGCTTAGCTGGTTTAACGACTTCCTAGAAAAGAGAGAATACCTTGTATGGAAAGATGGACTTTTTTCCAACAGCTGGAAAGCATTCTGTGGAGTACTCCAGGGTTCTCCCCTTTCCCCAATACTGTTCAACCTGTTCTTGAGCTCTCTCGGTAGCATTACATTCGTAACAATGAATGCCTGTTATCCTATGGGGACGACATTCTCCTCCTCATTACAGACGACCAACTAGATACATTAAAAAAAATTGTTGATAACATTGACAAAATTAACAAACTCAAACTAAATGCATCCCAAAACAAAATCTTCTGGTTCCACACCCACCTACAAACAGCTCCCAATAGCACTATCCTGCCATTTAGAGATAAAATAGATATAGAAGAAACCTCCAAAGTACTGGGTGTTATACTGGACTCCACACTATCTCTTGAACCACAAATCTCTAACCTCTGGGAAAAAAAATCTTCTCCATTGGACAGCTGAGACTCATAAGACCCTACTTTCATGAACAACACTTCGCAATACTAGTACAAATGCTAATTTTCTCTCAGCTTGACCACTGCAACTCCCTCTAAGCAGGCATCAATACAACACTGACCCACACACTACAACTAATCCAAAACACAGCAATTAGATTTATTTTCAAGCTAAAAAAGATCTGACCCAATCTCCACATATCTCAAACAGTTACATTGGCTACCTGTCACTACTCGAATAAACTTTAAAATCTCCTGCATAATCTTCCACGTCCTATATGGAAACTCCGCCCTGCCACTCATAAACTTATTCACTTCCTCATGGTCCTCCTCCTCCAGAAATCTTAGTAAGCTCCTGATGAGCTTCCCCACAATAAAAGGCCTCAGATACAAACAGATTTTCAACATCGCGTGTACATATGTTGACATAAAGACATGGAACAACCTCCTAACAACCATCAGATCTGAACCAAAGTACCTCACATTCCAAAATAAAGACTTATCTCTACGACACCATATTCAACACAGAAAATGACCCCTGAGCCTACAAAACACCTTACTACCTCAATGACAAAGTCAGCCACATGACCTTGGACTATAAATTATCTCCTCCTTCTACCTCACAGCACCACTCCTTCAACAATACTAGTTTATCTCTTTTTGTATTGTACCATCTCTCAATCTGTATTGTAATGTATCTTCGGTAGCATCCTTTACTGTACTAAATTGTATCTCCTTAAATTGTACTTTAAGTCACCTTGAATCTATTTAGACATAGTGTGACTCATAAATCCCAGATTAGATTAGGTTTGCAGGCTCCAGCACTGAATATGAACAGAGTCCACGTATATTCCAAGTCTGCCCTGACTCCCCCCCCCCCCCAGACTGCCCCGGAACTGCCCAGACAATGGTGGTCAGAGGAGATATTCACTGGCATTACCTGGTTAAGTGTCACAGAATATCCCCCTGGCCCTTTGATCAGAGGTTTAAACCCACTTAATCCTCTTTGAATATGTATATCCCTAAATGTTTAAATAAAACTACAACTATGTTTTAAAATAAAAATAAAAAATTGCTGAGATGCAGAGCTGCTATGTTACCCAGTTCTAAGAGGAGAGATTTTTAGCAATGGGACAGGAGGCACTGATGTCATTGAGTTGAATCTGCCAGACCTTCCAATACCACACGACTTTAGGATGTAAGTCAAAAACCAAGTCTGGTCAAAACATCTCCCTGCAGACACTGGGTAAATTTGCAGGGCTGACATTCTAGAAATCCATAACCTCTTCTTCCGAAAAAGGACTAGACTACATGTAAAGCCAGGACTGAATCAACCAGCTAGGTTGACCTGGACTTTCTCCCTCACTATCAAAACACAGAACACAAGCAGGGTGCAACAAAGCAAAGGCATACTCCTGCTAAGCTCAATCCAGTCGAGTTGTCAGGATTTTCCATTTGGGCACAATCTAGTCAGTGCATGCAAAATAGATTTCATGCATATTCGTTGGGGAAATCCTGAAAACCCTCATTCCCCACCCTTGCCCGGTTTCTCTGAAGGACTACGGTTGCTTTAAATCAGGGGTCTTCAAAGTCCCTCCTTGAGGGCCACAATCTAGTCGGGATTTCAGGATTTCCACAATGAATATGCATTGAAAGCAGTGCATGCACATAGGTCTCATGCATATTCATTGGGGAAATCCTGAAAACCCGACTATATTGCGGCCCTCAAGGAGGGACTTTGAAGACCCCTGATTTAAATAAAAGCTGAGCTGGTGCTTCTACCACGTGGTGAAGAGGTAAACACGTGGCAATAGGCCATATAAATCCGCAAAGAGGAGCAGAAAAAGAGCATTCAGCCGTTATAATTTCTCTTCACCCCCTAAAACCAAACTGGTGAACGGTCACATCTTCAACAACCATAAAAAGGAAAAGGCACGGGGTTAAGGTCGCCGGTTTCCTCAGCTCAAGCCGAAGAGACTGATTCGGTCTAATCTTAACCTTGTTGCAGGGATGCGGAGAATTCCTCCTTCTTATGAGTCGATCTTTCCAGATTCAGGGTCCAACCGTTGAAGGGGCGCGGGGGGGGGAATCATTAGACTGAGTTATCCGATGCGGCTGCTCTCCCATCCCCCCCCCCCCGCCTCATCCTCGGTGTAGGATCGATGCGATTCGAAGGTTAAGAAGGGAAGGAATCGGAGACAGAAAGAACGGATGAGAGACTGACCTTCGGAAGGCAAAGAACGCCGCGAGACCCGCCCCACCGAGCTGAGCGGGATGGAGACGGCCGGCCCCCACCCATTCTCGGCAGCAGCCCATGTGATGTGTACTTTCTCACATGTGCTATTCCTTGAGGGCGGTAGCTTTGGGCTTTTTTTTTTTTTTTTTTTTAGATCCAGTTCAGTCAGCCAGCAGTAAATCAGAACAGGAGGGCAGGTATACAACCAAATCTTGCTGGAAAAGGCGATACATAACATTACACCAGGGTGGTCTAAAGACCTCTGATTCCGGCGGGAGAACCGGACAGAGATCTGGCCGAAGAAAGGGGAAAAGAGGAAGTGCAGTTGTAGTTTTGTAAATGCTCCATGTCCCCTGGAGGCTCTTTACCGAACCGCCTTTTCAAAGTCATTTACAACTAAAAATTGTATAATACTAAACCTAAGGATTTTCATATAAATTATCTTCCTGCCTGGCACCCTCCTCCATCTATCCTTTTTCCACCCTATGCCGGTCACTTCCCTCCCTCTACCTAGCATCTCATTTACTACTCTCTCCATCCCCTGCCCAGTACCATCTCCCTACATTTATCCTACCTGGCATCCCTCCCTCTAGGTACCCTACCATCATCCACTACCCAACATCCCTCCCTCTACTACCCTACCCTTAATCCCTGCCCAATAGCCTCGCCCTCCGTCTACCCTAGAGGCCAACTGAAGATAATGGTTTTGGTGCCAGATAAAACCAAATCTGTGGCCAAAATTCGCCACTTGTTTCGGCCAGAACCAGAACAGAAATCATGCCCCATCGCCACAAGCTCATCTCCTCAGCCAGCCACCCCCTCTGATAGAAAACACATTCTCTCCCTGGCTGCCCACTAAAAATGCATTTTCACCCCCTCCATAGGCCCTAGGTGGGCTTACCTATTAACAACCCCTTTAAAGTTTAGTGGCCTCTTTGGGACAGGAGCATGGCTGCGTTCTGAGGATGAATCAGAGGAGAATCAGGAATAAGACCTGCATGAAAATGTAGGCGGAAGATGATGCAAGCATAAGACCTGAAAATTGTGGCCATGACTTCCTTCTGCTAAGGGATGCTCCTTCCCTGAAGAAGCCACTAAAGTCGACCATCAAGGCTTTTAAAACATGGGCAGGAGAAAATGTAACTCCTCCTCCCTCTCTGGTTATTCTAGTCCTCTAAATTTTCTCTTCATTTTGCCTCTTCCCTCCACTGGAGTTCCTTTCTACCCTAACTCTTGTTAACCGTGTCAAGCTTTACGAATGTAGAGATGATGCGGTATACAAACCTAAGGTTTACATTAGATTAGAATAATAATAACTATTTTTATATACTGCAATACCACAAACAGTTCAGAGCGGTTTACAAGGCAAGTTTGCGACCAGGGAGGGAAAGGTTTTTTTTGTCGAGAGAAGGCTGATTCAGGGGGTTGAACTTGTGTTGGGAGGGGCATGGTTTCGGTTCTGGTTCCAGATCCAGATGAAACTGAGTGCCAGATTTTGGCATCAGATTCCATTTCTGCTGGAACCAAAAGCACTGGTTTTGGTCCACCCAGGGCAGGATTAATTCATCTAGGGCCCCTAGGCACACAAGTACACTGGGCTCCCTGTCCCGCCCCACCCCACCCCACCATGCGCCCAGAAGGAAACAGGAAGCTGCGTCAGAGGGAAGCTTTGGGCAAGCAGCACCGCTTGCACAGTTATAGTTCCCGTTGCCTTTCTTACCCGCGTTGCTTGCTTGTCTTACTTTCCGTCAGGGGGGGCTCGCGTTGCCGATCGATGCTGAAGGGGCCCATCGCCGTTTGGAAAAAACAATGTTGATGCCCTCCTTCATTGGGCCCCCCTTACCATTTCGGGCCCTAGGCAAGTGCCTACTTGGCCTATTGGTTAATCCTGCCCTGGGTCCACCTCTAATTTCGTTTGACACCTTCAGTCATTTTGAAATGTTAGCTGTTTGTGGGGCTGTCAGGACTAGTGGTTTACTTTGACTGGAACTGTTTTTTGCTGCCCCCCTCCCCTGAAGCTGTTGCTGTAGGCACTGCCTAGTCTTAAAATATCAGCCTCTCCTGCCTCATTGTTGATCCTCACATTGCCAAGTGGAAGATTATCCTAATGGTTAGCTTAGTGGGTTTTGAACCAGAAGGAGGGGGACTGGCTTCCATTCCCACTGCAGCCCCTGTGTCTCAGATACAAAATCTAGACAGGGACACGCATAGATACATATGCATAGATACCTGTAAGTAATGTAAACCATTAAATTACAAAACATGAGTATTTATTGCTTAGTATGAATTATTGCATTGACAAAATATAATTTTCTTCTGTTAAAAAAGTTGGCTCGTTTTGAAGCAACCTTGAGTTCAAAATTTATCTGATACCTTGTTTCTCCGAAAATAAGACAGTGTCATATTAATTTTGGGTCCAAAAAACACAAGGCTTATTTTGGGGGGATGTCTTATTTTTAACAATCATCTGTCCCTTCCTCTCCCCCCCAATTCTTCCTCTTTCCTTTCTCTCCCCCCCCCACATGTGCAGCATATTTCCTCCCTTCTCACCCATCCCCCTGTGCAGAACCCCACCCATTCTCCTACCGTGAGACTGACATATCTCTGCTGAGGCCTCCAAATACAGCAGAGACAGCAGCGCTCTGAATGGGCTGCTTGGAGGTCTTCCCTCTGCTGCATCATGGATGATGTCATCAGTGATGCAGCAGAGGGAAGGCCCTGGTGGGGAAGGCCACCAAGCAGCCCATTCAGAGCACTGCCACTGCTTTAGAAAGCCTCCGAGCAGAGGTATGTCAGGTCTTACCGGGGTGGGGGCCGCTGCATTGATGAGTCCAATTTTATTAGCAAATTGGGCAACACTAGTGTCAGGAATGGAGTCGGGGACCTTCGGGGGTCGATCTTAACTAGGGCTTATTTTTTGGGGTAGGGCTTATATTAGGAGCATCTTTAAAAATCATGCTAGGGCTTATTTTCGGGATTGGTCCTATTTTCAGGGACACAGGGTACCTAGAAGCATTATATGAATGAGGGGCGCAGGGAGATGAATCTAGAGAGCTGCACGGGAACAGGGATGACGGGGATCCCATGGGGACACCTCCTAGGGTCGTGGGGATCCTGTGGGGACGCCCCCTAGGATCGCGGGGTTCCTGCGGGGTTGGATCGCACTCGAGCCGCGAGGCTAGTCTCCTTCTCCTTACCTGCCCTGCCGCAGCACACAGCCAGATGGAAGTCTTCCCGATGTCAGCGCTGACGTCGGAGGGAGGGCTTAAGCAAAGCCCTCCCTTCCTCCGACGTCAGCACTGACATCGGGAAGACTTCCGGTTGGCTGTGTGTGGCAGGGCAGGTAGGGAGAAGGCAATGGCGTACCAAAGAGGGGAGGACGGTCAGCCCCGGGTGCAGCCATGGGGGGGAGTGTGCACAGCCGGTCAAGTCCCTTTACCCTTTTGGCGCTTCCCCCAGCCGACCGACAAACCTCCCTGCCCTGTAGCCGTGAATCTAAATTATCTTCTTATAGCAGCTTCAATACTCTAGCTGCTGTAAGAAGGTAATTTAGATTTGCAGCTACAGGACAGGGAGGTTTGTCCGACCGGGCCTGTTTTGTTGTCGGTCGGGTGGGGAAGCGCCACAAAGGTAAGGGGCAGGGAGGGAGAAAGGGAGGAAAGGTGGAGTGGAGAAGAAAAGACGCTTAAGGGAAATGGGTAAAACTGAGGGCGGAGAAGGCCGCTGAAAGCACTGGGGAAGACAAAGGGGTGGAGAAGGACGCTGAAAGCACTGGGGAAGACAAAGGGGTGGAGAAGGACGCTGAAAGGACATGGGGAAGACGGGAGGGGGGGAGAAGGATGCTGAAAGCACATGGGGAAGACAAAGGGGTGGAGAAGGCCGCTGAAAGCACTGGGGAAGACAAAGGGGTGGAGAAGGACGCTGAAAGGACATGGGGAAGACGGGAGGGGGGAGAAAGATGCTGAAAGCACATGGGGAAGACAAAGGGGTTGAGAAGGAGCTGAAAGGACATGGGAAGACAGGGGAGAAGGACGCTGAAAGGACATGGGGAAGACGGGCGGGGGAGGACGCTGAAAGGACATGGGGAAGACGGGTGGGTGAGAAGGACGCTGAAAGGACATGGGGAAGACAGGGGGGAGAAGGACACTGAAAGCACATGTGGAAGGCAGAGGGGGGAGAAGGATGCTGCCTGACAGGACATAGGTAAGATGGGGGGGGAGAAGGACGCTGAAAGGAAATGGGGAAGAGAGAGTGGGGAGAAGACGCTGGCAGGGAAGAAGACAGAGATGCCAGACTATGGGGGAGCGGAGGGAAGAAGATGGGTGCCAGACCAATTTGGGAGGGGGGAGAAAGGGAGAGGCACATTAACAGAGCAAATGGAAGACGCAGAGAGAAGAGAGACAGTGGATGGAAGGAATTGAATGAGAACATGAGGAAAGCAGAAACCAGGCAAAGGTAGGAAAAAAATTCTTTTTTTTTTTTTGCTTCAGGATAAAATAGTATATTAGTTGTGTTGATAAAAATTTATAAACATTAGAGGCTCTGGTAGAAACCCATTTAAAAATAAGCAAAAATACTTTATTAATTTGGAAATATTAATTGGGAAGAATACATACTTTGTAAACGGGTTTCTACCAGAGCCTTTAATTCAGTAGCATAATTAAATGAAATAACTATTTCTGTAGTTTATAAGGATGGGCAGGAGGGAGGGGATTCCTCGCAGGGAATGCTGGGGACGGAGGGATTCCTCGCGGGGACAGGTGGGACTTTGGCGGGGACAGGTGGGATTTCTGTTCCCGCGCAACTCTAGATGAATCCTGCGTCAGCTAGCGGGAAGTAATAATGTCAGAGAGAATACATTTGTATAACTCGAGCTCTTTCTCCTATTCCGCCTCCGCTCGGCAACCCTAACCTGGTTTAGAAAAGGCAAGTTTGACTTGCTTGCTGAAATGAGGGGGATTCCCCCGCCTCACGACATAATCAGGGCGGTTCCTATGACGTCACAAACAGATCATTGTGACCGTTCCCGCCGGATTTATTTCATTTAAAAAATTCTGGTTGCTTAAAACCAGAAAGTCAAATTCGAGCAAAGAAGGTAAGATCATCGTCAGACTACGAACTTCGATTGTAGTCAGGCAGTTAAAAAACTGAAAGGAAAGGAGCCAAAAAAGTTCACAATGTTGTCATTAAAAAAAAAAAAAGATCTGTGGGGAAGGGGCCATAACATACACATCTGCTCTCAGTCTTAATATACGAGCGAAAAGTACAGGTACCTCCATAAAACAAAACATTGCCGGAAAATAAAGGGTTTATACATTTGTAAATGCAAGTCTCATTTTTTTATAACTAGCAAAAGCTGCAGAAATTAAAGAGAACCAGAAAACATACATTATATTATATACGCATTTATCGGATCCAGTTTCCTTGCTTTATTATGTAAAGTAACAATAAACAACTATTCATGTGCAGATCTCTTTGCCATAGAATTCAAAGCCTTTTCCAAGACCACCCTTAAATAGTTAATTCTCTTTTAAGATACATGATAACCCCAAGGGATCTTCTAAGTTTACACACAGATATACTGTAAGATCTTACCTGTTTTCTCCTACCTTTTGCTTTCTTGCTAACTTTGTACAAATCGCAATCGAATTTACGCGCCAACCAAGCTCCACCCCCTTACCGGTTATGATGTAATTGATAAATATGCATTAAGGCGGAGCTCTCGAGTTTTCTAGTGGGCATTATCCTATCCCTAGAGAGCCTAGTCTATGTGTGTATTTGGTGTAAAAGTAACAAAAATCCGCAGTTCAGTGTCGGAAATATACACATTTTACAGAGGCACGCACTCTTACAATCCATATCAAAGGGGAAGATAAGACATCTATATCATGCGACAAAATGGAGCAAGGAGAAGGCGGATCGGGAAGACATTAAGAAACCCGCGGAGAGATAGATACACACAAACTGAATGTCAGAATTAGGGAGACTGGACCGCAGGCATGAGATACCCGGGATAAATACACATGAAAAACAGCTAGACAGAAATCTTGCATACACATTAAAATAAATAACCCCTTTTCCCTTCATACTCTTGAATTGTCGACGTTTTATTTTGCCTTAGCTATTGCAAACAAGCTCAGAAAGCAGCTGCTAGAATAATCCTTGGGAAATGTAGATCTGGAACATAGTTCACCCGTTTTGTTTCAGCTTCACTGGATTTGCATAGAAAGACAATCAAATTGAATAATTTAGGGCTTTTACTAAGTTGGGTTAAAAATGTGCATGGGTTGCCTGTATGCTGAGTCCACTACTAGTGCGTTTTCCATTTTTAAAAATTAATGTCCACATGCTACTGTAATTTCCAAATTAGTGTGTGGTCATTAGCGCATGAGCCCCTATCGCCATGTATTTACTAGTTGGTAAGGGCTCCCACACTAACCATGTGCTCATCAGCGCACTGTGATGTATCTGCACTCAGTGGCATAGCAAGGGTGAGTAGGCACTCAAGGAGGTGACGCCCACACACCCTCCTCTCAGCCCCCCTCACCCCGCTTCTTCCACACCCCCACTCGACACTCGTGCCATCTCTTCCCACCCCTATACCTCTATATCTTCACTAGCGCGAGCAGCTTCTCTATCTGCTACTCATGCTGGCTTTCCCTCTGATGTCACTTCCTGGCCCCGCAACCCGGAAGTGATTTCAGAGGGAGCCAGGCCTGCGCAAGCAACAAGCTAGAGTAGTTGCTTACACTGGCAAAGATTTTAAAGAGGTATGGGGAGTGGGGAAGGGAGGACACAAGTGTAGCATGGGGGGGCTGGAGAGGTGCCCGCACCCCCACTGAGACAGCGCCCAGGGCGGTCCATCCCCCCTTACTATACCACTGTTGCACTAACTGATTACTGAAGGGCATGCCTACTTTCTGCCTCTAAACACGCCAAAAAAAAAAATCATTTTTTTTAGGTGTACTGTATATGAAGCTTGTGTCTATCCCATAACTACTGTGGGACACCTGGACATGTCCTGAAGTACTAAGCATGCTTACCACTAAACATGCTTACCACAGTTTAGTAAAATTATCCATTAGTTTCTCCTTTAATTGCTTCTACTTTGCAGGGACAGACTGATGGTAATCTGGGCCCCTGGGCAATTAGGGTCATGGCCCCCTCCCAATTACATCCATCATAATATTTGTAAAGCTCAATCCCCTTGGCGACTAGAGCCCTTCCATTCCTTCTACTACAACGTAATATGCATAAAACAATCCACTCCCACGCCTCCTTGGCTGCTCCCATGCTCTTTTCATTTTTTTAAAAAAAACCCTGCTTGTAGGGGGTTTCCCTGTCTCTGTCTTACTGCTGGTAATAAGAATGCTATCTAGGAATTCCCCCTACCTCCTTTTCAAAAAAGTATGGTAATGGGACCCTTGAACTAGAACACTTTCTTTATGACCAGTAGGAGGAAAGGGCTGGTGAATCACCCTGATGGTAATTTTTATGTAGGTGAGAGAAAGCCTGTATATGTAAAACTGTCTCCAGCTGACAAATGTCCGACTTAGGTCTGACTCATAGTTACGAACGGGGGTCCTGCTTCTTCCTTCCGCGTCCCAACGTGCCCCTCTTCCTTCTTTCTTTTTGTGTCCCAAGTTCATGCCTCCCTCCCATGTGTGTTTACCCATTCTGGCTGGCTCCCTCCTTCTCCTTCCTTCCAGCTGCACTTGTTTCTCTTCACAAAGTCGTGGGAGCGGCTCCTACATGCAGTCCGTGGCTGACCCAGAAGCCTTCCCTCTGACGTTAGCCAGATCAGCCACGGGCCACATGTAGGAGTTATTGCCTGTGGCTTTGTGCATATGAGGAAATGGAGAAAGAGGAGAATTGGGCATGGTGATGGGAGAGGAGTGAGGTAGAGATGCATGGGGAAGAGAGAGATGAGAGGGAGAAATTTTGGATGTAGTGGTGGAGAGGGAACAGTGGGATGGCTGGAAAGGGATTCAAGAGGGGCCTCAAGGAGGTGGGAAGAAAATTAAGATCAGACTTTGGGAGGGAAAAAGAAAGTTTTCCATTACTCTATGCTCA
This sequence comes from Geotrypetes seraphini, assembly GCF_902459505.1. Lineage (NCBI taxonomy): Eukaryota > Metazoa > Chordata > Amphibia > Gymnophiona > Dermophiidae > Geotrypetes > Geotrypetes seraphini. The sequence goes on along the minus strand of NC_047091.1, from coordinate 65,319,167 downwards.
GAGGGAAGGCTTCTGGGTCAGCCGCAGGCAACATGTAGGAAATGCTGCCCACAGCTTTGTGAAGAGAAACAAGTGCATAAGTGTAAACCTATCTTTTCTTTCTACTTAAACTACAGTACTTTATTTTGAATACTGTTTCTTTAATGTTTTATACACTTTGTACTGTACAGGAGAACATAAATGCACACAGATTCTCACATGATCCGAGTTACATACAAATTCAACTTAAGTCTGTTTCCCCTGCCAATCTCCCCAACCTTGCCTCTGACTCGCTCACCCCAGTCCCAATGCTTTATTGCAACACAAGATCCGCTTGCAACAAGATTCAAATTCTGAAGGACCTACTTGAAGATTCTGACCCTAGTTTCCTATGCATCACGGAATCATGGATTAAAAAAGATGACCTATTTACACAAAATGAACTCTGCTCCCATGGCTACCAAGGTCTCTTTTCACCTAGATCTAACCGTAAAGGAGGTGGCCTGGCAATTCTCTACAAATCCTTTTTCGATGTTCAGCTCCTCAAAAAGGGCTGCCACACCTCACTAGAATACATGCTTGCTTCCGTCAACGATGAACTTCACCCTCACCCACTGGGCATCCTGCTCCTATACCGCCCACCTACCCCTAACAACTCCTCCGAACTCGTCCTTGAGACTATAACAAACGCCTTCCTCAAGTTCCAAAGATTATTGATCATCGGAGACATCAATCTCCACCTAGACGACATCACCAGCAAGGATACGATTGAACTTATTAGCTTCCTCACCTCCCTTGGCCTCACCCCCCCTGCACCATCCCCAACCCACGAAAAGGGGCACACACTAGACCTCATTAGCTTCCTCGACCTTACCGCTCACAAGACGTCAATTGACGACACTCGCTGGGAACATGTTCCCTGGTCTGACCACTTCCTAGGGGCTTTCTGTCTCCCCATCTTTATGTCGCACCTTGGGACTCCACCCCGTACTTCTAACCCCATTACCTTCCGCAAAAAAATCACAAGCGACCTGTTCTGGTCTAAATTTCTCAATCTATTCTCCTCTGCCCCTAAGCCTGCAGATTCAGGTACTAATTGGCATAACTGGGTCGCTCTCTCCAAATCCACCTATCTTTCCCTCGCCCCCCTTTCCAATAAATCCATCTCCTATCCCCGCAAGGCCCCTTAGTTCCTCCCATATCACAGAGAGCTAAAACAGAAACGTCGAGCTCTGGAGCACATATGGAAAAAATCAAAATGTCCTATAGACAGACAGTCCTGGAGAGTCAATATCAAGCTGTACAATACAGCACTAAAAAAAGCAAGAAAGAACTTCTATGGTGACAAAATCTCCAGGTCCAACAATCAAAGCAGTACTCTATTCAACATCTGGCACTCCCTAACCTCCAAAAGAGACCCCACCTTGCTCCCCTCCTCTCCCTCAGCCGATGTTCTAGCAAAATTCTTCAACGATAAGGTTTCTTCCTTGAGATGCTCTTTCCCTCCTTCAGTCTCTTACAACTCTCTAGTGCCCACCGATTCCACTCCCACCCTAATGGTCTCCAACCCTATCCCAGCTGACAGATCCTGGACCATTTTTGAGCGCGTATCTGAATCCCTGGTCCTCAATCTCTGCCTCAAACTGAAATCCTGTAATTGCTCCTTGGACCCATTCCCCTCCTACCTATATTCCCGCTCAGGCTATTTCTTCTATCACCATTCTCATAAACTCCGCCCTTCAGTCGGGCCATTTCTCCCCAGAAATGGGTCATATCGCCTTGACCCCACTACTGAAAAAATCTGACCTTGACCCTTCCATACCATCCAGCTATCGCCCAATTGCAAATATCCCTCTCCTAACCAAGATGCTAGTCCATCATTTCTTCCCAACTCTCATCATACTTAGAGAGATTCTCTATTCTTTTACCCTATCAATATGGCTTTCGTCCTAACTTCAGCACCGAATCCCTACTGTCTTCCCTGATTTCAAGGGTTCAACAACTTCTCTCTTGAAACAAGTTTGCCGTCCTCCTACAATTTGACCTTTCCGCTGCTTTCGATGTTGTTCACCATGATATTCTTGTTTACCAACTCTCTGAGATAGATATCAACTCCACAGTCCTAGGTTGGTTCTCTAAATTCCTCCGCTCTTGTTCCTACATTGTTAACATGAATGGCACCTCATCCTCCCCCTGGAAACCGAATTGTGGAGTCCCGCAAGGCTCTCCACTATCCCCTATCCTTTTCAACATCTATATGTCCTCCCTAAAACTCCTCCACCTATCTCCCCTAGAAACAATTTACACTTATGCAGACGACATCCTCGTCCTCCTCGAGACCGATTCGAACCTCACCGACCTGTCTAAGAACATATCCTCTTGTATAATGAACCTACAATCCTGGGCCCACACTGTGCAAATGAAATTGAATGAGTCCAAAAGAAGACTTCTTTGGCTCGGTCCAAAACTAGATCACCTACCCACTTCCATCCCACTACCCTCTGGCTCCTCTCTGCAGCTTGAGTTCTCGAGCAAGGTCTTGGGCATCATCATTGATTCCACATTGTCCTTCAATGACCACCTCCAATCCTTGGTAAAAAAAATGCTTTTTCAGCCTTCACATGCTGAGGAAAGTTAGATCCTGCTTCCATCAAAAACATTTTACCCTCCTTGTCCAATCCATCATCCTCTCCAGATTGGACTATTGCAACTCTATCTACTTAAGCCTAACTAAGAAAAACCTCCACAGACTCCAACGGATTCAGAATGCCGCGGCCAAGCTCATCTTCGCTAAAAGTAAATTTGACCATGTCTCCCCGCTCCTGGCCAAGCTCCACTGGCTTCCGATAATCGCCAGGGTCCACTATAAATGCGCCTGTTTAACTTTCAAAATCCTATATGGTATCCTCCCTCCCTTTATCCCTCTTTCTTGGAATTCCTCAAACCCTAATACCACCAGATCCTCCCACAAATTAAAACTATCCTTCCCCTCGCTAAAAGGCATTTCCCACACAGGAAAGCTAGGGACCTCCCTCCACTTCAAAATCACTGAGCTCTGGAACAACCTTACCTCCCCTCTTCGGAACTTGAGCTCTCTCCAAGTTTTCCGCAAACATCTGAAAACCTGGCTTTTCTCAAAAAATGTAAGTCTCCCTCCAACTTAGGAATCAAGGAAACTCTTATATCTTGGCATCCCAAGTCCTCTAAATTTCTTCACACTTCTACCTCTGTTGTAGTTCCTTCCTATTTCTCCTACTGTAAACCGTGTCGAGCTCTACGAACGTGGAGATGATGCAGTATACAAACCTAAGGATTAGATTAGATTAGATTAAGAGCGGTTTTAAAAAGGAACTCATTCTTAACCCAGGGACTGCCTATAGTAACATTTAATGTTCTGAGCCGCAGTAGAAACCTGTACTGTGGCTTAGTAAAAGTGGGCCCAAAATTGGTAACTCCTTGCTTGTGGAAGAGTAGCTGTCCAACGATACTAAAAAGAGCTGTGGTGCGCCCCCCTACAGAAAAATAACTCCTTTGATAAGGACAAGCTTGAAAACTACGAACCAGTCTCCAACATTCCTTTCCTGGAAGGGGGTTCTGCCTCAATACTAGTGTTAATGGATTTCTCAGCAGCCTTCAACAATGTGGATCATTACATTACATTACATTAGAGATTTCTATTCCGCCATTACCTTGCGGTTCAAGGCGGATTACAAAAGATTTATGAAAGGGGGGTTACAATGGAAGAACATTTGTCATTACTAAAGTTGTAAAGAGTAGAACATTTGTCAGTATTTGAATGGTAAAAAGTGGAGAGGAATAGGTAGAAATTTAGGAAGAAACATAATATCATGCTTACAAGACTGGGGGAAAAAGGTATCTGTGGCCCAGTATTTACGGTTCATACAGCAATTAAATGATTTACTTTATTTATTTATTTATTATTTTTCTTCTTATCTTTGTATCATGATTATTTGGTGTTTTTTTTATTTTTAAATTGATGTACACCGCACTGATGTTATAATTGAAGAGCGGTATATAAATACAAATAAACATAACATTTATCAGGCACAACAATCCGTTCTGTTCAACAACAGCATATCATTACCTTGGGCGCTGAACTGTGGGTACCACAGGAGTTTATACTGTCTCCAGTCGCAGACTGTAGTGCAAGTCTGGTCTTTATTCAAGGACACAGTGAGTGAGGCACAAAATTTGTATATTCCCAGATTTAGAAAAAGGTGAAAAAAGAGCCGAACAAAAGACTTGGCATGGATAACTAAAGAAGTGAAGAAAGCGATAGGAGACAAGAAACATTCATTCCGGAAATGGAAAAAGGTTAAAACCGGGGAGAACTGGAAAGAGCACAGGAAGCATCAAAAAGAATGTCACCTCGTGGTTAGAAGGGCAAAAAGAGAATATGAAGAGAGGCTAGCCAGGAAAGCAGCCGGCAAGGGAGGAGGTGGGACCGCTGGATGACAGAGATAGGAAAGGAGTGGTGAAGGAGGGAAAAGAAGTGGCAGATAAACTAAACATGTTTTTTTTGTCAGTATCTACAAAAGAGGACACATCCAATGTGCCGGAGCCTGAAAAAATCTTCAAAGTTGATCAAGCAGAAAAGATTAAAAACTGACAAATCTCCAGGACCGGACGGAATCCACCCTAGGGTATTGAAAGAACTAAAGGAGGAAATAGCAGAACCACTACAGCAGGTTTGTAATCTATCCCTGAAAACAGGCTTGATCCCGGAGGATTGGAAGATAGCTAATGTTACGCCCATCTTTAAAAAAGGATTGAGAGGTGACCCGAGGAACTACAGACCTGTAAGTTTGACTTCGGTTCCAGGGAAGATGGCAGAAGCGCTGATAAAAGACAGCATCTACGAGCATCTAGAAAGGAATAAACTGATGAAAACAAGCCAACATGGCTTCTGCAAGGGAAGATCGTGCCTAACGAACTTATTGCACTTCTTCGAAGGAATTAACAAACAGATGGACAAAGGGGACCCCATAGACATCGTATACTTAGATTTCCAGAAAGCCTTTGACAAGGTACCTCATGAACGCCTACTACGGAAACTGAAGAACCATGAGGTGGAAGAAGACGTACATAGATGGATTAAAAATTGGTTGGCAGGTAGAAAGCAAAGGGTAGGAGTGAAGGGTCACTACTCGGACTGGAGGAGGGTCACTAGTGGTGTTCCGCAGGGGTCGGTACTCGGACCGCTGCTGTTCAATGTATTTATAAATGATCTAGAAACAGGGACGAAGTGCGAAGTAATAAAATACGCAGATGACATCAAACTATTTATGGAGTTAGGACTAAAGAGCACTGCGAAGATTTAGAAAGGGACCTGAACAAACTAGGAATGGGCGACGAGATGGCAGATGAAGTTTAATGTAGAGAAATGTAAAGTCTTGCATGTAGGAAACAGAAACCCGAAGTACAGCTATACGATGGGAGGGCTGGTAATGGGTGAAAGTACCCAAGAAAAGGACTTGAGGGTAATAGTGGACAACAGAATGAAGCCATCGGCACAGTGCGCAGCGGCCTCTAAGGCGAATAGAATGCTGGGTACTATCAAGAAAGGTATTACAACCAGAACGAAAGAAGTTATCCTGCCGTTGTATCGGGCGATGGTGCGTCCGCATCTGGAGTACTGCGCCCAATATTGGTCACCGTACCTTAAGAAGGATAAGGCGATACTCGAGAGGGTTCAGAAAAGAGCGATATGATTGATAAAAGGTATGGAAAACCTTTCTTATGCTGAAAGATTAGAGAAACTGGGGCTCTTTTCCCTGGAGAAACGGAGACTTAGAGGGGACATGATAGAGACTTACAAGATCATGAAGGGCATGGAGAAAGTGGAGAGGGACATATTCTTCAAATGTTCGAAAACTAAAAGAATGAGAGGGCATTCGGAAAAATTAAGAGGAGACAGATTCAAAACCAATGCTGGGAAGTTCTTCTTCACCCAAAGGGTGGTGGACACTTGGAATGCACTTCCAGAGGGTGTGATAGGACAGAGTACGGTTTTGAGGTTCAAGAAGGGATTAGATAATTTCCTGAAGGAAAAGGGGATAGAAGGGTATAGATAGAGGATTACTATACATATCCTGGACCTGATGGGCTGCCACGTGAGCAGACTGCTGGGCGAGATGGACCTCTGGTCTGACCCAGCAGAGGCACTACTTATGTTCTCAAGTCTCTGACTGAGCTGCTTTGGTCAATAGGCACAAAATTCTATGTAGGCCGATAATATGCAACCACTCATACCCATTGAACCAGGTCTACCCACACCTTTGCGTAAATTGGCCTGTTTAATTGTATCTCAGGAATTGTCAAACAACAACAAACTGCCTGAACTCATGCAAAACAGAGATTCTATGGATTCCTAACACAAGGGGACAAATACCTGACTTCAAAATATCTGCTGGGAAGTATGAACTCCCCCTAAAATAATAGGATGCTGCTAGTCTCATCGCTCACTCTGATCCCGCAAATTCAAAAACCTTTAAAAATTGTCTCTATCATCTACAGCAGCTACAAAATCTCTCTCCATATATTAAAAAGGCAAGTCTGACCATAGTGGTCCATGCCACAATAACATCATGACTAGACGACTATAAGAGTTGCATCAACTCTAACTAATTAAGAAGGCTGCAAGTGGTGACACCACATTACACCCTTCCTGCAAAAACTACACTGGCTACCAGTAACTTTCAAGGCTAAATTAAAAACTCTTTGATTTTCAAGATCCTCAGACAAAGTAGGCCAGAATACTTTACAGGGGTAGGGAACTCCGGTCCTCGAGAGCCGTATTCCAGTTGGGTATTCAGGATTTCCCCAATGAATATGCATGAGATCTATTTGAATGCACTGCTTTCAATACATATTCATTGGGGAAATCCTGAAAACCCGACTGGAATACGGCTCTCGAGGACCGGAGTTCCCTACCCCTGAGTTAACCTCTTTGAGACCTCTGAGGTTTGTACCCTCATCAGAAGAAATTGTATGATGTGATACCCGCCAGCGAGCTTTCTCAGGAGTAGCCCCCACTCTCTGGAATGTACTCCCAGAAGGGCTACGTCTAACCCCAGACTACCTCTACTTCAGGAAGCAGCTGAAAGCATGGCTCTTCATCCAAGCCTTTAACACATAGGATGATTGACTATACACTCATCCTACACCAGGGCTAGCTTGCTACACACACTGTAACTAAATAAGTTCCTTATTTCTTGTTTAACTATATAATCAACTTTCCTTGAGTTTAGCCTTCCATCTGTTTATCCCAACGATTTCTGTACCACTCAACTTGTCCCTATCTAATAATTGTACTTGATCCCTCAGTTATAGGATAAGCTGTACTGCAGATAAAGCATTAGCGCCATATCTATGTTATTTAAATTTCTGATTTGTACTTATTAGTTGTTTTGTAAGTATTATATTGACATTGTATTATTCTCTCTTATTTGAATTTCAGTGCTGTTATAACTATCCCCCCCTCCCCCTTTCAGCGGTTTTTAGTGCAGGTTGGCACGCTGAATGCTCTGTACTGCTCCCGAATCTCATAAGAACTCTATGAGCATCGGGAGCAGCATGGAGCATTCAGCATGCTGGTCTGCGCTAAAAACCGCTATTGCGGTTTTGTAAAAAGGGGGAGGGGGTTATATTTTTTAACTGTTTCATGATAGTTCTATTATTAAGCTTCAATTTGCTGATTTTGAGTTTACCTCATTCATTGTATTTGTTTATATGTGATCTTTTTTTACCACTGTTATGCTGTTAACAAAATTGTAAGTTTCATGTTGAATTGTACCTGCTGCAAAAAAAAAAAAAAAAACAGGGGAAACAAAACCACAAACACAAATAGACAAAATAAGGAGTGGAATTGTCCTAAAACAGGGGTGTCCAATGTCGGTCCTCGAGGGCCGCAGTCCAGTCGGGTTTTCAAGATTTCCCCAATGAATATTCATGAGATCTATTTGCATGCACTGCTTTCATTGTATGCTAATAGATCTCATGCATATTCATTGGGGAAATCCTGAAAACCCGACTAGATTGCGGCCCTCGAGGACCGACATTAGACACCCCTGTCTTAAAAGGACTGGTGAACAAAAGCTGTTATAAAAAATCCTTTAATTCATCCAATGGTTCAAATATAATTTACTTTAAGGGAGTGCGAGGAGACAGAAATTAAATTTGGATTTGCTTTAGTGGGGGGAGGGAAGAGGTAGACAGTACATCTTTGGCCCACCCACTTTGGTCTCAGGCCCACCCTAAATCAGCTGCCTGGGTCTTGCTCTACTGCCTCTCAGCTCCAGTGAGATCAACTTTTCAGTTTCAAGTCTTCTTTGCTTTTGTTTCTGTGGCTCTCAGCCCTGACACCTTTTTCTCTCTCTCTCTGCATTCTTCAGTTTCTCCCTTCAGCTCCAGGATGTGTGTAAGCATGTGACATCCTCCAACTGCCTATGTCTTACACTTTAATGTGTGTGACTTAATATCTCAAATAGAGGTAGCGGGGATAGGAAAACCAATTCTACATTAGCACCTGCAACATATGTTTGTGTGTGGGGTGGCTTCCCCTCATATTCACTTCAATCTATGCCTTTTAAAGTAAGTTTTATTTCTCTTGTAGATATTATAATAGGGACATGGTAGATTTTCATGCCAATAAAATTATACAAAATAAACTACAAATAAACACACCAATATTTTATATTAGATTATTATTCTTGGCGGAATTCTGCATGACTGCACAGTTGTGCAGAATTCCCCTTTTCCTGTGCAGAATCTCCTTCAATGACAGTTTCAGCTTCAACAGGTCATGGTATTGACAATGATTCTCATATGCTGCCTGCCGCTAACCTGGAAGCTTCTCTGCGGCAGAGGAGAGACTTCCGAGTTAGCGGCTGGCAGCGTGTGGGAATCGCTTCTGAAGATGCAACCCGCTGAAGCAAGTCTTACTTAGGAAGAGGGGAGAGGAGGAAGGAAAGATGCTGGCACAAAGGAAGGGGAGGAGTGAAAGGAAGGAAAGCAGAGGGAGGGTGAGAGGAAAGAAAGATGCTGACACAGGGGGGAGATGTGAGAGAAAGGAAAGATACTGGCATGGGGAGGGAAGGGAGACGTATGGTGAGGGTGAAATGCACATGATAATGGAGGAGAGGAAGGGGGATATGATGCATGAAGGGGGATAGAGAGGTTTGACTCAGGTCACAAGGCAGGGGGAGAGAGAGATGGTGGACAGTGGGAAAGAAATAGAAATGTTGGATATGGCAGTGGAAGGGAGGAAGGGAGAGAATGTTGGCCAAATTTGGAAATGTGATGATAGGAGTTCATTCAGGAAACTGCTGAAAAAGCACAGTTATTTACCGTAACAGGTGTTATCCAGGGACAGCAGGCAGATATTCTCTACATGTGGGTGACGTCATCCACGGAGCCCCGTCACGGACAGCTTTTCAAGCAAACTTGATTAAAGATCTCAAAGTTTGCTAGTGCTGCCCACGCATGAGTGCTTTCCTGCTCCACTAGAGGGTGCATCCTCTCCTCGTGGTCTTCAGTTCAGATAGCTAGCAAAGAAGCCAACCTCGGGGAGGTGGGAGGGTTGCAAGAATATCTGCCTGCTGTCCCTGGATAACACCTATTATCCCAGGACAAGCAGGCAGCATATTCTCACATGTGGGTGACGTCATCTACGGAGCCCCAACGCAGACAGCTTTTCAAGCAAACTTGATTGAAGTTTCAAGCTTGCTATGCTGCACCACGCATGTGCATGCCTTCTCCCTCCACTAGAGGGCGCATCCCCACCTTGTGGTCCTCAGTTCTGTTTTTTCCGCGGAGCCAGAAACCCTGTTGTGTTTTTGCTCCGTGCTAGTTGCCTTCTGTCACCGCGGCTGAGTTCTTTTTCTTAGTCGCTGTGTGTTATATTGTTTTCCCTTCATCGCGTAGTGATTTCCGTCAAAAAAAAAACAAACCTTTTCTTCCAGGCGCCGGGGGCTCCCGGTTGCCGCGGCCGCGGGACCTCGCTCGTTCGCGGCCTTGTTTGCTGTTCATGTCCTGACCCTTGTCGGGCTTTAAGAAGTGCACCCGGTGCGATCGGTTGCTTTCCATCACCGATCCCCACCGGTGGTGCCTTGTCTGCCTGGGTGCGGATCACCCGACGGACTCTTGCACTAGGTGTTCCACCTTCCAGCCGAGAGCGCTCCGCCACTGACGTGCACGCATGGCGGAGCTCTTCATCGTGGAACCCGCGGCGGGGAAGGCCTCGACGTCGGCCCCGGCCTTGACCTCGGCCTCGGTACCCTCGACCTCGCCGCAGATGTCTTCCTCCTCAAAGCCTTCGTCCTCGGCACCGAAGTCGGCACCAGGTAAGTCCCCACTTCCTTCCTCTGCACCAGGGTCCTCGAAGAAGCCGTCCTCGGGTTCCTCTACGGGGGCGGGTGGGTCGTCCTCAGCCCCGCCCCAGATGTTGAAGTCGGGTGCTCCTCGGGAATACTCCCTGCCGAAGTCGCCCTCTATGGAGCACCCACCGGCACCGGACATGCCGTCCATGATGGCCATTCCTGTGTTCCAGGACATGCTCCAAGCGCTTATCTCCTCGGAGCTGTCCTGCGCCCTGGCCCACTTACAGACGTCCTCGGCCCCGGTGGTTACTCCTGCCTCGGCCCCGGCCTTAGCCTCGGTCTCGGCTACTGACCAGCCTGAACGTAGCGTCCGACCTCGGGACATGGTGCGCCGAGTTCGTCGGATTTCTTCCTCCGATTGCACGTCGGGGACCTCCCGCGGGTCCTCGCCCTCGTGTCGGCCTCGGGCGAAGCGCCGGTCCCGGAAGTCCAAGCGCCCTCGTGGGTCGCCTCGGAGGCGGGGTCGCTCCTCGCCGGCCCGGGAGGTCGAGGCTCTGGGGGTGTCGGAGCTCAGCCTGACCGATCTGAGGCTGTTCCGTTCACCTGCAGGGAAGGGGTCGAGGGATTCCTCCCCGCGGCGGCGGAAGGTCTCGGTGCCACGTACCCCGGGGACTTCCCCGAGGGGCTCCTCGGGGCTTCGGAGGTCTCCGACCCCTACGCGGTCCCTCGATGCGGCTTCTTGGGGGTCGGAGGCTGGCACGGTTCGTGAGCCCAGATACTCACGCGAGGCTTCATCGTCATTCTCGGCGGCGCAGGGCTCTCGCTTTCCTTCCCCTCCCTCGCGGCCCTCCTCATTTTCGAGGTTTGTGGTGGATATGGGGAAGGCTTTGGACCTGGACTTTTTAACGGGGTCCCAGTATTCCAAATAATTTTTGGAGGAGCAGGATTTGCCCTCCCCTCCGCGGGAGTCTCCATGCCTGCCCTTGAACAAGGTTCTGCAGCAGACCTTCTTGCGGAATTTGGATTCCCCCTACGCGGTGACGGCTGTCCCCTCAAAGATGGAATCCAAATACCGCACAGTCCCTTGTAAGGGTTTTGAGAAGGCTCAGTTGTCCCACCAGTCTTTGCTTGTGGAGTCTTCTCTTAAGAAATCCCAGCCTTCTCGGGTGTCCGCGGCGGTTCCACCAGGGCGTGAGGGGCGCACCCTGGATAAGTTCGGGCGACGCCTCTACCAAAATTCCATGATGGCGAATAGGGTACTTAACTATGCGTTTACATTCACCTCGTACCTTCGGCATCTGGTCAAGTCCATGCCCCGTTATCATGGGGTCATGCCCGAATCCCATAGGGGAGACTTTGGCAAGCTCATGGATTCTTTGTCACAGCTGCGCCTTTTCCTTTTCCATGCCACCTACGACGCCTTCGAATTGACCTCTAGGGTCTCTGCGTTTGCGGTGGCGATGCGCCGCCTGGCGTGGTTGTGTATTGTAGATATGGACCCCAATCTGCAGGAGCGCCTGGCAAATTTGCCCTGCGTGGGCTCGGAGCTTTTCGATGAGTCCCTGGAGGCGGCTACTAAACGCCTCTCCGAACATGAGCGCTCCTTCGCCTCCCTTGTGCGCCCCAAGGTGAAGTCGTCTGCTCTGAAACCTTACCGTCCTCCACCTCGGCGCTATCCACAGAAGACCACGCTGGCTTTCTCCAGGCCCCCGCCCAGGCGACCACCTCAGCAGGCCGGGGCTCAGCAGCAGAAGCCTCAGGCGCAAGGGGCGTCTAAGCCTGCGCCGTCTTTTTGACGCCCTGAGCGGATGGGGACGGGCCCCCTCCATGCTGTCGTCGACCCCGTTGCCCATCAGGGGTCGGTTGAGGGCATTTCACCCCGCCTGGACTCTCATCACCTCCGATGCTTGGGTTCTCCGAGTCATCTCGGAGGGTTACTCCCTCAACTTCAGAGAAATCCTGCCGGACAGTCCGCCCAGTGCGTGTCCTTCCAACCGGGCACAACTCCCCCTTCTCCTCTTGGAGGCCAGGGCCTTGTTGGGTCTTCGGGTTGTGGAGCGGGTGCCCCCCGACCAGCGGGGGAGGGGTTTTTACTCCCGTTATTTTCTGGTCCCGAAAAAGACCGGGGACTTGCGCCCCATTCTGGACCTCCAGAGGCTCAACAAGTTCCTTGTCCGGGAGAAGTTCCGTATGCTATCTCTATCGGTCCTGTACCCTCTGCTAGATGAAGGGGACTGGATGTGCTCCCTGGACCTGAAGGAAGCTTATACCCATGTTCTGGTGCATCCTGCCTTCCGCAAGTTCCAGGTGGGGGAGTTGCACCTTCAATACCGGGTCCTCCCCTATGGCTTCGTCCCCTCGAGTCTTCACGAAGTGTATGGTGGTAGTCGCGGCGGCCCTGCAATCCCAGGGTCTGCAGGTCTTTCTCTACCTGGACGATTGGCTGATCAAAGCTCCGTCCAGGGAGGGGGTTATCTTAGCGACCCGACAGACTATCATCTTCCTTCAGCGTCTGGGGGTCGAAGTGAACTTTCCCAAGTCTCAATTGTGCCCTGCGCAATCCCTTCAGTTCATCGGGGCCGTGCTGGACACGGTTCGCCTCCGGTCATTCCTCCCTCCCCCGCGGTTGGAAGCCCTTCTTCGCCTCAGTCTCCAGGTCTCGCTGCTGCCCTCAGTATCGGCGCAGCGACTGATGATTCTGCTGGGCCACATGGCATCTACAGTTCATGTCACGCCATTTGCCCGCTTGCACCTGAGGCTTCCTCAGTGGACGTTGGCCTCACAATGGCATCAGGACCGGGACCCGGTCTCCTCCCCGGTGACAGTGACTCCCTCTTTGAGACGCTCGCTCCGTTGGTGGACCAACTCTTCCAATCTTTCCAGGGGTTTGCTCTTTCTCGCCCCTCCGCATCGCAAGGTCCTGACCACGGACTCTTCGGAGTACGCTTGGGGGGGCTCATCTCGACGGTCTGCGGACTCAAGGACTGTGGTCGGCGGAGGACCGTCTGTGTCACATCAACGTCTTGGAGCTTCGTGCCATTTTTCTGGCTGCTCGGGCTTTCTGCCATCTGCTGCACGATCAGGTAGTCCTAGTGCGGACGGACAACCAGGTGGCAATGTACTATGTGAACAAGCAAGGGGAGACGGGCTCTTGGTCTCTGTGCCAGGAGGCCCTTCGCCTCTGGGAGTGGGCGGTCTCTCAGAACATCTTCCTTCGGGCGGTTTATATTCAGGGAGAGCGGAACTGTCTGGCGGACAAACTCAGTCGCCTCCTGCAGCCGCACGAATGGTCGCTCAACTCCCGAGTCCTGCACGAGATCTTCGACTGTTGGGGGACTCCTCAGGTGGATCTGTTTGCCTCTCCGGAGACTCACAAGCTCCCTCTCTATTGTTCTCGGATGTACTCCCCGGATCGTCTCGAGACCGATGCCTTTCTTCTCGACTGGGGAGGGAGGTTCCTTTATGCGTTCCCTCCTTTCCCTCTGATCTTGAGAACGTTGGTACATCTCAAATCCACCAGAGCCACTATGATTCTCATTGCGCCTCGTTGGCCTCGTCAGCCCTGGTTCTCCCTGCTTCTTCAACTCAGTGTCAGGGAGCCTCTGCTTCTGCCTGTTTTTCCCTCTCTGCTGTCTCAGAGTCGGGGTTCGCTGTTGCATCCCAATCTTCAGTCCTTACATCTGACGGCTTGGTTCCTTTCCCCCTGACTTCGGTTCCTATTTCTCAGTCTGTCAAGGAGGTTTTGGAAGCTTCGCGCAAGGTCTCGACTCGGCTTTGCTATTCCCAGAAGTGGACCAGATTTTCATCCTGGTGTTCCTCGCATCAGCTGGATCCGAGCTCGGTTCCGGTGGCTTCGGTCCTGGAATATTTGTTTCATTTATCCCAGTCTGGTCTGAAGACAACTTCCATTTGGGTGCATATCAGTGCTATTGCTGCTTTCCATCGGCATCTCGAGGGTAGGTCTCTCTCCCTTCATCCTCTGGTTACTCGTTTCATGAGGGGTCTTTTGAACGTTCATCCTCCTCTAAAGCCTCCTCCTGTGGTTTGGGATCTTAACGTGGTTCTGGCTCAACTGATGAAGCCTCCGTTTGAGCCTATGGACAAATCTCATCTCAAGTTCCTCACTTGGAAGGTGATCTTCCTACTAGCGCTCACTTCCGTTCGGCGGATTAGTGAGCTGCAGGCTTTGGTTGCGGATCCACCTTTTACTGTGTTCCATCATGACAAGGTGGTTCTCCGCACCCATCCTAAGTTTTTGTCTAAGGTTGTGTCTGATTTCCACCTCAATCAGTCCATTGTTCTTCCGGTGTTTTTTCCGAAGCCCCACTCTCATCCCGACAAGGTGGCGCTTCACACTCTTGACTGTAAGAGGGCGTTGGCTTTTTATCTTCAATGCACTCAGTCTCATTGGAGGGTTCCTCAATTGTTTTTGTCCTTCGACCCTAATCGGTTGGGATGTCCTGTTTCCAAGCGCACCTTGTCCAACTGGTTGGCTGCTTGTATTTCTTTTTGCTACGCTCAGGCTGGTCTCTCGCTCCATGGTCGAGTCACGGGACATAAGGTCCGGGCTATGGCAGCTTCTGTTGCTTTCCTCCGGTCTACACCTGTTGAGGACATCTGTAAGGCTGCCACTTGGTCTTCGGTTCATACTTTCACCTCCCATTACTGTCTGGATACTTTGTCCAGGAGCGACGGCCGGTTTGGCCAGTCGGTTTTGCGTAACCTGTTTTCCTAAATTGCCATTCTCCCACCTGCCCTTTTTTGGTTGGCTTGGAGGTCACCCACATGTGAGAATATGCTGCCTGCTTGTCCTGGGATAAAGCACAGTTACTTACCGTAACAGGTGTTATCCAGGGACAGCAGGCAGATATTCTCACAACCCGCCCTTCTCCCCGGGGATGGCTTCCTTGCTGGCTATGGAACTGAGGACCACGAGGTGGGGATGCGCCCTCTAGTGGAGGGAGAAGGCATGCACATGCGTGGTGAAGCATAGCAAGCTTGAAACTTCAATCAAGTTTGCTTGAAAAGCTGTCCGCGTTGGGGCTACGTAGATGACGTCACCCACATGTGAGAATATCTGCCTGCTGTCCCTGGATAACACCTGTTACGGTAAGTAACTGTGCTTTACGGTAAGTAACTGTGCTTTATCCCAGGACAAGCAGGCAGCATATTCTCTACATGTGGGTGACCTCCAAGCTAACCAAAAAAGGGACGGAGGGAAAGTTGGCAATTTATGAAAACAGATTACGCAAAACCGACTGGCCAAACTGGCTGTCGCGCCTGGAAAAGGCGTCCAGACAGTAGTGAGAGGTGGAGATATGAACCGAAAACCAAGTGGTAGCCTTGCAGATCTCCTCAATAGGCGTGGACCTGAGGAAAGCGACAGACATCGCAATTGCTCAGACTCTGTGTCCCGTGACCCGACCTTGTAGCGAGAGACCAGCCTGAGTGTAGCAAAAGGAAATACAAGCAGCCGACCAGTTGGACAAGGTGCGCTTGGAAACAGGACGGCCCAACTGATTAGGATCAAAAGAGATGAAAAGTTGAGGCGCCGTCCGATGAGATTCGGTGCGTCGCAGGTAAAAGGCTAACGCCCTCTTACAGTCAAGCGTGTGGAGCGCCACATCAGCAGGATGAGAGTGGGGCTTTGGAAAAAACACTGGAAGAACAATGGACTGGTTGAGGTGGAAATCCGAAACCACCTTAGGCAAGAACTTAGGATGAGTGTGAAGGACCACCTTGTCATGATGAAATACAGTACAAGGTGGATCCGCAACCAGAGCATGCAGCTCACTGACTCTGCGGGCAGACGTGAGAGCAACTAAGAAAACCACCTTCCAAGTGAGAAACTTCAGAAGAGTCTTATCAATGGGCTCAAACGGAGATTTCATCAATTGAACCAGAACCACATTAAGGTCCCAAACCACCGAAGGAGGCTTAAGAGGAGGATTAACATTGAAAGGTCCTTCATAAAGCGGGAAACCACCGGATGAACAGAGAGCGGTTTCCCATCCAGCGATTGATGAAAGGCAGCAATCGCGCTGAGGTGGACTTGAATAGAGGTCGATTTGAGGCCAGACCGAGACAAGTGGAACAGATAATCCAGCACCGATGACAAGGAGGCCGAGGGCGGATCTATGCGGCGTTCCGCACACCACGCCGCAAATCTAGTCCATTTCTGAGAATAGCATTGACGAGTGGAGCTCTTCCGAGAGGCCTCTAGAACGTCCCTCACCGACTGAGAGAACCCTAAGGAGGGAGGCACGTGGAAAGGAACCAAGCTGTCAAGTGGAGCGACCGCAGATTGGGATGCAACAGTGAACCCCGACTGAGACAGCAGAGAAGGAAAACCTGGTAGTAGCAGAGGCTCCCTGACACTGAGCTGGAGGAGTAGGGAGAACCACGGTTGCCGGGGCCACCGAGGAGCAATCAAGATCATGGTGGCATGGACTGACTTGAGGTACACAAGCGTCCTGAGGATCAGAGGAAAGGGAGGGAACGCATAGAGGAACCTGCCCGTCCAATCGAGAAGGTAAGCATCCGCCTCGAGACGATCTGGGGACTACATCCTTGAGCAAAATCGAGGCAACTTGTGATTGTGGGGCGAAGCAAACAGGTCTACCTGTGGCGTTCCCCACCGAACAAAAACCTGCTGCAGAGTCTGAGAATGGAGCGACCATTCGTGCGGCTGAAGGAGACGGCTCAACTTGTCCGCCAGACAATTCCGCTTGCCCTGGATATACACCGCCCGAAGGAAGATGTTGTGGCGCAGCGCCCACTGCCAAAGACGAAGGGCTTCCTTGCAAAGCGACAGGGAACCCGTGCCCCCCTGCTTGTTCACGTAATACATCACCACCTGGTTGTCCGTACGCACCAGGACAATGGAATTCTGCAGCAAATGACGAAAAGCTACCACAGCGTTGTAAATGGCCCGGAGCTCCAGCAGGTTGATGTGGCAGCGACGGTCCACACTCGACCAAGGACCTTGAGTCCGAAGGGCATTGAGGTGCGCCCCCCAAGCGTACGCCGAGGAGTCCATCGTCAGAACCTTCTGATGCGGAGGTACGAGAAAGAGCAAACCTCTGGACAGATTAGCAGAGCTGGCCCACCAACGGAGCGAGCGTCGCAAGGAGGGAGTCACCGCAATGTGCTGAGAAGTGTGATCCCGATCCTGTCGCCACTGAGACGCCAGAGTCCACTGAGGAACCTGAAGATGTAACCGGGGAAACGGTGTGATGTGAACGGTGGAGGCCATGTGCCCCAAGAGAACCATCAACTGCCTGGCCGAGACCGAATCCTGCTGAGACACCAGCTGACTCAGCCGCAGGAGGACCGCTTGCTGAGGCGGAGGTAGAAACGACCTGAGCCGGACTGTGTCGAGCACAGCCCCGATAAACTGCAGAGACTGAGAGGGGCACAACTGAGACTTGGGGAAATTGATCTCGAACCCCAGATACTGAAGGAAGATAATAGTCTGACAGGTTGCTGAAATAACCCCCTCCCTCGATGGGGCTTTGATAAGCCAATCGTCGAGGTATGGGAAAACCTGAAGGCCCTGCGACCACAGGGCCACCGCTACCACCACGAGGCACTTTGTAAAGACCCATGGAGACGAAGCAAGCCCGAATGGGAGGACCCGATACTGCAAGTGGAGGCTTCCCACCTGAAAGTGGAGAAACCGCCGAGAAGCCGGATGTATCAGGATGTGAGTTTAGGCTTCCTTCAGGTCCAGGAAACACAAGAAGCCGGATGTATCAGGATGTGAGTTTAGGCTTCCTTCAGGTCCAGGAAACACAACCAGTCCCCCTCATCCATCAAGGGATACAATATGGGAAGCGAAAGCATGCAGAACTTCTCCCGAACCAGGAACTTGTTCAGGTTCCGCAAATCCAGAATGGGATGCAGTTCCCCAGTCTTTTTGGGTACCAGGAAGTACCGAGAATAAACCCCGGAGCCCCGTTGGCAAGAGGGAACCTCTTCCACAGCCTGCAGGTAAAGGAGGGCCCACGCTTCCAAAAGTAGTAAAGGAAGTTGCGTCCTGTCGGAAAGAGACTCTCCGGGAGGGCTGTCTGGAGGCAAAGCCTGAAAGTTGAGGGAGTATCCCTCCCGAATAACGGAGAGGATCCAAGAATCCGCAGTGATCTCTGCCCAACGGTGATAAAAGGCGTGGAGATGTCCCCCAATGGGCAGAGGGGGAACCTCCAAGGCAGAAGGGGCCGGCCCCCTCCCGCCGAGCCAGTCAAAAGGATGGCGGCTGTTTAGGTGCAGTAGGGGTCTGAGGCTTAGGCGGAGCCCTCTGCTGCTGGGGACGCCGAGGCAGAGGATGAGAAAACGCCGCTGTGGACTTCTGCGGATACCACCGGGGAGGCAGCCTGTAGGACTTGGGCGGAGCGGGTTTCGCCTTAGCCCGGACCAAGGAAGCAAAGGAGCATTCGTGTTCCGAGAGGCGCTTCGTGGCAGCCTCGATGGAATCATCGAACAGCTCATTCCCTAAGCACGGAAGATTGGCCAACCGGTCTTGCAGGTTGGGGTCCATGTCGACAATGCGGAGCCACACCAGATGACGCATGGCCACCGCGAAGGCCGAGACCCTAGACGACAGCTCAAACGCGTCATAAGAGGCCTGAAACATGTACAGCCGAAGCTGCGACAGCGTATCCACAAGCCGGCAAAACTCTGCACGGTGCGCAGAAGGCAAAGCGTCCTCGAAAGATGGCAGGGTTTTGATGCACCACTTGAGATAAAACGTAAAGATAAAGTTATAATTCAGGACTTGGTTCGCTATCAAGGAGTTCTGATACAGGCGCTTCCCGAACTTATCCATTGTTCTGTCCTCCTGGCCAGGTGGGACAGCGGCATGGACCTTGGATGGGTGAGACTTTTTAAGGGTAGACTCCACCACCGAACCCTTTGCATGGCACCGTCCAGTACCGAGACTCCATTTTGGAGGGAATAGCCGGAATAGCATAGGGCGTCTCCAGATTGTGAAAGAAGGTCTGCTGCAAGACCGGATTCAGAGGCAACCGGAGGGATTCCCTAGAGGGTATGGGAGCTCCATCTCCTCCAAAAACTCCTTGGTATACCTGGAATTGGACTGAAGGTCCAGGTGCAAGGCCTTCCCCATATCCTGCACAAACCTAGTGAAGGAAGAGGGCCTGCTCTCAAGAGTGCTCCCCAGGGGGAGTGGTGGAACGAGACCGCAGGGCAGCCGAAAAGGAGGGGGAAGCCTCCTTAGAATATTGCGGGGGTACTTCCGTATCCACCAGCATGGATACCGAGGAAGCCCCGCTGAAAGAACGAGGAGGCATCGACGAGAGCTTGCGCCTCGAAGTCCCTGGAGGGGATGATCGCGAGGCATGGACCTTCGAGGTCCGAGGACAGCACCCCGGAGAACCCTGGCCCGAAGACAAGCCTCGGGAAACCGAGGCAGGGTCTCCCGAAGTAGGCTCCTCCCGGATCGGGGAGTCCAACCAGACCGGTGACCTCAACAAACTCGGGTTGGACAGAGTGAGGTCCGAGGTCTCAATGGAGCCCGTAGAGCGAGGACCCGGGGACCTGCCCCTCCTCATGGGGGAGTCCCATGGACGTTTCGCAAAGCACCTCAACCGGTGCCTCGACCGAGGCCGCTCGAGGGAGAAACGTGCCTCGATGGAAGAGGCGAGGAATCCGACGAAGACAGACGCTGAGATCGACGTGCCTTGCCTCGAGAAGTCTCGATGCGACACTCAGGCTGGTCCATCGCTCGCGAGGTCGAGGCCAGAGCAAGCTGCGCCAACGCCGAGTAGAGCTCCGAGGTGATGATAGCCTTCAGTACCTCCTCAAACATCGGCACCGTGACCATATTCGGCCAGGCAGGTGCAGCAGTGCGTTCCACTGAGGGCGACCTCAAGGATGAGTATTCCCGTGTGGTGGAAGCATGCTTGGAGGGTTTAGAGGATGGTCTCGTCGAGGCCGGCGGGACTACACTCACCACCTGGATGGCCAGAGACTCCGAGGAAGGCTTCTTCGGTAGCAGATCTGAACCTGAAGGAGGAAGAGGGGACTTACCTGGAGCCGAGGTCTTCGAGGTCGAGGTCCCCGAGGCCTTCGAGGTCAAGGGAGACTTGCCCGGGGCCAAGGTCTTCAAGGCGAAAAGAGAAAAGCTCAGCAATCCTGGCCCTACGCTGCTGAAGAGCCCGAGGTTGAAGCATGGCGCAGCAAGGACAGGAATCCGTTGGGTGATCAGCACCCAGGCACAGGATACACCAGCGGTGCGGGTCAGTGATGGAGATAACCCAACCGCACTGAGAGCACTTCTTAAACCCAGTGAGAGGCTGGGACATAAGGTTAGATGGCCGCACCCACTCGAGGCCAAGCGGCCACAGCGAACCGGGAGCCCCCAGTCGCTGAACCAAAAAACAAAAAATTAAAATTAAAGAAAAGAAGCAATGAACAACGTGCACAGCGACTCCCATAGGAAAACAAGAAAGCCGCGGTGCTAGAAAGGCACTTAGAGATCGCAGAGAAGAGAGACAGGGCTTTCTAGCTCTGCGGAAAACTAAGAACTGAAGACCACGAGGAGGGGATGCGCCCGCTAGTGGAGCAGGAAGGCACGCATGCATGGGCAGCACTAGCAAACTTTGAGATCTTCAATCAAGTTTGATTGAAAAGCTGTCCGCCAAGGGGGTCCGTGGATGATGTCACCCATATGTAGAGAATATGCTGCCTGCTTATCCTGGGAAAATGCAATTTGTTGATGCATTTCTTTGAGCATTTGACCTATTGTAAGGATTGAATCTTTCTGCTTTTGCTTTTATCTGTTCTGACCTATTTCAATATTTTATGTATGTAACTTTATTGTAAACTGTTTTGGAATAAAATGGTATAGAAATTTTAAAAATCAAAAAATAAATGCTGCATGGGGGGAGAGATGCAAGGGGGGAAGAGAGAGGTGTTGGATATGGGGGTGGACGAGAGGGAGGGAGAGAGACACAGAAGAAGGAGGAAGATGTTGTAATGGAGTGATGGAGAGATGCCTGGCAATGGGAGTAAGGTAAGAGAGTGGGAGAAATCCTAGATCATGTGGGAAAGTGCAAGAGGGAAGAGAGAGGGAGATGCCAGATTACGAGAGTGGGGAGGGAAGGTAGAGGAAGCAGATGCTGAGCTATAATGGTGGAGGAAAGAAGACGCTAAGAATGGCCAAACCCTGAGAGGGAGGAGAGGATGGCAAGGGAATGGATGAAAGGATAGATATTACAGAGGGTAGTAATATGGTAATGGGGGCTACGTTGAAGATGAAAGGGAATGGAGGGCTGAGGAAAGAATGAGATGGGGAATGGGAAAGAAGATGGAAATTTGATAGGTAGCTGAAAAGTGAAAAAGAGGAGAAGAAGGGTAGGCAGAAAAGAGCTAAAAAAAGAAAGATCAATATGTCAGAGGCAGGGGTAGTGAGGAAATAGACAGGAGAGAGGAGAAATGAAAGAGAATTAGTAGATGACAGAAAAGAGAAACTAGAACCAACATGATGGAAAAATAAAATGTCCAGACAACAAACGTAGAAGAAAAACACTTCATTTTAAATGTTTTAAATGGAATATGGTGTGCTTGGATATTCAGGGGCAGAAAGTCAAGTCAGGCTTGAACCAAATCTGTTCACCTGCTGCTGCCCTGTCTACCTCCCCAGATTCTTCCTTTCCCCATCTGGATGTCTGCAGGCCACAGCTCATTGTGTTCTCTCTTAGGGCCTCTCAGTTAAGTTGCAGGCTCCTAGTTACAGAATTAGGCTTAGCTTTGTTGCTGACACATACGAGATGTGTGTAAGTGTGCATTTACTACGAAAGTGTAAATATTCTGTACATTTATGCGTGCAACTGATGCTTAAATGTGCACACCAGTTATAGAATTGCCTGTAATGTGTGCATAGGCATCATAGCTGGTGCAAAGATATTAGGTGTCTAGCTGCTAGACTACCTTCACAAGATTTATACCAGGCCTTCAAGAATGATCCTGAAAAGCATATAATTGAACATCATACTTTTAAATACTGAATAGTAAAAAGTGCATGTTGATGGTTCTTTCCGTTTATGTGGGTCTATTTTGTTTTGACTGCAACTGCTTTTTGCTGCCCCCAGAAAGGTGCTAGCCTAGGCGATGGCCTAGTTTGTCTAATGGTTAAGTCAGCCCTGATAGGCATTCCTGAGAACATAATTTGAGCAGAGCTGGAGCAAAGTTGCAATGCATATGAGTGTTATGTAAAATGTGCCTTTTACACATAGAGGGCCAGTTTCGAAAAGGATGTCTAAGTCTGGCTATTTCCTCCTAAACGTCCAAAGTTGGAAGCCCAGAAACATCCATTTTTGAAAGTTGAACTGCTAGATGTCCAAACCTTTTTTAAAAATTGTCTACTTGGACATCTAGGCCGATAGGACGTCCAACCCTTAGGATAGGGTTACTAGACGTCCGGTTTTCCCCAGACTTGTCCTCCTTTTGAGGACATGTCCGGGGGTCCGGACAGCACTTTGGGTTTTGAAAAGCTTGGAACAAATCACTGTTGGGCTGGAGCACCTCCGCGCATGCGTGAATGCGCTCCTACCCAACAAGAGCTGGCAGCAGGGGGCAGGGCTGGGGCGTAACAGGGCGGGGATGGGTGGAACTGGGTGGACTTGGGGGGCGGGTCTAGGGGTCCAGATTTTCCAAACGGAAAATCTGGTAACCCTACCTTAGGATGCCAAACTTTATACTCCATTTTTGACCAAAGTTGAAAATGTCCAAAACCAGATCATTTGGACATAGAAGGGGCCATCATTGTAATGGCCACACAGATATGCCAACAGAGCAGTGGGACACTTTAGAGGGCACTGCTGTGAACCGAACTTCACATAAAGGGTACCATATATACATTTCACTATACTCCTTATAATTTATGGTGAGCCCTCCAAAACTCTCCCCAAACCTACTATACCCACCTGTCTACCACCCTAAGAACGTAAGAATAGCCTTACTGGGTCAAACCAATGTTCCATCAAGCCCAGTAGCCCGTTCTCATGGTGACCAATCCAGGTCACTAGTACCTGGCCAAAACACAAGGAGTAGCAATATTCCATGCTCTTATGGCTGCAGGTGGCACCTATATGGCAGTATAGTAGGGTTTTGATGGGCTCATAATTTAACCATAGATGATGTGGTTAGCGTATCTTATGGGTCTGACTCTTCCTCTCTATGGTTCACTAGCCCCCCATCTGGCTATTTAAGACACCTGTTTGATGCTCTACTAGGATTTCCCATACCAGATGCTGCTGTTCCAGGTATGTACTATTTTATTCAGATTTGGGGGGGATGAGAGGGTGTCAGTGAGAGGGTGTCAGTGACCACTGGGGGAATGTGGGGGGGTCATTACTTATTCCCTTCAGTGGTCATCTGGTCAGTTTGGGTACCTTTTTGGTACTTAGACACTTTCAAAAGAGGTCTAGCCCAAAACGTCTAAGTTCCGTCCAGGATGTCTTGGAAAAGGTTCGATTATTGCCACAAGATGTCCAAGTTAAGCACACTCAAAGCCCGCCCAAAACACACACATAACATGTCATGTCTCCCAACATGCCCCCTGGAACTCTGGATGCACAGCGGGAGAAATGTCTTCCTAGACATCCAGGAAATGGTTTTGATTATCGGCACTTGGATGTCCCGGTATTTAGGACGCTGAAGTGCCGGCTTAGGCATTTTATTTTTTTTATGTTTTAGTTTTTTTTATTCTGAGCCCCATAGAGTAAATATATTCATTTATACCCTTTTCAAAGCATATATAAATCTGTGCAAGAAAATTTGTTCCTTACTGGAGGTAATTTTATAAGTTTGTTTTATAAAGACATATAGATCCTATGCACAATCCCTCTGTCTATGAACATCAACTCATATCTAAATACATATATGCATGCAAATATATACACAGTCCGTTTTCATTATTTGTAGTAATATGGTTTGTGAAAATGTTTGTGAACTGTGAAATTGGAAAATATGGTTAGTTCCTGCATGAAATACCAGTAATTCACTTTCTGGACGCTTGGGGTAGAGAATGACACGGGGACAAATTTTTTCCCATCCCCGCAGGGACTCATTTTCCCATCCTGTCCCCATGAGTTCTTTTCTTGTCCCTGCCCCATTCCTGCAAGCTCCATCTGCATCTGCACAAGCCTCAAACACTTTAAAATCGCAAGAATTCGAGGCTTATGCGTTTAAGGCAGAGCTTATAGGAATGGGACAGGGACAGCGACAGAACTCATGGGGATGGGGAAATTGAGTTCTTGCGGGGACAGGGACAAATTTGTCCCCTTGTCATTCTCTAGCTTGGGGGTTATATTTACCATATATACTCGACTATAAGCCAATCCAAATATAAACCAACGTAACCTTTCCCCCAAAAAAAGATTGACTCAAATATAAACCGGGGGAGAGGGGTTAAGATTCAAGTGCCCTGACATTCCCTGCCCTGCTATGCCAGGCTCTGCACCCAGGCCCTTCCCTTCCTTCCTGCCCTGCCAGGTTCTGCACCCTGTTCCCCCTTTCTCCCTGCCCTGTCCCCCCTCCCTCCCTGACCTGTATTCTGTCCTCTCTCCCTCCTGATGCCATGCAGGCCTTCCCGCATACCTTTGAAATCGCTGGTGGTACAATGGTGGGCTGGGACAGGAAGGATCCCTTCTGCTTCCTGTCCTTGCCAACTGCGATGACTTATAACTCCCTCTGGCCTTCCCCGTGTACCTTTGAAATTCCTGGTAGTTGAGTGGTGGGCCGGAGCAAGAATGGTCTTCCCGTGCTGAGCCGAAAGCTGAATGGCTACCACGAGTTCTTGCAGAGAAATGAACTCCCCTCCCCCAAATGAAAAAAGCCTAATTCATTTCTGTGGGAGAAGTTCCAGATTCTGAAGCATAGAAGCTGTCAACCATTCCCATTCTTGGTTTTAAAAGCAAGAATGCTGTCACTGTACAGGTTTGTTATACAATTGCTTTGTTGATATGGAGACTCTTTTGCTAACCCAAAGGTAAGAATTGTACATTTTTATGTTCCTGTGGCTGGATTAATTGATTTTCTTTTCTTCTTTTTTTTTTAAAGCAAAGCTGTTATTTTGTAGCACAGTCATTTTTCAGTCTTGATGTCTTATTTAGATTTTTTTTTTTTTGTAGTGTCTTGGCAAAAGTTTGGTTATGCTTAAAGGGGGTTTTTTTTGTGTGTGTGATGTTTGGGTTTTGTTTTGTTTTGCATTTTAGTTCATGTAAGGTCACAAGTAGTATGGTTTGATGTGACCAAGAGTCATCTCATATGAATTACGGTATATGTATTTTTTTTCTTAAATGTTTTCTTATAAAAATTTTATGAGTTATAATTGAGTTGAATGAGTTTCTTATATTAAAGAGAAGTGGCCATGAATTTGGGCTGCAAAGCCCCAAGAAAACGGTACAGTTTAGGTGGTGAAGAACTTATATACACAACAGAACAGCTAGACTTGGGTGTGATTGTATGAGCTTAAGGTGGCCAAACAGCTTGAAAGAGTGACGGTGAAAGCTAGAAGGATGCTAGGGTGCTTAGGGAGAATTAAGGCCAGTAGGATAAAGAAGGTATTGATGCCCCTGTATAAGACTCTGGTGATACCTCACTTAGAATATTGTGTGCAATTCTGGAGGCCACACCTTCAAAAAGATATAAAAAGGATGGAGTCAGTCCAGAGGAAGGCTACTAAAATGGTGCATACTTTGGAGAAAAGTCAGGAAAGGGGAGATATGATAGAGACATTTAAATACCTACGTGATGTAAATACGCATGAGTCGAGTCTCATTTGAAAGGAAGCTCTGGAATGAGAGGGCATAGGATGAAATTAAGAGGTGATAGGTTCAGGAGTAATCTAAAGAAATACTTTTTTTTTTTTTTTTACGGAAAGGGTGGTAGATGCATGGAACAGTCTCCCGGAAGAGGTGGTGGAGCCCAAGACGGAGTCTGAATTCAAGAAAGCATAGGATAGGCACGTGGGATCTTAGAGGTAGGAAGAGATCATGGTTACTGCGGATAGGCAGACTGGATGGGCCATTTGGCCTTTATCTGCCATCATGTTTCTAAGTGTTAAACATGTTCATTGATTTTTATGGCTAAATTAAAGATGGATTTATGATTTTGTGCTTTGCACCTCTAGATTAACCTGAACAATTTTGTAGTAATTGTTTTGAATAACACATTGGGTTGCTTTCACTAAGTTGCAATTAAACAGTAGCATATGCTTACCCCAGCTTAAAAGGGTTTACTATGGAACGTGCTAAAATATATATTTACATTTTTCTGCAAGGGGGCATTTCTGTGTGCAACCACTTGCTCGCTATATCCACTTCCACCACCCTGGTTACATGTTTCTAATCAGGGCTTACTCCCATGTATTCATTTATTAGTTAACAACAGACTTTTCTTAGGCTTAGTTCCCTCTATCTGGAAGCATGCAACAGTGCTTCCTACGGTATTTTGAAAAAGCCATATCTTGGTCCTACGCAACAATATAATTACTACCCCATTTCCAATTTATATATTCACTTTAATTTGATTGAAAAAATAGTCTACTACTAACTTATTGCCCATGTGGAACACTCATTTATGCTTCAGCCCTGTCAAGCAAGGTTCTAGCAAATATCACAAAATGGAAACCATTATTACTTCTCATACCAGTGATCTCCATGCAATACTTGATCAGGGCAATATTACCCTAGTCGTTTCATTAGATCTCTCAATAGCCTTCATTTTCATTGATTATCCCTTACTTGTTCAACATTTGGCTTATATTGGGCTTTTGGGAACTGTGCTTACTAATTTACCTCTTTTCTGCAAGAATATACCTTTTCAGTAAACTTTTGGCCAGAATATCACCCACCAATTGCTATTTATCATCAGGTGTACCTCAAGGCTCTATATTATCACCCTTATTGTTCTTTAGTCCAGTGTTACTCAAACTTTTTTTTTAGCTCTGGCATACTAAACGGAACAAATGTTTTTCATGGCACACTAAGGGCTCCTTTTACGAAGGTGCGCTAGCGTTTTTAGCGCACGCACCGGATTAGTGCGCACTAGCCGAAAAACTACCGCATGCTCAAGAGAAGGCGGTAGCGGCTAGCGCACGCGGCATTTTAGTGCATGCTATTCAGCACGTTAAGGCCCTAACGCGCCTTCGTAAAAGGAGCCCTAAATTGAGCAAATATTATTCATGGCACATTATATTTGAAATTACAAAATTGTAAAACCAACAAATAATTAAATTTGAGAGTTATTTATTTAAAGTTCTTTAAGCTATGTGCACTTCTCCCTCCGTATTCGCGGGTTCAGCAATCGTGGTTTTGATTATTCACAGTTTTTAGCTTACTGGCTCCTCCCCCCAAATTACATCAGCTTGCATAGAGAAATTGCTGATTCCAAGTGTTTACAGAGAAAATTGCTGATTCCCAGCGCTTTCTTCACCGTGTTTTGTTTCTTCTTCAAGAACAAGCCAGGTCTCCCATCATGTTATTCTTAGTTTCACCATATTCACAATGGTTTTTAATAGAAAATAGCGAATAGCATATGAAAAAGTTATTTGCGGTTTTTCTGTATTCGCGGGTCTGCTAATCCCCTATCCCAGCGAATACGGAGGGAGAAGTGTAGGGGTAATTGTAACAATGGTGAAATTACAGTAGATAGAATAGAATTGCTAATCAATGCGATGGATGTGTTTGTTTTTGAGAGCAAATTAACTCAAAATGTGGCTCAATAGTTGACAAGCAAACACGCTTTTCATCATCCACCGTCTGCAGTTCTCTTTTTTTTCAATTTAATTTTTGTCAGAGCTGAAAATCCAAGTTTGCAAAAATAAGAAGATCCAAACAGTAACAAAGCCTTGATTGCTTTGTTGTTCAAGTTAGGATAACTACTGCATAAAAAAAATAAAACTAAAATTACTTGCCATTAGTTTTCAAGGACCAATCATGTCAAAGAATGATGCTTGTCTGAGTGGTTGTATCCTTTTGCACACAGACACTCATAACATTGACAAACGCTTGTGTACGCGACGTACATGTCATCTATTCTAGTGTATACTTATGAAGGGAATTTTTAAAACTAAAGTAAAAATTCTGATATCTCTTGTGGCCCACCTGGAATCTCTTTGGGGCACACCACTGTGCCATGGCACACAGTTTAAAAAACACTGCTTTAGTCCCTTAACCACTCTTCTCCAATCTTTCAATGTTAATTTCTATTTTTTTGCTGATGATATTTTACTAATTTATCTGGCTTCCCCTTTGAACATTGATCTCCGTTCCTACTAGCTTGTTTATTAGTTTTGACTGATTGGCTCTCTCAACACAAATTGATGTTAAATCCTCAGTAAATTGTCACTAGCTGGATCACAGGTCCCTTACTTCAGCCCTCTGTTAGAGATTCAGGGGTTTTCCGTCACTGAAGCCGCAGTTATACCCCTGGGCAACAGGGGGTGTTAGACAAATCTGGGGGAACTACTGTCAGCCTAGAGGCTTATGGGAGATTATATCAATCTGGCTCTGGCATGGGAAGGCAGATAGACCCTTAGTGCAGGGAAACTGTGTTAAGTTTCCCTGATTGAATCATGACTAGCTAAAAGGTGTTAATGTCTGATTAAGAGGGTGCTTAGGTCCAAGTACACAGATCAAGAAACAAAGAAGCCAGAGACCTAATTCCATCACCATGCTTGCAGGTATTACACCCTCCTTTGTTAATTAAATTAACCATTGTCTCAAACAGTTTACAAATTCTAAACAGAAAGATACTGGGAGATACAATATTTTCTCTATTCAGAATAAGATTCCAAGGTATAAAAGCCTGCTCTCGGCTCTATCAATATCTATCTCTTTTTCTATCAAGCTATCATGAGAGGGGTCTTGGCTCTCTCTCTTTCTATCTAGCTATCTCTTGGCTCTTTGCTTGGCACTCTGGTTCTGTCTTGGCTCTCCCTCTCTCTGTCTATCCTTCCCTTTATCTATGGAACACAAAGCTTAGACCATCCGCCTTTTCTCTTCCTTTCTGACTTTCCCTGAAACTTCACACTTCCTTCTGGACTCTGTAAGGCAGCGAGACTGATTTGCTCTCTGCTTAAGTGTAATGCTCTCTGCTTAATTGTAATGCTTATAAATATTACTTTTCTGTAAGACTATTTCTATAATATATTCTTTATATAATCACCCTTGGCTGTGCTTCTTATTTGATTCTATCCCTAATGAAACTTCTGTGAAGGTATTGAACTTGGGACCGCGGATTGTAAGGCCGTGTCAAACATAACCCCTCCAACCTAACATTGTGGGGGTGCGACTATCTTTACATTTTATTAAACTGACATTTTGGGGGCTTTGTCTCGGTCCTTCCTGATGATTTCATTTGGGTAAGTAAAATTTAAGTTTTTTTTATGCACTGTGCAATAGGATTATGTATAGACAGAGTGATATAGAAATCAAAAGTCCTTGCAAAACCCTTAGATTGATTATACGTTAGACTGGATGACACACTGTTGAAAAGTTCCAGTAATATTGTGGGGTTTTATACTTGGTGAGATTTTATATATCAATTTACTTTCTATTTTGATTGATAGACAGAGTGAGATAAAAATCAAAAGTCCTTTTGGAACCCTTAAATTGTTTTAGACTGGATGACACACTTGTGAAAAGTTTCAGTAATATTTTGGGTTTTATATTTGGTGAGATTTTACTATCAAAAGTCTTTGTAGTTTACCTGTGCCAGTTTGCATTGTATGATTTGCTATTATATGCTTGCTAGGGTGTTGCATGTAAGAATATTTGAGCTGCTCTGAAGAAAAGCAGGGTTCAAAGTGAAAACAGTCACTCAATTAAGACACGCCACATCTGTACTAATAACTTTTACTTTTTTACCTTGTGCTTTTAATTCTATTTCTTGTCAGTCTCTGCCCTGGTGAAAGGCCCAGTGCACACTGGACTGGAACTGGCAGCTGACACCTCTGCTCTTCTATATTTTATCCTGCTAAACTTCTGCCTGTAAATTTCAGGTACTAACCAGTGTGGGCAGGTGTGGGCATAAGTGTATTATTTTATGCCAATGACTCTTGCCTAACACGCTTTACCTCGCTTTTCTACCTATTAACTAAAGTCTCCCTCCTTCATAAGTGGGAGCATTTCAATCTCAAAGGCTACACACAGACAGGGACATTTAGAAGCCCATTCTCTCTCATGAAATATATGAGCAAGGCCCACGACCCAAGGCAGACTTCTGCAGCCTCAAATATGAACCCTTTTGATTTTCAAGAACTCACAGATATTGTACACAAATATTTTGACAAGAAAGGGGGTCCATATGAGGGTAATTTTCCAGAACACACATGGCACGATATTCAGAAACAAATGGTTTCTCATTCTCAGGAGTTTAGAAAGAAAACAGATAAAAGAAAATGCCTTTTCATTCAAGGCCTCTGTAGAGGACTTATTAGCCTAAGACAAGATAATACTGACTTGAACACTCAGTGCCATCAGCTGTCCAAAGACTTAGATGAGGCACAAATTAATATATCCATGCTAAGAACCCAAATTGTTCAGGCCACAAATTCCTTTTTAACTGTAAATGAACAATTAGAAGAGGCCAAGGCAGAATTAAAGTATTTAAAGTCAAAATGTGCCTCACAGGGACAGGCTATTCTGCCGTCTGCACCTGTGCCACCATCACCATATAATCCATGTAGTCAGAAAACCGTTTTTGTAGCAGGTCAGAGAAAGGGTAAACTAGCTACAGATGTAGAACAGGAAGAAGAACTGACAAACGAAAGTGAGGAAAATTCATTACCAGGCCAGAGCAATACCAAAAGTACCCCTATAAGTGACACAGCTCCAGTAACAGTAGTACTGCAGGGACATATGAAAGATAGTGACATTGAAAGAATAGTGGAGAAAGTGGGCCTATGCCTTTTAACATAAATGAATGGTGCAAATGGGCTACTGACATACTGATTCACTGGGGTCTAGGGAAATACAAAAGGAACAATTCAGATTTTGATAAGCTTATGCACCTAGCCCTGGGTCCACATTATTATAAATTTGGATCTCTTGTTCATCCATACCAATTTGTAAAGATGGGCATCGAACAACTATTTCGCTGCACCTCTTTGCAAGTACTTAGAACTCTTTCACCCCTGCCAAGTGATACACCAGAGCAGTTTGCATATAGAGTGTGGGTAATCAACGCGGTACTTAACGAACATGAACATTGGCCCACTTCCTCAGATTATGGTCAGAGAGAACATAAAGAATTCCTATTAGAATTATTATCTCCTGAGATTACTAAATACCTTCTGTTGTTCTCGGAGGACCCTAAAACTACGCCTTTTGACACTTTACTGCTCAGGATTGGGTCTGTGTGGAAGACCCAGCCAGCTCAAATTATTTCAGTCTCAGAAGC
This sequence comes from Geotrypetes seraphini, assembly GCF_902459505.1. NCBI lineage: Eukaryota > Metazoa > Chordata > Amphibia > Gymnophiona > Dermophiidae > Geotrypetes > Geotrypetes seraphini. Next base: position 65,287,422 of record NC_047091.1, on the reverse strand, counting down.
TAGAAGGTGGCGTGCTGAGGGAGCACCCCAATACAAGACCACACCACACACAGGAAATAGAGGGCATGTCAGAAGTATTTACAGAAATGCCTCCACTTACATTCCTTTCCATGAGCTCAGAGCACAGACAGAAGCATTAGAAAAAGAGAAAAGGAAATGGGAACAGGATTGTCACACAATGCAGATAGAATTGGACAGAGTAAAAAGTGATTTGACAGCCAGGAAAATCAGTGCTAGTGTATAGGGATGTCCTGACTCTCTGTGTCCGAATGCCAAGGTGACTCAGGCCTTCACAGCCCAGCCAGACTCCTTTCGCTTACCTGTGGACTCACTTTTGGAGACGCAGGATAAGGGAAAGAAGTCAGACTCAGAATTCAGCTTGAGGTATGTGGCACCTTTGATTTTGGATACTTGCAGCCGCCCCAATGTTAATACTACCATAGAGGGTCAGGATAAATTAATTTTGATTGATACAGGGGCTAGAATCAGTTTCACAGATAGAGCGCCTCCTACTGGAGATAAGAAAAATATGGAAATTTGTGAGATTCAGGATCTAAATGACACAGCTTCAAAGTGTGTGTCTATCCCACAAAAGGAACAAATGAAAGACATTGTAGAAACTACTGCCAGCACGAGTGAGAATACAGGCAAAGAAATTGTTGAGGTGGCTGGTCTTGTATTAGGTACAGGAATTCCTAATGCTTCTAAACCTTTGGTTCACAAGGTTATTCCTGTGCTGTTAGCCACACAGTGTTGCATGCTAGTGCAGAAGCATGATGGTAGTGTAACTCACTCAGAGGCTGCAGATCTTTCAATTTGGGCACAAGATTGTGGGAAAAGGTACACAGAAATTTTGTTTGAGGGCAAAGATCCTGAACCACAAACACAGCATCCAGTACTTCCTCCAGCAACAGAACTGGTGCCTAAGATGGAGGAGAGGGGTCTGAGTGGACCTATCTCTTTAGCATGTGGCTCTCCAACTGGGTCATTTGCTAATTCAGAGGGCTCTGTTAGGCTCACTATACACTCTCAGGCCTTAACTAAGATTTCAAAGCCTGTACCAGTGGCTGCCTCTTGCTCTGACATTACTGTGAAATTTAACCCTACATGTGCATTTTTCTCTGTCCTAGACATGACTAATGATTTTCGGAATTTGCCCCTTGCCTCTGAATGCCAGGACACGACAGTGCAGACGAAAGAAGAAAAATCTAGCCTGCACCTGACTTCGGCACCGAAGTGCCCATTCCTCCAAGTGCAGTGGGACCCAGGTGGCAGACGTGGTCCAGGTCGGCCTGAATGGAACATGGACAAAGTTTGCTCTAAGTGATCTTGAGGTTGCTGTTAATTTAAAATGTTTTTTCTTTTGCTTAGCATCAGTTCGGATATATATACATAGCCATCCCAGACCAATTTTGGCACAAAGATATTTCTAATGTTTTCCAAGGTTCCTCTTTATCACTGCAGAGATAGAGACGTTCCAAAGAAGATATTAGCTTTATGCCTTTTCTGAATATGAGATGGTTATGATATGCATTATTTGTACTACTCAGGTGTTCATCTTTGCTGGGTTTTTTTTTTCTATAACAATGTGTTTATTTGCAGAGTTAAATTCAGCCCTGAACACTTGACAGATGGACGCCTCAAAATTTGTGTTTTATGTTGTCTGTGCCATGTGGTCTGTCTTTTGTCTATTTGTTTTAGTTTAGAGGGTACCCCAGGATACATAACTTTGGCCATTTCTAGAGCTCTTTTCCCCATTTTTTTTAACTAGCCCAATTGCGCAAATGTTCTTTATACCAATTGTTTCATATCCTAAATGTAGCTTAGTTTAGGGGTTATATTTTTAAGTAAAGGTTTCACTTTATACAGTGTTTATTCTATGCTCCTCACTAGATTCAGTACACATTTCTGACATAATTTTTTAAATATATACATTCAGTACAGAATTATGGTTTCTCTGAATTGCCATAATAGTTATATGCAGCATACAAAAACATATCTTTTTGGAATGTCTGATTAAGAACCTTAAGTACCTGAATATTGCCTCTCTTTTGCCATAACTATACCAAGTAAATGCATTAATATTGTTACATGTTGCCACATTCAGTACAGGCAACTGGTCTCTCTCTCTCTCTCTCTCTCTCTCTCTCTCTCTCTCTCTCTCTCTCTACACATTCAGTACTGGCAACATGGTTTCTCCTCCATTTTCTATCTCTTATTTGGATCACACTGGAGTACAGCTGCTGAATGATATTGGGACTCTTTTCAAATCCCTCCCTGTATGCACAGACATCATTTCATCTCAAGGATGAATACCACTAATTTCCAGTGACTTGACAGTTCCTGTGCATACATCATTTCATCCCAAGTGTGAACCTCATCAGTTTAAAAAGACTGCCGGTTCCTGCTGGACTGATTCAGCTTCCTGCTCCCTATTCGCAAAGATCTCCTACTCCTCTACTTCTTCATACACTTTGTACTACCTTGGAGCTGGACATTTTTGTTTTCACCTATTCTTTCCACAAACCGTTTCCTGTTACTTGGATCCCCAGATTCATGACAGCCACCTTCCTAAGAACGCTTTGCTGTACAGTTCAACTTATTTACAGAACAATACCTGGTGTAGTCATTCACCTCTGTCCTCCATCACCCTTAATGGGACAACCTACTCCACACCTCTGGTTACTAATGATTCTATGGACATTCCAGACTTTATTTCATATGCTGTACATCCACTACCTCTTAGTATGGGCAATGAGACATTTCAAAAGCTGCTGAACTTTACTGAACTCCATACTTACATTGAACAACTTAAGAAAACCTCCAAAGAAGTGAATCATACTATCACTTTTTTAAATGGACAGATTGCACAAAATTTGCTACGAGACGCTCATGTCTCAGTTTGGGAACTTTTCTTTGGGTTTTCGCCCACTGCAAACCACGTATTTAATGTTTTACTTCACCCTATCATTATCGTAATTATTGTACAAATTTTGCTATGTATTATTATGATTTTTCCTTTGCTGTAAAGTGAAACACATGTACTTTTCTTTATCTCACAAGGTTCCTTCTAACTTTTAAGGCAGTTATACATGTATTTCCAGTATCTTCTCTGACACTTGCTAATTTGGTTTTAATTTGGTTTTAATTTGGCATGGCCTATTGCATTACCATTACCAGGGTCAGACATAATATTTTCCCATATCCCATACTTAGATACTCTCTCATGACATCTTGGTACCTTTATACCTAAACCTCCAGAAAAAGCTTCCTGCATCCCTTATGCACCGTTCATTCGCTCAACGACGGGTAAGATATAAGCATACTGGGATCCCCGCCCAGATGATGGCCTATACAACCTAAGACAGAGGTTTGAACTCATAATGGGAACTGTTTATGGACTATACAACCTATCTTCATAGCTTGGAGATTCTGCAAGACAGGGGACGTACTGTTGGAGGTAAGCGAGGGTACCACAAGCTTGCCCTCATTTCAAAAAATAAAAATAAAAAATTATGGGAGATGTCAGCCTAGAGGCTTATGGGAGATTATATCAATCTGGCTCTGGCATGGGAAGGCAGATAGACCCTTAGTGCAGGGAAACTGTGTTAAGTTTCCCTGATTGAATCATGACTAGCTAAAAGGTGTTAATGTCTGATTAAGAGGGTGCTTAGGTCCAAGTGCACAGATCAAGAAACAAAGAAGCCAGAGACCTAATTCCATCACCATGCTTGCAGGTATTACACCCTCCTTTGTTAATTAAATTAACCATTGTCTCAAACAGTTTACAAATTCTAAACAGAAAGATACTGGGAGATACAATATTTTCTCTATTCAGAATAAGATTCCAAGGTATAAAAGCCTGCTCTCGGCTCTATCAATATCTATCTCTTTTTCTATCAAGCTATCATGAGAGGGGTCTTGGCTCTCTCTCTCTTTCTATCTAGCTATCTCTTGGCTCTTTGCTTGGCACTCTGGTTCTGTCTTGGCTCTCCCTCTCTCTGTCTATCCTTCCCTTTATCTATGGAACATGAAGCTTCATAGAACTGCAAGCTTCTATGTCCCTCTTGGCCTCTGACCTCTGTAAGGCAGGGAAACTGCTATGCTCTCTATTTAATTGTAATACTTAATTGTAATGATTATAAATATTGCTTTTCTGTAAGGCTATTTCTATAATATATTCTTTATGCAAACACCTCTGGCTATGCCTTCTTTATTCTTTCTGGTGAGTCATCTGTGAGGGAACTGAACCTGGGACCTGGCATTGGTCAGTGCACATTTCACTTAACCCCTACCACCTAACATTGTGGGGGTGCGACCATCCTTACATTTTATTAAACTGACAACTACCTGTCCCAGAATGCACTGTGCTTTGCAGCTCAGTGCTGAAACCCACTAAGGAAGTAATACAGCCCTGCTGAGTCAGAGGGGTAGGACTCAGGCAGGGAGAAAGATATACACTCCCCCTCCATATACACGGTGGTAGGGGCGGGACATAACTGCGAATAACTTTTTATATGCTATTTGTGGGGTTTTTTGTAACAGCCACCGTTATTACTATTGAAATCGTGAATAATAAACAATGGTGGGAGACCTAACCTGTTCCTGAAGGAGAGGCAATATTGGTGAAGAAAACAGCAATTTTCAGGCTCATAGCAGGCAAACAGCGATTTTCAGTGATTTTCTTGCTGATAGCAGGCAAGTAGCGATTTTCTCTGTGCACGCTGGGAAGCAGCAATTTTGAGGGTGAAAGCTTTGAAGCAGCGATTTTGTGGGTGAAAGCATGGTAGCAGCAATTTTCTGAGTGAAAGCTGGCAAGCGCCAAACTTTTTTATCAGTACATTACAGTTACTTTACTTATGACATAATTATGGGGGAAGGAGTCAGCATGCGAAAAATCGTGAATAAGCGAAACCACGAGTGCTGAAACCGCAAATACAGAGGGAGAAGTGTAAGCCTAGGTTGAAGTTATTTAAGAAAGAGGTCCTGAGAAAGAGACTTCCACTTGACTAGAGAACCCTTCACTAGCTGGGGGTTGAGAAGAATCCTGCAAAGCAGAGGGATTCTTATGAGATTATGTGAGAAAGAGAATTCTTCCTTAGCCATGATATGTTTTAATTTGCAAAAGGGTACCTTTCTTTTTGGTTTTCAATTTTAAATCATATTGAAAAATCTAACATTCTTCATTTTATCCAGTCTAGTTTCAGAGCTAATCTCTGTACCAAGACAAAATTTCAAAAGAGTCTTCCACTCTCCCAACTCCAAGAGATCAGGCAGGCAAGCCCAACAGACTCTTTACTGGTTCACTTTCTTCCTTAACAGTGGTGTTTGTCAGTCTCTTCTGGCTTTGTTGTGTCTTTGATCATTTGTTGGTCAGGAAAGGGTTAAACAAGGCAATTGCCCTGGTTCCCCATGCTACAGGGAGGCTCAAGACTGCCATAAAGGTAAAAGAAAAAGGTAAAGTCTGCTATCAGTGCAGTGGACTGAAAACCTCAGGAACCAGGTTCAATCTCCACTGTAGCTCTTTATTATCCTGGGCAAGACATGTAACCTTCCATTGCCCCAGGTACTAAACTTAAGATTGTGAGTAGGGTTACCAGATGTCTGGGAAAACCCGGACATGTCCTATTTTTAGAAGATTGCCTGGGTGCCCAAAGGTATTTCCAAAACCCGGCAGATTGTCTGAATTTTGGAAGGCCTTGAGCTTGGGGCCATGTCTGGATATTCTCTGCACATACAGTCAGTCTTTTTTGCTAAATGCCAGCTGCAGAATTTAAATACGAGGATCTAGAATCAGAAAATAATAGTAAATATTGAAGAACTAAGGTCAGTACTGGGCAGACTTGCACGGTATGTGTCTGTATGGGGCCTTTTGGTTGAGGAAGAGCTGGGGAGGGCTTCAATGGCTGGGAGGGTGTAGAAGGGCTGGAGTGAGCTTTGACGGAGACTTCAGCAGTTGGAGCCCAAGCACAGTACCTAGTAGAGATTTGGATTCTTGCCCAGAAATAGCTAAGAAGAAAAAAATTAAAGAAAATTTAGATTGAATCATCTACTATGTTACTATGTGCGGACAATGACTTCATGATATCACATGCATGCGCATATGCACATTACATCATTGTGTCAGCATCCGTGCACACGCAGAAGACATCCAGACACAGGCCCGAGCTCGGGGAAGGAAACATGCAGTTTGTGTGGGGGTGGGGCTGGGGGCAGAGCATGGCGGGGCTGGGGCAGAGTACAGCAACATCCTCTACATACAGTAGATCTCACTCTTATACATAAGTCACACTCCAAACACCGCTGCCCTGCACCTACATATACACCTCCCTTAACACATACAGAATCCAAACAGTTCCACATTCACCCTCCTACTCACTCAGTCCATAAAATATAACACTGTTCAAATTACAGCTGACATCTTTCAGCTGTTTACATTTGTGTGACATTTTGTCGCAGCTTAATCATGTATTTGTGACAATGGTATGACATGTATCTTAGAGTGGTGTCCACACCTACAGTAAAACTGAGTTTGCTATTAGGAAGTCAGAAACCATATGACTCCCCCTTAGGCCACAGCCTCTTGGTGAAGATGGAGCGCTTCTGGTTGCCATGGCAACCAGTGCAGGACAGGCCTGCCTTTTCCAGACCTCTTCACATCCAGCATTCTTGACTTTGAACTTCAAATGCCAGATACATGTGATTTTTGGAGCTTTATTAGTTTAATTTCTTCTCTATTCAGTTTCTCCTTTTGGTTTTGGTTTTTTACCATTCATCTGTAACCCTCTGTTTGGCGTACAAGTTAACATTTCACAGTATTTAAGGGGGGAATGAGACTCTCTGCATATGCAGTGTCTTCAGTGTTACATCTTGCACTCTCATGGCATTTCACCTCCCTCATAGAGATGTTGATGCAAAAAGCTATGTAGTAGAGCCATGCACCGATGGCTAAGCAGTTAGTTTCCACTGCAAGAGTAGCGAGAAAATATTCTGCAGCAACTAATTTGATGCAAATTCAAAGTGTACAGGATTTGTGTGCTAATCAGGGATAACCTGCTGGACACATGTTCACGTGAAGGGGAATTTTCGATAGGACATCTAAGTCTGAGTTTGGAAGTTTTATGGAAAACACACAAAAAATACTAGTGAATCAAAAAACAGCCAAACTATATCCCATATATCAAAAATGGTCAATAGAAAAATCCAGGAAAAATGTGTCCAAAATCTGTGTTATTGTTCGTCATAAAATGTCTCCACGTCTTTGGAAATACTCTGCATAAAACATCCATCTTTTAATCAACTGTGGAGAATGTCAGTAGTGATGTCAGGACATCCCCACAGTGGCGAGGTGACAATCCCACAATGTTCTATATGTGTATCCTATATAATAAAGAGGTAGCCGCGCATGCGCACTCCTATTTGCGTGTTCTGTGCGGTGTAGGTCTGTGGCCGCAGGAGTGCGCATGCGCGAGTCCCCAGCCTTGGCCGCAGCTTGAGGCGTATGCACCAGTTAGCTGCATCGGGTTCTGGCAGCGGATGGCGGGAGGAGGGCTCATGGTCCTGCCGCCGCTGCCGCTCCTGTTCACAGCGGCCTGCACGTCGCCGACTCACCCCCTCCCGCAACAACCGCTACCGCTCCTGTTCTTCCCCTCCCTCCAGTCACCGCTGCCATTCCGACTCACCCCCTCCCGCAACAACCGCTACCGCTCCTGTTCTTCCCCTCCCTCCAGTCACCGCTGCCATTCCTATTTAAAACGGCCTGCTGAGGTTCGTGGCCGGCTGTAGCGAACCTCGCAGGCCACTCTCCACATGGTAGCACGTTCTCTCTGACGCGATCGCGTCAGAGGGAACATGCTACTGAGGTGAACAGCGGCCTGCGAGGTTCGCTACAGCCGGCCGCGAACCTCAGCAGGCCGTTTTAAATAGGAATGGCAGCGGTGACTGGAGGGAGGGGAAGAGGAAAAAGAAGGGCCATGGAGCAGGCAGGAAAGGGGGCTGTTCTGGTGGGAGGGTTGTGCTGAGTGCAGATAGCGGAGAGTTGGGCCAACCTCTCCTTCCTCACCGACACCAAAGAAGCTGCAGGCCCCGCTCCCTGTCGCGCTCTGAGCACTCACGATTGGCTGAAGAGTGTCGTGCCAGTGCTGCAGGTACAGGGGGATGCTTTTGTTGGAGAGGTGTGCTGGGGGGTAGACAGCCTTGCTCGGGGGGGGGAGGGGGAAGACACAAGGGGGTCAGGGAGAGGGAAAGGGGGCTGCTTTGGGGGAAGGGGTATGCTGGAAGCAGACAGCTTAGCTCTGGGGGGGCGGGGGCATGACACAAGGACACAGACACAAAGAATGACACACAGGGGGCCATTGAGACAGACAGAAAGGAAGACATTCAGGCAGCGTCCAAGGAGAGACAGCCAATGTCCAAGGAGAGAAAAACAAATAAGCATAGACAGACAGACAGACAGCGGCCAAGGGGAAAGAGAGAAAGAAAGAAAGACAGACACACACATCTATTCTAGCACCCGTTAATGTAATGGGCTTAAAGACTAATATATAATAATGCAAGTTGAAAAGTACTGTGGGAGTGGGGAGATAGCAATAGAAAGAGATAAGACAGAAAGAGGTGAGAGTGAGAGAGAAGTGGGAGATAGAGTAGGATGTCCTTAAGGAGGGAGCCCAATTACTCCCAAAAGAAGAGTGAGGTGCTTGTCTTCCTGTGCCTCACATGGAGGAGGCACATAATGAGAAGGCACCACCCATGGCTCCCCCCCCTCCCCAGTGTCTCTGTGAGAGTGTGGAGACACATATGAAACACCCTGTTCTGTGGCATAGTAAAGGTGAGCGGTGCCCCTCCCCCTCTTGCTGCACATGCACCTTTTCACTTTTCCCCATACCTTTTTAATTTCTCCATCTTCCTAAGCGCGAGTCCCAGAAGAGACGTCAGAGAGAGCGCTGATGCTGACACAGGCAGCAACTTTGTGCCGGGGAAGTAAAAAAGGTATGGGGAAAGGCAAGGGGTGCGAGCACAAGGCAAGGAGAAGAGCGGGGTGGGGGGGAGTGGAGGAGGGGTGCTGCGCCCAGGGCAGACCACCCACCCCCTGCATTACTATACAACTGATCCTGTCTAACCATCCAGGATCACTGCAACACTCCAGTTTAACCACTGCACACAAAGGCAAGGTATAAATGCATTACATTGAACTGCTCATGTCTTCATTAAGGGAAAAACACTGTGCAGAGCACTATCCACACCAGAAAGCAACAGCAGCCCAAGGCTCTGACCTACAAACATGGGGGGTCCACCCCACATGCAACACCCTTTTGTTTTCTCCCTCTCATCTCTTGGCCCACACCTATACAGTCTGAACAATCTTGGGGCTACCTCTCTACTACAGTACACCCAGCCACCTGCCTTTCTGCAGTGACCAGTCACATCTAACACCAACCATGCTAATGCTCCACATTGAGATCCTCAGACCCCTCTCTGGCCCCAGGCTGATACACCTGGACTTCTCAATTTGGCTACAGTTCTCCAGAGCCAAAGGGTCACACCACCTCACAACCTAACAGGCCTGAGTTGGCCATTCCCCTCCTCCCTGCAAAAGCCTCTCACCAGTTGTCCCAGGTCCTGTGTGGAGCATTGCTCACAATGTCCCAAAAACAAGCATGCATGTGAAGTGCAGAAGCCATATCACCTGACCCCATTCTCCCAATACTCGTGTCTTGCAGGCACTTTGGGATCCACCAGGGCCTTGAGTCCTTGAGGTAGCTAGTAATAGGAAATGTTATTGTTAGGATGGCAGGTTGAAAAGTCTATTTATGGTTCTTATCCAGATAGTACCAGAGTGGTACATGAGGAGAGTGTCAAGTTACAGCTATCTGGATAGCAGTAATCTTCAGATCATTATTGAAATAAAGTTAGGACAGAAAAACGGTTATCCAGATAATGGTCTGAATATTGCCGCTATCTGGATAGCTCTGGCACTGACCACTCTATCCGGATATTCAGTGCTGCCTGCAGTCAATCTCTTTATCCAACCCAAACTAAACACCCCTACTGTCCATATCACCCCTACTGTCCATATCATCAACATTAATTAACCAACATCATGCATTCATCAAAACAATAAATACACCTCCGCTTATAGGCATATGATGCTACTCTCCATCCGAAGAAACTTGACTCAGCTCATGTAACATCTTTTGTAATCTAGAACATATTGTAATTCCTTATTCTCCACCAGTAGTAAATTGACTCAGTAGCTATGTAACATCTCCTGTGATATTGAATGTACTATAATTCTTCAATATAAACTGTAATTAACTCTTCTCCTGTAATGTAATTCTACTGGAAACGCCCAGATATCTTCTTTATTGTAATCCGTGGCTATGTTACATCTGCTGCGATATTGAATGTATTGTAACTCTTCACTGTTACTTGTAATCTACTCTTCTCCTGTAATGTAATTCTACTGGAAATGCCCAGATATCATCTTTATTGTAATCCGCCTAGAACCGCAAGGCACAGGCGGAATAGAAATCCCTAATGTAATGTAATATCTGGAAGATATTTAAATGCTATGGCTAGCCTATTTTTAAAAAACCTGAGGAGAGTGTGGCGCAGTGGTTAGAGCTGCACCCTGAGGTTGTGGGTTCAAACCCCATGCTGCTCCTTGTGATCCTGGGCAAGTCACTTAATCCTCCACTGCCCCAGGTACATTAGATAGATTGTGAGCCCACCAGGACAGATAGGGAAAATGCTTGAAGTACCTGTATGAAAAAAGCACTTTGAGTTTTGTTGTATAACCATAAAATGGCAGTATACAAGTCACAATCCCTTAAATATTGACCTGTCTATTTTGAGGTTTTAGCGATTAGAATTTGTCTGTTTTGGAAAGAGTCATAGCTCTTATTTGATAAACTTCTGAGTCCCTCCAGACACTTTCAGATGAATGAGTATACTCTCTCCTGCTTGCAGATATACTTTCCTGTCAGCAGATGGAGACTGTGAACCACTGACTGAAAGCCTTTTCCCTACAAAAGGTCCTGTGCAATATGCAGTCAGCCAGTATTTCAGAGCAGGGGAACAACTAGACAGATACCTCAAGGCAAGGGTCATGAAACAATAGCCAACAACGGAGTTATTTTACAGTCTAAGAACCTGGAGAGTATTAAGAACATATTTTTCACTACTACATATTATGCCATTTTATTGATTCCTATCCATGATAGGGTTCTGGACTGGCCTGGAGGGACTCAAAGAAATAAAATTATCAGGTAAGATCTAATTTCTCCTTTCACATTATCCCTTCAGACCAGTTGAGACATATGGAAAGTAACAAACCAGTAAGTATTGAGTAAGGGATCTAGATATGTCTGACATCAGTACACTAGCTCTAAAAATTTATTTATTTATTGGCTTTTATACTGCAACAACCATTAAAGTTCAACACAGTTTACAATAAAAAGAAACAGGTCATAATTGGGATATACAATAAAACAATAGCGTGCGGTAATTTTGTGCATGCGCTAAAAACACTAGCGCACCTTAGTAAAAGGAGCCCATAGTTATCTGATGCTAAAGTTCACCTTATAAGTCATCATCCAAGAAAAATAATAATAATAATAATAATTTATTCTTATATACTGCCAGACCAGAAATGGTTCTAGGTGGCTCACAACAAATAGAGCTGAGCATGCAGCGAAAAAAAATACAATTCATAACAGAAATACATAAAATTATAAAATATAAGTAACATAGTAGATGACGGCAGATAAAGACCCAAATGCTCCATCCAGTCTGCCCAACCTGATTCAATTTAAATTTTTTAAATTTTTTCTTCTTAGCTACTTCTGGGCAAGAATCCAAAGCTCTACCCGGTACTGTGCTTGGGTTCCAACTGCCGAAATCTTCGTTAAAACCTACTCCAGCCCATCTAAACCCTCCCAGCCATTGAAGCCCTCCCCAGCCCATCCTCCACCAAACGGCCATATACAGACACAGACCGTGCAAGTCTGCCCAGTACTGGCCTTAGTTCAATATTTAATATTATTATAAGACAAACATGGGGCTCCTTTTACAAAAGTGTGCTAGCGTTTTTAGCGCACGCACCAGATTAGCGCATGCTAGCCATAAAACTACCGCCTGCTCAAGAGGAGGCGGTAGCGGCTAACGCACGTGGCATTTTAGCGCACGCTATTCCGCGTGTTAAGGCCCTAATGCACCTTCGTAAAAGGAGCCCATAGTTATTTTAAAAGGCAAAAGAGTGCATTAGGATACAAACTTATCAAATAGTTGTGCCTTTAATAATTTTCTAAAACAGAAATAAGAAGAAGCTTCTAGCATGATTTTACCAAACCAAACATTCAATTTAGCAGCCTGAAAAGAGAGGGTTCTCTCAAGAAACCTCTTAGAGCGACATAATTTAATAGAAGGGTATGTAAACAAATGAACTTTACGTGTAGGCTTATTTGAGTGGTTCATCATAGACAATACACTGAAACATTCTGTTCAGTGTGCTGTGGCAGTCAAAAACCAAATAGGATCAGAGTTGTAGTAAGGGGTGGGGGTGGACCACCTTGGGTTCTGTCTTTGGGGGGGGACACTGGTGCCTATCCTCCTCTCCACCCACTCATGTTTGTCGGCATGAACAGCATCTTCCACTTGCTAGTCCTGCTGGCCTCAGCTCTCTGCTGACATCATTTCCTGGTCGCAGGACCAGGACGTGATGTCAGAAGGGAGCCAAGACCACACAGACATTCCAGCAGAGCAGTTGGGCACCCTAGGGGGCACAGCAGTGAACTTCACATATAAAGTCTCAGGTATACATCTCACCATAGCCCCCTTCTATTACTTGGGGAGCCTTCCACAACCCACCCAAAACCTACTGGACCCAACTATACATAGCAACAATAGCTCTTAAGCCTGTAGGTGTCATCTATATATAGGTATGGTACGATTTGGGTGGGTTGTAGAAGGCTCACATATTCCACCATAAATGTAGGTGTGTGGTATGGCCCTGAGTCCCCTTCTCTGTGGTTCACTACACCACCCACTAGGCAACTCCAGAAACCTGCTTGCTGCTCTACCAGAACTGGCCATAACATTTGAAGCTGTCATACAGGCGGGTATGTACTGTTTCATTCATATCTTTGGGGGTAGAAAGGGGCCAGTGGGAGAGTGTGATAGGGTCATACTTACATCCCTCCAGTGGTCATCTGGTCAGTTTGGGCAACCCTTTGGCACTTATTAGTTATTAAAACAGGCCTAGCCCCAAACATTCAAATTGTGCCCTGGACATATTCTAAAATGTTTGATTATTGCATTAAAAAATGTCCAATTCATAAGCCTGCTCTAGCTACACCCAAACCACGTCTCTAACATGCCCCTTCAGATTTAGACACATTGCAGAGGAACAGCTTAGAAAATGGGTTTCAAAAATAGCGAATTGGAAGGGTTTGGCAAGAAAGATTCCATCCTCCCCTTTATGCCATTTTTGTTTGGATCATTTTCTTTTTTGAAAATGAGCCCCATAGTGGAACTAGAAAAAGTCCAAAGAAGGGGGGACCAAAATGATAAAGGGAATGGAATTCCTCTCAAATGAGAGAAAGCTTAAGAGATTAGGGCTATTCAGTTTAGAAAAGAGATGGCTGAAAGAGGATATGATAGAGATCTACAAAATCCTGAGTGGTGTAGAACAGATAAAAATGAATTGATTTTTTACGTTTTCAAAAAGTACAAAGACCAGGGTACCCTAAATGGAGTTACATGGTAACACTTTTAAACAAATGGAAGAAAATATGTTTTTTCATGCAACAAATAGCTAAGCTCTGGAACTCATTGCCAGAGGATGTGGTAACAGTGGTTAGCATATCTTGGTTTATAAAAGGTTTGGACAAGTTCCTGGAGGAAAAGTCCATAGTTTGCTATTGAGATAGACATGGGGGAGGCCACTGTTTGCCCAGGGATTGGTAGCATGGAATTTTGCTATTATTTGGGATTCTACCAGGTATGTGTGACCTGGATTGGCCACTGTTAAAAACAGGATACTGGGCTAGATGGACCATTGGTCTGACCAAGTATGGCTATTCTTATGTTCTTATATAAAATCAGGTCCCCCCTATTGGACAACAGGGATGACAAGTAAGCCAACCGACTGGTCTCCAGATGATATTGCTGAAGCCAAATTAGTGAGACTACCAGGGTTGGGTTTTTTTTTTGTGGGGGGTTGGACAGGTGGAAATTGAGTGATGAGATATTCACTTTTCTGTCCCATGCAATAAATACTCCTGAGGTATAGTATGCAAAAAAATAAATAAATAAATTTGCAGATAATATTTAAAAATTCTGCACACTTTATTTTTAATTTTCTTGTGCAGAATTCACCCATTGTTTTGCTTCTCCTCCCAGGCATAAAATATCCACAGCAACCACTACAGCAGTTTCCCTCCTCAGGTTTCACCTTCTCCATTTCTGTCTTTCCCCTGGTAAGTTGAATCCCTTCCTTTCCCAACCTCCTCTTTTTCCATCTTCTTTCTGTTCACCTGTTCTCTACCCTCTATCAGCACTCTGCTTTCTAGAATTCTCTCTCCTAATCCATCAGCCTCCACTACCCTTCCTGTGCTCTCCCCCTAACTCCAAGATCTCTGCTCTGTTGAAATTACCTTTCTCTATCCCAGAAGGCTCTGGGCGGCGATTAGCAGAAGAGGGAGATAAGAGGGCAGCATCAGCGGTGGACCGGGTGTGGGGGGGGGGAGGGTTTAAATCGGGCGCTGGAGGGAGGCATTTTTTTTTTTGCGCAGCAGGGAGGAAGCGATTGCCTGTCCCGTTGTCTCCGTGCACAGCTTCGGGACGCTGTCCCTGAAAACGGGACATTTCGGCGTCCCGAAGCTGTGTATGGGGACAACGGGACAGAGGATACAAAAATGGGACGGTCCCGTTCAAAACGGGATGTATGGTCACCTTACCCTAACACAAACCATTCACTTTTCTCCAGCTACCTCCAGGGCACAGACTACTCCATCTACCTTGCTTCAGGCCCCCCTCCCCCCTACACTCCATAATCCCATCCACATTCCTCCACTCTCTTCCCAAGGCCTATTAATATCTTACCTACCTTCCCATCAGGCTGCTGCCTCCTCTGCCATCTTGGGCCTGGTCATTTCTTTGAGCTGCCATGTGAGCCTCTGTGCAACCGCGCAGCTTAAAGGAACCTCTGGGGACCAAGGCAGAAGGAGCCCAGTGTGCAACTGTGTAGCTCCTCCTCTTGCTGCGTTGGAGTGGTGTGTGTGCAGGGAAGGATTACTCCCTTTTTCTGTTCATCAAAGAATCTGATTCTTCTCTTTTCTGAAAGAATTTATGTCTCCCCTACCAATTGTGTTTCCCTTTTCTTGTCTATCAATAATGTAGTTCTACCTTAATTCCTTTTGTTTTGATATGAGTTTGCTGGTTTTATTTGAAGTTTTTAGCCTTGTTACGCACATTATGTAATCCCCTTTTTAATGTTCTGTAAACCGCTAAGACGTTTTGATTTGGCGGTATAACAAACTTTTAACAAACTTGGAAGGAGGCAGCCAGAAACTGAGTATCTGTGCCAGGCTGCACTGCAACAGCAGATTGCACAGACTTCTGCATGGTCTGCATTACACAGCTACATTGAATTCCCTCAGGAATAATGCAGAGAGGGAGCTGATCCTTCTACACCCCCTTAGACCTGGTGCTAATTTTCTCACATTTTTCTGACATTGGGCTCCCTTCAAAACTTTTCTGCATTGGGGCAGAATAGCTAATATACTACCTGCTACTGATCTGAATATGCTATACGATGATGCTAACCCATTCCTGCATCTTAGACCCATATACACCTCACAATAGACATGCACTGCTACCCTTGGTAGTTTTCTGCATTAGCCCTTGAGTGAGCTTTATGTAGGGTTTTGTGTGGAGCATAAGAATAATCATATTGGGTCTGCCCAGTATTCTGTTTCCAACAGTAGCCAATCCAGGTCACAAGTACCTGGCTGAAATACAAATGGTAACAACATTCCAAGCTACCAATCTTAGGACAAGCAGTGGCTTCTCCCATGTCTATCTCAACAGCAGACTATGGGCTTTTTTAAAACCCAGCTACTCTAACCACTTTTTTTTTACCACATCTTCTGACAATGAATTCCAGAGCTTAACCAGTGAGTGAAAAAATATTTCCTCCTATTTGTTTTAAAGGTAACGTCATTCAGTGTCCTCTAGTCCAGTGTTTCTCAACTCGGTCCTGGAGTACTCCCTTGCCAATCAGGTTTTCAGGATATCCACATTGAATTTGCATAAACTTGATTTGCATACAATGCCTCCATTATATGCAAATTTATTTCATACATATTCATTGTGGATCTCTTGAAAACCTGACTGGCAAGGGGGTACTCCAGGACTGAGTTGAGAAACACTGCTTTAGTCTTTGTAATTTTTTAAAGAGTAAAAATCCTGGAATGTTGTTGTGTTGCTGTTACTGAGGTAACAGCAAAATTTGAAGATTTTTTTTTGTATGGTGAGTTGAAAGTGGAAATATTCTAGATCTGCTTTGAACATGATTGTTGGGGTATTTGTTTCTCAGAATTGGAGGGGTCAGATGTATGCTAAGATTCTGCCATACACTTTCATCCTGTGTAGAATAATTTTACAGCTACAAATTTCTTTTACTTGGTAGTAGGAGCCAACTAAAGATTTCTTTATTGCACAGAGGGCCTTAGAAACTTTCTCCTGTAGTACCTTTTGCAGTCAATTTAAAGATAGGGGGGTCATGTTATGGGACTGGGCCTTCGTGTGGAAAGAATTGCAAAATCTTGTGGCTCTTACTAAGAGACTGGTCCCACAGCAGCAAGAGATGATGTCTGATTAAACACTTTGTTGACAGCCAGGGGAGTATGGAAGAACACCATGAAAAGGATCAAAGGGTAGTAGAGGACAGCACTAAATCGGGCAGTGATTTGGGAAGGGCCAGTAGCAGAAATGCTAGATCCCAAGGCAGAGGCTAGCAAGCCATCCCTTGCTATCTTGTAGTGATATCTTTGCTTTGGCCCTGCAGGCTGATGGCAAGCAGGCATATCACATCATGTTTTCAATTCCACTCCAGGGTCACTGGAAGCAAATCTTGGGCCTCACTGGGGTAGTATGGGAGCCAGCATGTTTTTAGCCCTGCATGCTGCCTGAAAAGGAGGCCCGTCCAGAGGTCCCGATTTGTTAATGGTCAGTTTTAGGATTCTCCTTTTGAACAAAGCAAGCCTTGCTCCTGATTGCACTACCCCGTTCGATCCTCACAGCCTCACTTAGGCTTCTAAGAATTCAGACATGTTTTTCAGATCTTCCTCCTCTCTACAAGGACACTTGACATTTCCAGCCCAGATTTGTCAGATACTGTTCAGTCCCAGATCTTTGTTTTTAATTCCCTGCTCCTCACGGTTATTTATAACCTAGCGGCTGGTACACAATGTTTTCCTTTCTGACTCTTGGTGCACTGCTGCTTCTGTTCTGATGAGACAGCTACAGGTGATCTCTAACACCAGGACTGGAAGTATGGATTGGATGCTTTGGGTAATGCCATTTTAGTATCCCTTTCTCTTCCCTCCATTTCAGCCAGTTTGTCTCATCCCTGCCCTACTGCAGTGCATCCCCTGCTATTGTAGTACTAAGATTCTACCTCCCCCCCTCCAAGAAGACTATGTAAATGCCCCTCACTCATTTGCACCTGTATGAATCCCCTACCCCACTGCTATTCTGTTCTAATCTCCCATTTCTTTTAATATCTGCACCCATCCCATGAGTCCTTCAGACCTAAAGATGACAGGCTTTGTATCCCTCCACCCATCCCTTGAGTTCTCCAATCCTAGCTGTGATAGCTCTGTATCCCTGCACCTATAGCCTTCTAGTCCTAGAAGTAAGAGACTGTGGCCCCAATGATCAAAAGCTTTCCGTACCAGTAAGGATCATTAAAAGTAGTCTTACTGGCACTGAAGCACAGCTTCTGATGCACCAAAAGGTTCTCCGTGGCTGCTACTGGTCCTTGTAGCAGCCACCAAGAACCCTATGCAAATGCTTTACAAGGAGATCATTAGTATTCTAATGAGCTCTTCTTGTGATGCTCTAAAGCAGGGGTGTCAAAGTCCCTCCTCAAGGGCCGCAATCCAGTCGGGTTCTCAGGATTTCCTCAATGAATACGCATGAGATCTATTAGCATACAATGAAAGCACTGCATGCAAATAGATCTCATGCAAATTCATTGGGGAAATCCTGAAAACCCGACTGGATTGCGGACCTTGACACCCCTGCTCTAAAGGGAACTCCCTTCTCCCTTTTATGAGGAAAATTTTCTGGCACACACATACACAGCACAACAACTGTGCCCCCTCTAATAAAAAAAAATAGCCTGCAGCTAGCTGCTGTTCTCTTTCCCTCTGCCCAGTTGATGGTGGCTCCGGAACCGCGATCAGCTGAGAGCCGGCAGAGGGGAGAGTAGCAACTGTCGGAGAAGGATTTGCTTTTGAGCTGGATCGGTAGCTGCAGGTTTGCTCAGCTATGAGTAACAGAAAAGGGCAGCGCCAGTTCCTGGACTCCCTTTATCGGCTCAGCTCTCCCCTGCTGGCTCTGGAACCTCAATCAACTGATCGGGGTTTCCCCTGCCGGCTCCAAAGCAGGAGCTGGCAGGGGTACGTTCCAAATAGCTAATCACGACCGGAGCCAGCATGGGAAGCTGGGCCAATGCAGGGAGTCCTGGATATGATGCTGCCTTTCTCTATAACTCTGTTACCTGCAGCTCCCGATCCAGCTCAAAAGCAAATCCTTCCCTAGCAGCCTCCGCTCTCCATCGCTTATTGCGATGTGCTCTTCTGAGCAGGTGCCAGGCACAGTTCCTCCCCTCTTTTACCGGGCTACAAATAGTATGCATAGCCCGGTAAAAGTAAAGTGCTCCCAACCCTGTATTTTTTACTGGGTTGATGGAGCTTTGTGCATCTGGGCCTGTGTGTAGCTGACCCTCTGTAAGTCCTCTAAATACTATAGGACAGTGTTTCCCAAGTCACTCCTGGAGTATGTCCTTGCCAGTCAAGGTTTCAGGATATCTGCAATGAATATGCAGATTTGTATACACTGCTTCTATTGTATGCAAATCTCTTTCATGAATATTTATTGTGGATATCTTGAAAACCTGACTGGCAAGAATGTACATATATCACACAAAACTGTTTAGAACGAAACCTGGGATGATCTGAAACAGGGGCACTAGTTATATCAAAAAGTGGAGAAAAAGACCTCAGATATAACTGCACCCTCCCATTACCTCAGTAATATAAGGGCAGGGGCAAAAATACCATCATTTGTCAGAAAAAACTCCACTATAACACTTCAACCGGTCACAGAAACAAACCCGGCTCTCAAACAGGAATAGATCAATAAAAAAGAAAAAAAAAAATAGAACATTTATCATAACCATTGTTTCAGACATTCCCTCATTCATATTCAAATGCCAATCTTGTATTTTGGGGTAATGGGAGGGTGCAGTTATATCTGAGGTTTTTTTCTCCACCTTTTTGATATAACTAGTGCTCCTGTTTCAGATCATCCCAGGTTTTGCTCTAAACAGTTTTGTGTGATTTATGTGAAAGAGGACTCCTCCTTTTGGTGGATTTTCTTATGTACTCCAGGATCAACACAGGAAACATGGCCTTCGGACATTTATTTTACATTTTATGACTTTCATTCTGAAGTTGAATATTTTCATCCCATTACAGTGATGTTCCTCCCCTGGCCACTAGATGCCAGCAGAGACTACTGATAGAGGCAGCACTCAGTCACCCCCACACACAGGCACATGCCAGAAGCATCTGTTCCCCAGCCTACTGTGGTTCTGGACACTATGGGCCAAATTCCAGGGATAAATGGAGACCAGGGACAAAGCCAAATATACAAAAATGTACTGAATCTCCTGTTTTATTTTCTCACAGAGTAAAAGCTGACTTTCTACGCTTAAATGCAGGCTTTGGTTTACCAAGAAGGGTGAATTCTACTATGATTCTTTTGGCTTAAGACTTACCCACTGCAGCACTGCTCTCCAAATTTGTGTCTTCATGAGATTTTAAATAAGAGACAATCCTATTTCTGTTTATTTTAAAATGTGTGGATTTATATCATTTTTCAAATAGAAGAATTTATAGAGAGCGCCCCAAAACCCCTTCCAAAATAAAGAAGTATGGGGATAAATATATAACTGTGAACCTCCATTTAGACACTCTGAGACCATGAGATAGGAGGCAGAGCCTTAGTTCCATTATAGAATACTAGTATAACAGTATTGCCATACCTAATATATAGGTGCCCTCACTTATGCCAGGTATAGCAGCCTGTGTAAATGCAGTTGCCTAAAAATGGCATGGACCTGCAGAACTTACAGTATTCTGTACATTATCTGTGTAGCAGGATAGAAATTTCATGTACTGCATTAAGGAGTGAATGAATTTTTTAGGCCTATTAAAGTGGAGAGGCATAATCGAAAGGGACGTCTAAGTCCGTTTACGTCCATCTCGCAAGTCGTCCAAAGTTAAAAAGAGCCTAAGACACATTTTCGAAAGATACATCCAACTTTTGTTTACTTTCGAAAATTGTCTAATTATACGTCCTGCCGATCTGATTGTCCAAGCCACTAAATCGTCTATCTTTATACCACATTTCCGTCCAACTTTCCGTCCAAGTCCAAAATGCCTAGAACAAGCCCTGTTGGACGTGGGAGGGGTCTGCAAAGTGATGGACTACACAACCAGACATGCCACCTAAATAGTGGGGTACCTTACAGGGCACTGCTGTGAACTTCACAAAAAGGGTACCATGTCTTCTCCTCCCTACAGCTCCCTTATAGGTTATGGTGAGCCCCCCAAACCACCTCCAGAATCCCCTAGACCCACTTATCTACCACCCCAATAGCCCTTATGGCTTCAGGAGCCACTTATATGCCAGTAAAAAAGGGTTTAGGGGGTGTATAGGGCAGTACATATGTTTATGTATCAATACAGTGATTATAGGGGCTTATGGGCATGGGTCCTCCCCTCTATGGGTCCCTAACCCACCCCCAAGATAACTTAAGCTGCCTCTGGGCTGGACGACTAGCTTTCCTATGCCAGGCGGCCAGGTGATGATGGTCTGGAGGCTGAAATTTAAAGTTGTGAATAAAATTTTTATGGGGGTGGAGGGTTTGGTGATCATTGGGGTAGTGTGTGGGGGTCTGTGTAATGTGTTTTCTGTGCTTATCTGGTGAGTTTAGGTGGATTTTTAGGACTTAGACCATGTCACAACCAATGTTCCATCTAAGGATTGATGAGGTGTGTGCAAAAAAAAATATGCATGAGTGACAAGTTACATACTCCACAAATTTATGAGCAGGCGCGGAGGATGCATTTTTAAATAAATGTAGTTTATCCTTGTACTCCTTATGTATTTTTAATCATCCATGGATATGTTTGTATGTTTATTGTTCAAATGGTTTTATTTATTTCCCCAAATTTATTTTTGTTATACGCATTGAAAATATTTGATATTGTGTTTAAATCAAAATTTCAATAAACTTGAAACGAGTGCCCATGAGATTGTGGGAGGGTTAAATACTCAAAACTTAGAAGAATAACAATTTACTTAAAGTTTTTGCTTCACCAGCTTTCTGGTATCTTTACATACAGTGCCATACCTAGCATATGTAACACCCGGGCCCATCATTTTTTTGCACCCCCCCCCAATCTGTACGAAAAACATGATTTTTAGTAACAAGCCACACGTAATACATGAGTACCTAGGAAAAGGCAGCATCTTACATATTGCAGTGAGCAGTACAATCAATACAGCGATTGGCTGGCCCGAACTTCCTCTCCGACTGCAGCCTTAGGGCGGTGCACAGCCGGGGCGGACCACCCCCCCACCCTTGGAGGACACTGAAGACGTGGCAGCGGCTCCTCTCACGAATCCCCACCCGTCGGGAAGTCCGATGCAGTCGGGGATCTTGAGAGGAGCCGCCGCTGCATCTTTTAACTTTAAACTACAGGCCGCCGCCGCTTCCTCTCACCTCTGCCCTCGAGTGAGCGACAGGGGAAAGCGTATGAGCGACGCCACTGAAAATAGTGAGCGATCGCTCATGCGCTCACCTTAGAGGGAACACTGCGTCAACGTCCAAGTTCAACGTTCAAGTTCTATATAGGCTCTGTTGTTAAACTTTGGGTTATACATGCTGTATGACTAAGTCTAAGACAGCCCACGTCCTACCCAACCTCCGCCCTCAACACGCCTCCCGAAATGCCCCGTTTAGCTTTGGACGTTGAGCGGCACTATGAAAGCCTAGGTCGTTTTTTTTCAATACGTCCAAAACCCGGTTTATCGGCACTTGGACGTTTTTGAGAAATGTTCGTCCAAGTGCCGACTTAGGCTAGTTTTTGGACGTTTTTCTCTTTCGATTATGAGCCCCTTAGTGTGCAAGTTAAAACTGTATATCATCCGTAGTGCTGGGGATTTCACATCTCTGCTATATGCAGCTCTAGGCTTTAGGGTTGCCTGAGTGTAGGGTTACCAGATTTCCTCTTAAAAAAAAGAGGGCACTTGGCTCCACCCCATTCTGCCCCCAGCCCTGCCCTGTTTTGCCCCCAGCCCTGCCTCATTCCATTCCACTCCGCTCCCTGTCCCCACACAGACCTTGTGTCTCCTTCCCCGAGTTCCAGAATGCATCTAGAGGGCCTCTGCACATGCATGAACATCAACACGATGACACCACGCTCATGCATGTGATATCATCATGTCAACATCCACACATGCGCAGAGGCCCTCCAAAAGTGGCACCGAACTCAGTGCCTTCCAAAACCCAGACAAACTGCTGACAAATATATTTCTACTTGGAGCCATTACACCAATAATGCTTCACAACATTCATTCCTACCAAAACACCTGCAGAACAGAGATAACCCCTATGCAAATACAGGACCACAAAATAAAAGTCCTAATATATACAGATGATACCCTAAGATGGCAGATTTTGCATGCAGTACAACACCAGAGAAATAGAAAGAAATACATTTCTTCTTGAACAGTGCAAATCATAGACAGCAGATATAAATTCTGAAAACTGACAAATTTCAATTACTAAATTGAAAATAAAATCACTTTTTTTACCTTTGTTGTCTGGTGATTTTATTTTTCTACTTATCTTTTCCCAGGCTCTGGTTGCACTTTCTTCTGTCTGTACTCTTAACTCTGTTTCCAAGGCTTCTTATCCATTTGCTGTTTTCTCTCCTTCATTTTCTGCCTTATATCCATATTTGGCATTAACTTTTAATGTTCAATTTTATTCCATTTTTCTGCTTCCTCCTCAGCTCTATCTACTTTTCCATGTCTTCCCTTCCCATCTATCCATGTACACTATTTCCTCCCTCTCTCTCTCTCTGTCTGCCCTTTCCCAACATCCATGTATGCCATCTCCTCCCTTTTTCTTCTCCCCTATTCCAATCTATCCATAAACAGCATTTCTTTCATTTCTCTTCCCCACCCCTCCTTCCCTTTCCCTCTCTCTCCCTTTCTCCTCCATCCCTGTGTACCATCTCCTTAGTCGCTTTCCCACTCTTATGGACTGACATCTGTCTTCCCCCTCCAATGGTCTGGGATCTCCTATGGTCTGCTCTCCTTCCCACAGTCTGGCATCTCTCCTCTTTCATTTCCCTCATCTCCCCCCCCCCCCCTTTGTGATCTGGCATTTCTCTGTCTTTCCTTTCCCCTCCTCCTGCCTTAGTCTGGAATCTCTACCTGCTCCTTTCTTTCCCTGGTCTGGCATCTTTCTCTTCTCCCCTCCCTTCACCATCTGGTGGTCTGATATCTCACGCCTTCCTCCCTTCTGTGGTCTGCCATCTCTAACTGCCCCTTCTCTTTCCTTTTTTCCCCTAGAGGTCTGGCATCTTTCTTTCCCTTTCCTCCCCATCCCTGTGGTCCAGCATATCTCTTACCCTCCCCATGCTATCCCCCTTCCCACTGTGTGGGATCCATTGCTTGCTCACCCGGCGCTGCTGTAACTTGGCCGTTGGCAGCATGAATGAAGTAAACAAGCTACCTTCGGTGACCTGGAAGTTTTCTCTTGCTACTGATTCCTGCCTATGCAGGAACAGGAAGCAGTAGGAGAGAGAAGGCTTCCGGGTCGCAGAAGGCAGCGTGTGTGTGCTTCACGTTCATCCCCTGTGCTGCCCCCTGATCTTACCACCATACTTTTTTTGTTGGGCAGTCTGTAGTGATATTCAATGGCACTATCTGGTTCAGTGTGGTTGAATATCACCACTTAGGCGCTGATAAGTGATTTAACCAGGCAGGAGATTCTCCTGCTTGGTTAAATGGTTATAGTTATAGTTATGGTTATCTTTATTTGATATACTGCCTTTCCTCTGCAGATATCAAAAGGTTTACAAAACATTGAATAGTAAGCAGGTACTCCAAGTAGTTTCCCTATTTGTCCTGGCGGGCTCACAATCTAGCTTTGGTACCTGGGGCTAAGGATTGTTTTAAATATCGGCCAATTTATTTTTAATTTAGGATAAAGCAGTGTGGTAGCTATGTTATTTACTCTTAAGTTAATTCAATAGAAAGGTATCACCTTATTTTACATTTTTATTTATTAATCTTTAAACATTTTCTTACTAGCTTTCAAGGCCAAATCCTCCTTCTTCAGATGAGGACAGTATATTATAAGAACAGTATACTGTTCTGACCTGAGACAGAAGGATTTGGACTCTAAAATCAAATCAAAAAATAGAATTAAGTGAATCTAATAAAAAGGATCACTTTATTTTCTATTTATTTGTTAATTTGCAATGTAGTGATTGGATTTGCCAGTTTTTGAAATTTACATGTGCTGTCTTTATATTTTACTCAGTACAGGAGGGCACATGTCACTGTTTCACTTTTTTTGGGTGGAGTTCAGTTTAATTTTTATCAACATATTTCTATTTTAGTTTGTGGTTACTTATTCTATATGTGGTGAGGGACTATCTATGTTCTCTGTGTGTGAGAGGAATCGGGTATTCTGTTAGGACAGTAGATCAGTAGATCGCAAAGGTAGATCGCAAAGGCAACGCGAGTCGATTGCAGAGCCCATCCCGGGCTCCTTGATAGACTCGCATTGCCTTCGCATTTTCCCTGCTTCCCAATGCCGTAAACAGGACAGTAGAAGCGCCGGGCTCACCAGTCTCCCCCCCCCCCCCCCCAACGTCAATTCTGACGTTGGTGAGGAAGTTCCAGGCCAGCTAATTGCTGCCTGGCTGGCCCGGAACTTCCGCTCCGACATCAGAATTAACGTCAAGGGGAAGGCTGGCGGGCCCGGCACTTCTGCTATCCTGTTTATGGCGTCGGGAAGCAGGGAGAGCTCAGACCTCAGCGGCGGTGGCTTGGGAGCCTGTTCCCTGATGGCAGTGGCTTGGGGGGGGGGACAGGAAGAAAGAAAGACAGACGGGGGCAGGGAGAAAGAAAGACAAAGAAAGAAAGGAGGCAGGCAGGGAGACAGAAAGAAAGGGGGATCAGGGAGACAGAAAGAAAGAAGGGAAACAGAAAGAAAGAAGGAAAGGGGGACAGGGAGACAGAAAGAAAGGAGGGCATGGAGAAAGAAAGGGGGAAGGGAGACAGAAAGAAAGAAAGAAAGAGGCAGGGAAAGAGGAAAAAAAAGTTGGGGGAGGGAATGAGGTCTGGAGAAGAGGAAGCATACAGGAGGCTGAAAGAAGGGAAGAAATATTGGATGCACAGTCAGAAGAAGAAAGTGCAACCAGAGACTCATGAAATCACCAGACAACAAAGGTAGGAAAAATGATTTTATTTTCAATTTAGTGATCAAAATGTGTCAGTTTTGAGAATTTATATCTGCTGTCTATATTTTGCACTATGGCCCCCTTTTACTAAACCGCAATAACAGTTTTTAGCGCAGGGAGCCTCTGAGCATCAGGAGCAGCGCGGGGCATTCAGCACAGCTCTCTGTGCTAAAAACCATTATCGTGGTTTTGTAAAAAGGGAGGGGGTATATTTGTTTATTTTTGTATAGCTGTTACTGAGGTGACAATGCATAAAGTTATCTGCCTTGACCTCTTTGAAAAAAAAACCCCCAGTATAAATAATAATTAACATTTTCTCTGCGTACAGTGTGCTTTGTGTTTTTTTAAATTTTATTGTTGGTAAATCATTTTGACTTGGTCATTTTAAAAGTAGCTCACAAGCCCAAAAAGTGTGGGCACCCCTGTGTTAGAATGTCTGTGTAGAGCCAATCTGTACTAATGCAGCTTGTTTAGTTTTCCAAAAGATGCATTGATATTCTACTTCACACTGCAGTGTTTATACAGTACTGCCCTTTCCTGGATTTTTGTGCTATTATGATATGGTATTCTTGCTCTATAGGTCCTGAGTGACATTTTTAGAGTTTTGTATTATTTCATAATATGTCTGGTACTGATTTTGGATTTTAGTTATGGATTTAGCTCTTTGAAAATCCAGCATAATACCGGAAGACTGGAGGGTGGCCAACGTGATGCCGATTTTTAAAAAGGGTTCCAGAGGTGATCTGGGAAATTATAGACTGGCGAGTCTTACGTCAGTACCGGCAAAATAGTAAAGACTATTATAAAGAACAAAATGACAGAACGTATACTTAAGCATGACAGAAAGCCAACATGGTTTCAGTCAAGGGAAATCTTGCCTCACCAATCTACTGCATTTCATTGAAGGGGTGAATTAACATGTGGATAAAGGTGAGTCAGATGATATTGTGTATTTGGATTTTCAAAAGGCATTTGACAAACTGCCTCATGAAAGACTTCTGAGGAAATTGGAAAATCATGGGATAGGAGGTAATGTCCTATTATGGATTAAGAACTGGATGATAGACAGAAAACAGAGAGTGGGTTTAAATGGAGAAGGGTAAATAGTGGTTTTCCCCAGGGGTCTGTGCTGGGACCGCTGCTTTTTAACATGATAGGAATAACTAATGAGATAATTAAATTTGCTGATGTCACAAAGTTTTTCAAAGTTGTTAAATTGCAAGAGGATTGTGAAAAATTGAATGAGGACCTTGTGAGACTGGAAGACTGGGTGTCAAAATGGCAGATGACAGTTAATGTTAGCAAAGTGATGCATGTGGGAAAGAGGAACCCAAGCTATAGTTACATGATGCTGGGTTCTATGTTAGGGGTCACTGCCCAGGAAAAGGATCTAGGTGTCATTGTTGAGGATACGTTGAAACCCTCAGCTCAATGTGCAGCAGCGGCTAAGAAAGCAAATAGAATGTTAGGAATTATCAGGAAAGGAACAGAAAACAAAGATGAAAATGTTATAATGCCTTTGTATCGCTCTTTGTACAGCCACAACTTGAATACTGTGTGCAGTTCTGGTTGCCATATCTCAAAAAAGATATAGCAGAATTAGAAAAGGTACAGAGAAGGGTGACAAAAAGGATAAAAGGTTTAGAACAGTGGTCTGAAACGCACGGCCCGAGGGCCACATGCGGGCCCGCCAGGTACTATTTTGAGGCCCTCGGTATGTTTATCGTAATCACAAAAGTAAAATAAAACAGTTTCTTGATCATATGTCTCTTTAGCTATAAACTACAATATTATTATTAAGACTTAGCCAAAAGGAAAGATTTTTAAACTATAATGAGTTTTACCTCATGCAAAATTGTCATTTCTTTAATAAGACATTAACTATTTTTTTTAGGCCCTCCAAGTACCCACAAATCCAAAATGTGGCCCTGCAAAGGGTTTGAGTTTGAGACCACTGGTTTAGAACATCTTCCCTATAAGGAAAGGCTAAAGGGCAAGGGCTCTTCAGCTTGGAGAAGGGACAGCTCAGTGGTGATATGATAGAGGTCTATAAAATACTGAGTGGAGTGGAAAGAGTAGATGTGAAATGCTTGTTCACTCTTTCCAAAAATGCTAGGACTAGGGGGCATGTGATGAAGCTACTAAGTAGTAGATTTAAAACAAATTGGAGAAAATATTTCTTTACACAATGTGCAATTAAACTCTGGAATTCGTAGCTGGAAAATGTGGTGAAATCAGTTAGCTTAGTGGGGTTTAAAAAAGGTTTGGATAATTCCCTAAAAGATAAGTCCATAGGCCATTATTGAGATGATTTGGGGAAATCCACTACTTATTGCTAGGATAAGCAGTATAAAATCTGTTTTACTACTTGAGTTCTAGCTAGGTACTTGGGACCTGGGTTGGCCGCTGCTGGAAACAGGATACTGGACTTGATGGACCTTTGGTCTGTCCCAGTATGGCAATTCTTATGTTCATTGACATAGTGAGGAAAGGATGAGCCACCCCTGCACTCTTCCCTGCAGCATAGCCATGTCTTCACAATCGTCATCAACAGTGAGCAGCTATCTCCTAGTTATTGCTCGCACAGGTCTCAGCTCTCCCTCTGATGTCACTTCCTGGTCTCGTGAAGGAGAGCTGAGGCCAGCGTAAGCAGCAGCGAGGAGATGCTGCTTGCTGTCAGTGAAGATTTTGAAGAGGTGGGTGAGCAAAGAGAAGGAGAGGTGCCGCTGCCCCTGTCGAGACGATGCCCAGGACGGTCCACTCCCTCCTGGTTTACACCTCCCTTAGTAATAGGTCAATGAGAGTTACGTTCAGTATATTTTCCTGTCTCTGGAGGATTTACAATCTAAGTTCATACTTGAGACAATGAAAGGTTAAGTGACTTGCCGAAGATCACATGGAGCAGAAGTGGGATTTGGACGCTTGCGTCTCTTTTTCTCAGCTGGCTTCTCTCATCATTAGGTACATCTAAAACAGACAGTACATAGTTCAGTTATGTTTGGTAACTCAATACACTTCTCCCTCCGTATTCGCTGTGATAGGGGATTAACAGAACTGCAAATACTGTACAGAAAAACCATGCATAACTTTTTTATATGTTATTCGCTGTTTTCTATTAAAAACCATCGTGAATATAGTGAAACCGTGAATAACATGGTGGGAGACCTGGCCTGTTCCTGAAAGAGAGGCAAAACACTGTGAAGAAAGCACTGGGAATCAGCGATTTTCTCTGTAAACGCTTGGAATCGGCGATTTCTCTATGCAAGCTGATGTAATTTGGGGAGGAGGAGCCAGCAAGCTAAAAACCGTGAATAATCGAAACCGCGAATGCTGAAACCGCGAATACGAAGGGAGAAGTGTAGTACACTAAAGGCCAGCAGATCTGAAGCCTGGTGGCTATTTGACAACCTACCAAAAACCTTTGATAGGCAAATTATTTCATAGCTGCCAGTAACCACAGAATTTTTGTTACAGCGATGCTAAACACTGGTGTTCACACAGCCAACAGGAAGATGATGGATTGGGGAGCTAGGCCTGAAAAATAATAAAACAGCAACTACTATTCTGTTTAATATGTTTTCTTATATAGCTGTAAACACTTTTCCAAGAGTCCAATTATTTATAGTGCAGGGTCAAACAACTAATGTCCAATCAAAACCCCGGCACAGTTCATGGACGGTTTCACTCACAAGTTTGTAAGTTTAAAAGATTATGAATTGTGCCGGGGTTTTGAATGGACATTTATTATATAGCTGTGCTTTATTTTGATATTTTGGTGCATAATTTCTTGGAGTGCATTCAAGGCCTGATTCTATAAACAGCTCCAAGTGGCACCTACAGTATACGCACTGCTTGCTGTGGTTTTCAATCAACCACTAGGCATCATTTATAGAATCCCACCTGGTGGCATCTAGACATGCTTAGGCATTGCTAGGCATCCAGGAGGTAGGCGCTGGTATATTAGGCAAGCTTTTACCGGGCCTAATATACCGGCACCTAACTCAAATGCCTAGCGACGCCTATTCTCCGCCCCCTAACCATGCCTACCTTTCAAATAGGCATCTTTAGGCTTTGGAAGGTGCCTCCACTTAGACATTGCTAGGGCGCTACGCAGAATTCCATGCCTAACTTTTAATTGTAATTTTTTGTAATTAATTATTCAATTAACTCAATGGTGCAGTCCATTACCATGCAAAGCACCACTCAGGAAGCAGAAATCAAATTAAACTATAAATAAACACTTCTACTAATGTCTAAGCAAAAAGAAGCATTTGCACATTTCCAACTATGGAAAATAATTCATATATCCCCCTTATTCATTAACCCCCCACACCCTTTTAAAAAAGCTGCATTAGGTTTTTTTAGTGCCAGCCATGATGGTATTAGCTCTGACGCTCATACGTCAGAACTAATACCGCAGCAGCTGGCGCTAAAAAAGTGTAACGCGGCTTTGTAAAAGCGGGGGTGGGGGTGGTAATGAACAAAATGGGACTTTTGCAACTCTGACCTGTTAGTTGGAGGAAAAAGCCTCAGAGCCCTGCCTCCACCCTACAGAGATCGGGTGGCAGATATCGTAGGGCAAGAATACATCATTGACATAAAAAACCTCTAGTTTTTGATTCACTGTAATGGCTCTGTACAATGCAAATAAGCATATCCAATATACTATAATAGCTGAGAGAAACACCACACTTATCTGTATAGGATCCATTAATAATACCGATGATGGCCAGCGTTTCACCTCCACGGCTACATCGGGGTGTAGACACACAAGCATGTAAGAATTCCATCACATAAGTGTGAAACTAACAGAATAACAAAAATAGCAAAATATCTGTTTGGTTTAACAAAACAAGTACCCATGCTTTCAAATGAACACCACTATGCTGTGTTTCTCTTTCGCAAAATGGCCACCCAACGCTGAACGCTTATTTGAATGATCTCCTTCCATTGCATCATATCCTGTGAAGCTGAAACCATTGGTTCTGGGTCAAAATATCTTTCCTTTAATTAAATGGACTTTTAACAAAATTGATGTCACTCTATTCTTGAATTTAACCCTTTGGGCCCTTCACTTTCTAACTTATGGATCCCAAAATGTTCACGTTGGAGTAATGAATGATTTCTGTCTCCTCCTTGGTCAGAAACATAATCAATTATGCTACATCGTAGGTCATTAAACTCATGATTATGTTCTAAACAATGTAAAACCATAGGAGCTTGTAATTTATTTCTCCTTAGGCAACTTTTATGCTCACTCATTCTGATTTTAAAAGGGCAAACTGGCTGACCTATGTACATTTTCAAACACGGACAAATTACATCATATACCACTTAAGATGGGGTACAAGTGGTAACATGTGCCAAACTATATTTCCTATTTGTATGGGGATCAATAAATTAACCTTCCAATTCTCTGGTGACATCACAGATCTTGCATTTGTTGCACTGATAGTGCCCACCTGTGATCTTAACTAGAGAATTTCTCTATTTTATATCTGAGGGATTCAAAAGTTCTTTTTAAGTTTTTTTGTCATGTGAAAAAAAATATCTTGGAAAGCAGGTTATAATTCTAACACTTTCCAGTGTTCTTTCAACAGTCATGCTACTCTTTGGATATTTGGTGAGTATTGTAATACACAAGTCAAAGCCGAATCATCCGAGGATTGCTCGCGCTGCAAAAATAACAAGTCCCTGTTAGTAAATTTGGCACATTTATAAGCTATTTTCAATACAGTGTGTGGGGGGATAACCCCTATGTAAAAACTGGTTATAAAGGTCATGGCTTTGATCCCTGTAATCACTTGTACTTGAGCATATACGTATATATCTGAAAAACTGAAATATTGGTAGACTGTATTTTAACGCTGCTGGATGGTTACTTGAAAAGTCCAAAAACATATTCCTGTCAGTTGATTTCCTATAGACGGTAGTATGAAGTCTGTCTGTCTCCTTGTTGACAAGTACATCCAAAAATTAAATCCTTTGTGCTTGATATGAAATGCTGAATTGTAACTTAGGATGGCATAAATTCATCCAATTGTGAATGCATTGCCAGAGGAGTGAAAGCGTTGCCAGAGGACGTGGTAAGAGTGGTTAATGTAGCTGGTTCTAAAAAAAGGTTTGGACAAGTTCCTGGAGGAAAAGTCCATAAACTGCTGTTGAGACAGATATGGGAGAAGCCACTGCTTGCCTTGAATCGGTGGCATGGAATGCTGCTACTATTTGGGTTTTTGTCAGGTACTTGTGACCTGAATTGGCCTCCGTGAAGTTGGGATACTGGGCTAGATGGACCCCAAGTAAGGCTATTCTTATGTTCTTAGTAAAGATTCCTCTGAACCAAGCCAAAATGAAACCAAATCTCCACATGATTTGAAAACAGGTTGGAACTGTACAAATGTTTCTTTTTGCCTAGACATTAGTAGAAGTTTTTTTTTCTATTTGCAGTCATGCCATTTAAGCTAATTGATTTAATTTAGGTTAGGCATAGATTTTAGTTAGGCATTGCTAGGCAGCCTTAATTACAGCACCTAACTAGTGCGCCGTGTATAAAATCTGGCCATCAGTGTGTATAATACCATCGGTGACAAAGGTACTAGGGGGAGGCAACTGATTTATCTGTAGCAGAAACACCATAATGGGGTCCTCCCGTGATATGTTAAAAAAAAAAAATGCCCTTACTATTCCTTTACTGCTGAAGCAGGTGTTTTTTCCCTCCCTCTAAGGTTTTTAACTTATCTCACTACCACCGTGCCTTAACTCTGGCCTAGCCCCCTCATCACCATAATCCCATCCGTCTTAGCCTCCCCAAACAGTGGATTCACCGACTGTATATAAGCCCAAGACGCACAGAAATGCTTTCCTGAAAAATCTATCTAGCCTCCATGCAGAAAAACCTTGTCATCTGCTCCAGAACTCTATTATATTGCCATGTATGGTAAACACAGCCCTCTGGTTCTTCTCTAATCTGGCCCTGCAGAGAGAGAGAGAGAGAGAAAATGTATGTGCTAATTTTATACCTGTAACACTTGCTGCTGTGAATGACTCACCCCTGCCGCTCTCCTCGATTCCCTTCTTTCTCTCCAAATAAATGCCTTCTTTTCTGTTTCATTGTCTTTTCTTCCACTTTTCTTGCTTATCTTGAACAGTTTTGTTATTTCGATTGCCTTTCACTCTGTTTTTAAAAAAAATTCCTTTTGAAATTATTTCCTACTTACAGGATATCAAGCCCTGGCAGTGGCTGGAGAACAGAATGAGAATCCTGTGACCAGGTTGGGTTGCACTGCTGGAATGTAAATATATTTCTTCATTTTCCTTCCTATTTAAATCTTATTGTAATGCATTAGAAATGAACAGAAATATGATTAAATAGAATAGCTGTCTTTACATTTAGGTGCGATCTCTAATACATCTCTCTCCCCTAATATTTTTAACAAATGATATCCAGAGAGCAGGTACAGTCCAAAGGGCAAATACACAGCCAAGTAACATTTGGCCAATGTTTTTAGCTGCAGTAGTTGTACTGGCCACCAGTTCTATAAATACACTGTGTAAAGCTATTTTTGTTTTCTGTTTTTCAGCCTTGGCACATTCCTGATGCGGGGCTTTTCATCTTCTTTTCTCAGCCTGTTCTCTTCCTGAATGCATGGCACTGACCCTTCGCCCACCGCTTCTGCTTCATATTGGGAGATGGGTTGAGCAATAGCACATACCAGAGGACTAGAAAGAGACTGGGAGCAGGAAGGGGAAGAGAAAAAAGTGTGTTTGTTGTAATGGACTTCTACTCTCTAACATTACCACCACAAAACCTCTTTTCATATCCTCAGCCTCTGGCTCTCATCAGGGATCTGATTCATAACTCTTGTCCAGCAGATTCTCATTAGGTATTCTTTCTCAAGTCCTCCCATTTACTGACCAAATGCAATATAGTGTCATTTCTAAATTTGTTTGTTGATTTCCACCAGATACCCCCTGGAAGTTGAGCATTTCATTCTCTTTCTTATAAGAGATGTGAGTATTTCTTCACACATAAGGAGCCTGAATTGGGTGTGGAATCCAAGTTTCCTAAACTCTGCATCACTCCCAGCTTCAGTGAGCCAGAGTTCAAGCCAAGAATGGAACCCAAGTCTCCTAACTCTGGCATTACTTCTAGCCCCAAGGAGCCAGAGCCCAAGACAAAAATGGAACCCAAGTTTCCTATCACTCTTAGCTTCAGTGAGCCTGAGACCAAGCTAAGAATGAAGCCATGGAGGGGCATTTTCGATAGGATGTCTAAGTCCGACTTTGGATGTTTCCCGCAAAACGTCCAAAATTAAACTTCCAAAGGGGCCAATTTTTGAAAATGCTGAACATTCACATAAAAAAAAAGAAAATCCAGTTGGATGTTTAAATACCTACGTGATGTAAATGCGCATGAGTCAAGTCTCTTTCATTTGAAAGGAAGCTCTGGAATGAGAGGGCATAGGATGAAGTTAAGAGGTGACATACTCAGGAGTAATCTAAGGAAATACTTTTTTACAGAAAGGGTGGTAGATGCATGGGACAGTCTCCCGGAAGTCGTGGTGGAGAAAGAGACTGTGCCTGAATTCAAGAAAGCCTGAGATAGGCTTGTGGGATCTCTTAAAGAGAGGAAGAGATAATGGTTACTGAGGATGGGCAAACTGGATGGGCCATCTGGCCTTTATTTGCCATCATGTTTCTATGTTTAAGTTGAAAATGTCCAAATGAAGCCCATTTGGACATGAGAGGGACTAGCTTTCTAATGGACTGGCTATACAGACATGCCAACAGAACATTAGGGCACGTTAGAAGGCACTGCTGTGAACGTCACATATAGGGTGCTAGAAGTACATCTAATCATGACCCCCTTATACTGTATGGTGAGCCCTCCAAACCTCCCCCAAAACCTGCTATACCCACTTATCCACCACCCCAATAGCCCTTATGGCAGCAGGTGGCACTTATATGGCAGTATAGTAGGGTTATGGTGGGCTCACACTTTCCACCATAAATGTAGTAGTTAGAGCAGCTTATGAACCTGGCTCCTCCTCTCTATGATTCACCAGCCCACCTACCTGACTACTTAAGATACTTGTGTGATGCTCTACTAGGCTTTCCCGTATCAAGTGCTGCTGTTCTATAGCCAGGTATGTACTGTTACAGTCAAAATTTATTTTTTTTTTTTTTTGCGAGGGTGGGGGGACGGGGTTCAGTGACCACTGGGGAAGTGTGTGGGGCCTATTACTTAATCCCTCCAGTGGTCAACTGGTCAGTTTGTATACCCTTTTGGCATTTAGACGCTTCTCATACAGGTCTGGTTGAAAACATCTAAGCTCCGTCTAGGATGTCCTGGGAAAGGTTTGAATATAGCTGCAAGATGGCCAAGTCTAAGTCTACCCAAAGCTCGCCCATTCCCTGACCATGGCACACCTACCAACATGCTCATTTCTACTTTGGATGCACAGTGGGTAAGAAGTCCCTATAGACGTCCAGAAAGTCAGCTTTGAAAATATTCACTTAGATGATTTGACTAGTAAGACATCCAAGTGCCAGTTTATGCTGTCTGTTGGACGTCTATCTTTTTTGAAAATGAGCCCCTAAGTCTCCTAACATCTACATCGCCCCCCGCCTCAAGGAGTCAGAGCCAAAAACAGGAATAGAACAAAGCCTCCTACAAAAAAATTGTATCTAAGATAATAGTACCCATAGCGCACATACGCACTTCAATTTTTGTAGCTTGTGCATCCGTCGCTCTGTGGTCGGCAGAGAAATGTTGCAGAGTGTGGCGCGTGCGCATATTGGGAGCCGACATTGGGGAGAGAAGGAGGCGGCAGCAGCGACCGAGCTACGGAGCTAGAGGAGGGAAGGCCACAATTACTGCCGCTCCATAGTCACACAGCCTTCTCTTCTGCCTTCACTCCCCCCTTTGGGTGAATTTCTAGGTCGAGGATGAGGATTTGTTGGAGGCTGGTGGCGCTGCCGCAGAGGGGGTGGGATGGGCTGGGGGGGGCGGTCAAAGGAAGGGGAGCGGGGCGCAGGCAGGGAAAGGGAGAGAGGGAAGGAAAGAGACAGACAAGACAGCAGCCAAGGAGAGAGAGAGAGAGAGAGAAAGAGATAGAAAGAGAGCGGCCAAAGAGAGAGAGAGACAGAAAGACACATAGGCAGCGGCCAAGGAAAGAGAGAGAGAGAAAGAGACAGAAAGGCACATAAACAGCGGCCAAGGAAAAAGAGAGAGAAAAAGACAGAAACATACAGACAGCAGCCAAGGAGAGAAAGAGATAGAAAGACAGACAGACACACAGACAGCGGCCAAGGAGATAGAGAGACAGACAGCGGCCAACGAGAGAGAAAGAGACAGAAAGACAGACAGACACACAGTGGCCAATGAGAGAGAGAGAAAGAGGCAGAAAGGCACATAAACAGTGGCCAAGGAGAAAGAGACAGAAACATACATAGACAGCGTCCAAGGAGAGAGAGACAGAAAGAAAGAGACAGAAAGACAGACAGACACACAGCGGCCAATGAGAGAGAGAGAAAGAGACAGAAAGAAAGACAGCGGCCAATGAGAGAGAGAGACAAAGAAAGACAGACAGACACATCTATTCTAGCACCTGTTAATGTAGAATAGATGTAATGAGTGAATTAATAACTAACTTCCCTTTTTACAATAAGAATAACTTTACTGGGTCAGACCAATGGTCCATCAAGCCCAGTAGCCCATTCTCATGGAGGCCAATCAGGTCACTAATAACTGGCAAAAACCCAAAGAGTAGCAACATTCCATACTACCGATCCAGGACAAGCAGTGGCTTCCCCCATGTCTTTCTCAATAACAGACTATGGACTTTTCCTCCAGAAAATTGACTAAACCTTTCTTAAAACCAGCTACACTATCCATTCTTACCACAACCTCAAGCAATGCGTTCCAGAGCTTAACTATTTTCTGAGTGAAAAAATATTTCCTCCTATTGGTTTTAAAAGTATTTCCTTGTAACTTCATTGAGTGTCCCCTAATCTTTGTAATTTTTGGTAGAGTGAAAAATCGATCCACTTATACCTGATTTTGTAGACTTCAATCATATCTCCCCTCAGTCATCTCTTTTCCAAGCTGAAGAGCCCTAACCTTTTTAGTCTTTCCTCATACGAGAGGAGATCCATCCCCTTTATCATCTTGGTCGCTCTTCGAACCTTTTCTAGTGCCGCTATATCTTTCCTGAGATAAGGAGACCAGAATTGAATGCAATACTCCAGGTGAGGTTGCACCATGGAGCAATACAGAGGCATTAGAACATTCTGTCTTATTAACCATCTCTTTTTAAATAATTCCTAGCATCTTGTTTGCTTTTTTGGCCACCGCTACACATTGTGCAGAAGGTTTCATCGTATTGTTTACAATGACACACAGATCTTTTTCTTGGGCACTAACCCCCAAGGTGGACCTTAGCATATGGTAACTGTGATTTGAGTTATTCTTCCCAATGTACATCACTTTGCATTTGTCCACATTAAGGGCTTCTTTTACTAAGCTGTGCTAAATTGCCCCGCGCACTAGATGCTAACGCCTCCATTGAGCTGACATTAGTTTTTGGCACATAGCACGGGGTTAGCATGCGCGGCAATGTAGCACGCCCTAAAAATGCTAGCTCACCTTAGTAAAAGGAGCCCTAAGTTTCATCTGCCACTTGGATGCCCAGTGTTCCAATTTCCTAAGATCTGCCTGCAATTTTTCACAATCCACATGTGTTTTAACAACTTTGAACAGTTCAGTGTCATCTGCAAATTTAATCACCTCATTTGTTCCAATTTCCAGATCATTTATAAATAAGTTAAATAGCACCAGTCCCAGTACAGATCCCTGCGGCACTCCACTGTTTACTCTCCTCCATTGAGAAAAATGACCATTTAACCCTACCCTCTGTTTTATATCTGATAATCAATTCCTAATCCACAACTGAACTTTGACACCTATCCCATGACTCTAATTTTCTCAGGAGCCTCTCATGAGGAACTTTGTCAAAAGCTTTCTGAAAATCTAGATACACTATATCAAATGGCTCATCTTTATTCACATG
Organism: Geotrypetes seraphini; assembly: GCF_902459505.1. Taxonomy (NCBI): domain Eukaryota; kingdom Metazoa; phylum Chordata; class Amphibia; order Gymnophiona; family Dermophiidae; genus Geotrypetes; species Geotrypetes seraphini. Next base: position 65,249,510 of record NC_047091.1, on the reverse strand, counting down.
TTTATTCACACCTTCAAAGAAATGAAGTAAATTGGTGAGGCAAGATCTCCCTCTGCTGAACCCATGCTGACTCTGTCTCATTAAATCATGTTTGTCTACGTGTTTCACAATTTTATTTTTTATAGTTGTTTCCACCATTTTGCCTGGCACTGAAGTCAGGCTTTCCGGTCTGTAATTTCCCGGATCTCCCCTGGAACCCTTTTTAAAAATCAGTGTAACACTGACCACCCACTAGGGGTTAGTAACCTGGAGAGAGACCTGGGAGTGATGGTAGACGCAACACTGAAGGCATCGGCGCAATGCGCCACAGCCTCTAGGAAAGCAAACAGAATGCTGGGTATCATTAAGAAGGGTATTACGACCAGGACGAAGGAAGTCATCATGCCGCTGTATCATGCAATGGTACGGCCGCATCTGGAGTACTGTGTCCAGTACTGGTCGCCGTACCTCAAGAAAGACATGGCGGTACTTGAGGGAGTACAAAGAAGAGCAACCAAACTGATAAAGGGAATGGAAAATCTCCCATATACCGACAGATTGAAGCAGTTGGGACTTTTCTCCCTGGAAAAGCGAAGACTTAGAGGAGACATGATAGAAACCTTCAAGATCCTGAAGGGCATAGAAAAAGTAGACAGGGACAGATTTTTCAAATTAAGGGGCACCACAAGCACAAGGGGGCATTGGGAGAAATTGAAGGGGGACAGGTTCAGAACAAACGCTAGGAAGTTCTTTTTCACTCAGAGGGTGGTAGATACATGGAACGCGCTTCCAGAGGCTGTTGTAGACAAGAAAACATTAAATGGCTTCAAAGAAGGTTTGGATAGATTCCTAGAAGAAAAAGGGATTGGGGGGTATAGATAGGTATAGACCATTGCTCAGGCAATGGGCCTGATGGGCCGCCGCGGGAGCGGACCGCTGAGCAGGATGGACCTAAGGTCTGCCTCAGCGGAGGCAACTTCTTATGTTCTTATGTTCACCCTACAATCTTCAGGATTTTAGTGACAAGTTAGAGATCACTAACAGCAGGTCAGCAGTTTCATGTTTGAGTTCTTTTAGTACCCTGGGATGTATACCTTGCCACAGTAGCGGTTGCCGTGTGGCAGACTCTCCAATGTCCATTAAATCCCTTTCTCAGCTTTCTAGAAGGAGCCCTAAAGCTGTGTGCATTCATTTCTCTGTGTATATATATTTTTACATATATAAACTGATTTCTTTGCATAAAGTGAAACAAAACAAAATTTAAAAAAAAATTAGAAACAAAGAAAATGCATCTTTCTATTGATTTCTGCCCCCTCCCCCCCCCCCCAGAATGAAGAGGAAAAATGCTTTGATTTTGTCAAATGAACCCTGACTGTTAAATTTAAGTTCCACTCCCACTACAGGCTTTCCATGCTTAGGGCTGGGAATGTGGCTGAGATTAGGTGATGTGAGTTCCATTTCTGGCTTGGGCTCTAGCTCCTTGGGGCTACAAGTTCTAAAGAGGTTAAAAGGTCAATTCTATAACAATGAACTATCCTCCCCCCTTATACTAAGGGCTCCTTTTATCAAGCCGCGCTAACGGTTTAACGTACGTAATAGCGCACATTAAACCGCCGGCCGTGCTAGTCGCTACCGCCTCCTCTTGAGCAGGCGGTAGTTTTTGGCCAGCGCGGGGGTTAATGCGTGATGAAAAGTCACACGCGTTAACCCCGCTAGCGCGGCTTGATAAAAGGAGCCCTAAGTCATGGTTTCTGCTGCAGCCCGGAGTACTAAACACTTTGGGCTCCTTTTACAAAGGTGCGCTAGCATTTTTAGCGCTTGCTACAGTGCCGTGCGCTAACCCCACGCTACATGGAAAATACTAACGCCAGCTCTATGGAGGCACTGTCTAGCATGCACGGCACTGTAGCACGCGCTAAAACCGCTAGCGCACCTTTGTAAAAGGAGCCCTTTGATGCTGCATTCCTATGAGCGTCGGAGCATTTATCGCTCCAGGCTGCAGTAGAAACCTCTACCGTGGCTTAGTAAAAGGGGGGCCTATATTTAGGCATCTAGAGAGCACCTATTAAAAGCCTATAAAGGAAAGTAGGGGCCTAGTTTCCTTTATAATACTAGCCTAACCAGATATATTTGCATTTCACATTTAGGCATTTCGCCAGCCATAGAGCTGCAAGAAAAACACACGTAACTTATAGTTTTCTCTAAGATATGTGCATAACTGGGCATCTTGCCCTTGTTCTACCCAGACTCTGTCCATGTGTACCTATCTGACACCTTGGCTGCAGCCCATTGACATCCAGAATCTATCACTCTGCCCCCATCTATGTCAGATACTGCCTGTTTTGACACCTGTGTCTTCAAAAAGCTGCTACCTGGGTTTAAAGGCAACCTACTATTCCTTAGTTCTTCTAAATGTGAGTCATACATTACCCAATTCCACACTCCTAATCTGCCCCTCTCTCCCTGTCATATAGGGCTGCCCTCCTGCCCCCTGTTCTTCCAAGAAACAGTGCTTCCCTTTGACTCTAAGTTCACCTTTAAGCTGCAAACTGTCTCAGTGGTCCATTCATCTTTCCTTGCTCTTCATCACATTTGTTCAGTTAAGTCTCTTCTCCCTCTTAACCTCATTAGAATTCTACCACAGTTTTGGAATTTCCTCCCCCAGGATATCAAGAAACAAATCAAAACCTGACTATTTAATTTGACCTTTGGATAGCCTTCCTTTTATGCAAAATCCTCCATTTTAACAGAAGCCTCCGCCACTATCTTTCTCCCTCTCTCTCTTTCGCTCACGTTTCCTTCCCTCTTCCCGTCCATTCTCTTCATGTTCTGCCCCTCCCTTCCTTTCTCTCTCAATCACCCTGTGCCAAAATTGTAACCTTAGTTTTCTTTCTATTTTTATAGATTTGATTGTAAACCATCCAGAAGCACTTTAGTGTGATTGGCAAACTGTTCAGCAATATGGAAGATGGTTAACGACACAGGTGTTAAACTTATAACTGATTTTGCCACTGGCATCACCACAGACCCAGTGCAGCATGAGGCCTTGTTGCAAGGAGTTGAACAACATCACAGGCTGTATCCTGACTATCTCAAGAAGACATTGAATGCTTGAGTGTTTGGAACATTATTGGTGGATGACTACACCAAAGTGTATGTGTTTAGCCACTAGCAAAATACGTTAAATTTCTGTTATTTTCCACAATAAAGTGCAAAACATTGAAGGTTCATTTAATAAAATACTGTTAGAAATTTTGCATAAAATGTCTTTTTAGCAATGTATCATTGCTGTGTGAAAACATAAAATTTATAGCTATAATATCAAGAAATTTACACCATTAAGCAAACATAATAGCAAATTTTAAGAAAAACGGAGCTTTATGCAATTAGTGACTTTGAGCAACCCTAGGATGGACTTTATAAAAAAAAAATTAAATTATTTTCTGATCAAATTCATAGGAAAAGCTTCAATTTGCACAGTTTTTACAATTTTAGGTTTTCTGGACAACCCTAATGGTGGGACACTAGAACTGAATATTCAGGTCAGCTGCAGACCCAGAAATTACGAGGGTGCCAGTGTTTATTCAGTGCCTGCACCCACATAACTAAGTGAGCAAAGAGAGGGCAGCTTTTTGTGAGGTCCTATCAGGGACTGACCAATACTTGCATAACTACTGGCTGCTCCTCGACTGTCCTGTCATGGACTGTCCTGGCACTAACTGCACAGTGCCACAGCAGTCAGAGGGGAAATTCAGCAGCTTTCTGCAGTTAAGTGTCACTGAGTGGGCAGGAACTTCACTGAACAACACGAACAAGTTTTTCCACACTTTTCGTTTCATTTCATATCATTGAAATGAAAAGTGTCAAGAAAAGTATAGAATAACTTGTAAGCTTCATGGCTCCACATCATTTTCTTCTTGGTTAAGCTGAGAACTTTTCAGCAGCCCCTTATATCTATACATTCATATGTACACAAACATAGGGGTAAAGAGACCTCTACACATATATTTATCTATAGTGTTCGGTATACCACACATATGTTTTCCCCTCTGTACACAGTATATACACATCTATGAACACACTGATATCTATACAAACACCTATATATAATATTTATGGTTAAAGGTATTTCAACATATATACATACCTACTGTATACATCAATACACTCATGTATGTACAGGCAGATATACACACATTTACATCTGTGCACATATAGTGCCCAATATTCAGCCACCAGGAGGCAGCCTGGAGAACTCCCGCCTTTAGCGGTGACCACTTATATTAATGCCAGTTCATTTCTAGTGACCAGCATTCAATATCCAGGATTTTTTGGCCACTAAAAAGTTAACTCCTATGAGCGTCGGAGCACTTACTTCGCCGGCCCATGCTACAAACCTCTAGCACAACTTGATAAAAGGGAGGGGGAGGGAAAGTCAATATTCAGCACTGACCAGTTAAGTTTATAGCGACCAAAGCTAGAACTGAAAGCCAACTTAGCTGCTCAGCACTGAAAATGATTGGTTATCACGTAACATCACTGGTTAACTTTTAGCCACTCTCTGTGAATGTTCAGCAGAGATAACTGGCTATCTCATGCTGAATTTTGGCATTTAACTGGTTAAGCACTATTTAACTGGTCAGCGCCTTTTCTGGCCAATTAAACAGCGCTGAATATTGGTCGGATTATATACAGATATCTTTATTTGCTCATCTTTATAAATGTATATATCTACACACACACACATCTCTATATACATATATACAAAAAATTGCCTATATCTATACCCACATCTATCTATCTATCTACACACATAGAGCTTACACACACACATGCATATACAGGTCTGCAGACACACATATCTATAAATAGCTTTCTAAGGCACTCAGTATGACCATCACCCCCTGATTGTCCCCTTCCCACTCTCTCTCTCTCCTCGGTCCCCTACTTAAAACAGATTTTCATTCACCAGCAGTAGAGAGCTACGTAAGAAGGGTAGCTAGGAGACTGAGTGCTGGTTGCTAGGGCTGTGTGGGCGGACAGTGATGAAAGAAAGAGAGAGACATAGAAAAAGCATTTAAGGAATGTATTTAAAATATCACAACTTCCCCCCCCCCCCCAATTCACCTGTGCTACTTGCACTGAAAAGTAGAGCCAGGTCTGAGAGCAAACAGAAGAAATTTGTCACTTATCTTTAGAAATATCTGCCTTTTTTCTAACGCAGAGTTGAATGTTCATCTGAAACTAAGTCTGTCCCTAGAGCACTAGGGATGATGATACAAGAGACATTAATTTTGATGGTGGAAGGGACAAAGATTTTCAAAAGGCTTACTGCTGTCCAGAGAGACAAAATGATCTTCAGAATCTGTTTCTGAAAGTGTGAGGTGGGGGAAGGGGGGAAGCATCTTAGCTTAGCCCTTCAGTATCCCCTAATATTCTAATACTGATACCCTCCATAATAGGGCTCTGCCAATACATCTTAATCCTAATCTTCGGCACCCACCTGTTGTTCCTTCCTCCATCATTCAGAGCTGCCAATGCACCTCACTCATATCCTAAAGCAGCGTTTTTCAATCTTTTTACACCTATGGACCGGCAGAAATAAAAAAATTATTCTGTGGACCAGCATTGGTCCGTGGACCGGCGGTTGAAGAACACTGGGCTAAGTCGTGGGCCAGACCCCGCCCATCTCTACCCAATGTCCACCCTAGACCCCGCCCCCATAATAGTACTAATTGCACCTTGCACATCCCTTGCCTCACCTAGAAGCCTTCCCCCTGACATTGCAAAGTCAGAGAGAAGGCTTCCGGTTCAGGCTCAGGATGCCTGTAAGAGCCACTGCCCGTGGCTTTGTGCACTGAATCAGTTAGGAAGAGGGAGCTGGCTCGAAGATAACACCGCATCGATAGCACCGTGGACCGGCAGTTGAAAAACACTATTTTGGGCCTGATGCACGTGCTGGCCCTGTGGACCGGCAGGAAATTTCTGTGGACCGGCACTGGTCCATGGACCGGTGGTTGAAGAACACTGTCCTAAAGCACCCCCTATTATTTCGGTACTGAGAACCTCCAGCACAGAGCACCGACAATGTACCTCACTGCTACTCTTCAGTGCTCTCACTCCTGTCCTGTAGTGCATCAAGATTTACAAAGACTAGGGGGCCCCCGATGAAGTTACAGAGTAATATTTTTAAAACCAATAGGAGGAAATATTTTTTCACTCAGAGAATAGTTAAGCTCTGGAATGTGTTACCAGAGGATGTGTTAAGAGCGGTTAATGTAGCTGGTTTTAAAAAAGATTTGGACAAGTTCCTAGAGCAGGGGTAGGCAATTCTGGTCCTCGAGAGCCGGAGCCAGGTCAGGTTTTCAGGATATCCACAATAAAAATGCATGAGATAGATTTGCATCTCAAGGAGGCAGTGCATGCAAATCCATCTCATACATATTCATTGTGGATATCCAGAAAACCTGAGCTGGCTCTGGCTCTCGAGGACCGGAATTGCCTACCCCTGTCCTAGAGGAAATGTTCATAGTCTGCTGTTGAGGCAGACATGGGGGAAGCCATTGCTTGCCCTGGATCAGTAGCATGGAATGCTACTATTTGGGTTTTGGCCAGGCACTTGTGACTTGGATTGGCCTCCGTGAAGATGGGACAGTGGGCTAGATGGACCATTGATCTGACCCAGTAAGGCTATTCTTACGTTCTTACTGAGACCCTTCAACATACAGTTCTACCAATGCATCTCACTCATAACCTGCAACCCCTCCTCTTATTCCATTACTCAGACCCCCTAATGCAGTGGTCTCAAACTCAAACCCTTTGCAGGGCCACATTTTGGATATGTAGGTATTTGGAGGGCCTCAGAAAACATTGTTAACGTCTTATTAAAGAAATGACAGTTTTGCATGAGGTAAAACTCTTTATAGTTTATAAATCTTTCCTTTTGGCTAAGACTTAATAATAATATTGTAATTTATACCTATAGAGATCAAGAAACTGTTTTATTTTACTTTTGTGATTATGATAAACATACTAAGGGCCTCAAAATAGTACCTGGCAGGCCGCATGTAGCCCCCGGGCCGCAAGTTTGAGACCACTGCTCTAATGCATAGCTCTGCCAGGGCACATCACTCCTGCCCTGCAGCATTACCTATTATTCTAGTACTGAGACTCTCTAGCAAAAAGATCTACCAATGCACCTCCGTGTCATTCTCTACTCCCAATCTCTCTTCCCCATTTCCCTGCAGCGTCTTCTCCCACTCTATCTTCCCCATGTCCTTTCAGCGTCCTTCTCCCCACTCTGTCTTCCCCATGTGCTTTCATCGTCCTTCTCCCCACTCTATCTTCCCCATGTGCTTTCAGCGTCCTTCTCCCCACTCTGTTTTACCCATTTCCTTTCAGCGTCTTTTCCTCTCCACCCCACCTTTCCTCCCTTTCTCCCTTCCTGCCCTTACCTTCATGGCGCTTTCACCCCCCCCCCCCCTTCCCGGACAACAGGCCCGGTCCGACAAGCCTCCCTGCCCTTTACCTGTGGCAGGCGATGTCTAAACTGCCTTCTTACAGCAGCCGGAGTGTTGAAGTTGCAAATGGCTGCCGGAAAGGTCGTCTCTGCAACTTCCGGTTGCATCAGAGATAACATTTACAGCAGCCACACACAGCTTTGATATTCCGGCTGCTTTAAGAAGGCAGTTTAGACATCACAGCCACAAAGGTAAGGGGCAGAGAGGGAGTAGGTAGCGCTTTAAACTATGTGGCGGCAGTAAGGAGGGAGGGAGCACGATAGGTGACCGCGCGCGTTCCCTCCCTTAACTGCGGGGACAAGGCCATTCACCGCTCCATGGGGTGGTGAATGGCCTTGTCCCCATAGCCACGGTGAACACAGGTTTTTCCTCACCATTTTGGCGGGTTACCCGAGGCTATCTGCGGCTAGCCGCGGGTAACAGCCACCATGTCATTCTCTAATTAGGAGAAGATGCTGAAGGGAAATGGGGAAGAGAGAGTGGGGAGAAGATGCTGGCAGGGAAGGAGACAGAAATGCCAGACTACGAGGGGAGTGGAGGGAAGAAGATGGGTGCCAGACCAATTTGGAAGGGGGGGGGAGAAAGGGAGAGGCACAGTAACAGAGCAAATGGAAGATGCAGAGAGGAGAGACAGTGGATGGAAGGAATTGAATGAGAAGATGAGGAAAGCAGAAACCAGACAACAAAGGTAGAAAAAATAATTCTATTTCTTTTTTTTTGCTTCAGGATAAAGTATTATATTAGTTGTGTTGATAAAAATTTATAAACAAAGCCCTGCCAGCTGAACATCTTTCTCCAGTTCAGTAGCCAGAACTTTGATTTATAAGAAAGGAATAAGCTAAATATTGCAGTACTGAGACGTATGGATGCTGCAGGGACGGTGACGGGGCGGTGAAAGGGATGGCGGTGATGGGGCAGTGAAGGGGACAGATTTTTTTCCCCGTGTCATTCTCTAATGTTCTTACATCAAACTGTACTACATTGGATTGCAACGATAAAATATCCTGAAACCATTTTAGTCCATTACCGTCCACACCTTCTTGTGAAAGAAGAGGTATTAAAACAGTATGATCTACTACATCAAAAGCAGCTGATAGATCAAATTGTGAAAGGACAGCAAAGCATTTATTACTTAGTATACTTTGGATCCGAGAGACGAGGGAAAGCAGTAAAGTCTCAGTACTATAACAAGCCCTAAAGCCATATTGAAATGAATATAATATAGAAAATTTGTCTAAAAAGTCAGAAAGTTGTTTTGAAACTAATAATTCCAACAATTTAGTCAATATAGGAATTTTGGCTATCGGACTAAAGAATCCAATGTAGCAGATTTCATTAATGGTGTGAGTGCTATCTGTCCCATAGGAAAAGAGAAAAAAAACCATGATCAAGAAAATGATTCATTAATGATGTTAACCACTAAAATATAGTGGTAGGATAAGAGTCCAAAGAGCAAGAGGAACGACTCAATCTGTTTCAAAATAAGCAATTTGATCTTCTGTAACATGAGAAAAAGAAGTCCAATATCTATCTACTGGAACAGGATCGTTGTTGCCTGCATGTAAGAAAACTGGAAGAGTGTCTTGGAAGTAAATGAGGTCTTAATTTTCTCCAGGATAAACTTGGCTAAATCATCAGCACTAGGAGCTTGAGAATGTTGTTCATTCTTTGGAGGAGGTGATAAAGATCTCCATAATTTAAACAAAGTACCATAGTTGTCCTTAGACCTACATATCTTATTACCATCGAACTGCTTCCTTGATGTATTATGTTCAGATTTATATAGCATGATTTTAGCACCTCCTACTATTCCAACGTTGAGACTTCTCCAAATAGCTCTAACCAAACACCTCATTCCTGCTCTGTAGCACCCTCTAATATTCCATTAATGAGTCCCTCCAGTAATGCACTTCTCTCCTGCTCTGCAGCACCTCCTGCTATTCCAGCACTGAGACTCTCCAACACACAACTCTGCCAATACTTTTCTCTTGCTCTGCACCACCCTGCTCCTCCATATTCCACCACCCCCCACCCCCTATATTCCAATCACTGCAGCTATTTTTGGTCTCATTAGTGAACCCTCATTATCAGTTTGTTTAGTAGTCAGGGTAAGAGTTATACCTGCAAAAGGGTTCCTGAGGCCTTGGTACACTCAGCTGTGATTTCTCCTGCTTCAGAGAAACTCCAATTATTTCTGATAAGTGCGGCCTCAAACTTCAGCATAGAATGTGTGGCAAAAATGTGCAAGGGTCATCTGTGCAGCAGAAATCATGAATAATCTGGGTACAGAGAGAGGCAGAGGCACAAAAAGTCTTGTAAAGTTTTCCTAGGAGGATCACACGATGCTGTGAGCGGGTAAACAGCTAGTCTGGCCGGCTCCAGAGCCTCGACCCTCAAAACCATCTTTGGCGATCCTGCTCACTGATATATTGACAAATACCTGGCAAAAAACCCAGCTAGAAATGTCAGCCAAATCTACCAAAAAAGATCAGGAGAAAGGGAAACCCGGAGATGAGAAGATGGCAGAGCCGCCCTGTGAAGCATAAGAACATAAGAATTGCTCCTGCTGGGTCAGACTAGTGATCCATCGTGCCAAGCAGTTTGCTTACGCGGCGTCCCTTAGGTCAAAGACCAGTGCCCTAACTGAGACTAGCCTTACTTGCGTACATTCTGGTTCAGCAGGAACTTGTCTAACTTTATCTTGAATCCCTGGAGGGTGTTTTCCCCTATAACAGCCTCCAGAAGAGCGTTCCAGTTTTCTACCACTCTCTGGGTGAAGAACTTCCTTACGTTTGTACGGAATCTATCCCCTTTTAACTTTTAGAGAGTGCCCTCTCTTTCTCTCTACCTTGGAGAGAGTGAACAACCTGTCTTTATCTACTAAGTCTATTCCCTTCATTACTTTGAATGTTTTGATCATGTCCCCTCTCAGTCTCCTCTTTTCAAGGGAGAAGAGGCTCAGTTTCTCTAATCTCTCACTGTACGGCAACTCCTCCAGCCCCTTAACCATTTTTGTCGCTCTTCTGTGGACCCTTTCGAGTAGTACTATGTCCTTCTTCATGTACAGCGACCAGTGCTGGACGCAGTATTCCAGGTGAGGGCTTACCATGGCCCGGTACAGCGGCATGATAACCTTCTTCGATCTGGTCGTGATCCCCTTCTTAATCATTTCTAACATTCTGTTCGCCCTTTTCAACGCTGCGCAGACGGCTTCATTGACTTGTCGACCAGTACTCCCAAGTCTCTTTCCTGGGGGGGTCTCTTCAAGTACTACACCAGACATCCTGTATTCGTGTATAAGATTTTTGTTACCGACATGCATCACCTTACAATTATCCACGTTAAACCTCATTTGCCATGTCGTGGCACAATTTCTTGAACGTGTTTATGTCCCGTTGCAGGTCTTTGCAATCCTCTTGCGTCTTCCCTACACTGAATAACTTCGTATCGTCTGTAAATTTAATCACAAATTTAAGTGACTGCACAATTTACTACGGAGGCACTGGCAGAATTCATCCAAATCATCCTGCTGACCTTGGGCTTCCGTATCAATCAACTTTCTTCACAACTTAAAAAATTGGAATCGCTGCTAGAGGAAAACTCAACCAGAGTCACAGAACTGGAACAACAGGTCTCCACGACAGAGGACGAAATGCGCAGCAGGGAGTCTGAGGTAAGGACTCTGAAAACCAAATTTGAGTGGCCGGCCCACAGTTATGGAATGCCTTATCAGGTTCTTTAAGATTATGTAAAAATTTGAAATCTTTTAAAACACTTAAAAGAAGCCTAAAGCAGTTTCGTAAAAGGGAGGGGGGGAGGGGGGAATGCCTTTAAAAACAAATGAGTTTTTTATCATAGGCCATGGTGGTATAAGCTCTGACGCTCTAATACCATACTCCCCCATAAAATTTCTAAGATCTGAAGATAAAGCTCTACTAGTAGTTCCTTCCTTAAAATTTATATATTCTAGGAGAGATATGATCTTTTCTGCCACAGCCCCTCAAATCTGGAATTCACTTCCACTTAATATAAGAGAAGAAAAATCACTGAGCAAGTTTAAAAGTCTCCTAAAGAGCTGGCTATTCAAGGACGCTTTCCAATAGATTTGTTCTAACCTATAATAGTGCTAGGAAGATGATCTAATAGAATTAAGCGGGTACCTGTTCCCCAACCTTCTGTGTCTTTGGACCATCCCCTTGTTTTATTTTTACTTTTATTTTTTTAGAATTGTATTTATGCCAATTGCTGTCAGCCGCCTCCCTCCTTACATGTATTACTGTATTAGTATTGAATGTTATGATTGTCGGTTTTATTATTTTACCTAATTTTGAATTTATATAAATTGCATTGGATTTGGACTATGTGAATTAATCAAAGAAATTAAAGAAACTTGAAACTTAGTGAGCGTTGGAGCTAATACCCTCACGGCCAGCAATAAAAAAGCCTAACGCGGCTTTGTAAAACGGGGGGTTTATTAAAATGGATGATCTTTAGAGCAGATTAGTGTGGCAAGTTCTTTGAATTGTAACCTTATTTTCTGTTTTAAGGATAGTTTGGCAGCTGTAGTAGTTCTGTAGTAGTTTTAACGTTTCTGATGTACTGATGTTTTATTGATATGATAAGCTATATATGTTTTATTGGAATCTGCTTAGGTTTTAAGTGGAATAGAAATTTTTAAAATAACTAATTAATTAAATAAATTGTGTGTTAACAGAAACCTAAGTCCTTAGATCCAGACTCAAAACAGATCTGTGTTACAGCTATTAAAGCCTTTCCCAGGAGTCTCAAGATCTAGAAACATAAATAATAAATGTATAAAATATCAAAAGTACAGTGACTTTTATATATATATAAATTAAACTGCATAAATAACTAAAATAATGTCACAGAGCATTAAGATAGTATAATAACCTATATATGACAAATATAAAAATCATGCAAATGTGTAATGACTAATGAATTAAAATGTTAATCATACATATTACATTAGAAATATAACACAATTGTACTGAACATGAAACACAAAACATATTTGTTAATATCAGCATGAATGTGAAAATGTATACTTCATTGTAAGAAAAAAAACCTCTAAGGGAAGTGAACCATCCCCACCCCTGCAATCTGTGGCACGTATTGCGGTCCACAACACATCTCAAGAGGGATGTGGTCCTGGGGTTAACAGGACAAGTCCTGATAGCGTTGTTTCACCAGTTTCTCCATCTCAAGACTCTGTAGACTCTACAAATAGAAAGATACCAGAGAAGATTGGTGTCAGGTCAAAAGCGCGCCGGGACAAAGGTGCGCGCAGACAATTGAACGCAGCACGGAGGCGTGCGCCGAAGAAAATTAATGTTTTTAGGGGCTCCGACGGGGGTGTGTGGGGGGTTTAGGGGGTTGTAACTCCCACTCCTGTTTTTCGGGAAAAAGTTAAGTTTCCAGTAAAATGTGGGGGGTTACAACCCCCCAAACCCCCCACAACGCCGCCGCGATCTGTATTAAGTAAAGTGAGGGGGGCTCCCCAACAAAACCCCCCGTCGGAGACCCTAAAAACAGTAATTTTCTTCGGCACGTGCCTCCGTCTTGCATTCAGTTGTCGGCGCGCGCCTTTGTCTTCCACGATTATGTCTATGAACCAAGAAGATTTCCTTTTAATAAATTACATTATCTGTCGCTTCCTTTATGGAGGTTATTTCTTTAAAAATTGTGTATGAAGCAATAATGAAAATGGACAATATTTTGAACTATAATTTAGGGCTTCTTTTACTAAGGTGCACTAGCGTTTTTAGTGCACGCACAAGAGCTGAAAAATTACCGCCTGCTTAAAAGAAGGCGCTAGCGGCTAGCGCGCGGCATTTTAGCGCACGCTATTCCACACATTAAGGCTCTAACGCACCTTTGTATAAGGAGCCCTTAGTGTTGCTCCTTGTGACCTTGGGCAAGTCACTTAATCCTCCACTGCCCCAGGTACATTAGATTGTGAGTCCAATGGGACAGATAGGGAAAATGCTTGAAGTACCTGTATATAAACTACTTTGAGTATGGTTGAAAAAACTGCAAAAAGGCAGTATACAAATCCCAACTGTTTTCCTAAATTCTCAGAGGAAGTAGGGACAATGCTAACTGACCATGATAATAGTTTTCTTACAACTGAAAAAGGTCTTCAGAAAGTTTCACATGATTTTGTCATATAGCCAAATGCTGTAGTGTTCTTTCTTAATTGTCTAAGCCACAAAAGTATAGAAAATGGCTATCATTCCCCTCAACTTTGCTTTTGAAATGCTGAGCTTTTGATGTCTAGGCTCAAGCAGTGGAACTTGGATGAAAATATGCAAGTCACAGATCAGAGGAAGCGTGACCAAGCTTTTTCTACCTTCATCACCCATCAAATTGGGCACTGCTTCTGCCACAATGTGACCAGTCTGTTTGAGGCAATTAGAATCACCTGTAACCTGAAAGAGTGGTGTCTCTTCATTGAAAGCTCATCTAGGAGCATCAAAGACATGCTGCTCCATAACGGGAACAAGTACCTGTCTCTTCTATTGGCTCACTCAGTGCTCCTCAAAGAGGATTACAACAGCATCAAGATCTCACTAGGCACCTTGACGTATAATGAATACAACTGGGAAGTCATCAGAGCTTCAAAATGGTAGCATTTCTAATGGGTCTCCAAGATGGATTTTACAAAGTTTCCCTGCTATCTCTGCCTTTAAGACAGCAGAGAACCAAAGGCGCACTAACAAAAGTGAGACTGACCACAGCATAGCAAGTTCTCTGTGGGGAGAATCAGTGTCAAATGGGAACCACTAGTGGACTCCTGAAAGGTACAGATACCACCACTGCACATAAAATTGGGCCTAATGAAATAATTTGTCAAAGCTCTAGTTAAAAAGCCAGCAGCCTTTAAGTACCTTCAAGACATCTTCCCTAATCGGTCTGAGGCAAAGGTCAAAGCTGGTGTCTTCATCAGACCAGAGATAAAAAAGATCCTGGAGTGCAAGGAATTTCCCAAGAAGCTAACTAGGAAGAAGAAAGTAGCTTGGAACAGCTTTGTCGCACTGGTTTGGGCCTTCCTGGGCAATCACAAGGCTGAGAACTATGTAGAGTTGGTTGAGAATCTGGTGAAGAATTACAGTAAACTTGGTTGTAGGATGTCTCTCAAAGGCCATGTCGTTGATGCTCATCTTGAGACATTCAAGGAGAACATTAGAGCATACTTAGAGAAACAAGGTGACTGCTTCCACCAGGATATAATGGACTTCAAATGCTGCTACCAAGGCCAATATAATGAGAACGATATGGGAGATTACATCTGGGGGCTGATTCATGAAAGTGACTTACAATATAATCATAAATCTTGAAAAACTACTCACTTCTAAATCTTCTGTGGTCATCTCTGTATAACTTCAATATAAATATATGTGAATTGTGATTCATATGTTGTTTTTTTATGACTTTGTAAGAATGAAAAGATGGAAATTTGGCGTTTTCACATTTTAAATAAGTAAATTGCATACTTTGACTATACTGGTCACAAAAGCAAACTTTTAAGGAAATAACAGATATCTTCTATACTTTTCAAGCTTGAGCAATTAGGAAATTACACTTATCACCCAGGAACAAAAATCGTGTTTCAAAGTGTAATTTGATGATGCATCTCCAGATTGAGAATATAGAAAATGCCAACAGAGCATGAAATTTATGTTTACTTAATTTTCTTGTGACTCATTATCTATCACATATTGAGCTTTTTAAGATATATGCTAAAGATGTCCTGCAAATTAATGTTGAATAATATAATCTTAAAACTTCTTCTTATTTATGTACAGGGGTAAAGCAGATCAATTAGGAAGGAGAACTGGATGTTGTCAGCTTTCCGGATAGTTTAGATCTGTTGATTTCTTATGAATTCACAGAAGAATACAACAGACAGAGTTACTCTATTGGTGATACTTGGTTCAGACGAGAAGAAATTAGCTTTGTTGAAGATATATTTCTATGTCAGTCAAACAGTATAAGAGCAACCTTAGGATTTATTTAGGTACAAAATGTGTCACTGATGGTACATGCTCACAAAGGTGAGATTCGGGGCCAAATCTCACCTTTGTGAGCATGTACCATCAGTGACACATTTTGTACCTAAATAAATTCTGAGGTTGCTTTTAATTGACTTTTAATTTGACAATTTGAATAAACAGTTTTTCCTGGAAATCCAGAGACTTGTGTTTTTATATCTCGATTTTATCTGTGGAACGCTGGTCCTTCTTCTTTGCTTGTATTTATTCTTCAAACAGTATAAGATCCTTTACAATATTCCTAAACATGAAAGTTAACAATTTTTTAAATCTTCTTAATAATGGATTACTGTAATGCACTCTAAACTGGTATGAGTACAAAGGGTCTGCAACAGCAACAATTGATTAAAAATGCTGTAGCAAGACTAACAGAAGGTTGTATGTGACATGACCACATCACACCAGTTTTGCAAAAACTTCACTGGCTACCAGTACAATATAGAGTGAAATTTAAAACTCTGACCTTGAAGGCCCTCAAAGGAAATGGTCCAGAGTATTTGAACAGGATCTCCCTCTATACACCTCCAAGGTCACTAACTGGCAAATTCTATAAATGACCCCTATCTCTAGGTACCAATTTTGGAGGCAAGCAACCAGATCAGTACCTCCATTAATTAGTTAACTATATTAATCAGCATCATTAATGAAAACTAGGCACCTATCAATCAAATAGGATTCTCAAAAAAGCTGCCCAAGAATTTATAGGTGCCCTGTGGAAACAGAAGCACCTAGTGAGATAGGTGTGGTTTTTAGGCGGCTTCTTAGAGAATCGGTACCTAAGATCCTCCCAGCGAGAATCCCTAACCACCACACCATCTCCACAGGACATCACACCATGTTTTACTTGCCAGCAAGCCTTCTCCAGAGTAGCCCCCACACTCTGGAATGCACTCCCTGAAAGGCTTAACACAACACTACCTCTGTTTCAGAAAGCAGGCGAAAGCTTGGCTCTTCAACCAGGCCTTTAATGAAAGAAGTAACTAGACACACTCGCACACACACACACATGAGTAAGTCCAGCTGCACACACTATAGCAGGACATATTTAGCCAATACTACCCTAGCTAGGAATTCTCAAGCACTATTCTGACCTCGTATGCAACCTCTTCAAATTAGTCCCCTTATTTTCTTACTCTGCTACTCTATCTTATCAATCAATATGCTCCATCTTTGTTTACACCTTATGCAGTCTTTTAAAATGATTTCATTCAAGTATCACAGCTCTAAATATATAAATAATTCAATAAAAATATTAAATAATTAATTAATTGTGTAAAGTGCTCAGACCCTACAACCAAAACGGTTCAGTGAAATCACTCAATTATGGTTGCCAGTGGGACCATCATTGCCTTTAAAGTCCCTTGCCTCCCAAAGATACCATATTACTTTCTAATTCAATCACCGCTAAATGCAGGTAACTTATCTGAAAACGTGTCAGGGGTGCCCGGTTTCTCATTATGGCATTCAGCTGCTTTTAAACACAAGCACTTTAGAGCACCAGCACTTTCATGGTTTTATGCAATGGTTGCCGTTGCGTCCATCAAGAGTCCTCCAGATCACGTTTTCAGATAAGTTACCTGCATTTAGCGGTGATTGAATTAGAAAGTAATATGGTATCTTTGGGAGGCAAGGGACTATAAAGGCAATGATGGTCCCACTGGCAACCATAATTGAATGATTTCACTGAACAGTTTTGATTGTAGGGTCTGAGCACTTTACACAATTAATTAATTATTTAATATTTTTATTGAATTATTTATATATTTAGAGCTGTGATACTTGAATTAAATTATTTATATCATCACAGAATAGTCATTAATATCTCCCTAGAATTTGAGGTCATATTAAAATGCTTTACCATGTATTGTGTTGATATTGTAATATATAACAGTCTGACCATGTCCAAAAGTTATATCCACTATAGATTAAAGAATACCCCACTGTGGAAACGTGACACCTTGAGGCCCTATCGTTACTTATTCTTTTTCTAATTTATTCACCCTTTTACATCATTCACACATTATCCAAGATAGTATGCATTAAGCTTTTTTTCCACCCCTATGAATACTTAATGCACACTATCTTGGATTATGTGTGAATGATGTAAAAGGGTGAATAAATTAGAAAAAGAATAAGTAACGATAGGGCCTCAAGGTGTCACGTTTCCATAGTGGGGTGTTCTTTACTCTATAGTGGATATTGTAATATAGCATACTATGCCATACTTTAATTGTAATTTGGTATTTTTACTACTGTATTTGCTATTACTTATGTCTGACTTATTCTTGTTGAACACCACCTTTTATAATGAAAATCTTCTTAACTAGTAAACTAAGATACTCTGTTTTGCATACCAATACCGGCAGGAGATTCCCAGTATAGCCATTCTGCATACCAGTCCTGAAAGAAAGTTCCTTGAGTATCCCATTCTGCACCCTCTCCAAAAAGCAAGCTATACCCTATTCTGGGAAGTATGCTACGAGTATACCCCATTTTGCATACCTGTCAAATAGGGAAGCTCCCAGTACATGCCATTCTGTGCATCTGTCCTGAAAAGATGCTCCCAGTGTACCCCATTCTACACAACTATCCTGAGAGGATACTTCTAGAATACCCCATCATACCTGTAAGCCCCTTTGCTTACCTAGCTTCTGGGAAGGGGTCACACAAAAAATTTGTTTCATGCAGAGCCATGAGCTGGGACCAATGCTAGATTGGCAGGCCATCACAAGCACCTCCACACCTTCTCATGCTCCCCCAAATAAGAACATAAAAATAGCCTTACTAGGTCAGACCAATGGTCCATTAAACCCAGTAACACATTCTCACAGTGGCCAATCCAGGTCCCTACTATCTGGCCAAAACCCAAGGAGTAGCAATATTCCATGCTATAGATCCAGGGAAAGCAGTGGCTTCCCCCATGTCTTTCTCAATAGCAAACTATGGACTTTTCCTCCAGAAAATTGTCCAAACTTTTCTTAAAACCAGCTATGCTATCCACTCTTACCACAACCTCTGGCAATGCATTCTAGAACTTAACTATTCTCTGAGTGAAAAAATATTTCTTCCTATTGATTTTAAAAGTATTTCCCTGTAACTTCATTGAGTGTCCCACTAGTCTTTGTAATTTTTGATGGAGTGAAAAATCGATCCACTTGTACTTGTTCTGCTCCACTCAGGATTTTGTAGTCTTCAATTTTCCAATTTTGTAGTCATCTCATTTCCAAGCTGAAGAACCCTAACCTGTTTAATTTCTCCTCATACGAGAGGAGCTCCATCCTCTTTATCATCTTGGTCGCACTTCTTTAAACCTTTCCTAGTACCGCTATATCTTCCTTGAGATAAGGAGACCAGAATTGAATGCAATACTCCAGAAGAGGTTGCACCATGGAGCGATAGGGGGCATTATAACATTCTAAGTCTTGTTAACCATCCCTTTTTTTAATAATTCCTAGCATCCTGTTTGCTTTTTTGGTTGTCCCCGCACATTAGGCAGAAGGTTTCATCATATTGTCTACGATGACATCCAAATCCTTTTCTTGGGCGCTAACCCCCAAGGTGGACCCTAGAATCCAGTAATCCAGTGATTTGGGTTATTCTTCCCAGTGTGCATCACTTTGCATTTGTCAACATTAAATTAAATCTGCCACTTGGACACCCAATCTTCCAATTTCCTAAGGTCTGCCTGCAAATTTTCACAATCCAAATGCTTTTTAACAACTTTGAACAGTTTAGTGTCATCTGCAAATTTAATCACCAAATTTGTCATTCCAATTTCCAGATCATTTATAAATAAGTTAAATAGCACCGATCCCAGTATAGATCCCTGCGGCACTCCAGTGTTTACTCTCCTCCATTGAGAAAAATGACCATTTAACCCTACCCTCTGTTTTCTATCCGATAACCAATTCCTAATCCACAACTGAACTCTTTAATTTTCACAGGAGCCTCACATGAGGAACTTTATCAAAAGCTTTCTGAAAATCTAGATACACTACATCAACCAGCTCACCTTTATTCACATGTTTATTCACACCTTCAAAGAAGTGAAGCATATTGGTGAGGCAAGATCTCCCTCGGCTGAACCCATGCTGACTCTGTCTTATTAAATCATGTTTGTCTACGTGTTTCACAATTTTATTTTTTTATAATTGTTTCCACCATTTTGCCTGGTACTGAAGTCAGGCTTCTGTAATTTCCTGGATCTCCCCTAGAACCCTTTTTAAAAATTGGCGCAACATTAGCCAACCTCCAATCTTCAGTTACTAAAGACGATTTTAGTAACAGGATACAATCACTAACAGCAGGCCAGCAATTTAATGCTTGAGTTCTTTTAGTACCCTGGGATGTATACCATCCAGTCCAGGTGATTTATCACTTTTTAACTTGTCAATTTGGCTTAGTACATCTTCCAGATTCACCGAAATTTCTTTCAGTCCTCCACATTACCCTTGAAAACTATTTCCAGTTCAAGTAGATTTCTTACATCTTCTTCCATAAAGACCAAAGCAAAGAATTCATTCAGTCTCTCCACTATGACCTTATCCTCCCTGAGCACCCCTTTTGCTCCTTGATCATCCAACAGTCCCAAGGATTCCCTCATAAGTTTTCTGCTTCTGATGTACCTAAAAAATTGTTATGAGTGTTTGCCTCTTTTGCAAATTTCTCTTTATATTCTTTCTTAGCTTTCTTTATCAATGCTTTGCATCTAACTTGCCAGTGCTTGTTTCTCTTCTTATTTTCTTCATTTGGATCCTTTTTCCATTTTTAAAGGATTTTTTATGGGTCTAATAGCCTCTTTCACTTCACCTTTTAACCATGCCGGCTCTTGTTTCCTCTTCTTTCTATCTTTGCTAATATGTGGAATACATCTGGTCTGAGCTTCCACGATGATATTTTTAAATAACATTCACACCTGGTTTACAGTCCTAACCTTTGCAACTGATCCTTATAGCTTCTTTTCAACCATTTTCCTCATTTTATCATGGTTGCTCTTTTGAAAATTAAATGCACTACAGTAGATTTCTTTTGCGATTTTAAGATCACTGTTTCCCAGCGGACCTAACACAGTTAACGCCTACACTATGCCTTGCATTATACTAAGGACCAGATTTAAAATAGCTCCCCCTCTTGTCAGTTCTCCAAGAATCAGCCATTTATGACATCTAGGAATTTTACCTCCCTAGCACTCTCCGATGTAACATTTAACCAGTCAATGTTGGGGTAATTGAAATCAAATATAGTACAAAACCTGCTCCAAACTAAGCAATAAGAAGGAGGGTTTCTAATAGTCACTTTGAAGTTACAAAGCTGGCAAATATAGCCTGACAAACAAACAAAAAGAGGAAAAAAAAACCTCAGTTGTGCTTCATCTGGAGTTTTTTTTTACCAGATGAAGCATAACAGAGGTTTTTTTCCTCCACTTTTTTTGTATTACAGTCAAACCTCGATTTACGAGTGCCGTGGTTTGCGAGTGTTTTGCAAGAAGAGCAAAACATTCTCAAAATCTGTGCCTTGGAAACCGAGCTTGACTCAATTTACGAGCCCCCTTCCCTCCCGCGATCCGGCATCCCCCTCGCTCATGTTGCCCCCCCCCACTGCGATCTGGCATCCCCCACTCACCCACCCACCCAAACACATTCTCTTACCCCTATCTCACACCGGCACCAGCACCAACACACAGGACATGCCGGTGCCGGTGCCCGAAGATCTTCCCTCTTCCTTGTGCTGGGCCTTGAGCATCTGCGCATGCTCATGGCCTTCTAGTTCTCACTCTCTCCAACTGGAGGTGTGACTTCTATACAACATCCATATAGGTTTCCTTTATGTACTTCTCTGTCTCCCTTAGCTCCTACAAGTCTGCTACTCTAGCCTCAAGGGAATGCACTCATTCTCTGAGAGCTAGGAGCTCTTTGCAGTGAGCACACACGTATAACATCTCGCCAACTGGGAGAAAATCATACATGCGACATTTAGTGCAAAAGACTAGATAGCAACCCTCTTGCTGCTGGACTACTGTCTGCATCTTGTTATTGAGCTGATTAATTAATTAATTAAACCTTATTAAGCTATTAGGAATATATTAGACTGGTATAGAGAGCCTTAGGATTTTATTATATGCTTTATTTAGTGTTTGTTTCTTAGATAGTCTCAAGGTTATATTGTATGCTTATTTAGTGTTTGATTCTTTGCAGGTAATGAAATATAAAGAGTTCTCCTGTTGTCCTAATTAGAATAATTGACAATAAAATTAATATTATAAGTAAAGAAATGAGCTAGTGGTGGGCAGAAGAGGGGAGGGTGGGAAGGAATGGAGAGACTAAACCAGACCCTGCTCTGTGTCTGCCAGAAACAATCTCTAGCAAAAGGTTCAAGCTTACAAAACTGTAGAACTATACAAGGCTATTATTCTAAGGAGACTAGCTAAGTAAAGTTTGCTCTTTTAAGATCTAAACTGTTTATAGAAGGAACCTACAACTTAGCTTTTATTCCCAAACATATCAAAGCTCAGAGCAACATATGTATACTTACCCAAAGATATGTCTTCTACTCTTCTACTCTCTGAAAGAGAATGTCCTCTTCCCTCTTTCTCTCCTCTCAGAAAGAATCAAATAATCCAGACCACACCACCGGATGATGAACTGAACTTAAAACTTTATTCTTCTCAACAAGTAAATGAGAAAACTCTCAGAAATAACTTAGTGGTAGCTCTTATAATGTATTTACAAAGTCTATATTTTCATCAGTTGTTTCCATTAATAGATCTCCTGGAAAAGATTCTCCATTTTGGATTGACCTTGATCTAATGATGAAGATAGCCTAAAAGACAAATATCCCACTCAAAGCCAGGGCTTAAGACTCTTCTGGAGTGATGTCAACATTTCTGAGACCACCCTCCAGGAAGTCCCAAGAGTTGACTTAGCCTCTCCCTGTGACTTCTGGAAAGTGCTAGAAACCAAAGCAGTTTCAAAAGTGCCTAACTGTCTGCATCTGCTCACCAATTCCCTTGGGAAACCCAGTTGCAGGCAGCTTAGCACACACACACACACACACAGGTCAGAAGTTCACACTCCATTATAGAATATAACAAATCACAGCACTTAAAATTTTATGTTCAAACAATTTTATTGATAAAAATAGCGAAAAATCATAAACAGACTAAAGTCGAGTAAGAAACAATGGAGCATCTTCAACAGCAGAGAGAAACAGTCATAATCAATTTTATACATAATATGTAAAAATTACCTATTCAGCTATTCCCCACTAACAGACCTGGGTCCAGAAGCAAAAGCAAAACACACCAGGGCCTGGACTCTTATGAGCCCTGGCATAGGCCAACCATCATCCCTCCCCCCTACTCTGACAGGAAAACTGTTATAGCAGATGCATAATGTACAAAAAGAACCCCCCTTCCAAAAAAAAAACCCCAGAAAACACCCTTCACCCCCCTCCCCACCCAAATAGCGCTATCTCAGAGACAAATTCAATTGGACCATCCACCAGAGTTATCCCCCCCCAACCCAAAGTACTCTCCACCCCCCCCCCAGGTACTCTCCACCCAGTCAACTGCGAACAGCCCAAATTAGGACAACCACATTAGTATTGCACTACGGCCTTTGGGATGCAAGGATTGCAAATAGGGTTCCCAGATGCTCATAAACAAAACCTTCTGCTTCTGTGACCCCCTGGCATCCCTTGCTCCCAGGTAGCCAACTGATGCAACTGGTTCCGCCAATGCCAGAATGCCAGAGGGTCCTGAACTGTCCAATATTGTAGGATACATTTACGGGCCAACAGGTTCATTTTCCTACAGAGTCAGGCTTCCCTGAAGCAAATGGCCATAATCCTCAGGTAAATCCAGAACCAATTGGCCTGGTGTACCCCGCAAGACTCTTCCAATCAAGCTGGACATGTAAGAGACTATACGTCTCCAAAAATGGTGTATGACTGGACAGGACCAAAAAGCATGTCCCAGGGTGTGCTCCCCTTGTCCACACTTGTGACAAACAGGTGTAGAGAGACCTCCACAATAGTGGAGGCAACATCCCAGTATCTGAAATTGACCTGTAACTCCATTGCCCATCTGCTCCGAATAGGTAGATAGTCTGTACTGATAATTTTAAACTGCAAATTCCAAAACTTCAAAAATTTTACACCATTTACTTGCAGTTAGGGAGAATATATGCACTACATGTACCTTCAGTGCATAATATTCACCCAAGGCTACATACCCCATTCTGCATATCTGTCAAATAAGGAAGCTCCCAGTACATGCTATTCTGTGCATCTGTCCTGAGGAGATGCTCTCAGCATACCCTATTCTGCACAGCTGTCCTGAGAGGATGCTCAGTATACCCCATTTTCCTAAAATGAGGCTCCCACTATTACGGTTACCATATTTTTTAATAGAAAAAAAGAGTACATACATGTGGCCCCAACCAATTCCACCTCCAGCTCTACCCAACTTCCACCCCCACACAAACCTCATATCCTCTTCTTCTCAGACCTCAGGACTACGTCTGGAAGGCCTCCGCACATGCATGAATGTACTACAATGATATCACTCGCATGTGTGCATGCATGTGACATCATCATGTCACATCTGCACATGTTCAGAGGCCCTCCAGATGTGACCCAGAAAAAGTTCTGGGTTTTCTAAATCTATCCGGACACCCAAACAGTCCTCTAAAAAGAGGACATGTCCGGGTAAATCCGGACATCTTTTGATCCTACCCAGCATACCCTGTTCTGCATACCTATCTTCAAAGGATGCTTCTAGTATACCCCATTATACACACCTGTTTTACAAGGAGTCTCCCAGTGAGCCCCTATCCTAAGAGGAAGTTCCCAGTGTACCCCATTATGTATCCTGTACATCAAAGAAGCTCCCAGAATACACCATTCTGGGAAGCTGGGAAGTATTCTCTGAGTATACCCCATTCTACATACCTGTTAAATAAAGAAGCTCTCAGTACATGCCATTCTGCACATTTGTTTTGAGAAGATGCTGCTAGTCTACTCATCTGCACATCTGTTCATTTTTCAACCTGCCTTGAGAGGGCGCTCCCAGCATACCTCATTCTGCACACCATCCTGGGAGGTAGCTCCTGGTTTCCCTGATTCAACATTGATCCTGAATATCAGACGCAGAAAGAGAATGTACAAACAATATTAATTATTTTGGTTTGGGAACAAAGGAAGAATTAACTGAAACCTTGGAAATAACTGTGGTTCAAAACATGGTAAACAACTGAATGGCATTTTGAAGTCCTTTTGCAGCAGCTGCTCACGTGGTTTTTCCCAGAAATTAAACCAGAGAGCCAAAAACAAGATTGCTTGCCAAAATGACTCGGTAAGTGGGCAGCAAGCATTACTCAGTGCTTTATTGGAGTTATTTCTGAACTTGAAAACAAAAAGAGACAGAGAAAGTGAAATCAAAACAAAACA
Organism: Geotrypetes seraphini; assembly: GCF_902459505.1. Classification (NCBI taxonomy): domain Eukaryota; kingdom Metazoa; phylum Chordata; class Amphibia; order Gymnophiona; family Dermophiidae; genus Geotrypetes; species Geotrypetes seraphini. The sequence continues at coordinate 65,224,492 of NC_047091.1, read as the reverse complement.
TGAAAGGTCCTGGGTACTTGATGCATTCACATGTGCTTGTCCAAATAACTTGGGGGGGGAGGGAGGTTGGACAAGTTCAGGATTGATGGTGGCCACATGCAGCAGCCACGATTCTTCACACACAGCTGAGAGATTCATCTACATATTGTTGATGGATAATCAGGTAAATGAGTGATAAGTAGAAAAGTTTTAGATAGATGTCACAGAAACAGATGGAGATATATATATATATATATATATAATTATTATTATTACTTTATTCTTATATACCGCCAAAGCCATGAAAGTTCGAGGCGGTTTACAACAAGAAGTGCTGGACAAACAGCGAAGTGGTCACAGTATAAAGTCATCCAATACAAGCCATGATAGTTTGAGGCAGTTAACAACAAGAGGTGCTGGAAATCAGCACCATACAAAGACATCGAATACAAGCTTACAGAATGGAAGAAGAGAAAAACTAAAAAATTTCTTAGGTAGCAAATCGGTTAAACAAATATATAGTCCCTTTGTCACCATGTGGTACCTATCACAGAATCTCCTGTCATTCTTTGTCATTTCCAGGTCTCCTGTCACTTTGTAACACTTAATATACGATCTTATCATTGCATGGTACTCAGCATGAAATTTCCTTGTTATACCAGGCCATGGTGACCTGCCTACCGGGAGCCAAGATAGAAGATATAGTGAGCCACATCAACAGGATCATCGACAACGTGGAAGAGGAAGATACGACGGTGATGATCCACGTGGGGACAAACAACGTGAGCAACAGGAACTACAGCAGGGAAGGACTGAAGGACCAGTTCCAGATGCTAGAAGGGAAGCTGAAGACCAGAATGCCGATGGTAACATTCTCGGAGATCCTGCCGGTGCCCAGGGCCGACGGGAAGAGGCAGACGGAGCTGCAAGCAGTCAACGCATGGATAAGGTGCTGTTGTGAGGAAGAAGGATTCCACTGCGTGCGCAACTGGACGATGTTCTGGGGGAACAGCAAGCTTTTCAGGAAGGATGGACTCCACCTCAGTGGAGACAAAACAAGGCTACTTGCAAGCAACATCAAGACAGAAATTGAGAAGTTTTTAAACTAGGAAGAAGGAGAAAGCCGACAGTCGACCAAGAGTCAATGGTCCAGGAACAGGTATACCCAGAGGATGCCATGCAGGAAGATAGCTGGGAAGACTCACCGGATCATAGGCAAGACAGAAATCTTGACAGATTAAAAGGGACACAAGAGGGAAGGAAATGCAAGAAAGTAAAAGGCCGCAAACTTAAGTGCATGTACACGAACACAAGGAGCCTAAGGAATAAGATGGGGGAATTGGAAGCTATGGCACAGATAACCTTGACATCATCGGCATCACGGGCACATGATGGAATGAGGAAAATGTCTGGGACACTGTGCTACCAGGATACAAGTTATACCGCAGAGTCAGAGTGGGTAAAAAAGGTGGGGGTATTGCCCTATACATCAAAGAGGGAATTGAGTCTACCGGAGAGAACACGCCAGAAACTAAAAATAAGGTAGAGTCTCTATGAGTCAAAATTCCGGGAACAAATGGAACGGAAACGAAGATCGGCATCTACTACCAACCCCCAGGGCAGTCCGAAGAAATTGATGGAGAAATGACAGACAAGATTAAACACAACTGCAAGGGAGGCAATGGTGTTATTATGGGTGACTTCAATTATCTGGAGATAGACTGAAACCTAGGCACCTCAGGCTGCAGTAGGGAGACCAAGTTCCTGGATGCTGTAGGCGATTGCTTCCTGGAACAACCTGTCAAGGAAAATATGCAAGGAAATGCAATTCTGGATTTAATTCTAAATGGACTATGAGGACCGGCGCAAGGTGTAGAAGTAGAAGGGACGCTGGGAAGCAGTGATCACAGTATGATCCGCTTCAATCTGGATACAGGGGAAAACATCGATCCAGAATGACTGCCATGGCACTGAACTTCCGAAAAGAGAATTACGAAGGGATGAGACTCATGGTGGGGAAGAAGATTAAGAAGAGGATAGATGTAAAGATGCTAGAACAAGCATGGTCCCTTTATAAGGACACAGTTACTGAGGCGTAAAATCTATATATACAACGTATCAACAAGGGATCCAAGAGGAAAAAGAACAAGGAACTGGCGTGGCTCACTGTAGCGGTGAAAGAAGTGATTAGAGACAAGAAGACTTCGTTTAAGGAATGGAAAAGGTCAAAAACGGACGAAAACTGGAAAGATCACAAACAACATCAAAGCAGGTGCCATAAGGCAGCTAGAGGGGCCAAAAGAGACTACGAGGAAAAAATAGCCAAGGAGGCAAAAATCTTCAAGCTATTCTTTTGATATATATAGAGGGGAAACGACCCACGAAGGAAGCGGTGGGGCCGTTGGATGACCATGGAATAAAGGGAGTGCTAAAGGAGGACAAAGCTATCGCCAACAAACTGAACACATTTTTTGCGTCTCTATTTACTGAAGAGGATATACACAACATACCGTAAGCTGACAGGCTATAGGCAGGAAACAAAGACAGGAAACTGACAGGGTTGACGGTGAGTCTAGAAGAGGTATGCAGGCAGATTGATAGGCTTAAAAACGATGGCATCCATCTGAGGGTAATCAAAGAACTGAAAGGGGCTATAGCTGAACTGCTTCAACTAATAGCCAATCTGTTGATCAAATCAGGAAGGATTCCGGAAGACTGGAAAGTGACGAATGTTATGCCGATCTTCAAGAAAGGTTTGAGGGGAGATCCAGGACACTACAGACCGGTGAGTCTGACCTCAGTACCGGGAAAGATGATAGAGGCGCTGATAAAGGACCGCATCATTGATCACCTTGACAGACACAATCTGATGAGGACAGCCAGCACAGCTTCAGCAAAGGAAGATCTTGCTTGACGAACTTGCTGCACATCTTCGAGGGAGTAAACAGGTAGATAGACAAGGGTAACCCAGTCGACATTGTATATCTGGATTTTCAGAAGGCGTTCAACAAGGTTCCGCATGAACGACTACTTCAAAAAATTGTGAGCCATGGAATTGAGGTTGACATACTCACATGGATTAAAAACTGGCTAGCGGATAGGAAACAGAGAGGGGGGGGTAAATGGATAATGCTCGGATTGGAAAAGTGTCACGAGTGGAGTGCTGCAGGGTTTGGTGCTTGGACCCGTGCTCTTCAATATATTTATAAATGACCTGGAAATTGGTACGACGAGTGAGGTGATTAAATTTGGAGACGATATGAAGTTATTCAGAGTAGTGAAGACGCAGGAGAATTGCGAAGACCTGCAACGGGCCATAAACATGCTCGAGAAATGGGCTGCGACATGGCAAATGAGGTTTTAACGTGGATAAGTGTAAGGTGATGCATGTCGGTAACAAAAATCTTATACATGAATACAGGGAGTCCGGTGCAGTACTTGGAGAGACCCCCCCCCCCCCCCCAGGAAAGAGACTTAGGAGTACTGGTCGACAAGTCAATGAAGCTGAACGCGCTCCGTCCCCACCCCATCCCCATGGACTTTGTCCCCGTCCCCACTCTATACCTGCGGACTCTGTCTGATCCCATCCACACAAGTCTTGAATAATTATTTTATATTGAAATCATTTTATTAAAGTATAAAAAGGAACAATATGCTGTACAACTGTCATTTTATAAATCACAAATACAGAAAAAGGATCAACAAAACCCAACTCCCCTCCACTATCAGAAAAATTGAATGCTACATAGAAAATTTGTCCTAACAGAATACCTCGGTCAAACACACAGAACACAAATGCTAAATGCATATTAACTGACCAAAAATGATAAACATAAATTAAACCAAAATCCCAAGAAGCCACACCTTCCATATAGTACAACACCAAAGAAATAAAAAGATTCATTTCCTCCTATACTGTGCAAAATATAAAGGTCATACATGCAGGGATGGTGTTAGACTAAGGAGTGCAATTAGGGCAACTGCCCCCTTGCTAAAGAAAGCCCTAAGCCTGCTGGAAGCTGAAGATGGCACAGGCTAGTAGAGAGCTTTGGGGTCCCCTGCCAAATTTCTGCCCTGGGCCCTACCCATGTCTGACACTAGCACCAGCACATCACCACAAAATAAAAAATAAAATTATTTTTCTACCTTTTGTTGTCTTGTCATTATTCAAATCATGTTGGACCCAGGCTCTGGTTTCTGTTTGTCTTCTGTTAACTTGCTCACCAGGGTCTCCTGCTCATTTCATCTTTCTCCATGCTAACCATCCATCTTCCATCTCTGGCCTCCCCTTCCCTTTCCTCTCCCAGAGTTCTGGCATCTTTCCTTTTTTTAGTCTCCATCCCCACAGTCCAGCATTTCTCTAATGACCACTCCTCCCCTGCAATCCTCTAGCGATCCCCCCACGTTCCTCTCCTCCATGGGATCCGATAAGATAATACTCTTCTGCTTTTCGGGCCACCGGCAGCATGAGTGAAGTTTTCCCTCTGTTACTGCTTCATGCCTAAGTGGGGCCAGGAAGCAGTAGCGGAGGGAAAGCTTCCAGCCATGAAAGACAGCGTGTTTACTTCACTCATGTTGCCGGCGGCCCGAAGAATGAAAAAGTGACTGCAGCAATGGATCCCACCATCCCCAGATCCACCATCTCTCCTTTTCTCAACTACTCTTTCATCCAGCATCTCTCCCTCGTTCCCCACCACCCAGGGTCTATCACCTCTCCCTTTCTCTTCCCAACTGCACTCCTATCCAGTATCTCTATCCTCCCTCCCTATACACCACCCCCTTGGGTCCAACTTTTCTCCCTTTCTTTTCCCTCACTCCATCCCATTGTTCACCATCTCTCTCCCTCTCCTCTATTTTCAGACCCATTATTTCTTCCCCTTCACCTCCCCACCTCAGTCAGAAATATGACACTCCCTTTGGACCCCCCCCCCTCTCGATCATGAAAATCACATTTAAAATTACATATCAAGTACTGTTTTAACAAAAAAGTTCATTTATACAATTTCTTGTTATACGTTCAGGCTAATGCAATTAATAATTAATAATTGACACCATGATTAAGGAAGGCATTTTTGTCAGTCCACAGATCAGACACGTCATCAATGACGAGAGAACTGAAGATCTGTTAGTCGGGCCAGAGAAAATTGCCTGGAAAGCAGTTTAGGAAATTGCTGAAAGCATACTTCTTTGTCCAGGCTTTTAATTAATATTGATAATTTATATTTAAAACTGAGATGGTGAAATCAGATTTAGAAGACATGAGATTATGACAATTTGACTTCTGGGTAGTAAAGATGGAATTTTAAACTGTGGTTTGTAAAGTCTGATGAATGTGTTTTTGTCGAATGCGATTGTGAGTCACTTAGTTTATTAAGCGGATAATAAATATATTAAGCGGATAATAAATATTTTAAATAAATAAGGAAATTTTGGATAATTGTTCGTCTCACATTGAGGATTTCTTGTCACATGGTTTATCACAGTTAAGTTTCAGCAGTTTTCTTTTTGGGGACTCACTTTTACTTTGTTGTTGGATTGGAACCAGCGGTATAAATTTGGAGCACGGTTTTTTCATTGCAAGATCGTCAGCACCTGCATCACCATTTGAGAATATATATATTTCTCCATTTAGAGAAGATACAGTCTATGATTCTGGACTCTACATTCTTCGTTTGAATGTTGATATCATCTAAATTCAGCTAAGTATCATCTGCAATTTAATTTTTTTGCTTTTATAAGTTGACCAATATAGTTCAGATTCAACAAGTGATAAATAGGCTGGTAGGCAGGTGAGTGCAATGATGTAGAATTCTTACATCTTTATTCTACAAACCTGCTGGTTTTGAATAAGATAATACACTGAGCACTCTAATTTAAATTTTATTTTATTTTATTTAATTAAGTATTATATTATTGAATTCACTTTTTCAGATAAAATAAATAAGGATGCCATTGAGAATTTTCTTGGCAGTTACAGAGCACTAAACTGGTTGACCAACTTCATAGAGCATACAAAACCATGAATTCAACATGTCACTGAAGATACACTTTCTACATTCACACTTGGACTTCTTCCCCACAGGTTAGCGACGAACATGGTGAAAGGTTTCACCAGGACATTGCCACTATGAAAAAAAGATATCAGTGCAACTAGAATCCATCAATGCTGGCTGACTATTGTTGGACACTGCAACAAGATGCACCGAGTACAAACGAAAATCAGCAGAAAAACACTTTTACCTACGTCAAACTATCATAGCATATCGGAAACTTCCCCCCCCCCCCCTCCCTTTTACTAAACCTCGATAGCGGTTATTAGAGCAGGAAGCCGCGCTGAATGCTTTATGCTGCTCCCGACACTCATAGGAATTCTTATGAGCATCAGAAGCAGCGTGGAACATTCAGCGCGGCTCCCTGCGCTAATAATTGCTATCTCAGTTTAGTAAAGGGGGGGGGTTGTGAATTAAAACTTGTTATAGGCAATTAAAGATACCATCGTGTTTCTCAAAATTCCTATGTGAGACAGTCGGTGGGAAATTATATTTGTGTTTATTTTGAAGGGGTCTAGCATAATCATCGGTTTGTTTTAAGGAAGCAAAACGTTTGGGAAAAATTTGTTATCCAGTGTTATTACTTGCTTTTTTTCTTACTGTCTGATCTTCTGAAGATATGGCCCAGTGAAACATAGGTCAATATTGAGATCTAGAACAATGTTTGAGATTGGGTACCACACTTGACTCGTTGTCAAGAATACTTTTTAAAACGTTCATCTCAAGTTATATCACTTTTTTGGGCGGCCCAGAGGACTGGTTTTAATATTAATAAAACAAGCTGGTTTTAATATTTCTATAGTCATATATGCTTCCCTATTGGATGACAGGCCTGCATAACAAGTATTAAAAAATGGCTGCACATGCTTCCCTTTGTACAAGTAACAACAGTGAGTACTTTGAGGGAGAGGAAAGATGAGTCTAAGCTTTAGTTACTAACAGGCTCATAATCAAAACATTTACCATAAACATCCAAAACTCAGCCTAAGTCGGAACTTGGACATCCTAGTAGCCAGAACGTCCAAGTATCAATAATCAAAACCAACTTTCTGGACATCCAGCAGGACTTCCAAGCCGCTGAACATCCAGAGCCTAAAGGGGCATGTTAGGAGATGTGTTATGGGCAGGCATCAGGCAGGCTTAAACCTGGACATCCTGCAGCAATAATCGAAGCTTTCGCAGGACATCCAAGGTGGAACTTACTTAGACCTCTTTTTCATGCATCTAAGTGTTCCAAAGGTGACCAAATTGACAAGATGATCACTTGGGGAGGGGTTTAAGGCATGACCCCCTCCTTACTCCCCCAGTAGTCATGACCCCCTCCCACCACCTGTGGAGGGGAAAAAAACAGTAGGCTCCCCATCAGCTGAGCCAGTTTCAGGGATTCCTGCTGGCTCAGCTAATGGGGATTCCCCCTGCCGGGATCAGCTGAACTGGCAGGGAGATTCCTCTCTCCCTCTCTCCCTCACAGTCACCAATCCCCCAGCCCCCTCCACAGAGCCCCCATACTACACTCCTCCCATCGAACATCCCCCAACACCCCCAAACACTCCTGACATCTCCCCACACTCCCCTATACTTTCGATACAAAAATCAGCAAGAAGGATGCCCATTCCCTCCTAACACCAGGTCCAATCGAACCCTGACACCCCACCCCACACTGCGGCACCTCTCAAAACCATGGTACCCCACCCCAACACCCCGAAATCCTTGGCACTCCACCCCAGCACCCCCAAACCCATGGCACTCCACTATGGCATCCCTGAACCCATGGCACCCTCTCTGATACCCCTTAAACCCCTGGCACCCCACCCTGACACCCCCCCCCCACATCACCATACCTTCAAAGACAATCCAGTGGGAGAGATGCCCAATCCCTCGCTCTGGCAGGCCTGCCTCTTCATAATGGTGGGCCTTCCCCTTCCCAGTGCATCCTGGGATGCACTAGGAGGAGCTTAAGGTTATGATTGGCCCACATGGGAGGGGCTGTAGTCACCTGGGCCAATCACAGACTTAGGCCCCTCCCAGTGCATTCCAGGATGCACCGGGAAGAGGCAGGCCTACTGGCGGGAGGGAGAAGGTATCCCTTCTGCCGGATTATCTTTAAAGATAGGATATAGGAGGGTGTCAGGGTGTGATGCTAGGGGTTTGGGGGGTGTTGGAGTAGGGTGCCACAGGTTAGGGAGGTGCCACAGTTTGAGGTGGGGTGTTGGGATTCAATGGGGCCTGGCGGCAGGAGGGAGTGGGCATTCGTCCTGCCAATTTTTGTATTGAAAGTACAGGGATGTGTGTGGGGATGTCAGGAGTGTTTGGGGATATCAGGGGAATGTCAGGGGACGTTGGAGAGGAGGGGTGTAGTGCGGAGGCTCTGTTTTTAAAAAAGGGAGAAGCTTCTAACAGGTGTTCAGTCACAGAAACAATCACAAGCAGCACACATTCCTTGGGATTCTAAAAAAAACTTTGCAAAGGTATAAAACTTGAACCAGGTTCCTAATAAGTGTGCAGTTATAAAATCAGTCACAAGCAGTAATGGTTTTTCTCTAACAGGTGTGAAATCATAGAGCAAGTCACTAGCAGTACTCATTATTCTGTAAAACTAATCACAGGCAGCATACACTTCCTTTAGTCAGGAGAATTCACAAAGGTTTTAAAAAGTGTATAATCACAAAGCCAGAGGTTCTAAAAAACAGCATTTACACCCTGGGGTGTAAAACCTAAACCAGGCTTCTAATAAGTAAGCAAATATAAAGCCAGTCACAAGCAGCATATAAGATTAATAGAGGTGTTTTTTTGTTTTTAAATGGTGTGTAATCATAGAGCTGGTCACTAACAGTACTTATGCCCTTTAGTCAGTAAAATTCACAAAGGTTAAAAAAAGTTTTTGAAAAAAGGATTCTAAAGGTGCTATAAAAAAAAAACTTAGGACTCCTTTTACAAAGGTGCGTTAGGGCCTTAACGCGTGGAATGGCGCTCGCTAGCCGCTACCACCTCCTCTTGAGCAGGCGGTAGTTTTTCGGCTAGTGCATGCTAATCCGGTGCGTGCGCTAAAAACGCCAGCGCACCTTTGGAAAAGGATCCCTTTTTTTCATTACTTCATTTTATTTTCATTTTAAGGACCCCTGAGGAAGGCACGTGACCCGTGTAGGGTTTGGTGTTAACTTTTATTCCAGGAAAGCAATAGTGTATTGTGAGAATTTTTTTCACATCAACGCTGTTTAGGATTTAGGGCTCCTTTTATCAAGGTGCGCTACGGGGGTTAGCGCGACGGACATTTCATCACGCGCTAACCCCCGCGGCAAGCCAAAAAACTAACGCCTCATCAATGGAGGCGTTAGCGACTAGCGCGGCAGGCGGTTGAACGCGCGGTATTCCGTGCGTTAACCGCCTACCGCACCTTGATAAAAAGAGCCCTTAGACTTATTTTTTTTTTACATTTTCTACACAATAAACTTTTAAATTTGACATATCCTGTTACATCCAGGGACTCTTGTTCCACTTTTTGTTGTTTTGGATCCAGCATGTTAAACCTCATATTTCTCCCATCCTCTCTTTGATCCTTAGGCAAATCACGTTGCCTGAAATACACACTTAGGACTGGATTCTAGAAATGGTGTTCAAACAGGGGCACCAGAAAAGATTGGCAATGAGCCCGATTCTAGAATGGGTGCATGCAGTGGTGTAACGAAGTTGGAAGGCACCCGGGGCGATTGTGCCCCCTGTGCCCTCCTCTCTGCCCCCATGCTCCTTCCATGCCCCCATGCTACATGAGCCCTCACTTCCCACCCCGTGTGCTTGGTTGCGGGAAAAGTATTACAGGATGACCTTATGCGCTTTCTATACTCGTACACAGTTATATTACAGTGGTCTCCCAATCCCAATATGTCATAAATGCGGGACGGGATGGGAGGGGGTCACACATTGGGGCATGCCTTTTGGTCTTGCCCCATAATCCAGCGCTTCTGGAGGCATATAGTCTCTTACATATCAGGGTCGATTGGTAGAGCCCTGAGGAGTACCCTGGCCCACTTAGTTTTGGATTTGCTGGAGGCTTATGGCCATTTACCTAGGGGGAACCGGGCTCTCTGCAGGAAGATGAGCCTGCTGGCCAGAAAATGTATTTTCCAACATTGGACGGTCCAGGACCCTCTGGCGTTTTGGCATTGGAAGAACCAGTTGCATCAGTTGGCTACCTGGGAGACGAGGGATGCGGGGGGGGGGGGGGGGGGGGGGGGGGGCTGTCTCGGAAGCTAGTGTTCTTGAATATATGGGAACCATATCTGCATTCCTTATATCCAAAGGGACAAAGTGAGGTAATTAAGGTGGGTGTCCTAATATGGGCACTCAGCTAATGCTGGGGCTAGAGCCACGGTGAGATACAGTGGGGCGGGGTGGAGAGTACCGGGGGGGAGGGGGATGGGGGGTTGTGGGGGGGTGTTCTATTGGGTTCTGCTACTCAGCAACAGGTACAGTCTCCAGGGATGAGTGGGGGGAGGGAGGTGGGATGGCTTTCTTTGGGGCTCATAAGAGTCCAGGGCCTCGGGGCAACGTTGATGGGGGATCTGTTGATGTTAATCCTAAACGATGCCTCATTGTTTGTTGCTGAGAACCCTTCTATGCCACTGTTCTGCTTACTCTGTTGTTTGCATCAATAGAAATTGTTTGAATCATAAATGTGCCTGCTTAACATTTAAGATCTTGCATGGCATCCTTCCTCCTTTAATTCCCCTGTCTTGGAATTCTGTAAGATCTGACATTACCAGATCTACTCAAAAATTTAAATTGTCCTTTCCTACGTTGAAAGGCGTTACCTACATTGGCAAATTACATTTTCCTATTCAACTGTGCGATCTGGGCTCTTTCCAACCATTTTGAAAACATCTGAAAACTTGGCTATTTTCAAAGTTGTAAATTCCGCTCCTCTCCATGCTATTCCAAATCCATATTGCATCTATTCTCCTTTCTAATTTCTTGTAAACCATTTCCGAGCTCTATGGAGAAGATGCGGTATATAAGCCTAAGGGGTCCTTTCACAAAGGCGCAGTAGTGGTTTAACGCGCGGAATACGGTGCGTTAAACCGCCTGCCGCGCTAGTACCTAATGCCTCCATTGACGAGGCGTTAGGATTTTAGGCTGCCGCGGGGGTTAGCGCGTGATGAAATGTCCAACACGCTAACCCCCGTAGCGCGCCTTGATAAAAGGAGCCCTAAGGTTTAGTTTAGTTCCTGTGCGCTAACTTTTGATGCCAAACGTATGCTAACATCCAAATTGGCCTTACCGAGGCAGTCGTCTGTAAGAATGTGTATAACATTTCAGATGCCCTTGACCCTCCCATGCCGCTCCCACAGCCACTCCATTTTGAGTTACATATCATGCCTTATAAAAGAGCATGCAGCCAGATGCCTGTGCAAATTTTAATGGCTGCCAATATACATCAGTAACTAGTTTTCAGCACCCAACTATTGATATATTAATTTAATTTTCTATCCCGTCCTCCCTAAAGAGCTCAGAACAGGTTACAGGCTACCATACAAAATATAAAGTTATTGATATTATTTGACTCATTAGCCAATTAATTTGTGTGCGTCCTTTTGGAGTAGGCCTAAATTTTAGGGTGGAAATCTAGGTGCCATATATGGAATCTGGGGGTTAGAATGTAAGCTCACTGGGGCCATGGATGTGGAAGTAATTCTAAAACAATGCATTGAAACATAGGCTAGAGCAGCGGTCCTCAACCTTTTTTGCACCAGGGACCAGTTTCATGCAAGACAATTTTTCCATGGACTGGGGGGGGGGAGGGGGAGGGAAAGGATTCAAGTGAGTTTCATTTTTAAAACCGTTCTTAAGTTGAATTTGTATGTAACTTGTGAGAATCTGTGTATATTTATGTTCCTGTGTACAGTACACAGCCTATAAAAACATTAAAGAACATTAAACATTAAAGAAATAGTCCTCAAAATAAAGTTAGAAAGATAGGAGGTTTACACTTACTTTCGTTCTTCGCCATACTGTACACACAATATGATCTTATTAATACATTATGGTAACCACAAAATTTAACTACACAAAGCACATTCTTTTTCCCTTCCCTGGTGCATCTCTCTCACCACCTGTACTGCCACATTCAACATTTCTTCCTCTTTCATCACCTGGACCATGTGAACAGAACAAGTCAATTCTATACCATATAACCGATAAGTTCGATGAGGTTTTCAAAATTTAACAAATAATACAATCTAAAGAAGAGCCTTCCATTTTGATCTGGTTTTGGTACAATCTTCCTGAAGATTCAGTTGCCTATATTTTTACATCATCTGGGAAGATAACTGGATTGTCTTTCAGACATGGGTGTAAAAGAGAATCAACACAGTGTAGCGGATGAACAGGAAAATAAGTGTCTATTAAATGTTGGAAATACTCCTTGAGGACAGCAACAATGGATGAATCTATTGCAGTAACAGTAAGATGCTTGAACAACTGGGCACTTGATGGAAGGACATTGCAGGTGGTAGGAATCGTTATCAGCAGACAAGACTTGTTGCCATATCAGAGGCAGACACAACACAAATGTTTTCATATAACAGGAGTTCATTTAAATTCCAAAGCAGCTTCTGCAGTTTTTGTAACCATTGAATTCAGTTGCCAATTGTCTAAGATGTGTTAAGTTTTTACATATTCATATTAGTCTCAAGTGTTTAGAGAATGGCACATGGACAAAGTTTGTCACTATCCCTGCAGGCTCTATCCTCATCCCCGCCCTTGCAGGCTCTGTCCTCATCCCCACAGTTAACCTCGGGTACCCATCTTCATATCATTCTCTAATACAGGCATCTCAAGGGTACATGGTTTCAGCATATTCTTTAAATAAAAAGTAGGTGCCTACTTTTCTTTATAGATTACTAGCAGAACAATCAGATATAGAAACATAGAGTATGATGGCAGAAAAGGGCCGACGGCCCAACAAGTCTGCCCACTCAAGAACCCTCCCTCCCTCGAGAATCCATCTATTAAGCATTCCTCTTGAGCAACCCCACATGTCTGACTCATCGTCCCTTGAAGTCGAGCGTGTTTCTGGCCTCGACTACCTGATGTGGAAGACCATTCCATCGATCAATTACCCTTTCGGTGAAGAAGTATTTCCTGGTGTCCCCATGATATGTGCTTATAATTTAGGCATGGGTACTTATTCTAGTCACACAGCTGGAGATATCCATATAACTTATCGAATTCTGTACGTTATGCGTGAGTCCCATCCATATTCCGCTCAAGAAGGGGTTCAAGAAGGGATTAGATAATTTCCTGAAGGAAAAGGGGATAGAAGGGTATAGAAAGAGGATTACTATATAGGTCCTGGACCTGATGGGCCTCCGCGTCAGCGGACTGCTGGGCATGATGGACCTCTGGTCTGACCCAGCAGAGGCACTGCTTATGTTCTTATGGCACTTTATGTATGCACCTATGGTATGTTGTAAACACTATGGGGATCTTTTACTAAGGCGCTAAATGCTAATGCGTCCATAGAATATAATGGGTGCATTAGCCCGCCTTAGTAAAATACCCTCTAAGTAAGATATGCCCAGATTTACAGATTAGCACTTAGGCAAATTTTGGGGCAGGTATGTACACATGCACCTATATTCCATTGCTCTAGTCATTTACATGTGTGAATAGCACGTAAATATTACCACCTCTATAAAACACTGTGTACATTCATTTTACTAAATCTTCTCTGGCATTTTCATAATTCATCAATTCTGCTTTTTTAAAAATATTGTTTTCTAATTAAATACACTTATCTCATAATTATTCACCCCATCTCTTCTCACCCACGCACCATATTTTCCAAAGCCTCCTTCTCCTAAAACCAGTGTTTTGTTCCAGGGAACATTATAGCAAAAGTTGTCACCTGTTTAGTCTTCAAAATCGTCTCGTGCTGTTTTTGAAGAAGCTGAAACTGACAGCCAGAGCGGTACCGAGGGCTAAACAAGTGGTGTGGCCGCACATGGCACAAAGAAGGCAGGGCACCAAATTTTTTCTCCATCTATTGTCTCCTGTAGTTTTTCACCCTCTTGCCTCTCTTCTTTCCTTCTGTTCCCGTCAGTATTATTGCTTACGTCAAACCCCTTTTTCAATTTTATTTAAGAATTCTTTTATTTAATTCTGTTTTTATTGACCTTTTATAGTATATTTCATTACTGTAAACCATTTAGGTATTCCTTGATAAATGGTATATCAAGTGACAAATAATCTTGGAAACTTGTTCTTGGTGGAAGCAGTGGTTATGATGGGGTTGGGGGGTGGGCCCCAAGAGCATGTCATGCAGGGTATAATTCTGGTTTCAGTATGCTGCTATTGACAGTTCCATTAGCATGTGCACCCAAGAAATCCCTTTAGAATTTGCACCTCAACAGCCCCCTTTAACCTGTGTTCTCTTACTGACTTATAAGTGCATTCGCTGTGCAGCTCCTCAGTATCTCTCCTCTCTTATCACATTCTCCCCCGCCCCCCCCCCCTTCGGCACTCCACTCATCATATAAGTCTCTCTTATTTGTACCCTTCTCCTCTACAGCCAACTCCAGATTCCGTTCCTTCTACCTTGCTGCACCATATGTCTGGAACAAACTGCCTGATTCAGTACATCAGGCTCCGTCTCTGGCAGTATTGAAATCCAGACTCAAAGCTCACTTCTTTGAAGTTACTTTCAGTTCCAAATTCCAACCCACCGTCTAAGCATCAATAGCTGTCTTATCATTCCCTCTGTAATTCCCCCACCTGAGCTCAGTGTATTGAAGAACCTTCTTGCCCAGTTTGTTTGTCTTGACTAGATTGTAAGCTCTTTTGAGCAGTGACTGTCTCTTCTGTGTTTTGATGTACAGTGTTGTGTATGTCTAGTAGCACTATAGAAATTATTAGTAATAGTAGCAGTTCTCTGACGGCTCCCCAGAGCCTGTGCACTTTGTTTTTGCATCTCCTTCCCTCCCATTCCCTGGACATCTCCTTCTAACTGACAAGCAACATTCTCCTTTTCTTGTAACTTTATATTTTATTCAAAGATTTCAAGAAAGGGACAAATAATGTGACTTAGACGACCATCCTTAGGGTGGTCCAGATGGGGTGCTGGGGCTTGTAAGATTGTGAATCAGAAGACAAGATATTCAGAGGGACTTTGAGCACAATGTCAGATGAAGCAAGACGGGGTCTTTAAAATAGATAAAATTAGCATAGAAGTAAAAATAGCAGCAGGAGCTAGAACCATAGTGTCAGATGCCCCGCTGGGTAGAGGATGGAAGGAGGGGGCGGTAAAGAAAGCTAGCTAGAGTACCGCCTACGCTTCTCTCTCTCTCTCATATCTCTTGCTCCTCCTGCCCCTCCTTCCATCTCTGCAGTAAATGTGCACACGGCCACAGCATCACTCTACATTGGACTCCCCTCTCTCCCCCACCTCCCCAACATAAACACACGCTTACAGGTGCTATTTTTAGCCCTCAATTTGGATCCCAAATTTGGCATCGAGGAGAAGTGAGCAGAATTCATTCAGAAAAAAACAGCCCTTTCCTCCCCTCCTTTGTCTATCTCTAGATCTGCATCTTCCCATGACTTGCTCTATCCGTGCATGCATCGTCTCTCTGCCCGCCTCTCTTCATGTATCTGTATGTATGTTGCTCTGTCTCGGTCCCTCTCTTATATTTGTATGTATACATATTGCTCTCACTTATTGTGGTCTCTCTCCTCTCTCTTTAATTTGATCACAAGCCAACAGGGAGAGAGAGGGTGAGTCACATCACTGCACAGAGTGACTGATTTCTTATTTATAGACAAGATTCTAAGAGTACCACCCACCCATAATGCCGTATCACACAGACATTAACCCCATCCAGAAACAAGGCATGGGGAAAATAATTTTTACTGGATCCTTCTTTGTGTGGGTCAGCAGCTGCTGTATGGGTTATCAAAGAGAAATAGAGCTGTCCCTAATTTTACCTCCTCTCTCCCCCCTCTGCCCTCTCCCGTCCCCATGTTGCCTCCTGGGACTTGTAGTCCTGCTTTATTTAGAAACTATCACCTGGAAGTTTGAGTATACTAAGAAGTCAAATTTAAATTGTTTCTTTTTTCCTTGAATCAGACTGGAAGGCTTAGATTGATAGGGGAGGGCCCAATAGGTCTATTTGGCAAAGAGAGGGGGAGATATTTCCAACACAAGTTTTGAAGTAACATCCATGAAGCCCAGCCAAATATTTCTGATTTCCTGCTGTGCTGTGGCTACCTTAGGACTGATTTCATAACATGAAGCAGGAACTATAATCTCCTACTGCAGTAGAATGAAAATGCATAAAACAGGGCTGCATCTCAAAGCTTCCTCCAGAAACCAGATCTCAGGGCAGCTCCGGCTCAAGAGATAGATAGGATGGAGTCAAGAGAAAGGCCTAGCATAGTGAGCAATCCTGATGAGAGCCAGATGGAGAGACTGGAATGAGATGTTGCCGAAAAAAAAAAGAACAGCACACAAAGAGATGCACAAAGAAAAGCTAGTCCCCGCTTTCATGTCTTAATAAGGCAAGCATGCAATAAGCCTCCCACAGAATTCTGAATTTTATAACTTCACTTCTGCAAAACTGAAACAAAATAGAAACTAAGGAATTAAAGAATGTTTCTAAACATGGTAAATTCTTAGACATGCCATTAAATTCTAAGTAAACTACTATATATAGGGAGAAGAACTGGCCACCTGCCCCTCTCGAATCAGATAGTGGTGGGGAGGGATCCATCCCATGCAAAACATTCACTTGGAACCCTTCTTGTTAAAACAGAAAAGAAGTTCTAGTTCAATATTATTATGAGTAGTAATATTGTTTATAATTTTCTGTTTCTGCAGGGAGAGAATGGATTAGGAAGCCCAGTCTGTTTTTACAGTATCACTTAAAAGGATTTTTGGCACGTATAACCTACCTATCAGTTGTCTTCTGCTGACCATTGGCTTTGCAAATCAGATAGTTTTAGAAAATTAGCCATCTGATTGATTGACATAGATTTCCTGCTATTTACAAACTTTGGCCCTTGCTTCTCAGGGCTTGGCTGGGCATTGGTTGATTGCCTGATGTTCTGTCAGGAAGCTGTGGTCTGTAGCCCTGGACTAAGGTATGATCACTGTGCTGGCCTGGCAAGAAAGACTGGAGGTGTTAAAATAAGAGGAATATCCCATGTAACTGTGAATAAGCTTTGTGGTGCCTATGGAGTTGGTACTGACTGCAACAAGTGTGTGGTAGCTGAGTGCTGCTTTTATCCTGAAAAGAGCATATTATAGGGTTCTGTCCTCCATGAAAGCAATTGGGATCGGACAGCCTGCTCCTCTAAGGAGAAACTCTAGGTCTGTGTCCATTCTCTTGTTATTCTTGTCCATTCTAGACCCTCAAACTGTATGTATGTATATATATATATATATATATATATATATATATATATATATATATATATATATATATATATATATAGGGAAAGGAACAGCATTTACATGTGTTTACGAGGGGATGCTGAAAAGCTCTCAATCCAACCAACTGCCTAAATTATGAGTGTTATTTTGCCACTGTAGCTGAAAAGAGTATTATCTTATTTTGATAAGCGCCAATTTGCCGAAATGGAATTCTATGTTTTCACATTGTTTTAGATCATTGATTGAACCATATCCACATCGTTCTCTTCTTGGTTGGGCTGAGGACTCTATACCAGCCTTCTCAGGGATTATAGCAGAGCAGTTTACAGATAAATTAATGAAGTGAGAAAAGAATACTCTTCTCCCTCTGTATTCGTGGTTTCAGCAATCGCGGTTGCGATTATTTGCGGTTTTTAGCTTGCTGGCTCCTCCCCCTCCAAATTACTTCAGCTTGCATAGAGAAATCGCTGATTCCAAGCATTTACAGAGAAAAATCACCTATTCCCAGCACTTTCTTCACCGTGTCTTGCCTCTCCTTCAGGAACAGGCCAGGCCAGTTGCACCATATTCACGATGGTTTTTAATAGAAAACAGCGAATAACATATGAAAAAGTTATTTGCGGTGTTTCTGTATTCACGGGTCTCTTAATCTCCTATCACAGTGAATACAGAGGGAGAAGTGTACCATTGTTTATGACAGGAAAGAAAAAGGAAGAAAGGGCCCAGGGAGAGAGAATAGTAGAATATATGTTAATTTATTTTAAAAATGTATAACTACACAATCTACCAAGGTACAAACGTACATACATAATACTGTAAAAACAAAGATTAAGAACAGATATAGTCAAAATCACAGGCCATATTTATACCTTCACTCAGTTCAATCCACCATCCTATCTACCTTAGACTATTGTAATATCACATACCCAGGGTCAACCGAGAAAATATTGCTAATACTTCACCTGGTTCAAAATGCGGCTGTTCGTCTGATCTTTGGATTAAAAAAATTTGACGTGCAGCTTCATTGGCTCCCTTTTGAAACTAGAGTTATTTTTAAATTTGGCTGCATTTGTTATAAAGCACTCTTCGGACTATTACCATCATACTTATCCACCCAATTAAAATTTAGGTATGTTTATGTACCCCGCTCTGAAAGCCTGTCGTTTTAAAAGTTTCCTAGACAAAACTCTGACTTTTCAAGCGGGGAAAATGAACTCTTGGCTGTGTCCTCTAATTGTCCAATCCCAATCTTACCTTGAGTTCAGAAAATCGATAATAACCTATTTGCTTGGCAAATTTCTGCGATGATTTTACATTATATTACATTGTACTGCATCATATTGTATTTCACTGTATTGTATTCCACTGAATTCTACTGTATTTTGTGTCTTCGCTGATATGTCTCAGTTCTCTTGCTGTGAACCGCCCGGAACTTCCGGTTGGGCGGTATATAAGAAAATTTATTATTATTATTATTATTATATTATTCAATTCAAATCATCACTAAAAACTGCTGAAATAAAAAGGTCTTCAAACCTTTTCAGGCCCTTAATTGTTTTTAATGAAAATGGCAATGAATTCCACAGTTTTTATGGACCTTTATTCCTTCAATTTTATAGGACAGAATGATGGAATATCTTGTAGGTCTTTAGCTGCTTATCTTAATAACCTAGCTGGCTGAGGTATATATAAATGTGCTGCAGTTACCAAATGTAATTGTTGTTTATCATTTTAAAGAGCAACAATAATATCTTACATTGCATTCTCCATTCAGTAGGGAGCCAATGAAATTTGATTGGTACTGGTGCTGTGCAACTGAACCTGGAACTGCTACCTGTAATGATCCCAGTACTTGTCGTAGCAATCCCATTAACAATCCATTGCAATAATCAAAATTAGACTCTGCACCACTGTCCTAAAATTGCACAGACTCAGGTAGTCTTTCATATGCCTAATTATTTCCAATTTACCGAAGGTTTCATGGGTAATGAGAAATCTAGTATCACACCTAAGTATTAATTAATTAATAGTAGTAGTAGTAGTGTCTTATTTAATGTCAATATTATCCTTGATAAAACGAGGAGAAAAATCTAAAATAGGAAAATTAGATAAAGCAAAAACTTGAGTTTTTGCCTTGTTTAACTTCAGATGATTTGTTTTGGTTCAGGATCTTATAAAGTGTAAGCACAGCCTTAAATAATCAATACTTCCATATGGAGGGGCATAATCAAAACACACATCTCAGTCCAATTTGAACGTAGCGTGCCAGTCGCCCAAAGTCAGCAGCGGGAAAATGTCCATTCTCGAAAAGTACATCGAAAATATTTTTTTTTTCATGAAAATCGTCTATCTAGATGTCCAGACATTTGATTGTCCAGACCGCCACTACGTCTGTCTTTATACCACATTCTCGACCAAAAATTCATCCAAGTCCCAAACACTCAAAACAAGATCTTTTGGACAAGGGAGGGGCCAGCATTGTGATGGACTGACCACCCAGACATGGCAGCAGAGCAGTGGGGCACCTTATAGGGCACTGTTGTGAATGTCACAAAAATGGTGCCAGATAAACATCTCACCAGAACTCCCTTATAGGTTATGGTGAGCCCCCCAGAATGCCCCCCAAACTCACTATACCCTGTCTACAACCCCAATAGCCCTTAAGGCTGCAGGTGGCTGCTATATGACAGTACAGGTTTTGGGGGATGAGGGTTTGGTGGGCGCACATGTTTCACCATAAATGTAGTGGTTAGAGTGGCTTATGGGCCTGGGTCCTCCTTTCTATGGTTTACTAGCCCACCCCCAGGCTCTTTAGTAATATTGGCACACAGCCAGATAGACCTGCTTAGAAGGTAGCTCCTATCTTTGTCTGTTTTGCCTTAGTTGTTCAGTCACTGGAAATTCAATTCCAGGGTCGGCACTGAATATCTGGGATTGCCACAGACCATGGGAGGCAGCTAGGCTGCCTCCTGTGGGCTGAATATTGGGCCCTTTGAGTTTTGTCCATTACTTTCCAACATCTTCCAGATGTTCCCATCCAGACAAAAGTTCCTTGAGGTAATCCCCTACCTGAACAAAGTCTAGAAAATTCACTTTTGAATGAACTCTCTCTCTATATCTATCTTAATATTAAATCACACCAGTGATCCCTGGATGCCAGATGAATATCCACTATAACATCAGTTGTAAACACTAAGTCCCTTATGGCCCCTTCTCATGTAGGTTCCATTGCCAACTGCTAAATAGTTTTCCCTCTTGTACTTTGTAGTGGTAGGAGGAGAATGAGGAAAGCTATAGTAGTAACATCAGACCATATCCTCCTCTGCAGTTGAATGGGTTTGATTGCCACTTTGAAAATGGAGTGCCGCAAGGATCTTTACTGGGACCGGTGCTATTTATTTATTTATAAATGATCTTGAAATTGGAATGACGAGTGAGGTGATTAAATTTGCAGATGACACTAAACTGTTCAAAGTTGTTAAAACGCATGCAGATTGTGAAAAATTGCAGGCAGACCTTAGGAAATTGGAAGACTGGGCATCCAAGTGGCAGATGAAACTTAATGTGGACAAATGTAAAGTGATTCACATTGGGAAGAATAACCCAAATCACAGTTACCAGATGGTAGGGTCAACCTTGGGGGTTAGCACCCAAGAAAAGGATCTAGGTGGCATCGTAGACAATATCATGAAACCTTCCACCCAATGTGCGGCAGAGGCAAAAAAAGCAAACAGGATGCTAGGAATTATTAAAAAAGGGATGGTTAACAAGACTTAGAATGTTATAATGCCCCTGTATCGCTCCATGGTGCAACTTCATCTGGAGTATTGCGTTCATTTCTGGTCTCCTTATCTCAAGGAAGATATAACGGCACTAGGAAAGGTTCAAAGAAGAGCGACCAAGATGATAAAGGGGATGGAACTCCTCTCGTATGAGGAGAGACTAAACAGGTTAGGGCTCTTCAGTTTGGAAAAGAGATGACTGAGGAGAGATATAATTGAAGTCTACAAAATCCTGAGTGGAGTGGAACGGGTACAAGTGGATCGATTTTTCACTCCGTCAAAAATTATAAAGACTAGGGGACACTCGATGAAGTTACAAGGAAATACTTTTTAAAACCAATAGAAGGAAATATTTTTTTACTCAGAGAATAGTTAAGCTCTGAAATGCATTGCCAGAGGTTGTGGTAAGAGCGGATAGCGTAGCTGGTTTTAAGAAAGGTTTGGATAATTTCCTGGAGGAAAAGTCTATAGTCTGTTATTGAGAAAGGCATGGGGGAAGCCACTGCTTGCCCAGTATTGGTAGCATGGAATATTGCTAAACCTTGGGTTTTGGCCAGGTTCTAAGTGACCTGGATTGGCCACCGTGAGAATGGGCTACTGGCCTCAATGGACCATTGGTCTGACTCAGTAAAGCTATTCTTATGATCTTCTATTCTTATGTCACCCACACAATTCATCCTAAGAATCAGCTTTTGGTTAAGAAAGAGAAAAACATGTCCCAAGTTGGTACCACTTTTCCTTTCTTCCTTTGGGCCTGATCAGTGAGGATAGGGAGAGGGACTGGAGTAGATTGGGGTACTGTGTGAAATGGAGGATGAGGAATTATGTGAAAGGGGGCATGTGAATTAGGAATGTGAACAACTTGGTGATCATAAGAAAGAGGCACTGGGTGTGTGTTTGTATGTACTAAAATGAAGTCATCTACAATGAGGGCAGAAAGGAACAAAAAGATGACAAGGGTCAAGAAGGTAAGAGAGAAGGGGTGATGGTCTGAGGAGAAGCAAGGGACATCTTTCTTTCATTTTTCAAGATCCTCCTCCCCATGATCCTAGAACCACCTTCTCCTCCCTACTTATGTTGCCCTCATTCTGTTCCTTCCTTTATCTTCCCATCCTCAGATCCTCTCTTTTTCCCTCTCTTCTTTTCACACCTGCGAGTCTCCATCTATAAAATTTCCAAAAGAACAAAACAAATTATTCAGTGAAAGAAGGTGGGGAAACTACTTTGTTTATTAGAAAAATTAATTTTTGTGTGTTCATTTCATTTTATTATTCTAACATCATAATAAACTAAACAATAACAAGCCACTACACTGAGGAAAATTGAATTAACATAATTCGATATGCATAATAATTCAAATGTATGCAAACTAATCTGTTGTTTGAATACTGAAAGGTGGTTCAGCCAGCAGAACTAAACACAAACCAATTTGTCACATACAAAGGGGTGCTGAAAAGCTCTTAGCCCAACCAACCAACCAGGGCAGGATTAATCAATAGCCAAGTAGGCACGTGCCTAGGGCCCGAAATGGTCAGGGGGGCCCGATGAAGGAGGACATCAATGTTGTTTTTTCCAAACGACGATGGGGCCCTCCAGCATCGATCGGCAACGCAGGCCCCCACGATCGGCAATGCGGGGCCCCACCCCAATCGGCAACTAGGCCCCCCCCATTGACAGAAAGTAAGACAAGCAAGTAACACGAGTAAGAAAGGCAACGGAAACTGTAATTGTGAAAACGGTGCTACTTGCCCAAAGCTTCCCTTTGATGCAGCTTCCTGTTTCTGCCTGGGCGCATTGTGGGGAGGGGCGGGGCAGGGGGCTTGTGTGCCTAGGGGCCCTCGATGAATTAATCCTGCCCTGCAATCAATATCTTAAATTCTGAGCATTATTTAGTCACTGTTATTATTTAGAGGTTACCTTATTCGCTAAGAGCCAATTTGTAGAAACAAAATTCGATGTTTTGACATTGTTTCAAATCATTGATTGAACCATATCCATATAATTCTCTTCTTGGTTGGGCTGAGAACGTTTCAGCACCTCCACATAATCACTGCAAAATTTCAGAAACTTTGCTGTAGAATTGTCTAATTTTTGCTGCTCTGGCTTAAAACACCTCTTGAATGTAACTGCCTCTGGTGCTGATATTATCTTTGAACTGCTTGCTCCCTGTGCTGAATGTGTGCCTGTAACTGTCCCCAGTTCAGTGCTGAAATGATTCTGGCATCTGTCTCTGCACTCAAGGGAGTATTTCTATGACTGGAAACCTGATAGAGGCCTATTCATTAAGGAATGTAGGCACCTATTTTCCTTTATAGAATAACAGCTTAATCACAAAAAAATATTTGCTAGTAAGTTAGATATGAGCATTTACATTAGTCATAGACCAGTGGTCTCAAACTCGCGGCCCGGGGACCACATGCGGCCCACCAGGTACTATTTTCAGGCCCTCGGTATGTTTATCATAATCACAAAAGTAAAATAAAACAGTTTCTTGATCATATGTCTCTTTAGCTATAAATTACAATATTATTATTAAGACTTAGCCAAAAGGAAAGATTTATAAACTATAAAGAGTTTTACCTCATGCAAAGTTGTCATTTCTTTAATAAGACATTAACTATTTTTTTCTGAGGCCCTCCAAGTACCTACTAATCCAAAATGTGGCCCTGCAAAGGGTTTGAGTTTGAGACCACTGTCATAGATGCTCCCTTTTATGAAGCTGCATTAGGCTTTTTTTTTTTATTGCCAGTCGTGGTGGTATTAGCTCCAGCACTCATAGGAATTCTATGAGCATCGGAACTTTTACCATTGTGGCCAGTGATAAAAAGTCTAACGTGGCTTCATAACAGGGTGCCAGAGTGATAAATGTGTAACTTATAGTAACTGATAAGTTTTGTGTGAATCTCATCCATGCCCCATCCAGACTCTACTTATGTCTATGCCTAATGCCTACCTTTAAAAATGCACATACAAGTACTGTACATGTATTTATGGAAAAGCCCTTAGACAGCCTTTTTGGCTTTGTGAGGGAGTCTATAGGACACTACCACTCCCTCTGCTAAATACTGTCTTACATTCTCAGAACCACCTTAACATGTGTAGCTCCTCCTTAGGAGGAAGTGACACGGGCAGGAGGAACCACGAAAGCAGCTGCCAGGAAGTATATAAGGCAAGACCAGAACTAGATTACAGAGGCCTAGGGGAGTAGGAAGAATAAGTGGTCCCAACATCCAGACACTCTGCTTGGCAGAAGTAAACCAATTCTTTGTACTACAGTAGCTACATGTGAGCCCTTTTTCTAAAATCTGGCTAGGATCAGACCTTGCTACCTGTTTGGAAGAAGACTTTTTGCAGTCTGTGTTTAGAGGCATGGCAGTACCAGCTCCAGGCTCAGCTCAGTTCAGGACTTTTGTTTGTCAAATCAAGAGATTATTTTTCTGTGTGCCTGATCCGGTGAAGGAACAAGATTCAGGGAGTGTTTTGTTTAAAGCCAATAGAGAACTTTTCTGCACTATTGCTGGTCATGTCTGGTCATGTTTGCTGGTCATGTTTTTTAGGCCCAAAAAAACCCAAACCCCACTCATGCTATTACAAGCCTACATGCAAATAAATGTCATAAAATTTTCAATGCTCATAACTACAGTTTTCAACAGATCTTTAGGGATGAGTCCTGGATTGAATATATCACCTTTCTATGGTTACAACCACAGCTATTTACATATATTATATGCAGGTACTTCCTCTGTCCCTAGTGGACTCAGAATCTTTGACCTGGGACAATTGAGGAATAAGTAACTTACAGAGGGTCACAAGGAGCTGCAGTAGGAATCAAGCCCAGTTCCCCAGGGTCTCAACCCATTGCGCTAACCATTAGGCTACTCCTCTGTACTTCCTAAAGATTTGCTTAAACTGAACACTGTAAATCCCATGACACATTTTTGGTGAAGTATAATGTATGTAATGGTCTTTTGAACGTCACACCCCAGGAATTTTAATATGTATGTGCACAGACACATATGTATGTGTCATTATTATTTAAAAAAAAAAAAAAATCCCACTCAAAAAATGCAAAAAAAAACCCTGGCATAAATTGGGGATGCCTAAACATTGGAATGATGAGCACCACCTAAGAATGCTTAGGCAATGCTAAGTATGAATTTGTAATGGGTGCCTAAGATTCATAGAATCGGTGCTGATATTGGCACCTAACTTTAGGCAGACTTTAAGGGGAGAATATGGCACAGTGGTTAAAGCTACAGCTTGGGTTCAAACCAACGCTGCTCCTTGTGACCCTGGGCAAGTCACTTAATCCCCACATTGCCCCAGGTACATTAGATAGATTGTGAGCCCACCGGGACAGACAGGAAAAAATGCTTGAATACCTGAATAAATTCATGCAAATCATTCTGAATTCCCCTGGGAAGAACAGTATAGACAACTGAATAAATAGTGTGACAAATTTTAGCCTCTGATAACCAGAGCTGGTATTGTGACATCATAATGCCTCATTCCACCAATGCCTAAGAACCAGCCTCATCAGTGATGTCACAATGGCTTTATTGTCCTATACTTAGCTCACTTTTACTACACTTTGATTTCTAGAGTGACACAGTGGTTAAAGCTACAGTCTCAGCACCCTGAGGTTGTGAGTTCAAACCCACGCTGCTCCTTGTGACCCTGGGCAAGTCACTTAATCCCCCCATTGTCCCAAATACTGAGTCAAACAGGGAAAAATGCTTGAGTACCTGAATAAATTCATGTAAACTATTCTGAGCTCCCCTGGAAGAAAGGTATAGAAAATTGAATAAATAAAAAATAAAATAGATTCAGGGCCTGTGTGCATAATCAGCACATACTTTAAAGATTTGCCTTCATATAACAATCCCAGTGTTTCTATGAATTATCAGAAGGCACCAGTAGGGCTTGAAATAGTAACAGCTGGGGCATAGCCCTGTTGAGAACATAAGGAACATAAGAACATAAGGAACATAAGAACATAAGGAACATAAGCATTGCCTCTGCCGGGTCAGACCAGGGATCCATCGTACCCGGCAGTCCGCTCCCACGGCGGCCCTCCAGGTCCATGACCTGAAAGTTTTCCCTACCTAACCTAAATGTCCATACCCTATTCGCTCAATGTCCTGTACGGTAAACCTCTATCTGTACCCTGTTATCCCCTTCGTTTCCAGGAAGTCATCTAGTCCCTTTTTAAACCAGTGTAACTGGCAAGTTAGAAGGGAGTGTGGTGACTATTCCCCCCTCCCCCCCAGATGAACAGAATTGGCCATAGTTATAAGAGTCAATTTTTCAAAATGATTGGGAGTGTTGAACTCAGCACAAATTTCCACATAAAGGAAATTAAAGCATGATGGATTACATAGGCAGCGGAACATTTTTTTGTTGGGGAGGGCGCAAGCTCTGTCCCCAGACCCTGCCCCCATAAGTACTAATTGTAATGCCATTTTTTCCATTCATTTTTCATATATACACACACAATGTAATCTTATTAACAATACATAATAGTTAACCACAAAATTAAACTACGCAAAGCACACTGTGTTTCTCAACATTCATTCCTACCAGAACACCTGACCTTGGTCATACATGCAGAACACAGATAACCCCTATGCAAATACAGGGCCAGAAACTAAAGTACTAATATATACAAACAAAACCCTATGATGCAAGATTCTGCATACAGTACAACCCCCAGAGAAGCAGAAACAAATGCATTTCTTCCTGAACAATGCAAAATATAGACAGCAGATGTCATTTCTCAAAACTGGCACAATTCAATCACTAAATTGAAAATAAAATCATTTCCCCCTACCTTTGTTCTCTGGTGATTTTGGTTTTCAAACCTTCTTTTCCCGGTCTCTGGCTGCACTTCCTTCTGTCTGTGCTCTTAACTGTGTATCCAGGGCCACCTTATCCATTTGCTGTTTTTCTCTCCTTCACTTTCTACCATACATCCATCTTTAGTCAAAAAGATTCGGGGTAAAGGTATAAAAATACCTCAAAAGGAAAATAGGGAGTGAAAAACTATGCATATAATGTCAGAACACTACCCAAAAAATATGCCTAAATAAAGCTTTAATAATGCTATACATATGTAAAGCTCACATGCAATGGCCAATAATAAATATTCAATAAATAGTCACTTATGAGTGAAGCTGTTCAGTCAAACAGTCCAAAATCTGGAGCTACACTCTTATATTCATCTTACATAAAAAGTGAGAATAAGTTCCAGTGCAACTTCATTCAACTTTAGGTATTTTCATAGTTTGAAGTAGTTTATCATATTTTTATATAATGACCTCAGTGGCTACACTCAAACCACCTCTTTCATGTAAGGCTTGAGTATATGTAGCCAACCTTCTCATTGGTCATATTTATTTCATTATTATAGATAACTCAGTAATATTTTAGTAATGCTTATAAAAGAACTTATCTTAGGCGGCAGGGAGGGATTCCGACCGTGAATTTGCATTTCGCTATCAGCTGTATCAAAGAAAGTCCCCTATAACATAAAGAACACTATTAGAAGAACCCAATCCCTCTTAATAAATATTAGTTATATTATACTTTATCTATCGTAAGTAGTCTCACCATAACAATCAGATCACCACAAACTCCGTGCTGAGCAGATATGGTGGCTGCGTCTATTTTTGTCCTTAAATAATGATGTAACACACTCACTCATCCAATCACAGACTTGCCATGCACAAAGCCCGGCAAATTCAAACCAGAGTCATCCACTAATTCTGCATTCATACCTGAAGGGAAAACTCAAGGAAGGCATGGATGCTGTGGGTCGTGTCAGTGGTGCGACCGGAGCATACAGGGATCCGATTGGTGTGATCCCACTACGGGCAGGAGAATTATATCTAAAACTATGACAGACTGCAATAATAGCTATGTGATTTATGTCTTGGTTTGTCCCTGCCCCATGATCTATGTTGGGATAAGCAGTAGGCAGGTTAAGCTTTGTCTTAATGAGTACAAATCTAGGATTGTTACTAAGACTGAATCAGCTCCAGTAGTATCTCACTGGCTAGAGAAGGGTAATGATATAACTGAGCTCAGATGGCTGAGGGCTTGCCGCCACTGCTGAATCTTTGCTTGCTTTTTTCCCTGCCTGCGGGAATCTTGCCTGTGGGTATATTAGGGGTGCTTGTTGTTTTCATGGCAATAGTTTGTGGGTACTCCAGGGGGCCGCCACCTGCACCCTGCGATGATACGCCACAAGCCCAGCATCATACCTGGTCTCCTGCCTCTCAGAATCACCCATTCCTGCCCTTGCCCCAACACCCCTTAGAAGTGTATTATATATTGGCGATATCCATTTGCCTGGGCTTTACCTGAATACACTTACCATATTAGTTGTGTCGTGTGCTGGTCGTTGGTTGCTTTATAGTTTGCTTGCATTAAACGTTTTTGGGCAGACACAACAAAGTGTCAAGAATTTGGTGATTTTGGCGGGCTTGTCCAATTTTGTTCTAACTTCCTTATGCCTTGCCTTCAAATTGGTTCAAACCCTGTGACTTTTGCTTGCCTCTGCAATTTTATATCACCTTGCCTTTGCATTGATTCTACACTGTGCGCAGAAGTTATTAAATCATGTGTGGTGATATTTGAACTTGTTTGGCGGTATTTGATTTTATCTGGTTTGCTGGACAGGTGTTTGAGTTTTTTTGATGATTGTTTGGTGGTATTTGATTATTGGTACCCGTATGATGAATTCTTATTTTTACTTTTAGAACTGCATGTGTGGTTTTGGCATCTCTAGTCCTTGTATTGCACATCATCCAGAAGTCTTCAGTTCCTGTTGATCTTTAATATTTTGGGACAGTGACAATTTTGGACCAGATTCAGCCAGTGTTTATACTAACTTAGCAGATTTAGTCTTCTTACATTCAGCCACCCCAGTATAACGAAGATGAGTTTTCCAAAGAAGAGCAAAACCTACCACTTTCATGATGAATGGGAAATGGACTACTTCTTCATTGTAGTGAAAGACAAGTGTTGTTGTCTAATTTGTAACGCCCCAGTATCCTTGCCCAAAAAGGGTAATCTGGAATGTCATTATAAGGCTCTGCATAGTTTGATACTGATTTTCCACCTAAAAGTGAAATTCATAAATTGAAGCTCAAAGAACTTAAATCAAAACTGGCTACTTGGCAACAGTTGATGGCGAAGCCAAGGTCACATTCGGTCAATGCAACTATAGCATCCTTCAAGGTCAACAACCTAATTGTAAAGAAATGCAAACCTTTCACTAAAGGGGAATTTGTAAAAGATTGTTTTCTTGAAGCAGCTGACAATCTTTTTGAAGGATTTAAAAATAAGAAAGAGATCATAGCTGCTATTCAAGATGTACAATTGTCAAGAAACACCATCGTGCGGCGAATAGAAAAGATGTGTGGAGACACAACTGAACAATTGTTGGAAGATATTTCAAATTGTGTTGCTTTCTCACTCCAACTAGATGAATCTACAGACATAAGAGACATAGCCCAGTTACTAGTCTTTATCCAGATAGTTTTTAAAGACTTCAGTGTTAAAGAAGAACTACGGTACTTGGAATGATTTCTTTAAAAGGGAGAACTACCGGGCAGGAAATATTCAATTCTTTCCATTCTTTTTTGACAAAGTATAATCTTCCATTGCATAGACTTGTTTCCATCACCACTGACGGAGCAAAAGCAATGACAGGTGAGTTTAAGGGTTTCATAGCCCTTTGTAGATAGCATGATGACTTCCCAGATTTCCTTTCTTACCACTGCATCATTCACCAGCAAGTTTTGGCAAGAATAGACTCAATGCAAAGACTGTCATGGACATCACTTTCAAAATTGTAAATTCAGTTTGTAGAAGATCACTTCAAAGACGGCTTTTCAATCTTACTCTTCCAGTTTCAAAGATTTTTATTAATTTTAATAAAATACAAAATACAATAAATGTTAACAAGGCAAGTTGTACAAAGCAAAGAATCATAAAATATAATGTATGCAAAGAATCATAAAATATAATCTATGCAATACAACAAGCTGACCACTGCCTATCTAGAAAGAGAGTGTCAGCACAACCTGCAGCCATAACCATATACAATATCCAAAGCACAGAGAAACACCAGAGTTATACCCCCTTATACATATGGATAGCGAGCCTTAATATAATGTATAAGTTCTGTTGTAGATATCTATATCCTAGCACAATAACTGAATGCCATCAGTCTGTATTGCAATAAGAGTTGACCAGACTCCAGATTTTGATAAATGAGCTCATAGACTTGTGTCTTTCCGCTATGACACTTTCATATTTTACTGTAAGGCATAAAGTATTCCACCAATTAATATAATTCACCTTAGATAGGTCTTTCCAACAATGTAAGATATTTTTAAGGGCCAAAAATAGCAAGACGTTAAGCAGCCTTGCATTATGATCAATCTTACTCTTGATGAAAGGGCAGTGGAAATCATTTTGCACACAGATGTAAGGTGGCTAAGTAGGCACAAATTTCTGCAAAGATTTTGTGATTTTCTGAATGAAATAAGAAGGGTTTTTTTTGTTTAAATATTTATTGATTTTCAAACTTTGATAGTGCAATACAATTAGTAAATCATAAAATACTGCATAGAACGCACTAATAACTATACAATTATTACATTAAACAGTCATTTATTCCCATACTCATCTTAATTATTAATACAATAAAACATTTCAATATTATAATTAAATGATTTAACTCCTCAAAGTACATTTCCCTCCCCCCACCCTCCCTGGATGTGTAAAGAAATCTAATGAAAAGGGAAGAAACATGGCCCTTACTGTAATGCAACAAAAGTAGTCAATGGACTCCATACATCATTAAAGGACTTACTAGTCCCCAAACGTTCTGCCACCATTCTTTCATACTTATATGTGGTACACACATTTACCCACCAAAAAGTGTAATTAATCCTGTCATAGTTCTTCCAATTATGTGTGATCAGTTGAACAGCTAGTCTCGTCATGATCAGAAAAAGGCGACTTTTATACTTATCTAAAGTAGGCTTAACATGTAGTAACATACCACAAATTACAGCTTCATAGGTTAAGGGAATAGATGACTCAAGAATAAGAAGTTTTTTTGAAGAAGAGGGAGATGACCAAGCAGAGTTGGAAGATGAGGAGTGGTTATGTGATCTGGCATTTCTCGCTGACTTTACAGGCAAACTAAGTGATATGAACCTTGAACTACAAAGTAAAAACAAATGCATTGGTGAGATGATGAGTACAGTTTCATCCTATAAGAGCAAATTTGGGGAGCTGGACACATTACCTGAGGGATACGAGGAGACTTCCACTGCCATCCCCGAGTCTCCCATAGCAGGCACTGACTGAGATGGACCCTTGACATCATCGGGTCCGTCTCTACTGGATATATTGAAGCTGTTGCAGCGGTCAACTTGGGAGTTGGACACATTACCTGAGGGATATGAGGAGACTTCCACTGCCGTCCCCGAGTCTCCCGCAGCAGTGGTTTCATTTCATTGGAACTTCCCAGGCAGGCACTGACTGAGACAGACCCTTGACGTCATCGGTTCCGTTTCTACTGGATATATTGAAGCCGTCGCAGCGGTCAACTTGGGAGCTGGACACATTACCTGAGGGATACGAGAAGACTTCCACTGCCGTCCCCGAGTCTCCCGCAGCAGCGGTTTCGTTTCGTTGGAACTTCCCAGGCAGGCACTGACTGAGATGGACCCTTGACGTCATCGGGTCCGTTTCTACTGGATATATTGAAGCCATCGCAGCGGTCAACTTGGGAGCTGGACACATTACCTGAGGGATACGAGGAGACTTCCACTGCCGTCCCTGAGTCTCTCGCAGCAGCGGTTTCATTTCATTGGAACTTCCCAGGCAGGCACTGACTGAGACAGACCCTTGACGTCATCGGGTCCGTCTCTACTGGATATATTGAAGCCACCGCAGTGGTTGCAGCCGCAGTCGCGCAGCCGCAGGGCATGGCCGAAGGGGCGTGCCTAAAGGGGCACGTCAAGCCCCTTGGGAGCCCCTTGGAGCCACAAAGAGCTGGGGAGCTGGTATTGTTAGTTGGTATTAACTATTATATTAGAGTTAGATTAAACATGGGGAAAAGAAAAATTAAACCGAAGAGTTCCACACCTGCTATATCTGGCCTTATGGATAGGCATCTAACATTAGCAACTGGAAACTCCCCAGTAGTACCTATTAATATTAACTCTTCTTTGTCTGGAGCTTCAATGAGTCCCCTCGATCATCTCCTCCCTTTCACCCAGCATCATGTGAAAGTAGGAACACCATTCCTACTGTATCCACCGAACAAGTGGTGGCCTCCACTCAGATAAACAAGTTGGTATATACCGAAATACCTAAAGCACTGGATTTTTCAGGCATAGTGGAGGAACAATCACTTACGGTGGAAGCATATGATATTACTCTTAAAGATGTGTGACTTGGTATTTCTAGAGTTGAAGGGTTTCTTAGGTCTACGATGAAACAGTCTGTTTTCGCAGTCTGTTTCTCATAAATTAGAAAATATGGATTCCAACTTGTGTTATTTGGATAAACGACTAAATATTACAGAAGCTCAATGTAATACATTACAAGCTGTCTCAGTATCTGCTGTTAAAGATTCTACTGTGATACATGCTAAAATAGAATCAATGGAAAATATGCATAGAGTGAGAAATCTCCACTTGGTCAATTTCCCTGTAACTCATTTGTTATCTCCTGAAATTTTGTTAAGGAAATTTTTCAAAGAAATACTGGGATTGCCCAATGCAGAGAATTTTCCAATAATTATTATTATGTTCCTCAAAAGAAAAGGAATCTGCCCAGGAGGTGGACCATTTGGTCGCAACTGAAATTAATTTAACTGAATTTTTGGAAGATATTCAAGATGTGATTCAGAGTCGGTCTACCCTGGTAATAACATGCATGAGTGAGATAGATAAAATGTTAATCATTAAACTTTACTTCAAAAATAGGTTAACAAAGTTTTGTGGTGATTTGGTTAGAATTTTTCCTGATGTCTCTAGAGCTACTCAATTTAGAAGGAAAGAGTTTTTGAGGTTAAAAGGTAGAGTTTTGGTTCTAGAGGCATCTTTCTATCTGAAATTTCCTTGTAAATATTTAGTCAAGTTACAAGATGTTGAATATGTTTTTTGGGATCCCATTCAATTAGAACAGAAAAAAGTTTAATTTTATTTTGTTGTTTCATTCCTAAGAACTAAGAGGAGAACATGGATCCCTATTATAGTAAGGAATGATTCAAGGTTCGCAAAGGTGAACTGAGAATCATTTCCTTTATCTTTTCTTATACTTTACTGATGAAATTGTATCAAGTCTCCCCTTTTAGTGGGCTTAAAAAGGAATTATGTATGATGATTATGTATTTTGTTTTGATGATCCCTTTTTTCCTTGTATTATTAGATAATATATTATTCAAATTATAATAAAAAAACTTATTGAACATTAAAAAAAGAGCAAATTTGAGCTAATGATGACTGACCTTGCAAACAACACTTTTGATCATTTTCCTAATACGCAAAACCATCTGGGACAATATCCAAATTTTGTTTTTCAGAATGAGAAGTATGTGACAGAAATCTGTTCTGTTATCCAAGAATTTGGAAATAGATTCTGTGACTTCCAAAAAATTGGAACAGTTGTGGAGTACTTGTCATACCCATTCAAAGTAAATGTGGACATTAAAGAAACTGCAGCTGCTATCAGTAAAAATTACTCATTGAACAAGCCATCTCTTAAAAATGAAATATTAATCCTTTAAAATGACATTTTTCTCAAGACCCATGCTGAGCAAGAATCGTTTTGGAAGCTAGTACCTAGAGACAAATTTCCCAGCTTGAGAAGATGCAGTGAAGCTGTACACTCCTGTTTCGGTTCAACTTATTTGTGTGAATCTGCGTTTTCCCATCCAAAAATGACAGAGTACACAACGTTCCAACATGACAGATGAACATCTCCAGGATTCCCTGAGACTGACCCTCACGCAATATTTACCCAACTTCAAAAAGCTAATGAGCAAGAGCAAAATATTAAAGATTGTGCAAGATCAGCCTGGATCAATACTCAACCTAAATTTAACACAAAGTTACTCAATAAAAGTTAAAGAAAGTTATTAAGACAATTAAAGAAAGTTATTACTCAATAAAACTTTCAGAAAAAATGTACTTTCCATTTCCCCCCGCAGTTCTTACTGGATCTTCGTCTCTCTGTTTTGTTTTTGCTTAACAGCTGATCACATCCAAGTAATTAACAGAAGCCTCATTAAAAAATTTGGGGGGGGGAATTCCTCCAACTTTATTGGGTCAAAATTTAATTTGAAACTACTGTATATACTCGAATATAAGTTGATCCGAATACAAGTTGAAACCCCCATTTTTCCCCCAAAAAGGAGGAAAAATGGTTGACCTGCACTCAACCCCCCTCCCTGCCAAGTTCTGCACCCAGCCCCCTTCCCTCTCTGCCCTGCAAGGCTCTGCACCCAGCCCCCTTCTCTCCCTGCCCCCCTCACTACTTGCCAGGCTCTGCACAGCACCCTGTCCCCTCTCCCTGCTAGGCTCTGCACCCTGATCCACCTTCACTTCCACCTCCGGTGGTCTAGTGGTAGGCCGGGCCAGGACAGGAGAGATCCCTCCCATCTCCTGTCCCGGCCCAGCCGATGCAAATTATTCCCCCCTACCCCTGCGTACCTTTTCTGCTAAACACCCCCCAGTACTTTTTTAGTTATCCCTAGTAGTCCAGCGGTGTATGGGCAGGACCGTACTCCTGCCCTGCACACCTCCTTTCACTAGCCAATCGGGGCTCAGGGCTTGCTGCGCACAGGCACACAGGAGCGAGCTACTTGAGCTCCCGTGCAGCCTTGTGCCGCTAACAGAATGGCTGCCACCAGGTCCCGTGAGTCTCACAAGAACTGGCAGCAGCCATTCTGCTAGTGATGCAGGGCTGCGCGGGAGCTCAAGAAGCTCGCTCCTGCATGCCTGTGCGCCGTAAGCCCCGAGCAGCAAATGAAAGGAGGCACAGGGCAGGAGTACGGTCCTGCCCATACACCGCTGGACCACCACGGATAACTAAAAAGGTACTGGGGGGGGGGGAATTATTTGTATCGGCCGGGACAAGAGGGATTTCTCCTGTCCCGGCCTATTAGAGGCCTGTATCAAGTCGTGGAGAGGGGTCGGGTGATGACCAGAATATAGGACGAGACCCCTATATTCGAGTATATATGGTAATTTCAAACTTAATTTTCATGGTGGTAGATCACCGGCACTTTTGGCCGGAAAAAGTGGATCACGACCTGTTCGAAGTTGGATCTAGATTATCTCTCTTTTCCACTTCTCACTACCATGACCCACTTTTCCCTCGGGCTGCATTTTTCCCAGTCCCACACAGCTACTTTCCAACTCTTTTTCTCTGTAGCTTGTGTCCCTTTGCCTACCATTCTTCCTCTGTCCCAGATCATGTCTCCTTTTACTAACAACCTTCCCACACACAGCTCATGCTCTTTCTGAATTCCTCTCACCCACACATCCTGTTTCTCCTCCTCTCCACAGCTCCACTGTCAGTCTCTGTCCCCATTACCCTTTCTACCTCTTCCAGCATTTCAGTGTAGCATTGATTTTCCTAATCAGTGACCCCTTTCCATTCTTTTTACTCCTTCCTTGCCCCTTTATTCTTTTCCCAGTATCTTTCTGTCTCTTGTTACTTTAACATCTACACTTCTCCTCCGTATTCGCGGTTTTAGCATTCACGGTTTCGATTATTCACGGTTTTAGCTTGCTGGCTCCTCCCCTCAAATTACTTCAGCTTGCATAGAGAAATCGCTAATTCCAAGCACTTTCACAGAGAAAATCAATGATTCCCAGCACTTTCTTCACCATATTTTGCCTCTCCTTCAAGAACAGGCCAGGTCTCCTACCATGTTATTTGCGGTTTCACCATATTCACTATGGTTTTTAATAGAAAACAGCGAATAACATATGAAAAAGTAATTTGCGGTTTTTCTGTTTTTGCGGTTCTGTTTATCCCCTATCACAGCGAATACGGAGGGTAAAGTATAAGCATTACTTTGGCAATATAGGTAAAACCATCTTGCCAATAAAGTTATCTGAATTTGTCTGTTCTTTTTATCAGTGTCAACCTGCTGCATTTGCCTTCATCATTGGCAGCTGCTTGACTACAGCAGTTCCCTCCTCCCTTGCAGTATATTGGACAGATACCAGCCAACAGGTGAACACATGAACCCGTTGGAGACTTATTACACAACAGCGTTGGAGGTGGACACCTTCCCGGAGGGCGCTAACCAGGCCTATATTACGCTCATTCCGAAACCGGATACGCCCGAGGCGGAGGGGAGAAGGAGAACAGCGGAGCGGGTAGCGGCGAGAGGAGGTTCCGCCCACCCCCACCGCATCAGCGCAGCGTCATCGGCCGGGCTCCTCCTTAAGAGGAAGAGAGCCCCAGCGCTGAATACTGCACTGAGCCGCGTGTAGGCAGCAGCGGCGAAGAGACACAGGAGCCAGAGAGAGAAGTCAGAAGAGGGGAGAAGGAGAACAGCGGAGTGGGTAGCGGCGAGAGGAGTCTCCGCCCACCCCCACCGCGTCAGCGCAGCATCATCGGCCGGGCTCCTCCTTAAGAGGAAGAGAGCCCCAGCGCTGAAGACTGCACTGAGCCGAATGTAGGCAGCAGCGGCGAAGAGACACAGGAGCCAGAGAGAGAAGTCAGAAGAGGGGAGAAGGAGAACAGCGGAGCGGGTAGCAGCGAGAGGAGGCTCTGCCCACCCCCATCGCGTCAGCGCAGCATCATCGGCCGGGCTCCTCCTTAAGAGGAAGAGAGCCCCAGCGCTGAAGACTGCACTGAGCCGCGTGTAGGCAGCAGCGGCGAAGAGACACAGGAGCCAGAGAGAGAAGTCAAAAGAGGGGAGAAGGAGAACAGCGGAGCGGGTAGCGGCGAGAGGAGGCTCCGCCCACCCCACCGCGTCAGCGCAGCGTCATCAGCCGGGCTCCTCCTTAAGAGGAAGAGAGCCCCAGCGCTGAAGACTGCACTGAGCCGCGTGTAGGCAGCAGCGGCGAAGAGACACAGGAGCCAGAGAGAGAAGTCAAAAGAGGGGAGAAGGAGAACAGCGGAGCGGGTAGCGGCGAGAGGAGGCTCCGCCCACCCCACCGCGTCAGTGCAGCGTCATCAGCCGGGCTCCTCCTTAAGAGGAAGAGAGCCCCAGCGCTGAAGACTGCACTGAGCCGCGTGTAGGCAGCAGCGGCGAAGAGACACAGGAGCCAGAGAGAGAAGTCAGAAGAGGGGAGAAGGAGAACAGCAGAGCGGGTAGCGGCAAGAGGAGGCTCCGCCCACCCCCACCGCATCAGCGCAGCGTCATCGGCCGGGCTCCTCCTTAAGAGGAAGGGAGCCAATGGCGCCCCGCCGTTCGGCACGCGGCGAAGGCGCACAGCAAAGGCGCTCGCCTTAGCGAGAGTGCCTTTGCGAAGGGCCTTAAGAAGGGCCGGGTCACTACATCTAAGGACCCCAAGATAAGAAGACAATCAAGGTAAGGACACATCCACATATAAACAAGTAGGGTTAACAAACACAGAACAAAAAGCAGAGTAGGCCCAGGGAGGACCACACATATAGGGAAACGACAGGCAAGGAAGGCACCGAAGAATAGAAGCAGGGGCAGAGGACAAGAAGCACGGGCAGAAGATAAAGTAGAGGCAGGCCAAGCAGGTAGCACACCTGCGAACATACACAAAGACAGCAACAAGCACAGCAGAACAAGATAAGGCGGAATCAAGGAAAAACACAAACACACGAGCAAGCGGAGAAGGCAAACAAGAGGCAAACATACACAAGCGCATAAACAAAG
The DNA here is from genome assembly GCF_902459505.1 of Geotrypetes seraphini. Taxonomy (NCBI): domain Eukaryota; kingdom Metazoa; phylum Chordata; class Amphibia; order Gymnophiona; family Dermophiidae; genus Geotrypetes; species Geotrypetes seraphini. Next base: position 65,186,353 of record NC_047091.1, on the reverse strand, counting down.
GGGAGCGGAAGACGAAGAAGGTAAGGAAGAGCCAGGCGCAGGGGTGAACATACTAGCATCAGGACTCCTAAAGGGCAGACAAGAATGCAAGCCGAAGGAACACAGAGGATGAGCTTAACAGTGTACTGCACGGACTGCCACATGTACGACTACCTCCCCTCCGGGTTGCAGTCATACGTGTGCGGGCGTTGTCAGGAACTGAAGAGCTTGAGGAGTGAAGTCAGTCACCTGAAGTTGAGGATCCAGGAACTAGAGGGACTCTACATCTCAGAAGACCCCTTCCAGACAGACGAAGATCTCACACGAGAGGGCCGCATCGAGAAGCAGGTCAGGGAGCTCGAGAAGTTCATTGAAGATGCCTACAGGAGAGTGGAAGAGAAGGAACACGAGAAGTGGAGAGACGAGGAGGACATACAGAGCAGAAGACAAGAAGCATCTGACATCAAGGTAGAGGATACCCACGGAGGAAGTTTACTGAAAGAAGAGGAGAGGCACTCTCAATGCCTAGAGCGAGAAGAAATGAGGAACACCAGGGACACAGACCTGCGACCGCAACGGAGGCTGAAAAAGGGGAAATCTGCAATCCTGGTGGGAGACTCAATCCTAAGGCAAGTAGACAGTCACTTAGCAGGAGGGAGAGAGGATCGGCTAGTGACCTGTCTCCCAGGAGCAAGAACGAAGGACATAGTCGACAAAATTGAAAGAATCCTGGAGGGAGCAGAGACGGAAGAGACAGCAGTGATAGTCCACGTCGGGACAAACGATGTCACCAGGAGAGACTACAGCAAGAATGCACTGACCGAACAGTTCAAGATCCTAGGAAGGAAACTGAAGATGAGGACCCAGAGGATAGCCTTCTCAGAGATCCTGTCAGTACCGAGGGCAGAAACGAAGAGGCAGACGGAACTACAATCAATAAATGCGTGGATGAGGAGATGGTGTGAAGAAGAGGGATTTCTCTTCGTGAGGAACTGGACAGCGTTCTGGGGAAAGAACAAGCTCTACAAGAAGGATGGTCTACACCTGAGCACGGCAGGAACTAGACAACTAGCAAATAACATCAGAAGAGCGATAGAGCAAGCTTTAAACTAAACGGAAGGGGAAAGCCAACAGTCGACCTGATATCGACGGTTCGGGAGACAGTACCCAGTGAAGGTACTGAGGGGGAAAAATGCTGGGCAGACACATGTGGACAGCAACAGGTTATGGAAAAACAAGGGAAACAGAAGAAGAGAGAGGAGGACATGATAAACATACTACAAGGGGAAGTCAAAAAGGAACGGGAAGATGGGAAGGCACAGGAAGAAGAAAATACGAACATGCCACAGGAGGAGGACACCATATTTAATTCGACCCAGGGTCAACGGCGCACCGCCGTTCGGCGCGCCGACGAAGGCGCACGACAAAGGCGCCTGCGCCTTAGTGAGCGCCTTCGTGGAGCACCTGAGAGGAGCACTTGCGGACCTAGGAACCGGGAACACCTACGCCCCAAAGACCACTCCACAGGACCTCCTGCCGACCTCCAACATAAGGTAAGGAGCGTAAGATCCCCGCTCCTCCCACTCCTCCCAGCACGAAAAAACCAGCCACTCCCGATCCAGCTGGGACTCAAAGGGAGAACCATTCCTTCTACCTAACACTCCGAACCAGTCATCAAAAATGAAGTTCTCCTTGCATACACACACTCTAGCCACCCTTATGATAATCCTCCTCATTTCTAGTTGGAAAGCAGCAGCAAACAACTTACCCACCACAACCACATCCTCCAGTACAACCAACTTCCAACTCCCCAACAGAAGAACAATCACAACAAGAAACTCGAACCACCACACCAGCACTCAACACTCCATCACTGTTACCTGGAGAAGAAGATCAACACTTCCGAAAACAAAATCTCATCCATCTCCCACAACACTCATATACCCGGAAACAACACACATTCCCCAGACTGACACGACCTCCCTTACATGTGCCTATGTTAACATCAGAGCACTAGGACCCAAAACAGAAAACATAAAAAATTGGATAAAAACAGAAAAACTTGACTGCCTATTCCTCACTGAAACCTGGTTAACCTCAGACACAGACCCAAGAATAAAAGAAGTATGCCCGCCGGGATACAAAATAACAGTAACCTGCAGAGAAAAAAAAAGAGGAGGAGGACTAGCAATAATAATCAAGAATTCCCTAACTCTAAACATACTTGAAAAAACATCCACCCCGCAAATGGATTTCCTAGCGTGTCATCTCACAAACCCAACACTAAAAAACTCACTAAACTGCTTGCTCTGCTACATAACACCAGGAAACTGGACCACAGTGAGACCTGAATTTGAAAACTTCATCTACCAAAACTCATTAACAGCAGAATATAACCTCATCCTAGGAGACCTAAACCTACACCTAGAAGACACAACCTCCACACCAGCAAATAACTGTCTATCCTTCCTCAATGCCTTATCCTTCCAGATCCTAAATCCACAAACCACCCATGAAAAAGGTCATCAACTGGACATCGCTGCATTCATGACTCACCAACCATCCAATCCAGCAATCCAAACTCCTAACGGAACATGGTCCCCTTCCCTATGGTCAGACCACTACACATACAACTTCAACATCAACTGGACCATGACCAAACACACACCTCAATCAAAAAAAACCACATATACCACACGCAAACATATCGACCCAACCATTTTTTGGTCAAATGTAGACGAAACTATCCAAGACTGCGACCCAAAAAACTTCATCTCCCACTGGAAAAATGTGTCCACCAACATCCTTGATGATCTGGCCCCCCTACAAACCAAAACCAGAACCAGCAGGAAATCAGACCAATGGTTTGATAATGAACTACTCCAACTCAAAAGACAGTGTAGAAGATTAGAAAGAAAATGGAGAAAAAAGAACCAAGATCAAACAAAAACCGAATGGAAAAAAATCAACAAACAATACAAAATTCAACTAAGGGATAAGAGGAAAAGCTACTATACTAATCTCATAGGCACGGAAACCCAAGACTCCAAAAAAATATTCCAAATCCTGAAAGAATTAACAGACACCAAACCATACACAACCACCACGAACACACCTCCACCATCACCCACCCTCTTAGCAGAACACTTCAAGAACAAAATTACCAACACCAGAGCCACTCTCATCCTTAACCCATCCCATCAAAACCCAATCACAATCCACCCTTCAGGAAAAGAGGCATCTACAGCAGACAGAATTTGGACTCAATTCCCCAACATACAATGGTCAGAATTCAACAAATTCTACAAAAAATACAGCCATGCCTCCTGTGACCTCAACCATTGCCCCTCATATCTCCTTACCACCTCGAGTGTAAAATTCCGCACCATAATTCTACAATGGATTCAATTCACGCTCACAGAAGGCACATTCCCTGCTGACCTCAGCGAAATCATCATCACCCCAATCCAAAAAGACCCAAAAGCACCACAAAACCTCCCATCTAACTTTAGACCTATAGCATCAATTCCGCTATATGTCAAAATTATAGAAGGCCTAGTAGCCAAACTCCTCAACAACTACATAGATGACCACAACCTACTCCACCCCATGCAATCAGGCTTCAGAACAAATTTCAGTACAGAGACACTACTAGGCTCCCTTATGGATACCGTCAGACAACACCTTAGTACAGGGAAAAAAATGCTTCTCATACAACTGGACCTAACTGCGGCATTCGACTTAGTGGATCACAGCATCCTTCTACAGATCTTAGACGCAATAGGCATCTCAGATAAAGTATACTCTTGGTTTGAAGGATTCCTAAAACTCAGAACCTACAGTGTAAAATCAAACAAAGAAAAGTCAGAATCCTGGTCAAACCCCTGCGGCGTACCACAAGGATCTCAACTATCCCCCACCCTCTTCAATCTCTACACTGCTTCTCTAGGAACGCATCTGGACAATCTGGGCATAACCACTTATAGTTATTCTGATGACATCACCATCCTCATCCCATACGATCATTCTAAACCTACCATGACAGACAAACTTCACCAAACACTTGAAACAGTCACAACCTGGATGAAAAATCACAAACTTATACTCAACCAAGACAAAACAAAATTCATCCTTCTCGAAAATGACAAGATCCAAACCACAACCAACTTAGACATAAACGCAATCAAATACCCCATCCAAACCACCATAAAACTACTCGGCATGACCATAGACAGATGCTGCACTATGCAACCGCAAATAAATAAAACAATTCAGAAATCATTCGCAGTCATGAGAAATCTGAGACAAGTCCGAAAATTCTTTGAAAGAACACAATTCCAACTTATAGTACAATCCCTAATACTAGGTATATTGGACTACTGCAACATCCTCTTCCTTCCTTGCCCTGCAACTACGATCAAACAACTCCAAACAATCCAAAATACAGCATTGAGACTCATCTACTCATTGAAAAAACATGACCACATCACTGAAGCCTTCATCAACTCACACTGGCTTCCAATCCAAGAAAGAATCCAATTCAAATTCTACTGCATACTATTTAAAACCCTACACGGAGACAGCCCATCATACTTGAACAATCGCCTCATCCAAGCACCCACTACAAGACACAGAAAAACGCACTCCCCATTCATACCCCCCCCAATCAAGGAAGTAAAAAGAACAAAACTACACGACGGCCTCCTAGCCACCCAAGCCGCAAGGCTGGACAACAAGATCTCCAACCTCTTGATGACCACCCCAGACTATAAGACGTTCAGAAAAGAATTAAAAACCACACTTTTCAAGAAATTCCTGAAGCAGCAATAACATCACGACCGTTTAATAACTCTAAAACTGACATTTGACCTACCCATTACTGCACGAATAATAACAAAAGAACTTCCACTATGACCACCTATTAACTCTTTCACAAACCACCTCACCCTCAACAACCCGCTAAATGTTTATAAGATCTACAACTTACCTCTCTTGCTAATCATTGTAACTCTGTTTTTTTAAATTAACCTTTTGTAATCCGCCTTGAACCGCAAGGTAATGGCGGAATAGAAATCCCTAATGTAATGTAATGTAATGTAATGTAATGGGCAAGGCAATAGAAACATACCACAAAAGGACAAAGGAGATAAATTGCAGGAGTTGGCTGGACAGGAAGAGGACAGAAAGAAGACTGAAGCACATGGGAAAACAGTGGGGAAAACTAAATGCCAGGAGTTGAACTGCATGTACACTAATGCAAAGAGCCTAAGGAACAAAATGGGGGAATTGGAAGTCATGGCCAAAAATGAGAACCTAGACATCATAGGGATCACGGAAACATGGTGGAATGAGGAAAACAAATGGGACATAGTATTGCCAGGATATAAACTCTACCGAAAAGATAGGACTTATCAGAAAGGAGGAGGAATAGCACTGTGCATAAGGGAAACCATCCACTCAACCAGTGTGGATACAGCAGTGGCAAATGGACAACTAGAGTCATTGTGGGTTAAAATACCAGGAAAAAACGGATCCGAGATAAAGATGGGACTGATCTACCGTCCACCTGGGCAATCTGAAGCAGAGGATACAGAAATGGTAGCCGAGCTGAGGAGGGAATGCAAGAACGCTAACACTATAGTTATGGGAGATTTCAACTATCCCGGGATAGACTGGCGTCTTGGAAATTCAAAATGTACGAAGGAAACGGAGTTCCTGGAAGCCGTACAAGACTGCTTCATGGAACAACTGGTCCAGACTCGAATGAGAGGGGCAGCGATCCTGGATCTGATCCTCAACGGGCTTAAAGGACCTGCAAAGGGAGTGGAAGTAATGGGACCGCTAGGAAACAGTGACCACAGCATGATTCTGTTCCAAGTGGAAGTAGGATTACCAAAGGGGAAGAGATCAAAGGGAACAGCGTTTAACTTCAGGAAAGGGAACTATGATGCCATGAGACAAATGGTGAGGAAGAAGCTCAGAAACAGCTCCAAGATAGCTCTGTCTGTGGAGCAAGCTTGGACCCTACTCAAGGACACAGTAAACGAGGCGCAAAACCTATATGTACCCAGATTTAGGAAAGGATGCAAAAAGAATCAGACTAAAGACCCAGCATGGATAAACAATGAAGTAAAGACAGTGATAGGAGACAAGAAAACATCATTTCGGAAGTGGAAGAAGGACAAAACTGAAGGAAATTGGAAAGAGCACAGGAAGCATCAGAAAGAATGTCACCGAGTGGTCAGAAAAACCAAGAAAGAATACGAGGAGAGACTAGCCAAGGAAGCAAGAAATTTTAAACCATTTTTCAGATATGTAAAAGGGAAACAGCCAGCGAGGGAGGAGGTGGGACCTCTGGATGAGGGAGACAAGAAAGGAGTGGTGAAGGAGGAAAAAGAGGTGGCTGACAGACTAAACAAGTTCTTCGCGTCGGTCTTTACAAAAGAAGACACATCCAGCGTGCCGGAACCAGAAAAAATCTTCAAGGGGGATCAGGAGGGTATATTATCATGCATGGAGGTAAGCCTCGAAGACGTTCTAAATCAGATAGATAGATTAAAAATTGACAAATCTCCTGGCCCAGATGGGATCCACCCGAGAATATTGAAAGAGCTCAGAGACGAAATAGCGGAGTTACTCAGGCATATTTGCAACCTATCCTTAAGAACAGGGATAATCCCGGAAGATTGGAGGATAGCAAATGTTACACCAATCTTCAAAAAAGGATCGAGAGGCGACCCGGGGAACTATAGACCGGTGAGCTTGACCTCAGTTCCGGGGAAGATGGTCGAATCACTGATCAGGGAAGGTATCAATGAGCATATAGAAAAAAATAAACTGATGAGAACAAGCCAGCACGGTTTCTATAAAGGACGATCGTGCCAAACGAATCTACTACATTTCTTTGAGGGGATAAGCAAACATTTGGACCAAGGTAACCCCATTGACATAGTTTATCTGGATTTCCAAAAAGCCTTTGACAAGGTACCCCACGAGCGCCTGCTGAAGAAACTGTGGAACCACGGGGTGGAAGGGGAAGTCCACAGATGGATCCAAAATTGGCTGGCGGATAGGAAGCAGAGGGTAGTAGTAAAAGGACACTACTCTGACTGGAAAGAGGTCACGAGTGGTGTCCCGCAGGGGTCAGTGCTGGGATCGCTGCTGTTCAATATATTCATTAACGATCTGGAAACGGGCACGAAGTGCGAAGTTATCAAGTTCGCGGACGATACAAAACTCTCCAACAGGGTCAAAACTGTTGAGGAATGCAAAGAACTGCAGAGCGACCTGAACAAACTGTGCGAGTGGGCAAAAAGATGGCAGATGAGCTTCAATGTGGAGAAATGTAAGGTCTTGCACATCGGGAAAGGGAACCCCATGTACAGCTATACGATGGGAGAAAGGGAGATGGGGAAAGGCACCCTAGAAAAAGACCTGGGGGTATTGGTGGATACAACAATGAAGCCAGCGGCGCAATGTGCAGCGGCCTCAAAGAAAGCGAACAGAATGCTGGGCATTATCAAAAAAGGTATCACTACCAGAACGAAGGAGGTCATCCTGCCATTGTATCGAGCAGTGGTGCGACCACATCTGGAATACTGTGTCCAATACTGGTCACCGTACCTTAGGAAAGACATGGCGATACTTGAGAGGGTCCAGAGGAGAGCAACTAGGATGATAAAGGGAATGGAGAACCTTTCATATGCCGAAAGGTTGGACAAACTGGGGCTCTTTACTCTGGAAAAGCGGAGACTGAGAGGAGACATGATACAGACATATAAAATCATGAAAGGCATAGAGAGGTTGGAGAGGGACAGATTCTTCAGACTAGCAGGGACAACAAAACAAGAGGTCACTCAGAAAAACTGAGAGGGGACAGATTCAAAACGAATGCAAGGAAGTTTTTCTTCACTCAGAGGGTGGTGGACACCTGGAACACGCTTCCAAAGGAGGTAATAGGACAGAGTACAATACTGGGTTTCAAAATGGGGCTGGATGACTTCCTGAAAGCGAAGGGGATTGCAGGGTATAGATAGAAGGTTACTCTACAGGACCAAAGCGAAAAGCATATGTGAGTTTTAGGGTAGGAGCACTATCAGGTCCTGGACCTGAGGGGCCGCCGCGTGAGCGGACTGCCGGGCACGATGGACCTCTGGTCTGACCCGACAGAGGCAAGTCTTATGTTCTTATGTTCTTATCTCTAATCAATATTGACATAAAAATTTTGGATAAGGTATTGGCTAATCGGTTGGTTTTTCTGTTACCGCAATTAATTGTCACTGAGCAGGCAGGCTTTGTAAAACAGTGGCATTCGGTTTTGAATGTCCGTCGGTTGCTGACAGCTATTCAGAGAGCACAAGTTACTCACACTGCTGGCGTACTTGTTAGCCTTGACGCAGCTAAGGCCTTTGACCAGGTTAATTGGAATTATTTGTTTACTGTTCTTACCCATATGGGTATTACGGGCTGGTTTCAAGATATGGTTCAATTGCTGTATACGGATCCTACGGCTTGTATTTTTGTGAATGGTACACGAACGTTGCCTTTTCCTATAGCTTGCTTTACCTGGACCCCTTTTTGCGTACTCTCCAGAGGGACGATGATTTGAGAGGTCTCCCGGAAGGGGACGCACAACCGCGTGTCTTAGCATTCGCAGATGATATGATGTTGACCTTGGCGGACCCGCAGCCATCCTTGCTCAGGGCTTTGGCTATCTTGGAAGAGTTCAGTATGTATTCAGACTTAGTCCTTAATTTTCAAAAATCTATGGTGTTGTCTCTATTCCCAGACATACCTAGTCAATGGAGAGGGGATTTTCCTTTAAAATGGGCATCATATCATTTTACTTATTTGGGAATCCAAATCCCCATGGATCTTACCAAATTATATGAGTTGAATGTCCTGCCACTCCTGTCACTCACAAAACAACGGTTGTGTCTTTGGAGGGAGTTTCCTCTTTCTTTGATGGGCAAAATAGCACTGTATAATATGGTTTTGGTGCCTCAATGGCTTTATGTTTTTCAGATGCTTCCTATATTGTTATTAGCTAAACATGACAAAGAAATTGGAAAATGTTTAAGTGCCTACTTGTGGAATGGGAAAAGGGCACGGTTATCTCTGTCAGTGTTGATGAGACCGAAGGATCAGGGAGGGTTGGGGTTGTACAGTCTTAAGTTATTTTCACAAGCATGTCAAATGAGACACTTGAATGACTGGCTCCGCGGAACACACCATTTTTCTGCTACTACCTTTGAACTTACTCTTTGTTCCCCGTATCACTTTAGTTACCTTTTACATACCCTATGTCTTCCGGGAGGCCCCTCTCCAGTAAGTGATATACTTTTTAAACCGCTTCGTCAGGTTTGGCGGAGATTATGTAAACAATTGCATATATTGCCTACGGCAACGGCATATTTGCCTTTTTGGGACAACAAGGACTTCCCCCCATGGACTTCCCAATTTCCTTTGTCAGTGTGGAGAACTACAAATCTGCAATATTTATTTCAGGTGATCAATTCTCAAGGCATCCTGCCGTCCTTTGCAGTGATGAAAACTGAATATCATTGGCGTCCTTCTGACTGGTTGGCATACTCTCAGATGGCATCTTATGTGTGGTCTATTCCGCAGGTTGGTCTTACCAACCAAAGCCAGGAGGCCCTTTCAGAAGCGTTGTGCCTTTCTGCTCAAACTCCGATTCCATTTAAGTTTTACCATAGATTTCTTCGAGAGCACTTGGGGACCATCCCATATGACTTCTATGCAACCAAATGGTCTGGAGACCTCTCTTGTGTGCATATTGGAGCGACCATTCAGAGAGGACTTAAACGCACAGCAGGCATCACCCCTCAGGTTACTTTAATTGAAATGAACTACAAGTTTCTACTCTGACTCCACAGATCACCAGTTTATCTTCATCGTGCTAAACTTAGCCAGTCTGATGCTTGCCTTAAATGCAATCAACCACTGGCTACTTTAGGCCATCAATTCTGGGCTTGCCCATTGGTCCAGGATTTTTGGAATCAGTTGCAAGGTCATATCATTTACATGTGGCAACATGACTTTACTAGTTGTCCTGAGTTGCTCTTTACTTTGGAGCATATCCCCGGTATGTCACCGAGGGGGTTCCGGGGGTTCTCGGAACGTGCTGTTTTGCTGGGGAAAAAGACAATATTGCATTGTTGGATTGTACCTGATCCCCCAACATTGTCTCATTGGCGATCTCTTATGATACAAAAAGCTTCTATGGAGCGCCTTTCATTAACTTCCCTGGATACTCCACAGGGATGTTTGTTTTGTCAAATTTGGGAGCCTTTTTGGCTCACTTTAACTCCTACTGCACGTAGCCATCTATTGAACCCTTGATTAGCCAAGACCTCTGAAAGTTGTATTGTTCGGTTTGTGGAGGGAGGGGTGTTGGGAGGTGAATAGGGGGGGGTGTTTGGCTGATTTTGCATTGTGTATTTTTGCTGTTTTGACATGTTTGCTTGTAATTATACTTTTCAATAAAAACACTTAAACATAAAAATCTAATATAATAAAACGCTAGGCCACGCATGCGCACTTCCTATGTGTGTGCCGGTTTTCCATGAGCTGTAGCGACACATAGCAAGTGCGCATGCGCGGCTTACAGTGCTCCATTACAGTAATTTTGCCGTTGCCGCCTCTCCGCTCTCTCTCTCCCCCCCCCCCCCCCCGAGATGGATGTCGGCTGCGGCGGCACAAGAATGCAGGGTGGAAGAGGCGCTTGCGCTGGGTAGAAGAGGTGCTCACGTCGGCGAAGCGGTGGCTGGGTCGCCGCCTCTCCGCAAACCCGGAAAACATTTTAAGGTCCAAGCAACTGGCTCACATCAAAAGCCAACCCTTCCGGCTTTTAAGTTGGGCACTGCTTCTCCTGCGGCGCGGCGGCCCGAGTCGGATGTCGGCCGCCTCCTTCCCTCCCCCCAACCCGGGCAAAGGCGCAGCCGACAAACATACCCGGAGCCAGAAACGAAACGCCAAGGTCATCACGCTGTGGGAGGGGCGGATGGGAGGGTCAATGGGGTCAGATGCACGGTGGCGGGGGCGGGGTGGAAACAGGCTGATCACCGGTTCTACTGCACAGGGGGGGATGGGAGAGGGGTACAAATTTAAAGATGCTGCTCATTGGGTCTACTACACAGGGGGATGGGAGGGAGGCAGGCAGGCTGGCTTCGGGGGTGGGGTTGGGTCAAAGTCTGGAAGGCAGTGAGGGGGACATAGGAAGGAGGCACTGGGGGCCACTAAGGACATAGGAAGGGGCACTGAGGGCACTAAGGACACAGGACAGAGGCACTGGGGGCACTAAGGACACGGGAAGGAGGCACTGGGGGCACTAAGGACACAGGACGGATGCACTGGGGGCACTAAGGACATGGGAAGGAGGCACTGGGGGCACTAAGGATATGGGAAGGAAGAACTGGGGTACTAAGGACATAGGAGGCACTGAGGACACTAAGGACATAGGATGGGACAGTATGGACATAGGAAGGGGGCCACTGAGAGACAGGCAGGCATGGCACAACAGAGAAATACAGAGACAGAAAGAAAGATAGACAGGGGGCCAGGGAGAGACACAGACAGAAAGAATGACAGACAGACAGCATCCAAGGAGAAAGAGACAAAGAAAAAAAACAACCCCAAAATAGATGTCTACTCTAGCACCCGTTAATGTAACGGGCTAAAATACTAGTAAAACATAAAGGAGTAAATGGGGCTAGGAAGCTGTTCATAGCTACCTAAGTTCACTAGGGAAGTAAACTCTCTCTGAGAGAAGTGAAGTTCTGCTTCAATTTGCAGGTTAATTTTGACTTCTAGTTTTAGCTCCTATCCTGAAAATAAGCCCTAGCATGATTTTTAAAGATTCTCTTAATATATATGTACTTATTATATCAATTGATGGAATTAAGTGCTGCTTTATTATGTAAATTGTTTGATAATATGTTGCACTTGATGTTGGTTTTTAAAATGAATAAAGATTTGAGGGAGGAAAAAAAAAAGATTCTCATAATATAAGCCCTACCCCAAAAATAAGCCCTAGTTAAAATTGACCCCCGAATGTCCCGGACTCCAACCTGCTGCCCAATTCACTGAAAAATATCAGACTTGTCAATTCAACGACCCCCACCCCGGTGAGACCTGGCATACCTCCGCTCCGAGGCTTGCTAAAGCAGCGGCAGCAGCACTCTGAATGGGCTGTTTTGCAGCCTTCCCCACTGGGTCCTTCCCTCTGCTGCATATCTGATGGCATCATCAGTGGTGTGGCAGAGGGAAAGCCCCAGTGAGGAAGGCCTCGAAGCAGCCCCTTCAGAGTGCTGCCAGCGCTGCTGTTTTTGGAGGTCTTGGAGCAGAGGTATGTCAGTCTCACGGTAGGAGGGTGGGTGGTGTTCTGCTGCACAGGGGGATGGGTGAGAGGGGAGGAAATATGCTGCACATGGGGGGAGGGGAGAAAGGAAAGAGGAAGAATTGGGGTGGAGGAGAGGAAGGGAGAGATGATTGTAATACATGAAAAAAATAAGACATCCTCCAAAAATAAGCCCTGTGTTTTTTTGGACCCCAAATTAATATGACACTGTCTTATTTTCAGGGAAACACGGTAGTTGGCTGTAACTGTCCATGGTGCTGAAATGATACCCATGTGGGATCCCTACGAGGGTCAAGATAAGGAAATTGGGTCATTAGGGCATAGACAGGGGGTGGGTAAGCAGAGTGGGCAGACTTGATGGGCTGTAGCCCTTTTCTGCCGTCATCTTCTATGTTTCTATGTACCCATTCTGGTACTGCTAGAATACCTGTTCCTTCTGCCTTTATTGTGTTGTAACTGTCTATTGGACTGATACCTCTCCTCCTGTAACCACCTCTAATTCTAACCTCCTGCCTGTTGACAACATGAAGTTCCAGAGCTATGTCTGTCCCTGGAACCTCTGTGTAGCACCCAGCTCTTGTTGACATTTTCTCAAACAAAAATTCTTTCCATCACATTCAGCCTTCGCATCACATTTCCCTCAACACAAAGTATATTCAATAAGGTTAGAGATTCAACTGGAAAACGAACAATCCTTCATATGTAATTACCTCCTGCTAATAATAACTTCAGCACCCCAATGTCTGTTCAACCTTAAGAGAAATATCTTGTTAATTTGCCCACTTTATTTCCCCCTCTCTTTATACATGTTTTCAGCTCCTAGTTAGAAAGAGAATTCATTTATCAAAAATAAAATAAAAAATAAACAGAACCTCCATTGAATCTGAATTATAATTTACCATGCTCAGTGACTCAGTTGTGGTCTTCAGAGAAGGTAAAATTATGTCCTTCCCTGATAATTTTCTTTCCTTTAGTCACAGCAGATGAATCTAGAGACTAGTGAGATTACGTCCATCAACCAGCAGGGGGAGATAGAGAGCACTGAATTGACCTCGGGTATATCTTGGATGCACATCCTCCTGGCCAATCAGTATAGGTCTTCTCAAAGCAGTTGAAATAAATCATATAAAAGTAAATTACATAAATCACTTCAACCGCATTAAACATATGAGACATAGGACACCTATCTATGGAACTTCTTCCGTCACATGCGCTACCCAAATCATTGATATGTCAAAATCGAGACTGCAACTTCAGTCTGAAGGCAAGCCCAAACCGCTCCTGAGAGCGACAAACTCCACACCAGGGTCGGGCTCTGGATTCATCTGCTGTGACTAAAGGAAAGAAAACTATCAGGTAAGGCTATAATTTTACTTTTCTTGTCATCAACAGCAGATGAATCCAGACACTAGTGGGATGTACAAAAGCAGTCCAAACGTTGGGAGGAAATAAACAAGTGAACTGAAAACCTGCCCTGCAGCACATGTCTAAGGAGATATGACACCCAGAGAGTATGTATCCTATGAACATACAGAGGGTAACCCCTCTAGCCCATCTGAGCAGGAGCAATCCTTGCCTAAGAACACCATGCTGCAGAAAACCCCAGCTACAGTGTCCCTCCATGAATAGTATGAGTGCAAAGCAGCCTGCTAATGCGATCACCAGGCTTCAAATAACCTCCTATGGATTGCAACCAACATATCTGGCAACAGTCCTTGGCTGATGTCAAACCCCTTGAACCTCGTCGTAAACCAGACCTACTTCCCTCGGAAGGTTCTAGGGTAGCCAGCCTGGACTCGTGACAAATGAAGATTCCCCATCTGACTGAACCCCTCTCAAGTACCAAGTCCCTAGGACAAAGGAGGCCACACTGTTGACCCCAGTCAAGAATAATGCCAGAGGAGGCAAGGCATCCCCTTGTAACCAGACACTACTCTGTACCCGGGAAACAAAGTGACAAGTGCCTGACCAAGCGTCCCAAGAAAAAACAGTAACAGCCTCAGACACTGAGGTAGCTTATTCAACCGCCAGTCCATTCCTCCACATGAATGAACCCAGAAGGAATGGAAAGAATAACACAATAGTGAGAGCTATCAACTAGCCCGCAATCAGCCTAGCCATAGCTTAACTGCCATCCGGCTGGGACCAAACAAGGTACACCAGGTCGCAAGTGAAATGGCTTCCCAGCCAAGGCCAACCCATCACCCGTGTGGCAGCAACTAGAGTCAGCCAGTTAGCGGTGGCAAAGGCAGTACTGCCAGAAGCGGCATCCCTTCTCTGAGAGTAGAAATACTTACAGCGGCGCCATCAGCTGCAACTGCATTAACCCCCGATCTGCAGCGGGAGAGAAGGGCCTCGAGCAACCACCCTTAGGGCCTCATACAGCCCGCTGCTGCCTGACCTGGCTGCAAGCCCGTGGGCTGCCGCTACTACAGCTAAAGCAGCTTCCGCTTCACTATGCGGGAAAGGAGTAAAAATACTTCCCATACCGGTGCCTCCTTGAAAAGAACAGCGACCCCTGTAACTCCGCACCCATAGCCCAAGTGAGCTTATGGAACTGAAGTAGCCAAGTTCTTCAGGGGGAAAGAGTAAAAAGGACCTGGGAGCCCAGGTGATGCCCCCCACCCCCATACAGGCACCATACAGCTCATATCCTGCAGCTCAACTGAGGCCTACTCCTCAGGAATCTTTCTCCACTGAGGCCTGAGCCCCAGGAATTGGCCTTCCACTGCAGCCTGAGCCCCAGAAATCGGCCTTCCACTGTGGCCTGAGCCACTGGAATATTCCTCAATCGAAGCCTGAACCACAGGAGAATTTCTCAACTGAAGTCCATGTCACAGGAGCCTCTCTCTTTTGAGGCCTGTGCCCCAGGAATATGTCTTGACCTGAGGTCTGAGCCCCAGGAATCTTTCTTGCCCTGAGGCCTAAGCCCTAGGAAACTTTCTTCCCCTGAGGCCAGAGCCCCAAGAATCTTCCTTCCACTAAGGCCGGAGCCCCCAGGAATCCACCTGCCACTGAGGCCTGAGCCACTGGAATATCACTCAACTGAGGCCTGAGCCACAGGAAAATTGCTGAACTGAGGACCAAATCACAGGAGCATTTCTCATCTGCGGCCTAAACCCCAGGAAATTTTCTTCACTGAGGCCTGAGCCACATGAAACTCACTCAACTGTGGTCTAAGCCACAGGAAGATCTCACCTCCGAGGCCTAAGCCACTGGAAGATCTCACCTCTGAGGCCTAAGCCACTGGAAGATCTCACCTCTGAGGCCTAAGCCACTGGAGAACTCACTGCTGAGGACTAAGGCACAGGAAAATTACTCATCAGTGGCCCCAGCCACAGGCATACTTCACCTCAGAGGCCTAAGCCTTAGGGGTAATCATCAGTGAGGACATGCAACTCAGGTGGAGAAAGCTTCATCTAAAGCCAGACAAATCATGGGTTGCATACGAAGGAGTTTTGTTAGCCGTAAGCAGTGGCGTACCAAGGGGGGGGAGGTCCGCCCCGGGTACCAAGCCCTGAGGGGGTGCTCCCGGTCCGGTCCAGTTACCCCCCCTGCGCCGGGTGTCGCGTCTGGAAACAGCCTGCAGCAAGATCGCGATGCCAGAGATCTTTGCCTGCTTCGACTGTTTCCTCCGCCACGGTCCTGCCCCTCCTCTGATGTCAGAGGAGGGGCGGGACCGCGGCGGAGGAAACAGCCGAAGCAGGCAAAGATCTCTGGCATCGCGCGATCTTGTTGCAGGCTGTTTCCCCAGGGCAGTAGCGTACCAAGGGGGGCGAGGGGGAGGTCCATTCCGGGTGCCGCCTTAGGGGGGGGTGCACAGCTGGCCCGGTCCCTATCGCGCTCCTACCCTCCCAGCGAAAGCAGCATCGGCGCCATTATCGAAAAAGGTAATGGCGCCAGGCCTTGGAGCACCAAGGCAGACCGCTTCTCCCCCCTCCCAGCCGAAACCCCGCTGACCATCCTATCTCTCTCCCCCCCAAGTGAACCTTTCTGACCCTCCCAGCGAAAGCAGCAAACCTCCCTCCAGTAGCGTCGGCTTTATCCTCCCTCTGCCGCATCACTGATGACGTCATCAGTAACGCGGCAGAGGGAGGAGAAAGCCGCGAAGGAGGTTTGCTGCTCTCGCTGGGAAGGTCGGAAAGGTTCACGGGGGGGGGGGAGATAGGAGGGTCAGCGGGGGTTCGGCTGGGAGGGGGGAGAAGCGGACTGCCTCGGTGCTCCATTACCTTCTTCGGGCAGCAGCAGCGTTTACAATTCGCTGCTGTTGCCGGCTTCAGGCCTTGTTCTCTGCCGGGTCCTGCCTACTTCCAGTTTTCATGAAGACAGGACCCGACAGAGAGGAAGGCCTGAAGCGGGCAACATCAGTGAATTGTGAATGCTGCTGCTGCCCGATGAAGTTCAGGACATCAGGACATCGGGGAAGGAGCAGGGAGAAATCGGCTGCTGGCTTGGGGGTGAGGGTAGGGAAAGAATCGTGGAAGTGGAGAAATCGGCACGATGGCTTTGTGCAGGCTAGGGGGAGAGAGAAAGAAAGGAAAAAATAAAGAGGGGGGCCAGGGGGAGAGAGAAAGAAAGGCAGAAAGAAAGAGGGGGACCAAGGGGAGAGAAAGAAAGGCAGAAATAAAGAGGGGGACCAAGGGGAGAGAAAGAAAGGCAGAAATAAAGAGGGGGTCAAGGGGGAGAGAAAGAAAGGCAGAAAGAAAGAGGGGGGCCAGGAGGAGAGAGAAAGAAAGGCAGAAATAAAGAGGGGAGCCAGGGGGAGAGAGAAAGAAGAAGGATCAGAAGAAGGACCAGAGACTCATGAAATCACCAGACAAAAAAGTAGGAAAAATGATTTTATTTTCAACTTAGTGATCAAAATGTGTCCGTTTTGAAAATTTATATCTGCTGTCTATATTTTGCACTATGGCCCCCTTTTACTAAACCGCAATAGAGTTTTTTAGCGCAGGGAGCCTATGAGCGTCGAGAGCAGCGTGGGGCATTCAGCGCAGCTCCCTACGCTAAAAACCGCTATCGCAGTTTAGTAAAAAGGGAGGGGGAATATTTGTCTATTTTTGTATAGTTGTTACTGAGGTGACATTGCATAAAGTCATCTGCCTTGACCTCTTTGAAAACCCGCGGAATATAAATGATAATTAACATTTTCTCTGCGTACAGCGTGCTTTGTGTTTTTAAAATTTTATTGTTGGTAGATCATTTTGACTTGGCCACAAAGGTAAGGGGGAGGGAGGGAGGGGAACTGCTGAAAGACATCTAATAATCCTTGCAGGCTTGACTGCAGGGAATTATTTTTGTAAAATCATGTTTTGTTATGTGACTGGCATTATCTAGACTTTAATTTCTATGAATGAATAGAATGAAAATGATATAAAATCACTTGCTTGTTTTTATGTGCGTGCGCTGAAGGAAAGCGGAGAGAGAGTGGGCTGAGGATGCTGAAGGGAAATGGGGAAGAGAGTGGGGAGAAGACGCTGATTTATAAATTGACAATTGTACAGAATATTGTTTCTTTTTATACTTTAATATAAACAATTCAAGGCTTGTGTGGATGGAATCAGGTGGTTTGCGGGGATGGGGACCGAGCTTACGGGGATTAGTCCAATAAAATTGTATTTTTTTATATCTCATTATTTGTTTTATTTTTATTTGTTAATTTATAAAGTGGTGATTGTTATGTATCAGTTTTTTCAAATTTACATCTACTGTCTTTATATTTTGCACTGTATTAGAGGACATGTGTTACTGTTTTTTGTGGTGTTGCATTGTATCCAGGGTCTGGTTTCTTGGCGGATCAGTTTAACTTTTGTCTACATATTTCTATTTTTAGTTTGTGATTATTCCATTTTGGGCGAGGGTGTATCTCTGTTCTGTGTGTATGAAAAAGACATAGTTTTCAGTTGGCATTGACTACAGGACCAATTGACTGTGCGGGATCTGGCTTGTTTAGTTTTACAATGTATGTGTTGGTGTTCTAGTGCTCACTGCAGTGTTTAAGATGCAGCCTTTTCCTAGGTACACTCTTGTGGTGCGATATGTAGATTGGTACTAAAAATCATATTTTTCATATAGATGGGGGGGGTGTCAAAAAATGATGGGCCCTGGGTGCCACATACCCTAAGTACGCCACTGCCTGCAACTACTCCATATGTACTTCTAATGTCATGACAATTTAGACATAATTTATGTTTTGTTATGTTTGGAATAATGGTTACATATATGAGGTTCAATAAAAGAAAATTTTCACTGCCTGTTTCTATTCTGACCATTTATTCCATTTCATGGTTATTGCAAAAAAAAAAAAAAAAAAAATTTTTTTACATGGGGGGGGGGGGGGGGGGTGTCAAAAAATGATGGGCCCCGGGTGCCACATACCCTAGGTACGCCACTGGCCGTAAGCCCGAAGTCATAATGCCATTATATAGGTCCATGGTGAGACCCCATCTGGAATACTGTGTACAATTCTGGAGACCACATTATTGCAAAGATGTGCTGAGACTTGAATCGGTCCAGCGAATGGCCACACGGATGGTCACGGGGCTCAGGGATCTCCCGTATGAGGAACGGCTGAATAAATTGCAGCTCTACTCCCTAGAGGAACGCAGGGAGAGGGGGGACATGATCGAGACATTCAAGTACCTCACGCGCCGTATCGAGGTGGGGGAGGATATCTTCTTCTTCAAGGAACCCACGTCAACACGAGGGCATCCATGGAAAATCAGGGGAGGGACATTGCATGGCGACACCAGGAAATACTTCTTCACCGAGAGGGTGGTGGATCGATGGAATGGTCTTCCGATGCAGGTGATTGAGGCCAGCAGTGTGCTTGATTTTAAAGCTAAATGGGATCGAAAGGTGGGATCTCTTCGCAAAGGGAGGTAGGGGAAGGTCATTGGTGTGGGCAGACTTGATAGGCCTTGGCCCTTATCTGCCGTCACTTTCTATGTTTCTATGAATATCTTACCACTGAGGCCGAAGTCATAGGAATATCGTACCTCTGAGGCCTAAGCCATAGGAATATTTCACCACTGAGGCCGAAGCCATAGGAATATCATACATCTGAGGCCTAAGCCACAGGAATATCCTAACTCTGAGGCCCAAAGCCACCAGATCTCACCACTGAGGCCTAAAGCCATAGGAAGATCTCACCTCTGAGGTCTAAAACCACCAGAAGATCTTACCTCTGCGGCCACAGGAAAGGCTCTAAACTGAGGCGAGCCCCAGAAATCGACCTCCACTAAGGCCTACGCCATAGGGCCATGTCCCATCCTAGGCTTAAGCCACCAGAATCTTTTTTTTTAACTGAGGCCTAAGCCACCAAAATTTCCACATCTGAGGCCACAGGAAGATTTCACATCTGAGTCTGAAGCTCCAGGAATAAAACTCAACTGAGTCCAAAAGCCCCAGACATGCGTAGGAGCATTTCTCAACTGAGGCCAAAAGCCCCAGGAACATGCGCAGGAACATTTCTGAACTGAGTCCAAAAGCTTCAGAACATGCATAGCAACATTTCTCAACTGAGGCCTAAAGCCCCAGGAACTTACACAGCAACATTTCTCTACTGAGGCCTAAGCCACAGGAACATTTCTCTCTACTGAGGCCTAAGCCACAGGAACATGTCTCTTTACTGAGGCCTAAGCCAAGTACTCACATGCTTCTGCACTGCCGGAAGGCAAAGGGAGAAGTGTTAGTTTAAATGTATATGTATTGTTTTTAAAATTTTATATGGTATTTTTATTCCTCTTGTTCCTCTTCTATGGAACGTTTATAGATTTTCATATGCAAGAGGCACTCAACGATTTAAACTTTCCCTCCCTTCTAGGAAAGGAATTCAAGGAGTCAAGAATTTCAGCCTTTCTCTGGCTTTTAAATTTCCCCAATTATGAAATGAACTTCCTTTAATTTTGAGGTGTCCCTGCTCTTTCCAATCTTTTCGTAAACCTTTCAAACTTTTCTATTTGCTAAACATTGTGAAAATTAATCCCCTTGTATTGTGGCATTTTTCTTAACTTATTGTTAACCGCGTCGAGCTTCCTCTGGTTGAAGACCTGGTATATAAAGTTAAGTTTTAGTTTAGTTTAGTTAGTGCTGCAGCGCACAGGGAACTCTGCCGGCACCTGTGGTCGGGCTTTTCTTCTTATGGGAAAGGACCCTCTGACCACATCAGCTTCTTCTTCTTCTTCTCTCCACCAGCTGGGAGGGTGGGGAAGGGACCTTGGTGGGCCCAGGTGTTGCCACTAAAGTTGGCTCAGTATGGCCAACACTCCTAGGCTCTAATGAAGCCGCAGCAACAGGAGCAAATAGCCTTCCATCCTCAAGAGCTGAAACGAGGAACCAGAATGATAGCAGCCATTTTTCAGATCTAGGAAACAGGTGCTGGTAGCTGCAGCCAAGCCTGGCTGAAATCCACTGAAGAATCCAGGAGCTGTGAGAAACCCATCCTTAACCTGCTGGCAATAGAGTATACTGATTGACCAGGAAGATGTGCATCCAAGATATACCCAAGGTCAATTCAGTGCTCTCTATCTCCCTCTGCTAGTTGATGGACGTAATCCCACTAGTCTCTGGATTCTTCTGCTGTTGATGACAAGGAAAATCAGTTTTCCTTCCAGTTGTCAAATGCTACAGTCATCGATTACTAGGCAGAGCCAAGAGATTTATGATAAACCTGCTAGGGAAGGCACTCTTATCTGGCTGAGTCCTTTCATTGGGGGAGGAGTACACAAAATTTTGAGGAGGTCATGGGAAAGCAGTGGGGTGATGCAGAAGAAGTGAAGGGCAGTAGGAAAGCTAAATGGGAACTTTTAGGCAGAATTTGAAAATGTTGATTATTCAAAGTGAAGAAGTAGATGTAGCTGTAGCTCTAGCATGGATAATTGGTAGGGTTGGTGACTAAATCCTAGAAATGCCAGTGAGTCAAGATATCCCACTTCTCTGCTTTTTAACATACCAGTGTGCACTAACAAATTTTTGGTGGGCACATCAATGGGATAGTGCAGGGGAAGGCAATTCCGGTCCTCGAGAGCCGGAGCCAGGTCAGGTTTTCAGGATATCCACAATAAATATGCACGAGATAGATTTGCATCTGAAGGAGGCAGTGCATGCAAATCCATCTCATACATATTCATTGTGGATATCCTGAAAACCTGACCTGGCTCCTGCTCTCGAGGACCGGAATTGCCTACCCCTGGGATAGTGGATAGCTGTGCCAACATTTTTCTCAGATTGCACCTCTTGCCTTATTTGGCAACCAAACCATGTTGTATGCCTACGTTGCCAAAGGTCCGAAAATACACTGATACTTCTCACTTATTCTGATTTTATTTTTCCAGAACAGCAAGAACAAAATTAGCACTTGTATTAAATAAATTGTTCTTTGTGCTTTTGTTAGATTTTTATAGAAGGAGGTAATTGTCTATATCCACCTACACAGTCAAAACACTAAGACTTTATTCATGGTAACATAAGTCATGTTAAACATTGAAGATCAGGTATTGTGTGAGGCTTTCAATGCAGAAATTTACGTAAAGAGAATACAGAATGGCTAATAGTGGCTGCCCATTAGTTAAAGGATTTATTTTTAGTGATCTTTAGCAGTGAGGAATGCCTTCCATAATCCTCAAAGTGAAACTTAGATTGTAAGTCTTCATAGGTATAAAACTAACTACTGTACTTGATCGTAATTTGCCTGGAGCTCAAATTTGCAAAGGTGAGTAATGAATTTAAAATCCAAATGCAGGAATGGGACAGGGATAGAGTACACTTCCCCCTCCATATTCGCGGGGGTTAGGGGCAGAGCCGGCCCACGAATATTAAAAAACCGTGAATAATATTCGGGCAGTTCTGCCCCTAACCCCCGCTTCCCCTGGCTATTTTAACCCCACCCCCCCTTAAGCCATACCTGGTGATCTAGGGCAGTGTTCTTCAACCGCCGAGTCCGCAGAAATTTTCTGCCGGTCCACAGGGCCGGCATGTCCATCGGGCCCAAGACAGCGTTCTTCAGCCGCCGGTCCACTGTGCGATTAATGCGGCGTCTTTGGGCCGGCTCCCTGAGTGCTGCAGTGCACAAAGCCGTTAGAAAAGGCTTCTATGTGCGGCCTGCACCTGAACTGGAAGCCTTCTCTCTGACATCACAATGTCAGAGGGAAGGCTTCCAGATGAGGCGCGGGACATTGGCGACAGCTTTGTGCAATGCAGCACTCAGGGAGCCATCCTGAAGACGCTGCGTTGATCGCACAGTGGACTGGCCCAAAGATAACACCGGGGGGCAGACCAGAAGGCATGGCACAGGGAGGGAGAGAGACAACAATGATAGGGGAAATTTATTTTTTTATTTAGTGATTGATTTGTCTGTTCAGGAAGAAATGCATTTGTTTCTTTTCCTCTGGGGTTGTACCGCTTGCAGAGTCTTGCATCTTAGGGTTTGTTTGTAAATATTAGTGCTTTTAGTTTTTGGTCCTGCATTTGCCATGGGATTATCTGTTTTCTAGTAGGAATGAATGTTTAAAAAGCATATAGTGTGCTTTGTGTATTTTAATTTTGTGGTTAACCATTATGTGTTGTTAATACAATTATATTGTGTGTATATATGAAAAATGAATGGAAAAAATGGTGTTACAATTAGTACTATTAGGGGGGCGGGGTCTGGGGCGGAGATTGAGTGGAGATGGGCACGACTTAGCCCAGTGTTCTTCAACTGCCGGTCCGCGGACTGGTGCCAGTCCACAAAATAATTATTTTATTTCCGTCGGTCCATAGGTGTCAAAAGGTTGCAGAACACTGATCTAGGGGGTTTTCAGGCAGGAGCGATCTTCCCATGCTCCTGCTCCGTGCAGATCGCTCACAGGAAATGGCTGCCTTGAGCTCCCATAGTCTCTCGAGCCATTTCCTGTGAGCGATCTGCACGGGGCAGGAGCGTGGGAAGATCGCTCCTGCCCCGAAAACCCGCTAGACCACCAGGTAAGTCTTAAGGGGGGGCTTACAGGGCTTAAAAAAGCCTGAAAAATGAAAATGCTTTTTTTTGTTTTAAAACCGCGAATAAGCCAATCCGTAGATACGGAATTCGCGAATACGGAGGGGGAAGTGTATTAGCAGTTTCACAGGTAGGTGTGCACTTAATGTGTGTAAGAGGCAGCAAGGCAATCAAGTACTGTTCTTTAACGGCACACATAAGTGACATAGTGCATAAGTTCAAAAGGATAGAGCATGGGAGAGAGATATGCTGGGCTGCGATTCACATATGTAACATTCAGAATACTATTAATTACACGCATCCTACCACATTTATACAGGTCTATGGCTGGTTTAAATGAAAGCTCATAAGTGTAGGCACACTGTGTTACCATGCACACGTAGGGTTTCTAGATGGAGTTATGGAATAGGCTCTCACTATACAGCCTAAGTGCAACTAAATGGAGGCAACCACATATAGAATTACTCCCTGCTATAGAAATGATAAATAATATTAGACTAAGGTTTGGTCTACTATTTCAACTTTGCTCTCTTTATCAGAACCTTTAACCTATCAAATAATTATAACTGAACTAGCTGATGCCCCGGCGTTGCAATAACACTGTAAATGGATTCAAATAAAGATACTTTATAGTGGTGAATGAAATTATTTTTTTACAGCTTAATAAAAAGTACAATATTCAAATTATAATGTGAAATATTTGACAAAATGAATACAATACAACTAACGCAAAACGTGATTATAAACAACAATTTTAGTTTCACCTCCTGGAGCAAGAACATATAAATTCTTGGGTGAACCCACCCTTGAGCAAGCAACATAGAGTTGTGGGCCGCGAGACCCCCAGAACATATCACCCCAGGTAGTGAGGGATCTGCATACCAAGTTTCGTTCAAATCGGTCAAGCCGTTTGTGAATTACTGTGAGAATGGCAGCTTTTTACATTTTTTCCATTGACATGAATGGGTGAAATCTGATTTTCTGTTTGTAGCTCCGCCCATGTGTGCAGGTGGGCCGCGAGACCCCCAGAACATATCACCCCAGGTAGTGAAGGATCTGCATACCAAGTTTCGTTCAAATCGGTCAAGCCGTTTTTGAATTACTGTGAGAATGGCAGCTTTTTACATTTTTTCCATTGACATGAATGGGTGAAATCTGATTTTCTGTTTGTAGCTCCGCCCACGTG
Source organism: Geotrypetes seraphini (assembly GCF_902459505.1). Classification (NCBI taxonomy): domain Eukaryota; kingdom Metazoa; phylum Chordata; class Amphibia; order Gymnophiona; family Dermophiidae; genus Geotrypetes; species Geotrypetes seraphini. Next base: position 65,161,837 of record NC_047091.1, on the reverse strand, counting down.
TGCAGGTGGGCCGCGAGACCCCCAGAACATATCACCCCAGGTAGTGAGGGATCTGCATACCAAGTTTCGTTCAAATCGGTCAAGCCGTTTTTGAATTACTGTGAGAATGGCAGCTTTTTACATTTTTTCCATTGACATGAATGGGTGAAATCTGATTTTCTGTTTGTAGCTCCGCCCACGTGTGCAGGTGGACCGCGAGACCCCCAGAACATATCACCCCAGGTAGTGAGGGATCTGCATACCAAGTTTCGTTCAAATCGGTCAAGCCGTTTTTGAATTACAATGAGAATGGCAGCTTTTTACATTTTTTCCATTGACATGAATGGGTGAAATATGATTTTCTGTTTGTAGCTCCGCCCACGTGTGCAGGTGGGCCGCGAGACCTCTAGAACATATCACTCCAGGTAGTGAGGGATCTGCATACCAAGTTTCGTTCAAATCGGTCAAGCCGTTTTTGAATTACAGTGAGAATGGCAGCTTTTTACATTTTTTCCATTGACATGAATGGGTGAAATCTGATTTTCTGTTTGTAGCTCCGCCCATGTGTGCAGGTGGGCCGCGAGACCCCCAGAACATATCACCCCAGGTAGTGAGGGATCTGCATACCAAGTTTCGTTCAAATCAGTCAAGCCGTTTTTGAATTACAGTGAGAATGGCAGCTTTTTACATTTTTTCCATTGACATGAATGGGTGAAATCTGATTTTCTGTTTGTAGCTTCGCCCACGTGTGCAGGTGGGCCGCGAGACCCCCAGAACATATCACCCCAGGTAGTGAGGGATCTGCATACCAAGTTTCGTTCAAATCGGTCAAGCCGTTTGTGAATTACTGTGAGAATGGCAGCTTTTTACATTTTTTCCATTGACATGAATGGGTGAAATCTGATTTTCTGTTTGTAGCTCCGCCCACGTGTGCAGGTGGGCCGCGAGACCCCCAGAACATATCACCCCAGGTAGTGAAGGATCTGCATACCAAGTTTCGTTCAAATCGGTCAAGCCGTTTTTGAATTACTGTGAGAATGGCAGCTTTTTACATTTTTTCCATTGACATGAATGGGTGAAATCTGATTTTCTGTTTGTAGCTCCGCCCACGTGTGCAGGTGGGCCGCGAGACCCCCAGAACATATCACCCCAGGTAGTGAGGGATCTGCATACCAAGTTTCGTTCAAATCGGTCAAGCCGTTTTTGAATTACTGTGAGAATGGCAGCTTTTTACATTTTTTCCATTGACATGAATGGGTGAAATCTGATTTTCTGTTTGTAGCTCCGCCCACGTGTGCAGGTGGACCGCGAGACCCCCAGAACATATCACCCCAGGTAGTGAGGGATCTGCACACCAAGTTTCGTTCAAATCGGTCAAGCCGTTTTTGAATTACAGTGAGAATGGCAGCTTTTTACATTTTTTCCATTGACATGAATGGGTGAAATCTGATTTTCTGTTTGTAGCTCCGCCCACGTGTGCAGGTGGGCCGCGAGACCCCCAGAACATATCTCCCCAGGTAGTGAGGGATCTGCATACCAAGTTTAATTCAAATGGGTCAAGCCGTTTTTGAATTACTGTGAGAATGGCAGCTTTTTACATTTTTTCCATTGACATGAATGGGTGAAATCTGATTTTCTGTTTGTAGCTCCGCCCACGTGTGCAGGTGGACCGCGAGACCCCCAGAACATATCACCCCAGGTAGTGAGGGATCTGCATACCAAGTTTCGTTCAAATCGGTCATGCCGTTTTTGAATTACAATGAGAATGGCAGCTTTTTACATTTTTTCCATTGACATGAATGGGTGAAATATGATTTTCTGTTTGTAGCTCCGCCCACGTGTGCAGGTGGGCCGCGAGACCTCTAGAACATATCACTCCAGGTAGTGAGGGATCTGCATACCAAGTTTCGTTCAAATCGATCAAGCCGTTTTTGAATTACAGTGAGAATGGCAGCTTTTTACATTTTTTCCATTGACATGAATGGGTGAAATCTGATTTTCTGTTTGTAGCTCCGCCCACGTGTGCAGGTGGGCCGCGAGACCCCCAGAACATATCACCCCAGGTAGTGAGGGATCTGCATACCAAGTTTCGTTCAAATCAGTCAAGCCGTTTTTGAATTACAGTGAGAATGGCAGCTTTTTACATTTTTTCCATTGACATGAATGGGTGAAATCTGATTTTCTGTTTGTAGCTTCGCCCACGTGTGCAGGTGGGCCGCGAGACCCCCAGAACATATCACCCCAGGTATTGAGGGATCTGCATACCAAGTGTCGTTCAAATCGGTCAAGCCGTTTTTGAATTACTGTGAGAATGGCAGCTTTTTACATTTTTTCCATTGACATGAATGGGCGAAATCTGATTTTCTCTTTGTAGCTCCGCCCACATGTGCAGGTGGGCCGCGAGACCCCCAGAACATATCACCCCAGGTAGTGAGGGATCTGCATACCAAGTTTCGTTCAAATCGGTCAAGCCGTTTTTGAATTACAGTGAGAATGGCAGTTTTTTACATTTTTTCCATTGACATGAATGGGTGAAATCTGATTTTCTGTTTGTAGCTCCACCCACGTGTGCAGGTGGGCTGCGAGACCCCCAGAACATATCACCCCAGGTAGTGAGGGATCTGCACACCAAGTTTCGTTCAAATCGGTCAAGCCGTTTTTGAATTACAGTGAGAATGGCAGCTTTTTACATTTTTTCCATTGACATGAATGGGTGAAATCTGATTTTCTATTTGTAGCTCCGCCCACGTGTGCAGGTGGGCCGTGAGACCCCCAGAACATATCACCCCAGGTAGTGAGGGATCTGCATACCAAGTTTCATTCAAATCGGTCAAGCCGTTTTTGAATTACTGTGAGAATGGCAGCTTTTTACATTTTTTCCATTGACATGAATGGGTGAAATCTGATTTTCTGTTTGTAGCTCCGCCCACGTGTGCAGGTGGGCCGCGAGACCCCCAGAACATATCACCCCAGGTAGTGAGGGATCTGCATACCAAGTTTCGTTCAAATCGGTCAAGCCGTTTTTGAATTACAATGAGAATGGCAGCTTTTTACATTTTTTCCATTGACATGAATGGGTGAAATCTGATTTTCTGTTTGTAGCTCCGCCCACGTGTGCAGGTGGGCCGCGAGACCTCTAGAACATATCACTCCAGGTAGTGAGGGATCTGCATACCAAGTTTCGTTCAAATCGGTCAAGCCGTTTTTGAATTACTGTGAGAATGGCAGCTTTTTACATTTTTTTCCATTGACATGAATGGGTGAAATCTGATTTTCTGTTTGTAGCTCCGCCCACGTGTGCAGGTGGGCCGCGAGACCCCCAGAACATATCACCCCAGGTAGTGAGGGATCTGCATACCAAGTTTCGTTCAAATCGGTCAAGCCGTTTTTGAATTACAATGAGAATGGCAGCTTTTTACATTTTTTCCATTGACATGAATGGGTGAAATATGATTTTCTGTTTGTAGCTCCGCCCACGTGTGCAGGTGGGCCGCGAGACCCCTAGAACATATCACTCCAGGTAGTGAGGGATCTGCATACCAAGTTTCGTTCAAATCGGTCAAGCCGTTTTTGAATTACAGTGAGAATGGCAGCTTTTTACATTTTTTTCCATTGACATGAATGGGTGAAATCTGATTTTCTGTTTGTAGCTCCGCCCACGTGTGCAGGTGGGCCGCGAGACCCCCAGAACATATCACCCCAGGTAGTGAGGGATCTGCATACCAAGTTTCGTTCAAATCAGTCAAGCCGTTTTTGAATTACAGTGAGAATGGCAGCTTTTTACATTTTTTCCATTGACATGAATGGGTGAAATCTGATTTTCTGTTTGTAGCTTCGCCCACGTGTGCAGGTGGGCCGCGAGACCCCCAGAACATATCACCCCAGGTATTGAGGGATCTGCATACCAAGTTTCGTTCAAATCGGTCAAGCCGTTTTTGAATTACTGTGAGAATGGCAGCTTTTTACATTTTTTCCATTGACATGAATGGGCGAAATCTGATTTTCTCTTTGTAGCTCCGCCCACATGTGCAGGTGGGCCGCGAGACCCCCAGAACATATCACCCCAGGTAGTGAGGGATCTGCATACCAAGTTTCGTTCAAATCGGTCAAGCCGTTTTTGAATTACAATGAGAATGGCAGCTTTTTACATTTTTTCCATTGACATGAATGGGCGAAATATGATTTTCTGTTTGTAGCTCCGCCCACGTGTGCAGGTGGGCCGCGAGACCTCTAGAACATATCACCCCAGGTAGTGAGGGATCTGCATACCAAGTTTCATTCAAATCAGTCAAGCCGTTTTTGAATTACAGTGAGAATGGCAGCTTTTTACATTTTTTCCATTGACATGAATGGGTGAAATCTGATTTTCTGTTTGTAGCTTCGCCCACGTGTGCAGGTGGGCCGCGAGACCCCCAGAACATATCACCCCAGGTATTGAGGGATCTGCATACCAAGTTTCGTTCAAATCGGTCAAGCCGTTTTTGAATTACTGTGAGAATGGCAGCTTTTTACATTTTTTCCATTGACATGAATGGGCGAAATCTGATTTTCTCTTTGTAGCTCCGCCCACATGTGCAGGTGGGCCGCGAGACCCCCAGAACATATCACCCCAGGTAGTGAGGGATCTGCATACCAAGTTTCGTTCAAATCGGTCAAGCCGTTTTTGAATTACAGTGAGAATGGCAGTTTTTTACATTTTTTCCATTGACATGAATGGGTGAAATCTGATTTTCTGTTTGTAGCTCCGCCCACGTGTGCAGGTGGGCTGCGAGACCCCCAGAACATATCACCCCAGGTAGTGAGGGATCTGCACACCAAGTTTCGTTCAAATCGGTCAAGCCGTTTTTGAATTACTGTGAGAATGGCAGCTTTTTACATATTTTCCATTGACATGAATGGGTGAAATCTGATTTTCTGTTTGTAGCTCCGCCCACGTGTGCAGGTGGGCCGCGAGACCCCCAGAACATATCACCCCAGGTAGTGAGGGATCTGCATACCAAGTTTCGTTCAAATCAGTCAAGCCGTTTTTGAATTACAGTGAGAATGGCAGCTTTTTACATTTTTTCCATTGACATGAATGGGTGAAATCTGATTTTCTGTTTGTAGCTTCGCCCACGTGTGCAGGTGGGCCGCGAGACCCCCAGAACATATCACCCCAGGTAGTGAGGGATCTGCATACCAAGTTTCGTTCAAATCGGTCAAGCCGTTTTTGAATTACTGTAAGAATGGCAGCTTTTTACATTTTTTCCATTGACATGAATGGGCGAAATCTGATTTTCTCTTTGTAGCTCCGCCCACATGTGCAGGTGGGCCGCGAGACCCCCAGAACATATCACCCCAGGTAGTGAGGGATCTGCATACCAAGTTTCGTTCAAATCGGTCAAGCCGTTTTTGAATTACTGTGAGAATGGCAGCTTTTTACATATTTTCCATTGACATGAATGGGTGAAATCTGATTTTCTGTTTGTAGCTCCGCCCACGTGTGCAGGTGGGCCGCGAGACCCCCAGAACATATCACCCCAGGTAGTGAGGGATCTGCATACCAAGTTTCGTTCAAATCAGTCAAGCCGTTTTTGAATTACAGTGAGAATGGCAGCTTTTTACATTTTTTCCATTGACATGAATGGGTGAAATCTGATTTTCTGTTTGTAGCTTCGCCCGCGTGTGCAGGTGGGCCGCGAGACCCCCAGAACATATCACCCCAGGTATTGAGGGATCTGCATACCAAGTTTCGTTCAAATCGGTCAAGCCGTTTTTGAATTACTGTGAGAATGGCAGCTTTTTACATTTTTTCCATTGACATGAATGAGCGAAATCTGATTTTCTCTTTGTAGCTCCGCCCACGTGTGCAGGTGGGCCGCGAGACCCCCAGAACATATCACCCCAGGTAGTGAGGGATCTGCATACCAAGTTTCATTCAAATCAGTCAAGCCGTTTTTGAATTACAGTGAGAATGGCAGCTTTTTACATTTTTTCCATTGACATGAATGGGTGAAATCTGATTTTCTGTTTGTAGCTTCGCCCACGTGTGCAGGTGGGCCGCGAGACCCCCAGAACATATCACCCCAGGTATTGAGGGATCTGCATACCAAGTTTCGTTCAAATCGGTCAAGCCGTTTTTGAATTACTGTGAGAATGGCAGCTTTTTACATTTTTTTCCATTGACATGAATGGGCGAAATCTGATTTTCTCTTTGTAGCTCCGCCCACATGTGCAGGTGGGCCGCGAGACCCCCAGAACATATCACCCCAGGTAGTGAGGGATCTGCATACCAAGTTTCGTTCAAATCGGTCAAGCCGTTTTTGAATTACAGTGAGAATGGCAGTTTTTTACATTTTTTTCCATTGACATGAATGGGTGAAATCTGATTTTCTGTTTGTAGCTCCGCCCACGTGTGCAGGTGGGCTGCGAGACCCCCAGAACATATCACCCCAGGTAGTGAGGGATCTGCACACCAAGTTTCGTTCAAATCGGTCAAGTCGTTTTTGAATTACTGTGAGAATGGCAGCTTTTTACATATTTTCCATTGACATGAATGGGTGAAATCTGATTTTCTGTTTGTAGCTCCGCCCACGTGTGCAGGTGGGCTGCGAGACCCCCAGAACATATCACCCCAGGTAGTGAGGGATCTGCATACCAAGTTTCGTTCAAATCAGTCAAGCCGTTTTTGAATTACAGTGAGAATGGCAGCTTTTTACATTTTTTCCATTGACATGAATGGGTGAAATCTGATTTTCTGTTTGTAGCTTCGCCCACGTGTGCAGGTGGGCCGCGAGACCCCCAGAACATATCACCCCAGGTATTGAGGGATCTGCATACCAAGTTTCGTTCAAATCGGTCAAGCCGTTTTTGAATTACTGTAAGAATGGCAGCTTTTTACATTTTTTCCATTGACATGAATGGGCGAAATCTGATTTTCTCTTTGTAGCTCCGCCCACATGTGCAGGTGGGCCGCGAGACCCCCAGAACATATCACCCCAGGTAGTGAGGGATCTGCATACCAAGTTTCGTTCAAATCGGTCAAGCCGTTTTTGAATTACTGTGAGAATGGCAGCTTTTTACATATTTTCCATTGACATGAATGGGTGAAATCTGATTTTCTGTTTGTAGCTCCGCCCACGTGTGCAGGTGGGCCGCGAGACCCCCAGAACATATCACCCCAGGTAGTGAGGGATCTGCATACCAAGTTTCGTTCAAATCAGTCAAGCCGTTTTTGAATTACAGTGAGAATGGCAGCTTTTTACATTTTTTCCATTGACATGAATGGGTGAAATCTGATTTTCTGTTTGTAGCTTCGCCCACGTGTGCAGGTGGGCCGCGAGACCCCCAGAACATATCACCCCAGGTATTGAGGGATCTGCATACCAAGTTTCGTTCAAATCGGTCAAGCCGTTTTTGAATTACTGTGAGAATGGCAGCTTTTTACATTTTTTCCATTGACATGAATGAGCGAAATCTGATTTTCTCTTTGTAGCTCCGCCCACGTGTGCAGGTGGGCCGCGAGACCCCCAGAACATATCACCCCAGGTAGTGAGGGATCTGCATACCAAGTTTCGTTCAAATCGGTCAAGTTGTTTTTGCGTGATCGCGGCACATACACACATACATACCTCCGATTTTATATATATAGATTAGATAATTTTAATGTTCAATAATTTTTATTAAGTTTTAAAAATAAAATATACATAACAAAAATCTTACAAAGAATATCATCTCAACTCAGTTAATATATTGTAAATATATCAATTCAAAGAAAAGAACAATCAATTATCATCACAATACAAACATGATAAAGAACCTCCCAACACACCCTCCTCCCTTCCGCCCTCCACCCATCCCATTTCCAAATGTTGCTAATAAATAGCGCTTCACTTTATGATTACAAATGTAATGAGTTCACTACAAAACTGCGTGCTCTAATCATATTTATTAAATTTTCAAATACAAATAAAGCGTTAAAAACATTTCAAATACAATAAGTAGAAAAACAAAATTTACAAAATTATTATATAATAAACATTATCAATAAAAGCAAATATTCCCAATCCCCTCCCTTTTTCCCCATCCCAGAGCTGTGGAAAAAAAAAAATATATATCTATCTAATATAATAAAACGCTAGGCCGCGCATGCGCACTTCCATCATGTGCGTCCGTTTTCCGTGAGCTGTAGCGACCCATAGGAAGTGCGCATGCGCAGCTTACGGTCTGCCCTGCTCCCTGTCGTATTGCATTTTTTAGTTGAAAGACGCAGCGGTGGCTACTCTCACGATCCCTGCCTGCGCTGGACTTCCGACGCAGGTGGGGATCATGAGAGGAGCCACCGCCGCATGTTTCAACTAAAAAAAAAAATACGGCAAGGCGAACAGGCCAGACCAGACCGGCAAAAGTGAGAGGTGGAAGCCTAATAGCCCCGACGGCTGTCAGCCACTGTTGCTGTAGACCGTGGTGGCTGTCGGCGGCTGCAGACCGTGGCGGCTGTCAACAGCTACAGGCCACCACGGCTAAACACGGAGCATGGAGCCACCACAAGTGACGGCGAGGAGGGAGTGGGAGCAGGCCGCAGAGGCTGTCGGTGCCTGCAGGCCGCGGCGGCTTTAGGCAGATGTCGGTGGAGGGCAGACAAAAAATAAAGGAGGTAAGGGTTGCTGCTGGACAGGAGAAGAGGTGCTGATGGATGGGGGGGCAGAAAAAAGGTACTGCTGGAAATGGGAAAAGGTGCTGATGGACGGGGGGGCAAAAAAAGGAGGGGGACAAAAAAAGGAAAAGAGGCCTACTGCTGGACAGGGTGAGCAAAAAATAGGTGCTGATGGACAGGGGAAGAGGTGCTGATGGACAGGGGGGCAGATAAAAGAAGGGAAGCCTACTGCTGGACAGGGGGAACAGAAAAGAGGTGCTGATGGACAGGGGAAGAGGTGCTGAGGGACAGGGGGGCAGAAAAAGTAAAGGAGGCCTACTGCTGGACAGGGGGAGCAGAAAAGAGGTGCTGCTGGACAGGGGGGGAGTTAAAACAAAGGGAGATGGGCTGCTGCTGGATAAGGGGACCAGTGAAGGGGTGGTGGTGGACACAGGGGAAGAAAAAGGAAGGGAGAATGGACAGGGGGAGCAGGCAAGGGGTGGTGGTGGACAGCCGAGTAAAAAGAAAGAAAGAAATACAGAAACAGGCTAAGGAGAGAGAGAGAAAGAAATAAATACAGACACACACACATATTCTAGCATCCGTTAATGTAACGGGCTTAAAGACTAGTATATATATATAATTACCCGATGTTATTATTTAAGTTTGTATTGTTTGTCTCTCATTGAATGTATTTTAAAATGTTCATCGCTTAGAATATTGATTAAGCGATTAATCAAGAGAAATAATAAACTTGAAACTTGAAACTAAAACGTATTAAGTAATATACGACTGTGAGTATGTGGTGTTAAAGTGTCTAAATAAGGTTGCCAAATAGTAAGAAATTGTCTCCCTTATCTATTATCCTATTCTAATAATTGCATACTTTCCATTGTCAAGATGTGTAACATTCTAGAATGCCAATGACTATATGTTGGTCTCAAGGGTCCAATCCAAAGATAGAGTATGACTTTCAGACCTGATAAAATTGTTCTTTGAAGAAAACCTCTAAGGCCTCTTGGAATAGAATGTTTAAGATCAAAAATCCAAAATATATTATAACTATTACAATGTCAATCAATGTTCCATATTTGCTCAACCTTAGAAAAAACAACACCCCAAAATTGGCATATGAAAGGACATGTCCATAACATGTGAGATAAATTAGCTTTAGGGTGACCACACTTCAAACATGATCCCAATGAAGCAAATTTAATGAAGAATTTATTAATGATAACTATTAAATCAATATTATATAACTGGAAAAATTTCACTAAGTTAGATTATAATATGTGGTGGAATATGTTGTGCTTATACAGAAAATATGAGATGATGTATGTGATAAAGAGTGGCAGTTTGAGGAAATTTAAGAAAATATGGGAATGTTTATTAAAGTTTAATAACTAACTGGGATAGTACATTAGAACAAGGTTTTGTAATTTGTGACATCCAAGGACTGATTTTCAATAAATTTGTAACGTTATGTTTGGGGGGGGGGTATGTTATTTTATTGTATTGATTGTTTGTTGTTGTTTGTTTTTATATTTTTAAAATTTAAATAAAATATTTATGAAAAAGAAATGATAAATAGTAATAGTAGTAGTATATGGATCAGGCCACCCAGGGCAGGATTAATTTGCCGAGGGCCCCTAGGCACACAAGTACACTGGGCCCCCCTGCCCCACCATGCGCCCAGGCAGAAACAGGAAGCTGTGTCAGAGGGAAGCTATGGGCAAGCAGCACCACTTGCACAATTACAGTTCCCGTTGCCTTTCTTACCCGCGTTGCTTGCTTGTCTTACTTTCCGTCGATGGGGGGGGGGGGTCTGCGTTGCCGATTGGGGTGGGGCCCGCATTGCCGATTGGGGGGGCCCGCGTTGCCAATCGATGCTGGAGGGGCCCATCGCCGTTTGGAAAAAACAATGTTGATGCCCTCCTTCATCAGGCCCCCCTGACCATTTTGGGCCCTAGGCACGTGCCTACTTGGCCTATTGGTTAATCCTGCCCTGGTGCCAGCAAATGTATAAGTCCCTTTGAATATCTAGCCCATGTAATTAGTAGTTGCTTGAACTAACATTGGAAGTTTTTTTCTAAACAATAGGAGTTGAACTAAAGGACCTTTAACTTGTGCTCAAAAGTTGCACCTGCTAAAATAGAGTTTAGCCAAAGGGCTCTTTGGAAGGACCACAACTGCCTACCCACACAATACCAATTAAGAACATAAGAATAGCCTTACTGGATCAGACCAATGGTCTATCAAGCCCAGTAGCCCATTCTCATGGTGGCCAATCTAGGTCACTAGTACCTGGCCAAACTCCAAAAGTAGCAACATTTCATGCTACTGATCCGGTAGTGGCTTCCTCCATGTCTTTCTCAATAACAGACTATGGACTTTTCCTCCAGGAAATTGTCTAAACCTTTCTTAAAACCACTCTTACCATAACCTCTGGCAATGTGTTCCAGAGCTTATTTCTTCCTATTGGTTAAGCAACTTTCTAAGACTTTTAAATCTCTATGCAGCCTAAGGATGTTATATAGAATTCAACATGCCAGCAAAATATTGCTGAAACTAATACAATGAAGGCTATAATCATACATTGAGCAAGGACTACCTGAAGTTCAGGTTGGTTTCAGAAAAGGTCGAGGAACAAGAGACATTATTACCAATGTTAGATGGATATTGGAGAAGAGCATAGAATGCCCAAAAGCCTCTCTACTTTTTCTTCATTAACTACAGAAAAGCTTTTGACTGTGTGGATCACGATAAACTATGGATAACTCTAGCACAAATGGGAATACCCAAACACATAACTGAGCTGATAAAGGACTTTTACAGAAATCAAGAAGCTGTAGTGAGAACAAAATATGGCAACACTGATTGGTTTCCAATAAAACAGTAGCGTACTAAGGAGGGGGCGGGGGGAGGGCGGGGGGGCAGTCCGCCCTGGGTGCCAGCCCTGAGGGGATGCTTCCGGCCTTGTCGTTCATTCCCCCCACCCCCGAAGGACCGCTCACCCCCCTGGCCTCCCTGCACCACCTATGAAGCAGCCCGCAGCGGGATCGCGATGTCAGCGATCCCTGAGCTGCTTCAGCGCTGCTTCCTGCGCTGCGGTCCCGCCCCTCCTCTGACATCAGAGGAGGGGCGGGACCGCGGCGGAGGAAGCAGCTCCGAAGCAGCGCAGGGATCGCTGACATCATGATCCCACTGCGGGCTGCTTCATAGGTGGTGCAGGGAGGCCAGGGATCGAGCGGTCCTTTGGGGTGGGGCGGGCAGGCAGGCAGGCCTTCAAGGGGGAGGGGGGGGTGACAGACAGGCAGGCAGGCCTTCAAGGGGGGGGACAGACAGGCCTTCAAAGGGGAGACAGGCAGACAGGCCTTCAAAGGGGGGACAGGCCTTCAAGGGGGGGGGACAGGCAGGCAGGCTTTCAAGGGAGGGACAGGCCTTCAAGGGGTGGGGACAGGCAGGCCTTCAAGAGGGGGGACAGGCCTTCGGGGGGTACAGGCCTTCAAGGGGGGGTATAAGCCTTCAAGGGGATCAGGCAGGCAGGCAGGCAGGCCCTCAAGGGGGGGGACAGGCAGGCAGGCCTTCAAGGAGGGTGCAGGCCTTCGGGGGGGGTGCAGGCCTTCGGGGGGGAGTGCAGGCCTTCAGGGGTGGGATGCAGACCTTTAAGGGGGGGACAGGCCTTCAGGGAGGGGGGCCCTGGTGTAGAAATACACGGAGGAAATGGGGGGGGGTTCAAAGAGACGCGCATATGCCGGACTTTGGGTGGGAAGAAATAATGGGTCTGAAAATAGAGAAGAGGGAGAGAGATGATGGACCATGGTTTTTAGAGAGGGAAGGAACAGAAAGGGATAGAAATTGGACACAAGAGATGATGTGGAGGGGGGGATAGAGATACTGGATAGGAGGGTAGTTGGGAAAAGAAAAGGAGAGATGGTGGACCCTGGGGTGGTGGGGAAGGAGGGAGATATGCTGGATGAAAGGGTAGTTAAGAAAAGATGGATCTGTGAAGGGAGACGAAAAAAAGATAGATGCCAGACCTCCTGGGGAGGGAAGGGAAACGGGGAGGACAGAGATGGCAGATGGATGGTTAGCATGCAGAAAGAAGGAAGAAGGAGACCCTGGCAAGCAAGTTATCAGAAGACAACCAGAGCCTTGGACCAACAAGATTTGAAAAATAACCAGACAACAAAAGGTAGAAAAACTAATTTTATTTTTTGTTTTGTGATTACAATATGTCAGATTTGAAATGTGTATCCTGCCAGTGTTAGACCTCAAACGTGAGCTAGGGTTTAACAGAGAGGAAAAGTCCTTTTTGTTTCTTTATTTTATTTACACCACAGCGCCAGTGTGGTTAGGAGAAGCCAAAGGGGGGGGTGAAAAAGCTATAAAATAAACCCACCAGGATGTTTGAAAAAAAAAAAACCAAAAACAACAAACACCCAATTGGGCAGGAAAGTTGAATCGAAAAACCAATTCAATAGGCTGAATCGAATCGAAATTTTTTTTTTTTCTTGAATCGGGCAGCACTAGTTTGCACTACTGTCTTAGACTTTAGGACCTGGGATTGGAGAGAGATGGCATCCTCAGTACTTTATAATGCAAGTGAAACGAGGATTTGGTCAGATTTTTGAAGGGTTTGCAGAAGAAAAATATTGTATAGGCCGGGGACATGAGACAGCAGGAAACGGGAACTTTTCTTCCTTCTATTTTTGTGAATGGCAAGGCTGAGGATGTCAGAGAGTTCAGTTAAATGTGTTTATAAGAAAATATAATAATGTGTTTTATAAAGTTTATAAGCATTGCTGGCCTACCCGGTGAGGTTTTCCTAATGGTGGTGGTGGCGGCGGCAGCGTGTCAATGTGTTGAGAGGAAGAGGTGGTCTGGGAAATTCTGCTGAGCAAACTCCGGGCCCATTTCCACCCCCCAGTTAGTCCACTCCACTCAACTGGTTCACATACTGAGTGGGTCTTTGGGTGTTGTGCCTGGGTAGTTGTTTTGGGATCTCTTCCAGTGGTTTGTCAGTATCTCCTTGTGGTCCAAGGAAGGAAACTTTGTTAACCTTAGCATTGACCTTCAGAATATGTTTGTAACAGCGCTGCTTGTGTGGCATTAGGCTATGTAGTGATCGAAAGAAAAAAACAGACCTTTGCACATTTTTGCACTATATGGTGAGTGTATGAGGAGATTCACATTTCCTGCACAGCTAAGTCCTTGTGAAGTTACCTTGTTCTTTCTGTATTTGACATCTAGCAAGGTCTCTGTTTGGAAGGAAAGATCTAAGCTTAAAAATGAAGTGGCCAGAAATTATGGTAAAAACAGATAGCATTGCTGATTTTAAGAAAGGTTTGGACAAATTCCTGGAGGAAAAGTACATAGTCTGTTATTAAGACATGGGGGAAGTGTCTGCTTGCCCTGGATCGGTGGCATGAAATGTTGCTACTCTTTGGGTTTTGACCAGGTACTAGTGACCTGGATTGGTTACCATGAGAATGGGCTACTGGGCATGATGGACCATTGGTCTGACCCAGTTAGGCTATTCTTATGTTATGTTCTCATCTGTAGGGGCCTTTGTTTTCACTTCTTATTTTAATGTATTTCTTTACTGGGAACTTATCAGTGTTTTTAAATGGGAACAAAAATGGAAGAGAATTAATGTGTGTGGAATGGGGGAGGTTTTTACTAATTTCTTCAGCTAAATAATTAAATCCACTTCAACCAGACATAGGAGAACTCACGCACCATTCACACACCCTCCAACCAAAATCGTCAAAAGAAAAAAAATTGTTCGACAACCTCCTAATACTCGACCCCCAACTCTACAAACTATTGACCTCGACCACAAACTACAAAACCTTCAAAAAAGAAATAAAAACCCTTCTATTCAAAAAACACATAAAACCGAACTAACACAATCAGAACTGTCCCAAGCATCACCTGCAACTACTCCATATGTACTTCTGATGTCATGACAATTCAGACATAATTTATGTTATGTTTGGATTAATGGTTACATATAAGAGGTTCAATAAAAGAAAATTTTCAGTGCCTGTTTCTATTATGACCATTTATTTTTCATGGTTATTACAAAAAATATTTTTTTACATGGGGGGGTGTCAAAAAATGATGGGCTCCGGGTGCCACATACCCTAGGTACGCCACTGCAATAAAACATGATGTCAGGCAAGGATGCATCTTATCACCTTACCTGTTCAACCTTAATAGCAAAGCCAACTTCAGAAAAGCAAATTTGGAAGAAGAGAGCATCAGTGTCAAAGTTGGGGGTCTAAATATAAAAAACCTGTACTATACAGCTGATACAACACTCATCACCAGTAACAAAGAAGACATGCTGTATTTACTAAGAAAATTCAAAGCCGAAAGTCATAGTATGGGATTAGAACTGAACATAAACAAGACAAAGATCATGAACACAGAAAATGATGAAGATTTTGAGCTTGAAAGCAATAGAATCTAAGTTGCAAAGGATTTCAATCTCCAGGGCTCTTTTGTAAACAAAGAAGCAACTAGCAGGGAAGAAATACTCAGCAGAAAAGTACTTGATCATTCTTCACTGAAGGCTCTCAACAAAGTATTCAAAAGCAAGGAAATAGCACTCCAAATGAAGATCAGACTTGTCCATGCACTCATTTTCTCAGTGGTCAATTATGGATGTGAAAGCTGGACACTACGGAAGAAACACAAAAAGAAGATTTGACTCATTTGAACTTTGGTGTTGAAGAAGGATTTTATGCATGTCATGAACTGCCAGAAGAACTAACAAATTGATTCTGGAAGAGATCCAACTGGCTATGTCACTCAAAGCCCAAATAATGAAGTTATGACTTATTATGGTCATACTGTCAGAAGAGAAAGATCATTGAAGAAGGACATCGTGTTTGGGAAGATCAAAGGAACCAGGCGAAGAGGGCAACCTGCAACCAGATGGCTGGGCACATTGAAAACAACCATGGAGATGACACTGGAGAACCTTACCGGACTAGCACAAAAAAGGATTTCTTTTCAGATCTAAAGTTGAAAAGGGATAGATTCCGTACAAACGTAAGGAAATTTGTCTTCACCCAGAGAGTGGTAGAAAACTGGAACGCTCTTCCGGAGTCTGTTATAGGGGAAAACACCCTCTGGGGTTTCAAGACAAAGTTGAACAAGTTCATGCTAAACTGGTGAGACTGGACTCATTTGGAGCACTGGTCATGACCTTGGGGCCGCTGCGTGAGCGGACTGCTGGGCAGGATGGACCATTGGTCTGACCCAGAAGCAGCAATTCTTATGTTCTTATGTTATCTGTACTTCATCAAGTCACTAGGATTCAAGCATGAATCGATGGCACTTAACTAACTAATGCTTCCTCAGTAACCACTGTAACATAAATTCCTCTCTCAGACCCAGCAGTGCAGTGATACATTCACACTGCCAATAGCATCAGGACTAAAAATCATTCACAGGCTAAAAAACCTCCATGACAATTTTTTGCAGTACTAGTAAATATATCAATCAAAATAGCCAATGGGGACCCGTTTCACCAACCGCTTCTTCAGGGAATCTCAATGTGCTGTATCTGTGAAAATAAATCACCCCATCACTATTGGCTGGTGCAACCCGCTAAACATACATGAAAGCTTCAGCACTGGAAACTGACTTGTAGCTATACTTTTCTGCCGCTGCATATTACCGCGTATCCGGAAACAAAATGGCGTGAGACACTATAAGCACTGTCGAAAAACTCCACCCATTATTAGCAGTGTGAATGTATCACCGCACTAGATGACAGACTTCTGAGGCCTTTTTCCTCCAGTTATGATGTTATAAGATTGCAAGGTAATTTTGATCTCCTTGGTTAATGTTCATGATTTGGAGATTCCTCTTCTATCATTCCTTCTTGCCCTTCCTGGACTCTTAGATCGGCCGATCAGAATAAAATGACTATACCTTCCACCAAAGAATTCTATTACACAAGGAAAACTAACTTCTCTGTCGTAGCTCCTACTCTATGGAACGCCATGCCACCTCAACTCCACCTTGAAAATTCACTTGACAAATTTAGGATTAAACTAAAAACATTCCTATTGAAAGACGCTTACCATAGCATTTAAATATTTCCTCTCCAACAGTTTGCAAACTAAATACGAACCGCTTTTAAGAAGCGATCCCCTTTCCTGATGTTATATCCTTCCCCTCTCTTCCGCTCCTTTTGATTTGTTGGGTTTTTTTAACGATGTAATTAACTTTCCCTTCTCCCTTTACCCCCAAGCTCACGTTCGTTATTGTATTTTGCCATTTAATGTTTACACTTCCCCATCCCTCATAATAATGTAATTTTAACTTTTTTTGTTTTTTACATTGTAAACCGGCCAGGTGTTCTTCGATGGTCTGTATATTAAAATTAATAAACTTGAACTTGAATGTACCATCCCTAAGGAGTGCACACCTGGATTACTATCTGCATAGCATTGATAGTTGATTCCAAAATCACTCTTTCCAAGGGATAAAAATAAATGTTAAATTACATATGAATGATAATTGACCTCCAAGGAGCTCACCATACAAGAACATCTGTTGCCTATCACTCAAAATAAGAGACACACCAATTAAGTACCACTTCCAAAATGCCCTTATCTTCTAAGAGGGCTAATAACACACCACAAATCAGTATGGAAAAGGCTGAGCTAAATCCAAAGAGTTTTAAAGAATGTCATTATCTTCATAAATCTGTAACAAAATGTCAAGATCCACGCTTACTCTTTGCACCTGATTCATATTTATCAAGAACATCCCTCATCTAAATAACCTCTCCATCTGCAAAAACACAGCCTTCTCCAGCAGTTACCTCAATAAGAAATGCTAAACAAGTGGCTCAAAAATGTGTCCTTGGGGACCCCCATCCAGTCAGGTTTTCTGAATATTCACAATGAGCATGCATGAGAGAAACATTTGTCCTTCTATCACCCATCTCCAGCACCACGCCATATCTCTCCTTCCCTTTCCTCCACCACCATATCCAACATTCCTCTCTCTTGCATTCCTTTCCTTCTGTCCCACCCTTCCCTCTCCACAACATCCAAAATTTCTCCCTCCCTCCTCTCCACCACCATGTCCAATAATTCTCCCTCTTTCTTCCTTTCTCCATGTGCACCATCTCTCTTACCCTCCTGCTCCATGCACCCATGTCCAACCATTCTCCCTTTCTCTTCCCTCCTCCCCCGACAGCATCTCTTTCCCTCCCTTCCTGCCACCTCCTACCACCTCCCAGCCCATGCAGCATCTCTCTTTACCTCCCTTTCCACCCTCCCAACCTGTAAAGCATCTCTCTTTTCCCTCTCTTCCCTCCTCCAAGCCCGTGCAGAATTTCTCTCCCCTCCCCACTTCCAGCCTATGCAGCATTTCTTCTCACATCTCTTCAATAGCTCATTGGCAGCAGTTCCTATATGCTGCCGGTGGCTGACCCAGAAGCCTTCCCTCTGACATAAAACACAAACACATCAGAAGAAAGGTTTCTGAGTTAGCTGCCAGCAGTGTGTAAGAACCGCTATTGGCAGTCTGTGAAGAGAGCAAGTGCGGCTACATTGGACAAAGGAGCTAGAGGAAGGTACACCCCTATGTGAGCCCCGGAGGAACTACTTTCAACTCTGCAGGATCCCCACGAGTCTAGAGGGAATACCCGCAGAATTCCTGACAATCCTGTTCCCATGTAGCTCTCTACCTTGCAACTAAGCCCCTCCTTCCTCAGACTAGAGCAGCCTTCCCATTGGTTGGAGCCTACCACAATCTCTGCAGTAGAGGGGGAAAGCATAGAAAGCTGTAGTAGGCTGAGCTCTGAAAAATAGCCACACATGTAGCCATCCTTCTGGCTTTGAGAAAGGTAATTTACGATTTTTTAGAATCCTGAAAAAAATCCAGACAATTGGCAATCCTAGCCTCCTGAATCCTGAACACATCTGACAAGGTCCCCATAAACTTTTGGGCCTGAGGTACATGCCTAGTTTATCTATGCTTTAATACAGCTCTAGGCAGAGCATGGATCAATAGATTTAGGCCACAGAACAAACAGCAAACATCCAAAGTCCAAATAATGTAGCAGCAAGAATGCACAGTTACTTACCGTAACAGGTGTTATCCAGGGACAGCAGGCAGCCATTCTCACATATGGGTGACGTCATCGACGGAGCCCGGATGAGGACGCCTCACGAGCAGACTTGCTTGAAGAAACTCGAAGTTTCGAGTCGACCGCATCGCGCTTGCGCAAGTGCCTTCCCGCCCAGCGCAGGGCGCGTCTCCTCAGTTCAGATAGCTAGCAGAGAAGCCAACCAGGGGAGGTGTTTGGGTTGTGAGAATAGCTGCCTGCTGTCCCTGGATAACCCCTGTTACGGTAAGTAACTGTGCTTTATCCCAGGACAAGTAGGCAGCCTATTCTCACATATGGGTGACCTCCAAGCTAACCAGAATGGGATGGTGGGAGTGTTGGCAATTTAGGAGAATAAATTTTGTAATACTGTTTTGCCAAACTGTCCATCCCGTCTGGAGAAAGTATCCAGACAATAGTGAGAAGTGAAGGTATGAACCGAGGACCAAGTAGCAGCTTTACAAATTTCCTCAATAGGAGTAGATCTGAGGAAAGCTATTGAAGCTGCCATTACTCTAACTTTATGGGCTGTGACTCTACTGCCTGGGCCTAGCAGAATGAGATACAAGCAGCCATCCAGTTGGAGATGGTACGCTTAGAAATAGGATGTCCCAAATTATTTGGATCGAAGGAGACAAAAAGTTGAGGAGTTCTGTGTGGTTTGGTGCGTTCCAAATAGAAGGCCAAAGCACGTTTACAGTCTAGAGTATGAAGAGCTACTTCTCCAGGATGAGAATGAGGCTTTGGAAAAAACACTGGAAGAACAATGGATTGGTTGAGATGAAATTCCGAGACCACTTTAGGGAGGAATTTAGGATGAGTACGAAGAACCACCTTGTCATGATGGAACACCGTGAAAGGTGGATCAGCAACTAAAGCTTGCAGCTCACTGACTCGTCGAACAGAAGTGAGGTCTATGAGAAACACCACTTTCCAAGTGAGGTACTTCAGATGAGCCTTATCAAATGGAGGCTTCATCAGTTGAGCAAGGACAACATTGAGGTCCCTAACCACAGGAGGAGGTTTGACATTGAAAAGTCCTTTCATGAATCTGGAAACCACCGGATGAGCAGATTCAATAGGCTGATGGAAAGCTGCTATTGCACTGAGATGGACTCGGATAGATGTAGACTTGAGGCCAGAATTGGATAAGTGCAAAAGGTAGTCCAAAACAGAAGATAAGGAGGAATGCCGAGGCTCCTTATGATGAGAAAAACACCACGTAGAAAATCTAGTCCATTGTCTAGTTGTAGGCTTCCTAGAAGCTTCTAAAACATCTCTTACAGATTGAGAAAACTGAAGAGGGTTTATGTTGAGAGGTACCAAGCTGTCAGGTGTAGAGACTGCAGGTTGGGATGAAGCAGAGATCCTTGACTATGTATAAGCAGAGAAGGAAAAACTGGTTGAAGGTATGGCTCCCTGCTGCTCAGTTGAAGTATAAGGGAGTACCAAGGTTCTCTCGGCCACCGAGGAACAATTAGAATCATGGTGGCATGATTGTTCTTCAACTTGACCAATCTTGAGAATGAGAGGATTTCGCTGAAAAATGATCACGTTGGAATTTTATGGATGAAGTAACAATCTTCCAGAAACATTAAGAAGATTTCAATGTACAGCTAAGTGCCTTTTCATTTTTTGTTGTGTGCACATCAGTGGGGTGTTCCCTGCAGAGATATGGATGATTGTTTGTTAGTTAAGTTTTTTTATGCCTGTGATAGAAATTTAGATCAAAAAGATGGGGGTCTAGGATACCTTATGCTACCTTAATTATAATTTTTCTCTTACACCTGGAGTGCTTACAAACATAAATGATTAAATTTATTAACCCACTTGTATGAAACCTATAAACAATAAACTGATTTAAAAAATAGAACTCATACCCAAACTCTATAATGAGGTTGAAGTATCATAAGTATGGGCTCCTTTAACTAAACTGTTGAAGAGCTTCTTACCATGGGGCCAGTGAGGTAAAAGTTCCAATGCTCATTCTATTCCTATGAGCGTCGAAGTATTTATCTCACCGGCCCGCAGTAAGAAGCTCTTCCACAGTTTAGTAAAACCCAGCGTACATTGGCTCTTGAGTTATATGATGTGAAGACAAAGGGATTGAGGGGTACAGATAAGAGCAGTGGAAGGTTTAGAGATAAGTGTAGAGGTAGGCATAAAATTAGTCAGGGACCGCTGATCAGGCAATATGCCTGATGGGCCGCCGCGTGAGCGGACCGCTGGGCTGGATGGACCTCTGGTCTGCCCCGGCGGAGGCGACTACTTATGTACTTATGTACTTATGTGAGATACAATGACAAAATGAGCTAATTGCCCCATTTGTCCTTTAATTGTGCCAGGGGGCGCATATTGTTCACTGAAAAAACAGCAAGTTTATTGTATTTTTAGGTTGTACCAGCCTTCTTGTGCAGGGTTTTCTTGTCCCTATTTTCATTGGGAGTATTTTTTATTTTGGGGTTTTGTTGCATTTCTGTTTTAGTTTCTCCCAGGGATCTATTTGTTGATTGGATTATTTATTTCCAAGACACTGAGGCCCAGATTCTAAAATGGCACCATCGCCATTGGTCACTTAAAAGACAGCCACCAATCACATATCAATCATGCAATGGCGCCAATTATAGAATCACGGCTTCATGAAAGGTAGGTGCCAGAAATGTAGGCCAGGGTGTCAAGGCCTACATTTCTAGCACCTACCTTTCAGGTGAGTCGTGACTCTGGAGGCGCTTTATGTTGCCTAACACCACTTCTAGGCATTAACCATGCCTACAGTGCCATTAGGTGTCATAAAGCACCTCCATATCTGTGATTCAGGTGCCATTTTAGGCGATGGAATGCGCCTACATTTAAAAAAAAATAATTCTAATCATTTTTATAACAGCGCTTTCCACTTTAGTTAGGAGCCTAACATAAGGCGCCATTTATAGAATATGGGCCTGAGTTCCATCCCTTGTCTCGAAATTTGACACATGACATAGTGGCTTGGTGGCTTGGTGGCTGCATCAATAGAATCTCTCACGACATTCCTAGAATTTGCATGCACTTCAACCTCTAGTGGCTGTTTCACTGAAGCACGATGAATCTGTCTCATGAAAATACTTTACCACACCTCCTGTCTTGTCATGATATCAGTAGGTACAGAATGTTATCTACTCTAAAAATATGATCTCAAAGAGTCCTCTGTCTTTCCTATTCATTATAACCATGAGCGTTTTCACACACTGGGGCACATCTTTTTTTCACACATCCTTCTCAGCAGGATTACTTCTATTACTTCTGTCCCCATCTAGTTCTCATGAGAAAGCTATCAGGCCTTAAGTATTATCTCAGTTTTCCTATAGAAATCTCCAACACCAGCTCTCCAAAAACTGAGGGCATGACACCATTCCCTCATGACCTCTTTTTAATGAACCTTTTTGACCAAAAGATCTGAGCATCACTGTCTCCAGTTTCTTAGTATCTTGCTTTAGTAACCAACTCACTCTCCTTCCCCGGCACCCTAATGAACTTCCAAGTCAGGACTGAAATTCAATCATTTATTGCTTAACAAGGCAGAACACTACAGAGTCAATGAAAATAGCAAAATCTCAGTTTATATCCATATCAAAGTATCTCAGAGACCCTCAATAAGTATGACTACTTATAATATATATCAAGATGTAAACATTTGCATAATACATCATTCAGGATCTATGCACACAGTTCCGCTGATGTATGAACAGTTGTACTGGAAAATAAGATCAAGTTGTACCGGAAAAAGGATCAAGTTTCATTTATAATTTGATGGATCGCTTAATCGTAATACAAAGCAATGAACAAATCTAACAAAAAAAAAAAATACATTACTATATACAGGGAGTCAGTACAAATAACGTAGACAAGACACATAACATAACGTAGACAGGCCTGAAAGGGAAAGAAATACAATGTATGATAGTAAATCCACCTTGAACTGCAAGGTATTGGTGGAATAGAAATCACTAATGTAATGTAATATAAATGAGACGAGTAAAGGATGTAACAATAGGGAGGGATAGAAAATGAAGATCAAAGGCTGGAATTAAAAAATGTGACCTAACTATAAAAAGCTAGCAGTCAAAAGCTTCTTTAAAAAGAAAGAATTTTAACTTGCTTTTAAACCTATCAATGAGGTTCTTCCCTTATGTATATTGGGAGGGAATTCCACAATTGTTGAGCGACAACTCAAAAAATATATTGTCTCCGTGTGTTAATGGATTTGAGAGAGGGAACAACCAGCAAATCATTAGATCTAAGTGATCGGGTGGGAGCATAAGGTATTAAGACTCTGTCAGTAAAGAAAGGAGATTTATAGAGTATCGATTTAAGGCTTAGTAGACATATCTTGTAGGTTGTTCGATGTGCCACCAGGAGCCAATGGGATTTTTTGAGAAGGGGTGAAACATGGTCAAATTTCTTTGCTTTCCAAATTAGTTTGACAGACAGTAGTCAATTCTAGAAATGACCAAGGAATGAATTCATATGTTAAGAGATTTGGGTTCTAGCCATTTTGAAACTGAGCAAATTTGTCATAGTCTGAAAAATATAGATTTGAATATGTTTAGAAATTTAATTTCCTAATACAGTGCGCTGTCACGCAAATTTATAATGCACTCTTACAAAATAATTTTTTAGAAATTAACCGGGATCTCAAGTGCTCACAGCCAGAGTTTTGAGGTAATTTTCAAAGTCAATGGCCAAAACCGTGAGCTATCATTGATCCCGTATATATTCTCTATACGCGCATTTTACTAAACAACTTTAAATACCTTTCTTACTTTTTCTATTAAGTTGTTAAAATTTTTCTTATAACTTAATTCTAAAATATGTGAATTTTATGCTTTGCTATTCCATATAGTGTAGGATCACTTAGCTTTTTTTCTCCTTTTCAGCTTTTTTTCTTTTCGTTTTATCTTTTCTTTTTTCTTTTTTCTGTTGATGTTTAATACACTTCGGTATTTTGTTCTCACTTGCTTCACTTCAATATTTTATTTCACTTCCTTTTACTTCATTCACTTCTCCTTTTTCTTCATTTACTTCTACGGAAAATCTCCGTTTCGCGCCCAAACTTTACTACGGGGCTTCATCAGGAAAGCGACAACTTTCACTACAGAAAAAGCAAACTCTATTATTATTATCCTTAAAACTAGGGATAAATACTAACCCACTCCTCATTACTCTTTGCGCTAGACCAGGTAAAATGGCGCTAGCTATTGGGAACAAATTTTCCTAAAACCTTATAGGTTTATAGGTTTTTCCATCATACAAATTTATCAATTATATATTTTCTTAAACTAAATGATATATTATGTGTTATTATTACATATTATTATACTGCGGGACAAACTGTCCCATACAAGCAATACTCTGCACTTCCATACAGCATGAATACCCACTGTGTCACTTTCAGAGCATACGATCCCATTCCCACCTACCTCGCTTTTATTCGTAGCACGAAGTTCTTACAAATAAGAGCCTCAAAGCAGCTCAGAGAGAGACTCACTCCTAGTCTGCGTATCCAGCTACTGAGGACCGGAGAATAATCCGGGCTCAAAAAACCTTCTTATTTAAAGCCTAACATTGGCGTCTGACGACACATCCGGTAGAACCGGTACCACCCCGGCCCTACTCTGTCTCCGCCCATTTAGACTTATGTTCTCTACCATCCACAAATCTGCATTAACTCACTCATCTTGCACTGCTAGCCGTTACAGACACTCCCCCTTTTTTTATATCATTTTCCATCCTCATAAGCTTACAACCTTTCTGCCATTTTATCCTTTTACTATCTTCTATTATTCCCCTTAAAAAAAGGTTTGCCAGTTAATGGCTATGTTTAATCCTTGGGGTTGTAGACTGCCTAAGCGTTCAATCCACCTTTGTTCTGTCTGTAACAACTTTTTACCCCTATCCCCTCCTCGTACCGAAACTTCAATTTTATCTATAATCATGCATTTTAGTTGGTAGAAATTAGTTTCATTTAGTTTAAGAAAATATATAATTGATAAATTTGTATGATGGAAAAACCTATAAACCTATAAGGTTTTAGGAAAATTTGTTCCCAATAGCTAGCGCCATTTTACCTGGTCTAGCGCAAAGAGTAATGAGGAGTGGGTTAGTATTTATCCCTAGTTTTAAGGATAATAATAATAGAGTTTGCTTTTTCTGTAGTGAAAGTTGTCGCTTTCCTGATGAAGCCCCGTAGTAAAGTTTGGGCGCGAAACGGAGATCTTCCGTAGAAGTAAATGAAGAAAAAGGAGAAGTGAATGAAGTAAAAGGAAGTGAAATAAAATATTGAAGTGAAGCAAGTGAGAACAAAATACCGAAGTGTATTAAACATCAACAGAAAAAAGAAAAAAGAAAAGATAAAACGAAAAGAAAAAAAGCTGAAAAGGAGAAAAAAAGCTAAGTGATCCTACACTATATGGAATAGCAAAGCATAAAATTCACATATTTTAGAATTAAGTTATAAGAAAAATTTTAACAACTTAATAGAAAAAGTAAGAAAGGTATTTAAAGTTGTTTAGTAAAATGCGCGTATAGAGAATATATACGGGATCAATGATAGCTCACGGTTTTGGCCATTGACTTTGAAAATTACCTCAAAACTCTGGCTGTGAGCACTTGAGATCCCGGTTAATCTCTAAAAAATTATTTTGTAAGAGTGCATTGGAGATTTGCGTGACAGCGCACTGTATTAGGTGGATAGTGTGATTCACAACATTTGAATTGAGTGGTGATAGAAATTTAATTTAACATAGATCTCACGTCTGCCCCAACCACTTTTTCTGTCCCTCCTTGCCCCTCTATACTAAGGTTGAAGAGAGTTTCTCTAGCCTAGTTTGAACTCAGGTTGATATCTGAAAGTTTTTAATTTAATTCAAATCTACCTGGATAATCCAAATTTAGCTTTAATTTGATGGATTCAGACTGATTTTGTCTGATTTACTCAGCTTGGTTTAGGTTTTATTTTAATTTTTAATGTTTATATCATTGCATCAAACAGTATGACAACACATCATGTTTATCATTGTGATTTGATACAAAGTTCCATAAATGCAGGCATGATTAAACCTTATAGACAATACTTCTATAATCACCCCCTCCTTTAAATAAGTAAAACCTTATAAAGTACAATTCTTTATTCCTTCCCATCGAAAGATTAGGTTACTTACCTCTGCTAATCTTTCTTGTAAATAGACTCTGGAATTTTCACCAGCAGGTTTGTGTATCCTCTCTAGCTCTGAACTGCAGGTACTCCAAACCAAACCTTTAGCCCCTTCCTAGGTGTATTCATCCTGTCACATGCCTTATAATTCCAGTCTGTACACAAGCTAGGTAGACCTAAGAAAAACAGGAAACACCAGAAAGGAAAGAAAGGGGTATGGCGACTTCCCGCTATACGTCAGTTCTGCTCAGGAGACACAAAACAGAACAATTAGTGTCAAAAGGCCAAACTATGCATAACTTTAAATTGGAACAATGTTAAAGAACAGTATAACATTGAAAAAGAAGCACAGCCTGAGGGCACAGATGGGTTTACCACCCCGGGATCCCTCTAATCCCCCAACCCTACATAGAAGGGACCAGAAGGGAGTCTCAGGGAGGCTGGTAAAGACAGACATCCACTTACCAGGTATTGTCAGGTGATCTGTGAATCGGACAGAAGAGATGGGCGGATGTGAAGATTCCAGAGTCTATTTACAAGAAAGAAGATTAGCAGATGTAAGTAATCTAATATTTCGTTCTTGTACAATAAACTCTGGAATCTTCACCAGCGGGACATATCAAAGCAGTCCCAAAACATCAGGGGGGCCCGATGAGCCCGCCGCCAGGACCGAAGCCCCAAAATCAGCATTTTGTTTAGTCGCCATATTAAGTCGGTAAAACTTGGCAAAGGCATGAATCGAGGCCCAAGTAGCCGCCATGCAAATCTCCTCAGGAGAAACAGCAGAACACGCAGTCCAAGAGGAAGCCACTCCTCTGGTAGAGAGAGCCCTCACCTCAAGGGGAGGCCTCTTCCCCGCTGGCACATAAGCAGCAGAAATGGCTACATGCATCCATTTAGAGATGGAAGCCGTGGAATCAGGTCGACCCCTGTGAGCCAGACCCACCAGGACAAACAGTTTATCTGAAATACGGAAGTCATTGAAGGTCTCCAGGTATCTCAGAAGGAGAACCTGGACATCGAAAGATCACAACACCCAGGCCTTGGACTTGGAGCCCGACGGAGCGAAGGCAGGCAACCGAACTTCCTGATTCACAAGGAACAGGGAAACTACCTTCTGGAGAAAGGAATACATTTGACCGCCAGAAAACCACAGAATCCGAGATGCGGAGAAAGGATCTCGGCATGAAAAAGCCTGAAACACCGACACTCTACGTGCAGATGGGACCACTACAAAAAAACACGGTCCTGATGGTAAGATCTGTCAGAGTGATCAATCTAGGGGTTCAGATTCCACATGGGACAAGGCTTCCTGAAAGGAGGCCGCAGCCTTCCCGCCCTCCACAAGAAGCGTACAATGTCTGGAACAGATGCCAGAGAACCCCTGAGAGCAGAGAGGCCCAAATACGAAAGTCCTGCAACTGGACACGGAGCGAAGACACCGCCAAACCCTCCTGGAGCCCAGCCTGCCTGAAGTTGAAGACATGAGCCACGGAGGGGCCCGAGGGATCTACCCGAGCCCTCACACAGCAAACCTAGAAACACCTCCAGGCTTTGGCAAAGTCAGACACAGCAGAGTTCCGGTCACTCTGAAGCAGCTTAGGGATGACTGCAGAAGAATAGCCCCAAGCTGGCAAAACTGTGCACTCAAGAGCCAAGCTGTAAGACCAAAGCGGTCCGAAACTTGGAGCGCTATGAGGACCTGCGGAAGAAACCTCTGGTGGCAGGGAAGCCGCAGCCCCCCGGTCCCTACGCAATTGCATCAGAGCTGCGTACCATGTTCTCTGGGGCCAGCTGGGGGCCACCCAGAGCACCAGGCCCATTTGAGCAGACACTCAGCACCGAACACGCCTTATCATGGGCCATGGAGGAGAAAACATACAGAAGTCTCCCCCTGGGGCCAAGGTGGGACTAGAGAGCCCCTTGCTGCAGACCTGTCTGTGTTGGCTGAAGAATCTGGCTGCCTTCCGGTGCCAGGCGGATGCCATCAGATCAAAGGCCGGATGGACCCCTCCGCCAAACAATGGCCTCGAACGCCATTCCGGATATGGACCTATTTCCCGGCTCCAGAATCAGACAACTGAGAAAGTCCGCCTGAATGGTGTCTACGCCAGCCATGTGGTCTGCGGACAAGGTCACGTGATGCTTTTCTCCCAGGAAAAAAGCATCTGAGCCACAAGACTCAGCAGGGGACAATGTGCGCCCTCCCAAGATGGTTGACATAAGCTACCGCTGTCACGTTGTCAGAGAACACTGAACTGCCTTCCAATGGAGACAATGTTGAACCTGTAATATGGCCAGCTGGAGCATTCAAAATTCCAGGCGATTGATGGATTATCTGCACTCCAGTGCCGTCCACCAGCCTTGCGCTGGGATAGTTTTGTAAACTGCCCCAACCGGACAGTCTCAAGGCCAATGTCAGGGTCACCCAGTCCAGGACCCTCAGAAGAAACCTTCTGCCTAGCGTCACAGGAGGCAGCCCCCACCAGGGCAGGATTAATTCATCGAGGGCCCCTAGGCACACAAGTACACTGGGCCCCCTGCCCCGCCCCATCCCACCATGCGCCCAGGCAGAAACAGGAAGCTGCGTCAGAGGGAAGCTTGGGCAAGCAGCACCACTTGCACAATTACAGTTCCCGTTGCCTTTCTTACCCACGTTGCTTGCTTGTCATACTTTCCGTCGATGGGGGGCCACGTTGCTGTTCTGGGAGGGGGGCCACGTTGCCGATCGATGCTGGAGGGGCCCATCACTGTTTGGAAAAAACAATGTTGATGCCCTCCTTCATCGGGTCCCTCTGACCTTTTCGGGCCCTAGTCACATGCCTACTTGGCCTATTGGTTAATCCTGCCCTGGCCCCCACAGCAAGCCACTGCAGGCTTCCACCAACCCAGGCAGTGTCATACCCAGCAAAGCTCACTGGGAGTTCCATCGATCCAGGAGAGACAGCTGAAGAGGTTGAAGTCACGCTGTGGCCCATAGAAACACATCCATGGTCGCAACCATGAGACCCAAGACTTGCAGGTCCAGCCAGGCCAGCAGCACCGGAACCTGCAACAGGGCCTGAATGGCACTCCATAGCTTGAGCATCCTGGAGTCCAGAATAAACACCTGGTTCATGCCCTTGTAAAACCAGATTCCCTGATAGTCCAATGCCTACGGTGGTACTAGATGAATCTTCTTCAAGTTGAACACTTTAGAAACTCCCCTCCATTGAGGGGGCCCTGAACAGCCAGATGGCTGGGGACGAATGGCTTAGCATGACCTGCAAGCGCAGGTGGGCAGTCATCATCATCATGATCTTTGGGAAAGAACATTGTCAGCCCGAAGGGCAAAGCTGCAATTTAACAATGCTGACCGAGTACAGGAAATTGCAGAAACCTCCTGTGCTCTTGAAAAATCAGGATGAGGAGGTAAGCTTCCATGAGATCCAGGGAAGCCAAGGATTCCCCAGGAGCTACCGCCGCCAAAACTGAACGCACCGTTGCTATCCGGAAACAGGGTACATGCAGGAAGGTATTCTTGGACTCGAGGTCCAGAACATGCCTCCAATCTTCAGAGCCTTTCTTTGGAATGATGAAGAATATTGAGTATCTCCCTGAGCCAAGTCTTCATGTGGAACCGGTTCCATTGTTGCCAGATCCAGCAATCCGTGAACTGTGGCCCGCCCGCACCAGGCTTGTTCCAGATTTTCCGTGGGCGACAACAGGGAGAAATCCGACGGATGGAAAACTTAAAGTGGAGACCCTGTTTGAGCACGTCAAGGACCCACTGGTCCAAAATCACCCTCTGCCACTCCGTTTGGTAGGCCGAGAGACATCCCCAAATCCAAGGAAGAGGAGCTAGAAGCCTGGCATCAGAACTCCCTCTTGGGATGGGCAGGAGGATGGTTGTTGGAAGACTGCTGTCACGCCTGATCTCCAAAATGAGATCTGGGAAGTGCTCCGAACTGGACCTTGTTGCCGGGGGTCCAGGGTACTGGAGAAGTCTCCTGTAAGGCCGTACAGACCCCCGAACAAGTCGAGGTTTCAACCTGGGAAGCACCATAGGCCTACGGCCCTGCACATTGGCCAGAAGGTCAACCAAACCTGGGCCAAACAAGAGAAAACCTCTGAAAGGAAGCCGGCTCAGTGCAGCCATAGAAGAAGAAACACTGGACAACCGGTGAATCCACATCAGCCGCCGGGCAGAGATCAAAGAAGCTCCAAGTTTAGCAAAAACCTTCACCACGATAAGGAGGATATCTGCCAAACAAGTCACCATGGACACTAGGAAATCAAAGTCCCGAAGGACAACCCCCTCGGGTTCTTGGCAGAGCCTGGAGCACCACACACGGGCAACAAAGAGGAGGCCGCTGTAGCTCAAGTTCTGTTGCTGTGGAATCTAAAAGGCATTTGAGGAAATAATCCAGCCACCTGTCATGAACCTCTGTCAGGACAACCCCTCCAACAGAGGGCAAGAAAGTGCGGTTAATGACTTATGCCGCAGCAGAAACCACCTTCGGTGAAGCTATACACTTGGAGAATTCCAGGTCCATAGGATGCAAGCGCGCTATGATTCTGGCACATTTAAGGGGACTCTCCTGGGACTCCCAAGTCACTAAAGGCATCCCATCCCAGTTCGGAATGTCCAGAAAGGAAGTGGGCAGTGGGCGTTTATCACTCATAGAGAAACATTCTGCCAGCAGCTGGTGGTCTGTTATCAGGTTCAGGAACCTGAGGACTGAGAAAGGAGTGCAGGACCACGGAAAGACCAGAAGAACCTGCACACAGCCAGGACAACACCAAGTACTGGGGACCCACCGTGGAATCCCGAAGATCTGCCAGAAAAGTTACATAGGCTGACGCTATAGAAAAAAAACTGCAACACAAAGGGATAGAGACCAGGGCAGAAACGTCACTGAAAGGAAACACAAAGACATGCTGGAATCCAGAGGGAGAGCAGATCCCATCTGCAGCACTGGATTCAATGGGGAAGAAGCAGGCACAACCTTTTTCAACCAGAAAAGCCTGACACATTATCTGACATTTTCAGGTGGGAAATAGGCATTGGCAGCAAAAGCCGTGCTGTGTGCTGCAGTATTAGTGCTCTTAGCCAAAGAATGAGACTTTCCCCCGAAGCTGCGCTTGCATTTCACTGCAGTGTGTGTATTTCTTATATACCGCTACATCCGTTAGGTTCTAAGCGGTTTGAAGAAAATATACATTAAGATTATAATGAGAAGTAAGAAGGTACTTTAAAAATTTCCTTACTGTCCCGAAGGCTCACAATCTAACTAAAGTACCTGGAAATTAATAAAGAAGAGAAAATAAAGATGGTTGAAAAAAGAAAAATTCTATGTGAATTTATAGGATGGAAATTAAACTGACAGTGAAGAACTGTATGAAAAATACATATGGAATTCAGTTAGAGAGGGTAGGTTACAATCTATTTATGGTATTTGTTTAATTGGAAGGTGTTAAGGTGGGTAATTTGGGGGAAGGTTATCTGAAGGTAGGTGAATCTTCTGGAGGTAAAAGAGGAGGGGTTAAGATGCCAAAAGCGTCTCCGGTAGAAGTGGAGGCAAAAGGAGACTCTCTGAAAGAAGAAAATGCGGCAGCGCACGTGTCGCCCCACACATGGGCCACAGCGTATGTGAACTGTGGCCATCCATCCACCATAATTAAGGCAGGAATCCATGTCTTCCTGTCCTGAGGTGGCCATCTGTGAAGCTTGGAGCAACAACGAAGCTTCTAAGGACAAAAAATATACTTTTTAAAGTTTTAAAGAAAATCCAAGATGGCCGCCGCGGGTGCTGATTTTGCTCTAAAACGGCCCAGAAAAATGGCAATTTTTCAATTTTACAGGTAGGGGGGCTAGGGCATGCAGGGAAACCACCAAAAACCCCTTTCCAGAACCCTCCCCCCAAATCGCCAAACTTGTGGGTACACAGACACTCACAGAGACATGTGCTGCAATAGAAATCAATGGCAGACGGTTAACACAGAGCAAACAGAGTGATCATACCTCAGGAGCTGACAAAAAACTGGATTTCAGATAATCTGACTGCCTTACCTTCCCAGTCACCCCAGACAGGGACTCTCAGGATCTCACCGGAAAATTAGGGAAGACCCGTGGTCTAGTTCTGATCCCGGTGTACCTCCACGGAACCATGCAGCCTGTGCTCTACCCTTTAGTGGACGAACCTAGGTTGAGGTGGCTCCCAATCCCGGAGACCTGATCTGACCTGCAGGCTGTCTGAGGGGTTTACAGCAGGTCTGCTAACAGTGTCCCCCCAGAAGTAGACGATGTAAACACAAAAGTCTGCGATCTCTCGCTGAAGGATGTCCCCGAAGGGTGAATCCACAGCACAATGGCAAAACCTGCGCCAAAAGACAAATTGAAAAAACTAGAAATGTAAAATTAAGCACGAGCAGAAAAGAGCAAACCAGCAGTCAGAGCTGCAGGAACAGCACCTGACAGGATGTATACACCTAGATAGGGGCTAAAGGTTTGGTTTGGAGAACCTGCAGCTCAGAGCTAGAGAGGATGCATAAACCCGCTGGTGAAGATTCCAAAGTTTATTGTATAAGAATCTCCCTTTAATGCTGTATAGCAGTGGTCTCAAACTCGCGGCCTGGGGGCCACATGCGGCCCACCAGGTACTATTTTGAGGCCCTCGGTACGTTTATCATAATCATAAAAGTAAAATAAAACAGTTTCTTGATCATATATCTCTTTCGCTTTAAATTACAATATTATTATTAAGACTTAGCCAAAAGGAAAGATTTATAAACTATAAAGAATTTTATCTCATGCAAAATTGTCATTTCTTTAACAAGACATTAACTATTTTTGTCTGAGGCCCTCCAAGTACCGACAAATCCAAAATGTGGCCCTGCAACGGGTTTGAGTTTGAGACCACTGCTGTATAGAGAGACTGAAGATTTATTTGGAAGGCGTTTTATCATTCCATGTACCAGTTAATTTCATTTTTAGTTGTTATAGATATTATACTATAGGCTTCTATTTTTTTTTTTCTTTATCTTTTTTCTGCCTTGATATTCTCATCTTTCTCTCCCTTTTTGTTCCACTTTCCTTCTCATTCAAGATATAGATATCACTAGTGCATGAGTATCTGCATTGTTCTGTGGATTAATATCTAATGTCTATTTTCCCCTTCTCCCTTCTGATATGAGTCAAATTTTCTCCCTTGGGCCCTATTCTATTTTATACATCTCCTTATTTCGCCTCTACTCCTATGTTATTTCCCTTACTCCCATCGTTTATTATTCAAGGCTCCTACACCCCTTCATATTTGCATAGTTTCCATCTATTTATAGGGGTACTTTTTACCAGCTTGGTTTAGATTTGTTAACAGGTACAAACTTAGATTGTAAGCCTTTTGGGAAGAGGAAAATACCTACAGTCCCTGAATATAATTTGCCTGGAGCTACAACTGAAAAAGTGTGAGCTAAATCCCCAAATCCCTTTCCCCTCCTTTCTTCACAGTTGCAGGAGCCTTCGGAATGAACAGGAATTGTCAAATATTTGAACTGTAGGAATGTACCTTTAAATAGCTATAGCTCGAAATGTATATCATAACCATCTCATATTCGGAAAAAGGCATAAAGCTAATGTCTCTTTGGAGCGTCTCTATCTCTGCAGTGATAAAGAGGACCCTTGGAAAACATTAGAAATATCTGTGCCAAAACTGATCTGGGATGGCTATGTATAAATCCGGAAAAAACATTTTAAATTAGCAACATCCTAATTTCAGCAATTAGCAATAGCCACATCAAAACTGTGAATAAAATAACCAAGAAAAGGCACATATGGAGCTGCAAATGGACCAAAAATATTTGTGTTGCTTTGCAGCTTGTCCTGGTTACTTCAGCATGACAAACCCTGATTCCAATCAGATGGAAGAGCTAGTCTGTTAATATGACACAAAAATCCAATTCCAGATTAAGGAAAGGTCAGTTTGCTATGCATCGCTCACAAACTGATTCCAACTCAAGGAAATCGGAGTCCTCCTTTCTACCCAGAATAACTGTGAGGGGCTGCTGAAAAGTTCTGAGCCCAACCAACAAAGTTGGGGCAGTCTCCATCGAGGGCTATACACTTAGGGCTTCTTTTACAAAGCTGCGCTAAGGCCTTAATGCGCAGAATAACTAGCCGCTACCGCCTCCTTTTGAGCGCACCTTCGTAAAAGGAGCCCTTAGTCCAGCAATTTTCCACTTTATTTTGTTCCATATTTTTCCAAATGAAGGAGAAAAGTGAAAAAAAATCACTGGACTAAGCGTATATAGCCCTCGATGGAGACTGCCCCAACTGTGTTGGTTGGGCTTTGAACTTTTCAGCAACCCCCTCATACATTACACTACATTAGAGATTTCTATTCCGCCAATACCTTGCGGTTCAAGGCGGATTACAAAAGATTTATAAACGGTGGGTTACAATGGAAGATCAGTAGTCATTTCTAGAGAGGTAAAGAGTAAAGGTCAGGTAACTTTTTAAAACTCACACATTTTACAGAGCTGATGGCATCAGATAACAACCAACTGACCCGTTCTGATAACTGCTTATTCCCCTTACACAGTTCAATCTAATATCTCCCAGCTGTCAATCATGGAAGCCTGAGGGCCTGTGCTTATTATCTAAGATAATGTTGACTTCTTCCCCCTTTATTCTTTTTTTAAGTAAACACACATGTTCCCATCTTTAAATCACTTTCAGGCATACCCCTTTTCTCCATTTTCCCCCAACCTTTCAACCATCTTCTTCCCACCACTCTCTATAAAACCCCCAATTCCTAGGAAAATAGCTAGCATGGTCTGCCCTACACCTCTGATAATCTCTGTAGACAGTTGTGCTAGGAAAGTTATGCTAATTATTTTATTCAAAGGGGGGGAAAAAAGACCCGGCCATTATACTGTCAGTATGCTGCATAGTTGTTGTGTTGTCTCTTTTAGCCAAAGAAGAAGAAACCCTCGATCAGTAATATTCCTTTATGCTTCCCATTCTGCACCTTACCTCTAAAAGGGTTAAACCCTTGGTATCTCAGCATATTTAATTACGATCAGAAGCCTCGCATTAATAAAAAAAATACAAATAAAAAATGTCTAAACCGTGTGATTGCTTCTGTTTCTTCTACACTAAGACCTGGACTCTCCTGCCAGTGACAAGCTTCTTTCTGCAAGAGCATCTTGAACACATAGAGTTAACTCTTTTTCAAAGCTTTCTTACCTAATATGGTTGCAGAGCTTATGTAAAACAGGCAAGTTGATTTAGATTCTGCCATTGAGAAAAGAGTTCGGCTTCTCACCTTAAATTAGACATAATTGTTCTCGAGATGATGACATGAAGTCAAGTGCAACATATATGTATATATTCATATTTTTTTATATTTATATATCTGGCAGTAAAACAGTATGTACAATTTTAAAGTGCAATTTCTTAAGAAGCTGGAATTAGTGTTTCTAGATCCATTTAATACATGTCTTCACTAAACCTAGGGATAATATTTGGAAATGATAAGATTTTTAAAAAATATATCTCAGTTTGCATACCAAATCAATTCATATTCATTAGCTCAGGGTGTCAGAATAACACACACAGAAACATATGCACAAGGATGTTGAGTCCTGATTAAAAAGGTTAAATTTATGTAAATTATAGCATAAACACTTACATACAAAGATTAATTTGCCGTAGCAGTTATAAGCCTGCCAACCTTTGTTGATGTTTTCTGGTCTTGGTAGGTTTTGTTTGAATAGGGACCTAGAGTGTGAATGGACCCTTCATAAGTGCAGGTTCCTTCTAAAGCTGTAAATCCTCAAAAAGAATCCAAAGCAGTTTATCTAAGAAATAAAAAGGCTCCGTACTAGCGAGATGTGATTCCAACAGTCAAATCATTCTTCTGGCTGACTTTTTCCTCCTAATTGGGTACACGGTGTGTCTTTTGGATCTCTCTCCTTCACCATCAGCCCCCCTTACTTTCTCCCCACGTCATTTCTATGAGAGGGTGACGTCTAAGCTTTAATCACAAAGGGAGCAGACTCCAAACCATGTACTTTCATTGATGTGAAACAACTCCCCCCGCCCCTCTCTCCCCCCCCCTTGTGATGCCTCTGCCCACACTTTTCTCGCAGCCTATAAAAGGAGGCTGCGAGCTGAAGGTTTCAACCAGATCCACCAACAGGCATCTGGGAGACAGGGCAAGAGGAGCCAGACCACCTCCTTCCCCTACTATCGCCAGCAACCCAAGAAGACTGGGGAGAGACCGGCCAGCTCAAGCCTGGAGCACTACAGCTGCTAAACCTGCAGCGCCACGGAGCCCCGTGTCAAGATGTACAGATCCACAAAGGGAGCCTCCAAAGCAAGGAGGGACCAAATCAACGCGGAAATAAGGAACTTAAAGGAGCTGCTTCCTATCCCGGAGGGCGATAAAGTTCGCCTCTCCTATTTGCACATTATGTCACTGGCTTGCATGTACACTCGGAAATCGGTCTTCTTCTCCAAAGGTAAAGGATTATCCAAGCAACGTATAAGGGTTTTAATTTGGAGAAGAAAAAAAAAATCGAGAAAGATATGGAAGCTGAGACAAACTTGTCAACTTTGGTTATGCTGATTTTTTAAAAAAATGCATTTTTGTGTGTAAAAAGGGATGGGTGTTATAGCGACTGATGGAGGTCATTTTAGTGAGATATAGGGTTGGTAGTTTGAGCAGCTCGGCACCCATGCCTGTCCCGATAATAGTATTTGGATCGCTGTCCGAGGTGCTGAACTCATTGGTTTTTCGGTGCCTGCTGCTGTCCCTGGTACTGAACTAGGCAATTCTCTCTTCCTCCACCCCAACTTGCGCTGAGCCGCTTGCTCGCAGTTGTTCCCCAATTTCCTCATTTTGTGAGGCTAAAATGACTTTAGCATCCCCGGAAGACCATTCAGTCCCCTTTATCGATAGTGAAGACTTTCCTCCCTACTTTGCTAAAAACTTTTCAAGCTCTCCGTCGGTTCTTAACATGAATAATGCGCTCACTGCTTATGAAAATAGACTTCTAGCTTACCTCGGTTTTGAAATTGTATTTTCTCCATCTTTTCCATCGACAGGTGCACCTCCGGAAGAGTTGGAAGAGATGGAAGGGTTATTAGCCCACCAAGATCTGGCTGACTTCGTGCAAACGCTTCCCGGTTTCCTGCTAGCCTTCACCAGTGAGGGGAAGCTAATCTATATCTCCGAAAACGTGGTAGATCACCTGGGACACTCTATGGTGAGTGATGAATATCCATATAGCACAGGCATGAACTACTGTAAGATGTAGTTTTTATACTAGTGAAATGCACTGACGGTTGTAAACTGAAAGTCAAATAGGGCAAATTAGTTGCTTTTCTCACCGTTTTGTATCAATTTGCCCACAGGTGGATCTGGTGGCCCAAGGGGACAGCATTTACGATATCATTGACTCGGCGGATCATTTTATCATGAGGAACCAGATGGCTCTCCCTTCTGCTCTTGATACCGGTAAATATGAGGATTCCTCCTAGCTAAATTCCTGTACAATAGATCCTTCCCCCACCTTGAAAGTACACTGTACCAATGGGTCAGCACTGATGAATTTTCCCCCATCTGTCTCTGCTTTCAGATCGCTTGTTCCGGTGTCACTTCAACACCTCCAAGACAGTGAGAAGGCAAAGTGCAGGCAACAAACTAGTGTTGATCAAGGGGAGATTCCAGCCGCCTCCTACCGGCTCCTATTGGTCCTCCAACCCGGTCTTTACAGCCTTCTGCATTCCTCTGGATCCTAAACCAAAAGCCTCTCCGAATTCCTCCTTCTTGGCTTTCTTTGAGAGCAAGCATGCCAAGGACATGTCTATCCTGGATCTATCAGACAGGTAAATAGGCAAAACCAACGGTTGCCCTTTGGTAAGAGTAGACTGAGCCTTACACGTCATCTAGGGTAAACTGCGGTACTTTGCTAGAAAGAAAGCAGTAGCTGCAGAGCCATGTCAGCAGTGAATCCTACTGGTTTTATGCCACTGTAATTAAGCAAGCTTCTCTTTTGTTCTTTTTTTCACTTTCCTTACAGCGTAGTCTTCCACTTGGGTTTTGCTAAGCCGGAACTAATCTGCACGTCTTGGTATGGTCTGGTGCACCCCCAGGATGTGAGCCACGCGTCTGCCCAACATTGCCGCCTATGTGAGTATTTCCTGTGCTCATACCCCGCTCCCCTTTGAAACCAGTTAGTAGTTTCCTATATCCCACCACCACCACCACCACTAACTCTTGCCGTCTTGCCTTGTTTTCCTTCTGTGCAGTGGGAGACACAAATGAAGCCCGAGTGGAGATGGTGGTTCGTTTGCACACCAAGGATCAGAATTGGATCTGGGTCTACTCCCTCGTCCATATGGATAATTCGGAAATGCCACTAACCTGCTACAACTATGTAATCAGGTAGATAAACTAAGAATGTCATGTGGTGGGGGGGAAGGGTATTTAGCCGATCATCGCCTTAAAAATATTCACGGAGGGCACCCTAACTGCATCAACAGCAAACGCACACTCACATAGCTAGAAAATGATCCGATTTGTTCTCGGGGGGGGGGGAGGGGGGGGGGAGAAGGAACCAGTTATTTATGAATGCCACACTCAAGAATTCTCATTTTAAAGCAGAATTGTCATTAAAACGTGTAGAATTATATTTAAGGGTTTCCAAAATCATAATATGAGGCGCGTGATCCGGTCAACTGCAGCCTTTCAGGGATAAGAATAGCATCACTTATGATGGTTTTTCTTTTTTTTTCTCTCTCTCTCTCTGTTCTCAGTGATTCAGAAGCCTGGTGCCTAAGGCAACAGCTGACATCAGAAGAGACGCAACTCGCCTACGTCCTCGGCACCAGCGCTCCATATCAGGAAAGCTTGCTGTCTCCTGAGCATCTTCCTAGCCCGGATCAAGTCTTCACCCCTATTTCCAGCACCCCCACCAGTGGACTCTCAAACCAATCCTTCGACTTCAGCGGGGTGTGCAACGTTGAGTGTCCTCCGGATGCGGGACTGGTCCAGGAAGATGTCCAGCCGATAATGGAACAGAGCAATATCTCCCCAATGGAGGAGGCAACTGGTTCCAGGCAAGGAAAGGAAGCGGACTTTAACCTCACCGACTGCCTCTTTTTCCCTGCCACCTTTGAGCACCCTTTCAGAAGAGACGCTCTGGGCAGCTCTGCCAAAGATTTTGTCTGCACCCCTCCCTACACTCCACACCAAGGCTGCACTTTCCTGTTCGGGTCACCGGACTCCTACCCTCAGCCAACCACCACCGACACCACCACTGCCACCCTTCCCTCTGCCACCGCAACCACCACCCCAGAACTGTATTATTCTGCTGAGAACTGTAGCATTCTCTATGAGAAACTGCCTCCGACACCCGACAGCCCCGGTGATGGGGACTGCACCGTTATGACGTTGCCTGAAGTCAGAGGTCCCCTCTTTATAGATGTGCCCATGGTGCCAGAGGGCCTTTTGACTCCAGAAGCTTCCCCCATCAAGCAGACATTCTTCAGATATTCTGATAGAGAAAAGACTGAAATTGACCTTCTGGCCCAGCAGATAAGTACTTTGGCTGAAGATTTCAGCTCCTTCGCTGCCAAAGAAGTAGCTTTTCAAGAGCAAGACTACGGTAGGCTTCCTGAAGTTACTCGCAGCTCTTCTCTCCCTGCCAGCCTGCCAAGCAGCCTCCAGGACTTGCTGCCAATCAAACCCTGGAGGAGCATCGACTTCTCCTTCTTGGTTTGCCCAGAGGTCATCTTCATGGACGACAATGCCGTGGAGAACATTTTCCAAGACCTGTCCCCGTCTCTCTTCGAGAAGAGTGGATCGGGCATGAGGTGCTCCCACCAGTGGGGTGGGAATGTCAGTAGTCCATTCAACTTGGACACCGAAACTAGCCCAGAAGGAAGACGCCTTCCGTCTCCGCCTCCAGCCACAGACCTGTCCCCGGAAGAACAGTCCTTCTTGGAAGAACTGGCCTCCTATGAAACAGTCTTTGAGACATGTGCCTCAAGGTCCCCCTGTGATGGGTTTACTAGTGAGTTGTATCAACTCGAGAGCCACCTGCAAGACAGTTTCCATGATGGTAAGCTTCCAGGCACAAGTTCACAGCAATAATGCAATGGAATAAGAGCTAGATAAGGATATAGGCAAGATTGTTGGCTCTTCTTAGAAGTCGTGTCGATGGGGGAAACTAGTGTAATCAGAGATTAAGAAATATCATATCATAATTAGTTAAGCATCAAGAAACAGTTGACCGACTTTGACATATTTATAAATATAACTTATTTAATACATATGTTAAGAGATTTGCATATTGCATGCCAATAGACTGCCAGTGATGACAAATTCACCTAGTCCAAAGGTTTCTTAAAATCGATGACCTCTAACCTATTTCCTCTCCCTCTTCTCTTTTTATTCCCCCTCAGATGGAAGTGAAGGTGATCCTTCGTTTTGAAATAAGTCCGTGACTTACTTCATTAAGTATGGCACATTGTCATATTTTGTGGAGCAACTTCTACAAAAACCTCAAGACGGAAATCAAAACCACGAACAAAAAACTTTCCACTTCTTTGTGTACTCTTGTATGGTGCATTGTAGGGGATTTGAGGGAGGGGAGGGCGGGATAGGAACTATTTTTATAACCCAATGCGGTGTACAATATCTTCCCTTGTACAAAGCCAGAAAGAGAAAGAAGTTACATAATACCAATACATTAAGTCTAGGATAGCTGCTTATAGGTAGCTATTGGAAAGAGATGTTCATATGCGGGACTTATATAATTAACTGTATTCACTCGTAGTGAGTATCTGTATATAATTTAATGATAAAATATGGAACTTTTTTTATTAACTTATGTATGTTAATCTCATCAGAAGCTGTGAAAATGCCTCACATTCCCCCCCCCCTTGAATTCGACCATAGACCGAAATCAAGTAAGATTAACAACCCCATCACCAGGCTTAAAAAAATATCTTTAAGAAAATCAACGCTCAAGAACCTCCCATTACTTGAGGGTTCCTTTCGTCTAGGTGGTGGTGGTGGTGGTGGTGGGGGTTCTCCACAAAAGGCGTGATTTTATTTAAATTTTTTTTATACAGGTGCTTCAGTTCTGCATTTTCATAGCTGAGCTCGCCCCCTTTTATCTACCAGAACAAAAATACGGTATAAAATGGCAAATAATAATAATTTAATTTAGAAAAAAAAAAAAATCCACATCCTATTTTGAAACTCTGAAACCCATGCCATCAACCTGATCCTCAAAGACTCTGGTGCTATAATGTTTTAATGGTCCACTTTATACCTTGTGCTCAGAGATAAATGCTTTCTTGCATATATAGTACAGGGTTATGAGGGAAACCTGAGGTCGTTTTTATCTCCGACCGCGCCTCACTGCAATCAGGATGATTTTGTTACAATTTTAGGGGCGCGCACCCATTTTCATGGAGAAATCTTAACATATGCATTTGTAAACACCAAGATATCATTTAATTTTATTTTTTTAGAGAAATCTTAGGTTCTCTGGGGGGGGGGGTCTTTTTTATTATTATTAGTTTGGGGATAGGATATCACCACTTTGAAGTGTGGATTGTGGCTCTTTCTAGTATTTCCTTTGTGCTTGGGATATTGTAAAAATAAAACCATGTAAAGCATGACTTCTGATAGGTAATTTCAGAGTCATCGTGCCAATGTAGCATTGTCTACGCTCGAGTATAGGGATTGAATCCTGGTGTAATAAACACGATAAAAAACTGAACTTTGTAATTCACACATTGGAGAAATGTGGGATATGCGGTTCCATATATACATTACGTATATGTGTATAAAAAGAATAACGTGGGTTTGTATATATGTATATACAGAAATCTCTGTCCAGACATACTGTACAGAGGAGAATATGTTAGAAAGTGTGAGACGGCATTGTCAAACAGTGGCCTCGCGTGTGTCTCCACATCTGGCTGTATTTGTAATACAAATGGCTTTATATTAAAGTACAATTTGTAATGATGTGTGATCTCCTTTTGTTCGAATTTCAATTGGATTAAGCGTCCTGAGTCGTCCTTTCCAGCTCTGCTCAAAATACTATGATGTGTGCGTTATTCCCCCCCCCCCCCCCCCCCCCCCCCCCTTGGATCTTATCTTTAAGGAGAGGAGAGGATCCCAAACGTACTTTTAGCTTATTCAACCGCTGTCTTAACATTAAAACAACTTATAATAATTCATTTCAGGAAACACATCATCTAAGAAAGGTGTGGGTTTTACCCCAGAGCTGCAGCAGGAAAATGTTTTTTGGATTTTTTTTTTCCTTGGTTCAAGCTGGTCTTGAACCAGAGTCAGCAGGGCCCAAGGCATCTACCCTAACCTCCAGGATACTTTGGTAATTTGTGAAAAAAACAAAGTTTTGACACTTTTAGTCTCAGCATAGGGAGGGAAATACATTAAGATCCGTCAGAGCTAAATTGTCATGGAGGGCTGTCAGAGCCATGGCCTTTGTACAGACTAAAAGTAGCAAAATTGGGTTTGTTCACAACCTGCCAAAGTAGCCTGGAGGTTAGGGTAATTGTCTTGGGCCCTGCTGACTCGGGTTCAAGACCAGCTTGAACCAACACCGCCAACAACAAAAAAAATTAAAAGGCATGAAATCCGCAACCGATTTTTAAGGAAGTGCGGGTTTAGATCCGCGTTTTACCCCTTCCCTTGAGCGACTAGTCAGCAAAGGACTAGCTGTCGGGCCATAAAGAGGTAAATCCCGTCAGAATAAGCCCAGCTGTATACACATTAGGAAAGGTAAAATGTGCGTCAGTGAAAATCTAGAAGACTGACGGTAAAATAATAATAAGGGATCTCTGGTTCCAAAATATTTTCTCACATTTATTTCATTACTAGTGAGAAGCCCAGGGTGTGAATCTGACCTGGACAGCAGTGCAAACCAAGTCATCCAGTGTCAGCATCCTTGGCTAAAACTATGGGCTAGATTCACTAACCTGCCTGAATCGGAACAATCCGTTTTCGATTCGGGCAGCTCTGATGAATTCAGGTACAACTATACGATGGGAGGGATGTTATTGAAGGAGAGTACCCAAGAAAGGGACTTGGGGGTAATGGTGGACATGACAATGAAGCCGACGGCACAGTGCGCAGCGGCCGCTAAGAGAGTGAATAGAATGCTAGGCATAATCAAGAAGGGTATCACAACCAAAACGAAAGAAGTTATCCTGCCGTTGTATCGGGCGATGGTGCGTCCACATCTGGAGTACTGCGTCCAATATTGGTCGCCGTACCTTAAGAAGGACATGGCGTTACTCGAGAGGGTTCAGAGGAGAGCGACACGTCTGATAAAGGGGATGGAAAACCTTTCATACGCTGAGAGATTGGAGAAACTGGGTCTCTTTTCCCTGGAGAAGAGGAGACTTAGAGGGGATAGGATAGAGACTTACAAGATCATGAAGGGCATAGAGAGAGTAGAGAGGGACAGATTCTTCAAACTTTTGAATAATAAAAGAAAAAGAGGGCATTCGGAAAAGTTGAAAGGGGACAGATTCAAAACGAATGTTAGGAAGTTCTTTACCCAAAGTGTGGTGGACACTTGGAATGCACTTCCAGAGAGCGTAATAGGGCAGAGTACGGTACTGGGGTTCAAGAAAGGATTGGACAATTTCCTGCTGGAAAAGGGGATAGAGGGGTATAGATAGAGGATTACTGCACAGGTCCTGGACCTGTTGGGCCACCGCGTGAGTGG
The DNA here is from genome assembly GCF_902459505.1 of Geotrypetes seraphini. NCBI lineage: Eukaryota > Metazoa > Chordata > Amphibia > Gymnophiona > Dermophiidae > Geotrypetes > Geotrypetes seraphini. Next base: position 65,118,151 of record NC_047091.1, on the reverse strand, counting down.
ACTGTTGGGCACGATGGACCTCAGGTCTGACCCAGCAGAGGCATTGCTTATGTTCTTATGTTCTTAACCTAAAATATGCAGATGGGTGCGATCGGAGGAACACCCCCATCTGCCTGCACGGATCACGCATGCGTGATTTGTGCGCATGTGCAGACCGCACAGACCTGTCCGAGCCGCAACTTTTTTTAAAAAATTTTAAACTTTTGCGAGCCCGTGGGTTTAACCTGCTTCGGATTAAAACCACGGGCTTGCACGGGCATTCGGAGCAGGCATGTTCAGGGCCCAATTCTCCTGCTCCTATGCGGTGGCGGCAGCCTCTTCCCTTCAGTGCGAGCCCGTGGGTTTAAAGCTGGCATTGCACTGTGGCGTGCAGCCCCACTTTAAAACCAGGGGCTTGCACTGTGGGGAAGGGCGGCAAAGAGCAGGAGAGATCGGGGCAGAGCAGGGCGGCATTCAGCTCGGTTCCACATCCCCACAAGTTCATTGGAAATCTCCAGTGCGGGGAAGGGTGGGAGAGTCGGGGCAGGCAGGCAGGTGCGTTCGGGGCTGCAGGAGATCGGGGCTGACAGGTTAGAAAGCAGGGCAGTGGCAAAGGGCTTCAGCGACTGGTCCTCAGCAGACGCTTTTTGTTTGATGGGCCAGCCCAGTCGGTGTTGCAGGGTTTTGTTTAGTGAATCGCGTCCCTGCCTACTTTGCATGCCGTCGCCCTCATTTGCAAGCACGGATTGGAGGATGGTCGGCAGAGAGGTAAGTGAATCGGGACGGGGTCACTGAGGGATCGCAAACCGATCGGTTTGCTTTGTGAATCTAGCCCTATGTCGTCTGGTGCGTCATTTTCCCCAATGGGAAGGCAGCAGTGCTGTGCGCTATTTGCCATCTGCCCGGAAATGCTGACAGGGGAGGCAGACGCTGCACAAACCTCACTAAAACATTAACAGCCCGCTTGTACAGGGCGATCGATTAGTTTTGCCCCTGAAGGCAAAATCCTCAGCCGTGATAGTGAATTCTGGGCAGTCTCTTGTGCTTGGTCTCAGCATTATTAAGCACATATCACAGATGATATTATTAACTAAATTATGAACCCCAATAAGCGCAAGATCACCCCCAGGATGAGGCACCTTGCAAGCTGGAGGCCAGTAACCATCCTAAAAGGATAGAAGTCATAACTGAAGCTGTGATGGATAATCAGCACCAAAGAGCACCACCGGCAGAAGAGAAATAAACAAGATTACTCAGCCCTAGAGCTGATCTTGACAGGCGACTTTAACAATGGGCTGAAAAGCCCAAGTTGTTTGCCTGTTGAGACCTTTCTAGAAAGTTCCCGAGGGTAGGAGGGCAGTAGATTAATGACTGGAAGTTTGAGGGCTCAAAGGTGGTATATAGTAGAGAATGACACGGGGAAAAATTTGTCCCCATCCCCACAGGAACTCAATTTCTCCACCCCATCTCCGCAAGTTTTGTCACTGTCCCAATCCCATTCCTATAAGCCAGGGGTGTCAAAGTCCCTCCTCGAGGGCCGCGGTCCAGTCGGGTTTTCAGGATTTCCTCAATGAATATGCTTGAGATCTATTTGCATGCACTGCTTTCATTGTATGTTAATAGATCTCATGCATATTCATTGAGGAAATCCTGAAAACCCGACTGGATTGCGGCCCTCGAGGAGGGACTTTGACACCCCTGCTGTAAGCTCTTAACTGCATAAACCTCGAATGCTTATGATTTTAAAGCAGGGGTAGGGAACTCCGGTTCTCGAGAGCCGTATTCCAGTCGGGTTTTCAGGATTTCCCCAATGAATATGCATGAGATCGATTTGCATGCACAGCTTTCAATGCATATTCATTGGGGAAATCCTGAAAACCCGACTGGAATACGGCTCTCGAGGACCAGAGTTCCCTACCCCTGTTTTAAAGTGTTTGAGGTTTGTGCAGATGAGGACAGAGCTTGCAGGAATGGGGCAGGGGCAGGAAAAGAACTCGTGGGGATGGGACGGGAAAATGAGATTCCACCGAGATGGGGAACACTTTGTCCCCATGTCATTTTCTAGAAACTCCTTCGTGGCGCTATTCACAGCTGTCTTTATCCATTTGTTATCCATCAGGTCTTCTTGTCCTGAAACACCACAGATTAGGACCCCTGAGGAAGGAGTGTTTCTTTGAAACACGGACCATGTCGGGTCCGGCCTTATCTGTCCTTTTGGATACAAACTGTTTTATGTTTTTATTTCGATTGTTTTTATGGTTATTTAATAAAGACTTGGCATCCTGTACACCAGGGCTGCCCTAGTCCAGTCCTCGAGATCTACTGGCAGGCCAGGTTTTCAGACTATCCACAATGAACATGCATGAGAGAGATTTGCATACCAAGAAGGCAGTGGTGGTAAATCTCTCTCATGTATATTCATTGCAGATATCCATAAAACCTGACCTGCCAGTATTTCTCGAGGACCGGACTTGGGCAGCCCTGGTGTATACTGTCACTGCAGTTTCTGTTTTGGCTTTTGTTTCTTGACTTTGTTCACTTCAGTCCCATTGGATTCTTTCTTTTGTGGTTAATATATTTAACCTCATCTCTTTTCCAAGTGTCCAGTAACATACAATTGTCTGATCTCAATGATCTAACGCAGGGGTGTCAAAGTCCCTCCTCGAGGGCCGTAATCCAGTTGGGTTTTCAGGATTTCCCCAATGAATATGCATGAGATCTATTAGAATACAATGAAAGCAGTGCATGCAAATAGATCTCATGCATATTCATTGGGGAAATCCTGAAAGCCGGACTGGATTGCGGCCCAAGAGGAGGAACTTTGACACTCCTGATCTAACGGATCTATATAGGGCCAAACATTTAAATTGTTGCTTCTGAGCACAGGACCCTTGCCTGATCCTCAGAGACAAGCTATCCCTCCCTCCCCCCAACTTTGAGGTTAGTCAAGGTGTAAGGGAGCTTGAGATTGTCACAGTGGTGGCAGTAACCCTGAGCTACCGGGTTTTGGGCTCATCAGGTGATGAGCGGCTAATTGGATGTAAGCTCATGGAGCAGATGCAGTTTGGGTCAGGTGACCCAGAAATGGGACATGGAGGTCCATACCACGCCAAGGCCCTCGCTGACTTGGAAGGATCTATAATTTGGATTCTTATATTATGGGTATGATTTTTTTATTTTTTTTGTGATTGATTTTTGTGGGGGTCTCAAACACACCCTACATTTCTATCAGCTAAATGTTTTGAAATAAGGATAACCATGATGTAAAGGGCAGGGTCTATTGACCTTCGGGTCTGGTGCTAGTCACCTATGAACACCTGCTCAGGGCTTTTGGTCATTCGTAGGGATAATTGAGCCTATACTGAAATCCCCTTATTCAATTATTATTACAAAATTTAAAATTTAGTTTTATATAGCAGGTGTCATCCTTGTGCTGGGTCCAAATAGGGGTTTTTTAAAACCAATTTTTCAATCAGAATTCTCATAGTATTGGTAATTTATATTATTTGGTTTTTTAAAGCCTATTCTTTGATATTATACATGTTGATAGCTTGGGAAGTGTGGCCTTTGTTAACTGCTTGCACAGTTGTTCTTTTTTTAAATCATAAGAACATAAGAAGTTGCCTCCGCTGGGGCAGACCAGAGGTCCATCTCGCCCAGCGGTCCGCTCCCGCGGTGGCCCATCAGGCCCATTGCCTGAGCAATGGTCCCAGACTATCCCTATAACCTACCGCTACTCCTATCTGTACCCCTCAATTCCTTTATCCTCTAGGAACCTATCCAAACCTTCTTTGAAGCCTTGTAACGTGCTCCGGCCTATCACAGCCTCCGGAAGCGCGTTCCATGTATCCACCACCCTCTGGGTGAAAAAGAACTTTTTGGCATTTGTTCTAAATCTGTCCCCTTTTAATTTCTCTGAGTGTCCCCTTGTACTTGTGGTTCCCCGTAATCTGAAAAATCTGTCCCTGTCTACCTTTTCTATACCCTTCAGGATCTTGAAGGTTTCTATCATGTCTCCTCTAAGTCTCCGCTTTTCCAGGGAGAACAGCCCCAGCTTTTTCAGTCTGTCAGTATATGAGAGGTTTTCCATACCCCTTATCAGTTTAGTTGCTCTTCTCTGGACTCCCTCAAGTACCGCCATGTCCTTCTTCAATAAACAAAACTGCAGAAAGTGTTTGATTTACCATAATCAATATGTTTAAAGGTATGTCACTGTTAACAGCGGAAGCTGGAATGGCCCGCTTTCTTAATCATCCTGCCCAACAAACCCTTAAACAAATCCCCAAGAAGACACGTAAACTTGCGTGGTGAAACCTGGCCGCAGCCCTGTTTATTGCAAATTAACATATTTAAATAACATTTAAATATTATAAATAACATTACAAACAACCTTAAATAACAGTTTATCTATAAAAACCTTCACAATGGTATCACCATTGCGACCCAGATCCTGAGCTACTGACACAGATGTAAATGGCCCCCGACCCTGCCATCTAAGCAAGGGTCCGAGGGGTGGCATGTCCCCACATGCCCCATTGTCCAAGGTCATCCGACCAACCAGGCACGGCTCCCAACCGGCCCACCGCTCATCCCCATGATGAGACCAGCCGCCAGTAGCTTGGGATACCGCCACAAGCCTGTGACCTGTTACAGGCTCCCCCCAATAAACAGAGCTGCGACTAAGAGTCCAACGCACGCTCGCAGCAGGTAGCAAAGACATCAAGTAAGAGGTCCCACCCAATATCCGAAAGATGTACCTGATCCTGGAAAAACAAACCCGAACAACAAACATCCACCCAGGAATGTCTAATCTGAACCCCGCCCCGAGCTTCCACCCACCGACCAATCTGCCTATTCACTTTAATGAGTCCCCGAGTCCATCGTCGAGACACCAACCGCTTCGGCCGCGGAATAATGTCCGACCAGACGAGCTGTGCACCCGGAAGCCAACCCTGGATCACCCCCAGATCACCGATCACCATATCAATCAAATGTTTCCCACTAAGCGCATCCACATCGTTGCCTCCAAGGTGGAAAAGCAATAGATTGGGACGCCGAGCTCGATGCCGCAGATCCTCCAGTAGGGGGAGCAGCTGGTGCCAACGCATCCTCCGCTGGCCCCACCAGGAGACATAGACTCCGCGATGATGGAGACCCAAGTGCTGACCACCCGGTCGAATCACGGTGCGCTCCCCGGCCCAATGGACAAAGGAGTGCCCAAGGATCCAAACTGACAGGACACGTCGCACAGCACCTGAAAAGCAAAACTCAGCAGTCAAGCCAACGTCCTCAGAACTCAAAAGGTTAGTAACAAGAAGCCATGCAGTGCACCCGCCCACACATCCCCGAAAAGCAAACACCTATACCCAGAACTCAACCGCCCGCCAAACCGCCCTATCTCAGGAGCACCCATTAACCCAATCCACCAGGTTGAGCATTCACTTGCGGGGCAGTAATCGGGCGGATGTAGCCACGATAAGCACCTGAAGACCATCTGCCCAATCTTTGAATGGCCCCATCGGGAACACCAGCCTCAAAAGCACTAGTGGCAGCTCCGATGCGAAAAGAGTGTGTGCCGAAGCGCGCTGGCTCTGCACCACACCGTCCCAGAGCCCGACGCAAGACTGTCAGAAATTGGTATCGAGTGAGACGGACACCATCCGCATGCAGTAACAAGGCCAAGTTGGAGCTAGGTCAAATCGCCATATAGGCTTCCAGCGACTGGATCGGGCATGAAGCACAGCCCACCACTCGGCGCAGGACCAAAGTGCGCCCCCTGCCCAGCTGATCCGACTTAGACCGGGCAATGAACAAACGCACCGCATCCCCAGACACGCGTACCTGACTAAACAAGAGACCTCGCAAACCCAGGGTGTCCGCCGGGTGGACAAGCAACTCACCCATCCGCAGCGCCCCAAAGAAAGCCAAGGAAAAGGCCACCCTAAACAAACAAGCCTCAAAACTAGAACTTGCTACCACAGGCAATACTGCTATGAGACGAGACAATAAGGCATGTGTGATGGGCATCCGGCAGCCACGGAGCCACCCGATCCCAGGCCGCCAACATCCTGCGAGGCAAAAACCCAGACATTGGGCAGGACCACCCGAAGGCCCTACAAAAGTAAGCAAAGCCTGCCAGGTGACCCGCTGCCGCACTCCGGGAATAACCCTCCTGTTGAGATCCCGCTAAGAATTCCGCTAACAAGACCTCCGAGACAGGACCGGGGACCCAACCCCGCGTATGCAGAAATCGACAAACAGTCACGAAACCTCGATTGTATCGAATCCACGTGGCTGGCGATACCGATCGCTGCAACAAGCTCCAGATCCGTTCACCAACAAGCCCCATAAATGTTCCGGCATCGGCGACCCCTCCTCCTTCGCTGAAGGCGCCAACTGGCGAAACTGCAAAAATTGAAAGCGAGAAAGTGTATCAGCAAGCCTGTTCTGAACCCCAGGTACATGACGAGCCCGGATATACAAATTAAGGCGCAAACAGCGCAAGACCAGCTCCCGCATTACCCTATTCACCTGTAAACATTTAGCAGCCTGCCTATTCATTACCTCGACCACCCCCATGTTGTCACACCAGAAAACCACTCGCCGGTTCCGCAACTTTTCTGGCCACAACTCACACGCGACTAACAAGGGGAAAAGCTCCAGCAGGGTCACATTACGAGTAAAACCTGCCTTCCGCCAACTCTCAGGCCACGCAGCCGCGCACCAGTCCCCTTGACAATAGAGTCTGAAGCCTACACCCCCCGCCGCGTCCGATTGCAGCTCCAGATCCACGCTGGAGGTATCTGGGAACTGAATGGGAAGCGATCCATTGAAATGAGCTAAGAAGAGAGACCACATATGCAGATCCGCCCGAATCCCAGCTGAAATCCGTACAAAGTGTCTGCGATCCCGAACGCCAGACGTCGCCGCCGCTAAACGACGGGAAAAAGCCCGTCCCATAGGCAGAACCCGACAGGCAAAGTTAAGGGACCCCAACAAAGACTGCACAACTCGCAGAGTAGATTTATGGGTACCCCGCACCATAGAAATCAAGGTTAACAGCTGTCGCACCTTACCGAGAGGCAGCCGCGTCACCATTGCAACCGTATCAATCTCGATCCCCAAGAAGGTGAGGCAAGAAGTGGGCCCATCCGATTTATCGGCAGACAACAGCACGCCGAATTCGGCAGCCATCGCCTCGAAGGTAGATTTCAGGAGACCGCAATCACCCGATCTCGCCCCCCCTACGAACAGAAAATCATCTAGATAATGAACAACCGAGTCTCTCCCCGCTCGGCGAACAGTAACCCAGTGTAGAAAAGAGCTGAACAACTCAAAAAACGCGCAGGAGATGGAACAACCCATCGGCAAACAGCGGTCAAAATAAAAGGCACCCTCAAACCGAAAGCCCAGCAACAGATAGGAGGACGGATGCACCGGCAACAACCGAAAGGCCGACTCAATGTCCACCTTCGCCAGCAAGGCACCGCAGCCCGCGATTCTCACCAGACGCAAAGCACTGTCGAAGGATGCGTAGCGAACCGAACAGAGATCACGAGGAATACCGTCATTCACCAAATGACCTACGGGCCTGGACAAGTTATGAATCAGGCGGAATTTCCCAGGTTCCTTCTTAGGAATAATTGCCAGAGGGGACAACACCATCACCGGGAACGGACGATCCAGAAAGGGGCCTGCAACCCGCGCAAGAGCAAGTTCCTCACGCAACTTACGCCGCACCTCCCCCCGCAATATAGAAACCGAAGAAGCATTGGAAGCCTGCACGGTAGACAAGGGAAGAGAACAGGGAATAACAAAACCATTGCTAAATCCCCTCGCCAACATTGCAGCCGACTGCCTATCCCCGTAAAGGTCCAACCATGGTCTCATGGCACCCACCCGGACCGGAGTGGGCAACCCCTGCACCCCGACCTCACTTGGCTGGAGCAAGGGGGGCCCCAGCTCCTTTTTTGGGGCACTTGAGAGCCGAGTGTCCCTGGCCACACAAGGAGAAGGCATGACGGAAGCGACAGTCCGTAAAGGAACAGGAGGATTTGTTGAACTGCCAGCAGAGACCAGGACCCCCCCCCCCGGAAACCCCGACTTACCCGCGACACTCAGGCCAGACCCCCCAGGTTTAGCCATATGGGTGAGCCATATATTAATGTCCTGAGTACCCCAAGACATGTGCCTGTTCTCCTCCATCTTGTCACGGAACGCTTCATCGTAGTTGAGCCAGGCCCAACCCCCGAACCGCTGATAACCATCGAGAATGGAATCCGCGTATGCCAACAGCAGGCCATAGTCCTGGGGATGCTCCCGTCCCCAAACACTGGCTAAACGTAAAAACGCTCGTGACCAATTCACTATATTGCGGGACACCATACCCACTTTAGGCTTCCCCCCCTCCTTCTTACTCTTCTTCTTTTGACTACGCACCCGGCCCTCCAAAAGCCGAAAGACGTCTACACACGAACGTTTCCTAATCTTGCGGCGAAGAGACCGCGGAACCTTCTCCCACTACTCCGACAGCGCCACAAGAGCCGGGGCTCCACGATCAGCCCCTTTCTGAACTGAGCTCTCACCCGTCCCCCGCCGAGGTGACCCCGAGGAAGACGACGACGAAGAGGAAGAAGAGGTTAAAGTAGACGAAGAGGAAGAAGAAGAATCCCTACCCCGTCGACCTTTCCTACCTTTTCCCTTACCCTTCTTCCGCCTACCCTTACCAATAACCCCAGCCGCTAAGGCCATGTTACCCATTGTCGAGACTCCTGCCGGTCTGTCTCCTCCACCTGCCGCTCCAGGAGTGGCGCCCTCCGCAGCTACCACCGTAGCAGGACTCCGACGAGCCGCCCGAGCGTGCTCCTCGACTCCCATCTGCAGGGCAGCATCTTGTCCTTCGACACACACGCCAGACGCAGAAGTCCCAGCGACATACTCTCGTCCAGCAGCAGGAACCTGGGGGAAAAAATCAAGACAGGGGCCAGCAACCTGCAAAGGAGAAGGATAAGTTAACCCTGAGGGCCAAGCCCCCACCCTCTGGTCACCCACCCCCGCAAACCCCCAAGAGTCACCACCAATGGAAACGCCCAACCCCCACGGCGGCGGCGGGACAGCACCAGGGAATGAAGGCGGAACCCCAGACCATGGATTAGTACCCCAAGGAGTTCCCCAGGGACCCGCCACCCAAGGCGCCCACCAGCTGGCCGCGCTTCCCGGCAACCCGGGACCCGACCCGGACGTGGAGGGGTGCACTGGGATCCCTCCCCCAACCCCCGCGCTCGCTAGAGGAGAAGACAGCGTCCCAACTTGCTGTTCAAATACCCGCCCTGCACAGACCCCACTGACACCAGGAGAGTCAACTGCAAGCAACCCAGCAGCAGGCAACTCCCCCGCAGTAGATGACCCCACAGCCCTACCCGGAGCAGTTGCCGAAGACCCTGCACCGTCAGACTGAGATGAGCTACAACTCCTCCCCCGGCCTCCCCGCGCGGACACCCGCAGCCAGCACTTCCCCTCCTACCTCTAGCGCGATCGCAGTTCATGCAGCCAAACGCGATCGCCTAGGAGGCAAAATTCTACCCCCCCTCGCAGCTGCACTCACCGGCTCCGACTCAGCTTCGTTGAACGAATCGCCGGCAAGGAGGGACAACTTGACCTCCACAGCAGGGACATCGGACAGGACACGAGCCATCTCCGACCCTACGCTCCGGTAAGCAGGACCAAGGCTACCCGAACAGGCCAAGTGGCAAGCCGCAAACACGCCGAACCCCGCCGCACGTCCAAAGTTGTCTCGGAGGACCGGAAACCGTTAAGGTCCTCCGAGACCCTCCTTAAATACACCTCCCACACCCCCCCCCCCCACGGCCGCGACACTGACCTGTCAGAGGCCAATCCCTCGGCGGGAAGGCCTCTACCCACCCGATTTAACCTTTCCTTACCTAACCCCTCCCTTTTCCAAAAGCCTACCCGACGGACGGCCCCGCGGGCCTCCCAGCTCCGCGTTAGAGCCGTCCATCAAGACTAGCTCTCGGACTTTTTATTCTCACAGTCAAGTGCTGAAATGAGTGTGTGGATAGAATGGTAAGAAAGATGGGGGAGGGGTCCGACTGGGTCATTCCAGATCCAGATGTTATATGTATTGATCAAACTGATCTACATAGCAAGTTCGGGAGTGCCCTACGCTAAGTCCCACTGTACAGTATAATCTGGTGTTTAATAAGAAATGTGCCAGACAGGTGCACTTCCCTTAAATAAAGCATTGTTTGGTAGAACACCTACAGCAGTTCACATCCCCAAACTTTTTATGTAAAGGGCTATATAGAATTTTTCAAATCACTGAGAGGGCTGGAGAGAAGCAAAATTCCCCTTGAAGAAGAGATAACTGAGGGGTAATAGGAGACCTGGCCCTTTAGCTGATTTCATACACTGAAAAAGGAGGAAACGAGTTCAGGGTTAGGGACCTGACAGTTTGTGATTAAGGACTGAATGTTTCTGTAACATATTTGGTCTTTCTACACAGTCCCTTTCTTCCCCTTTTCTCCAGTATCTGCCCTCTGGTGGACAGGAAGGTTAGCAGAGGCAGGGGTAAAAAGTGTACACTTCTTCCTCTGTGTTCGCGGTTTCTGCATTCGCGATTTCTATTATTCACGGGTTTTAGCTTGCTGGTCCCCCCCCCCCCCCCCCCCGCAAATTACATCATCCATGAGGGCAGATAAAAATTTTGGCACATTTTTCCAAGCACTGATTCCCAGTGTGCATAGAGTAAATTGCTGATTCCCAGCTTTGTCTTTTTTGTTATTCACAGTTTCACCATATTCTTGATGGTTTTTAATAGAAAACCACGAATAACATATGAAAAAGTTATTTGCGATTTTTCTGTATTCACAGGTGTGTTAATCCCCTATCACCGCGAATACGGAGGGAGAAGTGTATATAGCACAGGCTCTTCCATTTGTACTCGCCATACACTCACTTCTTTTCTCTTCCACCCGCCACTTCCCACTTGTACCTCCTCCCCTCTTCTTCCCCTTTGTATCCCATAAAACTTTTTGAGAAAAATGTATTCCCCCCTTCAAACACACACATACATACCGGAGGGCAGTGGAATGGGATGGGATACTGGGACCTTGGCTTTAGCCATTAATTTGCCAAACACAGCATCAACAACTAGAGAGCTTGGGGAAAGGGCCACAGATTGGTTTATTAGGTCTCTCCAAACAAAAAGATGCCCCAGTGCTTCTGACACACACTCCTGATCCTGTATCATTGCACAAGTCCTAACACAAGTCATATCCATACACATTCCTGGCCAAGTATCAATGAGAGTTGTGATCATGGCTGGCACAGCAGTGCCTTGTGATTTACTCCAGTTCTCCACTGCAGGAATCGGGGCTTCTGCCCAGCAAACTTCAATTTGTTTGGGCAGAGGCAAGGGCATAAGGGATTATGGGAAGGGGTAGAAAGGTTGCTACCTCTGCGCATAGGACTCTTTCCTGTTCCTCAGAGGCAGCTTTCCCTCAAAATAAAAGCTTTATGATTTATCATACTGAGGACCCTTTCAAACTTTCATTACTACTGCTCAAACTCTAGCCAAACACTGCCCTCTCCTGGAAACATAATCTAACTGCAGCTCATTCTTATCCCAAGTTGGACACACAAAAGGATTTATTTTAAAAATGTCTTATATACCACAAATCTTCAAATCTTGTTTACAACATACATACATAGAATAGATATGTTAAAACATACTACTCTTCAAGACGTACAGTATTAAAAAACCTGAATGTCGTAAAATTTCTGGGGGGGGGTTGTAAATATTTTTATTGAAAATTGTCGATGACATGTACAGCATAGTACAAAATCAACAAACGCCATGGCAACAATACAATAGTAAGTGAGAACAGGAACAAACTAACAGTGAAACACGAAAATGCCTGAGAAAACAGATGTGCTTTTAAAAGTTTTCTAAGTGGGGCGGATCCAAGATGGCGGCAGCTAAAGGCTTGAGGTCACAATGGAGCATTCTAAGCGGAAAGGAAGCATCTGAGCTGTTCCCCTTGCGACTTGGGTGTCCTCCCCGATGCAACACTCAATTCTGGAGTTCGCCGTTAAAGCCCCTTGTTCCCACTGGAGGTCGATCTGCTTTGTCCTCAGCAGGAGGAGTCGCTGGGGACTTGGATCTGGAGGTTACTCTCTCCCCTCCATTGGCTGTTCATCCACCAGCCCCTGTTTCACTCGCGAAACAGTTTGGGAACTCCCGGTAGATGATTCAAACTGAGGAGACCCTGTTGCAGGGGGCAGAAAACGTAAGAGTTCCACAGGACCAGGGTGATTTGGGAACTACCCAGAAGGAGAGCTCCCTGCAGGTGAGACCATCGGTGATAACACTTGAGAGCATTTGGGAAGCTCTCGAGAAGCTGAACTTCTCAGTTGCCAGGTCCTCCTGGGAGTTTGAAGCACTTGTGAGTACAGTGAAAGGATTGGGGAAAACTTTAAACGATACTAAAGAAGGATTTACCACAGAATTGAAAAAGATTAACGAACATGTGGAAAGTATTCAAGTAAAATCTACTAAACTAATTAAAGACAAAATTATTTTGAATAGAAAAGTTGAATTGGAAAATTATAATCATAGATTAAATATTCATTTTTTAAAATTTTCCAAAATCTCTTGCTGTATAACACCATTATAAATGCTGAAAAAATACCTGATAAAGATATTGAGATTTTTGCCCAAAAATATACCACCAGTTAAGCGGATGTTTTATCTACAATACATACAAAGAAAACATCAAGTCCAACTTTGGAGACTGTTCAATTGGGACTAGATTCAAGAGATCAACTGAACGTCACTGAATTACTTGAGACTTCACTATCTGATGTATCAGACAGAGCTACTTTGTTTCCTTTGTTTTCAAACAAGATGTTAATGCTATATTTAGATTATTTTTGCATAGCTCTGAGACTTTGTTTCATGGAAATAAAGTTTGGCTTTTTCCTGACGTCACTAAACAGACACAGGAGCGGAGGAAATTGTTCTTGGTGATGAGAACTGAAGTATTGGCTTTGGGTGCAAAGTTTCTATTGGCTTACCCATGTAAATACATGGTTAATTATTTAGGGGTGAAATGTTTTCTTTTCGCCTGAACAATTACAGTCCTTCCTGGATTTGAAGAAGCTGATAAATGGGCAAGCTTAGCTATAGAACAGTATTTAAATTAAGGGTCTTTGCTGTTAAGCCTATTCCTTATCTAAAATTTATTGATTTTGAGTTTTCCTTCACTCAACTGTTTTCCACTTTCCAAATTTCATGGTCTAAGGAAGATGTTTTTTACCTTGTTTATGTGGATTGGTTAAATCTGATATCCTAAATTGATGTTACTTCTGTTTTACCTTAACAAGAGTTTTCTTGTGAATATTGTTTGAAATTGCAATAAATACATAATTTTTTTAAATAATAATAACAACTTTATTTTTGTATACCGCCATACCCAGGGAGTTCTAGGTGGTTCACTTCAATTAAAACAGAGTTACAAACGGTTCAGTATCAATTGATCAGAGTTGCAGGCAACGAAGTAGTTGAAGTTGGAAGGAGTAGGAAAGGAGTGGAAAGAGTAGGAAAGGAGTGGAAAGAGTAGGAAAGGAGTGGAAAGAGTAGGAAAGGAGTGGAAAGGAGTAGGAAAGAGTGGAAAGAGTAGGAAAGGAGTGGAAAGGAGTAGGAAAGAGTGGAAAGAGTAGGAAAGGAGTGGAAAGGAGTAGGAAAGAGTGGAAAGAGTAGGAAAGGAGTAGGAAAGAGTGGAAAGAGTAGGAAAGGAGTGGAAAGGAGTAGGAAAGAGTGGAAAGAGTAGGAAAGGAGTGGAAAGGAGTAGGAAAGAGTGGAAAGAGTAGGAAAGGAGTGGAAAAGAGTAGGAAAGTTTTCTAAGTGAACACAGACTCAGTCTTTCTCAATTCCTTTGAAAGTTCCATAACTGAGGTTCCATGACCATAAAAATCACGTCCCTATACATCTTGTTGAAAATCTGGAACATTAAATAGCACCTGAATACTTGAATGAAGGGGACACCACAGCACATGAACCTTTAGGGTTGCAGTTAGATAAAGTGGTTGTTGTTTATAAAGAATTTTAAAAAATTAGCGTTAACATTTTAAAATGAATATACCATTGAATAGGCAACCAATGAAATTGCTTAAGAGCTGGTGTAATGTGACTATATAAAAGACTTCCTGAGATTAAGGCCCCCTTTTACTAAGCTGCAGTAGGATTTTTTATTGCGGCCTGAAGTGCTGACGCTTATAGGAATTCTATGAGAGTCCGAGCAGCATCGGAGCATTTAGCACTCTGTAGGGATTCAAGATAAAGTTAAACAAGTTCCTGCTGAACAAGAACGTACTCTGGTATGGCTAGTCTCATTTAAGGCGCTGGTCTTTAAGCAGAGGGCCGCCGCGTGAGCGGACTGCTGGACATGATGGACCGCTGGTCTGGCCCAGCAGTGGCAATTCTTATGTTCTTAGTAAAGGGGGTGAGGGTAAATTATCGGCAGCATTTGGAGCTATTTGTAATGCTCTTAAATCCTTTGTAGACAAACCAACTAACAATGAGTTACAGTAATCAAACAATGGGTGTGTGTATATATATATATACTTATACAACTGTACGAAAATGAGGCAGACTCATCAATCCTTTCAAAGGTTGTAATGATTTCAACTTCAAAAATATCTTCTGACTAACAAATCTGAGATGCGGTTTCATTGACAGTGAAGAATAAAGAACTGTTTTAAATATTTCCTAAAATGGGAATTTCAGTATTCTCATAAGAAAAAGTCACAGGAAATTAAAGATTCGATCTCCCAAAGAGCAATAAAACCGGAGTTTTGGAAGGATTCACACAATTTACTGGCTGAAAGTCATGATTTAATAGTATTGAGATGTGGAGGGGCATAATCAAAACAAATGTCTGTCTGTTTTGGGCCTATGCACTAATCGTCCAAAGTCAGCAAGGTCCAAAGTCCATTCTTGAAAAATACATCCATTATTTTCCAAAAATCATCTACTTCTATTTCCAGCCATTTGATCATCCAGACCACTAGTGCATCTATCTTTATACTACATTCTCGTCCAAAAAATCAGCCAAGTCCCAGCCACCTAGAACAATACCTTTTGGAAATGGGAGGAGCCAGCAAAGTGATGGACTACCCATCCAGACATGGTACCAGAGTAGTGGGGCACTGCTGTGAACTTCCATATCCATCTATAACCCCAAAAGCCCTTATGGCTGCAGGTGCCACCTATATGGTTTGGTTTTTTTGGTGGACTCACATTTTCCATCATGAATGCAGTGGTTAGAGTGCCTTATGGGCCTGGGTCCTCCTCTCTAAGGTTCACTAGCCTACCCCCAAACTACTTAAGCCACTTCTGTGCAGCTGTACTAGGCCTTCCTATGCCAGGTGCTGATGTTCTGGAGGCAGGTATGTACATTTTTATTCAGCTTTTTATGGCGGTGTAGGGGGAGGGAGAGTCAGTAATCACTGGGGAAATGTGTGGGGATCTGTACCTTGTGTCTGCAGTGGTTATCTGGTCACTGGATACCTTCTGGACACTTAGACCTGTTTTTAGATCGCCTAAGTCACAAAATACAAGTTCCGTCCAGGCAGCCTCGTAAAACTTTTGATTATTCTTGCAGAATGACTAAGTTACATCTCGCCCTAACCACTCCTTCAAAAATGCCCCTTTCAGCTCTGGCTGCACAGCAGGATTCAGAGGCCTAAAAAAGTATCTGGATACGTCTAAAAACCCGTTTCGATTATCGGGACTTGGACGACCCGTCTTTTAGTAGTTACACCACAGCTGGGGAAAATGATGGTAGCCTCTGTATACCATACTTCTATGCTCCCCGACTCTAAATATCGTATACCCTTACAGGACAGAAATATAGGCATGCATTCACAGTGGGCTTTTGGGAGCTCTCTGCTTCCCTGGTTAGCAACAAAGTAGTGCGGTTGCTGTATTAGTCTACTTTAAAGGTTTGTAAATAGAAAGAAAACAAGGAAAGAAAAATAAGATACCTCTTTTTTATTAACCTAATACAATAACTTCCACCCTTCACATAGAAAAGGTTCAAACCACATGATACCATTATATCTGCTCTAACCCAAGAGACAGAAACACTTCAAAATCCTGACTGAATCCTTCAAACAGAAAAGCCACAACACCAAAATATTCTCCAAGCTTGTTTCTTTCCTAAAAGTGATTAGGGAAAACTTATTGAGGGGGAAAAATAAGAAAAACTCAAAGGGTTGCAGCTGCCATATCCAGTCCCTCCACCCAAACTAATCCCCTCTCTTTGGTTCCAAGCCTCCACTACGGGCCCTTCCCATCTGCTCACCACCATTCTGGACCCTACTTTTATGTTTCTTTATTTCTTGATATGCCACCATTTCCAGCACATAGATCACAGCAGTTTACAAATTCTAATTTAAAAGAAGGGAACTCCATAAAATGTAAAGGAAAGTACGCAATCACACAAAGGTTATCATTTCAAGTAAAACAAATAAAAATAGTAAAACAAATGTTTATCTAGGTCTCCACAGGTCCTACTCAAACAGTGATCAGGAAGATGTGAGATTAAAGGCATTTTCCAAATTCAGCATCAGTCTTTCCCATCCAACCCCACTCCAACTCAAAGTCCCCCTATCCTTTCCAACTCACTTTCTCACTCAAAGCTGCCTTTCAGATTCAATCCCTTATTCAGAAGGCTGATTCCTAGCAGTAGTACTGTGAGATTACTGCAAGGGTCAATGGATGCTATTTTAGACCCAAAGCCAGATGAGCAGGAGATAAAGTGGACCACTTGTGTGCCCTCTCACTAGACCATCATGGTCAGGATGGGTGGGAGGCATCTGGGAGCTCTGGGTGAAGAAGGGTTGGATAAGAAAGGGGGATATTTTTCATTCTAATCAAGTCCAACCATCTAGCAACATAAGACTCTTCTTCTGGTTCTTCAAAGAAAGGTGGATCCTGGAGTAAATGATATAAATATTCTACAGTAAAACCAACTACATTGCCCGATGTCTTGAAGACCATTCTTAAAATATTTTTTTTTAAAAAATATCCAAGATGTAAAGAGAACATGTATACAACACAGCAAATAATGAGAAAGCCTCAAGAATGGATATAAATAAGATTCAAAGACACTATTATAGCATAAAAATATCATCTATGCACCTCTTCCAGAATCTCACCTCCAAGGCCACTTTTATCAATAGACAAAGGAGACAGCTATCTCAGGCCCCTGCATATAAGGGACCCAGCCTCCCATTGCCCATTAGTCAATTTATCCCCTAAGTCCAATATCTCTCTTTGTCTTTGCCACACCATACCTCTTCCCCCTTTGCATGAAGCCTACCTCTCTCCCTTCCTCCCTCACTGCCTCCTCCCCCTTGGTCCTCATGAACCTTTGCTCTGGCAGTAGTGATTATTAAGATAGGCAGCCTTCGTCTAGTGCCAGGACCTCTCATCAGGCGCATCTCACCTACTCTAATGTAACTTCCTATTTTCAGATGAATTGTTGTCTACATATTCTATTTTTAGTTTGCAGTTACTTATTCTATACTGAGTGAGAGTGTATCTTTGTGTGTACGAACAAAGACATAAGAACATAAGAATTGCTGCTGCTGGGTCAGACCAATGGTCCATTATGCCCAGCAGTCCGCTCCTGCGGCGGCCCTTAGGTCAAAGACCAGTGCCCTAACTGTCTAGCCCAGGGGTGTCCAACCTTTTGGCTTCTCTGGGTCGCATTGGCTGAAAAAAATGTTTCTGGGGCCGTGCAAATGCTACAGCAAGACAGAGGAGGGAGCCGGCAAGACGGTAAACACCCTGGGGCAGCAGAGGAAAACACTGCACCACCCTCAACCAGGGCCGCACAAAATACTTCACAGGGCCGCAGGTTGGACACCCCTGGTCTAGCCTATCTGCGTATGTTCTGGTTCAGCAGAAACTTGTCTTTGTCTTGAATCCCTGGAGGGTGTTTTCCCCTATAACAGCCTCCGGAAGAGCGTTCTAGTTTTCTACCAATCTCTGGGTGAAGAAGAACTTCCTTACGTTTGTATGGAATATACCCCCTTTTAACTTTAGAGAGTGCCCTCTCATTCTCTCTAACTTGGAAAGGGTGAACAACCTGTCTTTATCTACTAAGTCTATTCCCTTCATTATCTTGAATGTTTCGATCATGTCCCCTTTCAGTCTCCTCTTTTTAATGGAGAAGAGGCCCAGTTTCTCTAATCTCTCACTGTACAGCAACTCCTCCAGCCCCTTAACCATTTTAGCCGCTCTTCTCTGGACATGCTTTTCTGTTGGCACTGATTGTTCAGGATTGATCTGTACTAATCTGGCTTGTTTAGTTTTACAATGGGGTTGGAGAGGGAAAGGGGATGGGATGGGTGAAGAGGCTTCAAAATAAACTCACCAGCTAATTTTAAAGCTATGGCATATCATAGAAAGCAAATTGAATTGTATCAAATCAAAAAATCAATTCAATTTGCAAAATCAAATCAAATTTTTTTCCCAACTTGGACAGCTCTACTCAATACCAACATAAGGCTGTCTGGCTTAATCACCGCTGCTGAGAGATATTGAGGACTGTGGGGACAAGGGAAAGGAGAGAAGCAGAACTCATATGGAGATGGGGAAGAGAGACCAGATTAGAGCAGGGAAAGAAATACTGGACCACAGGGAATAGTCCAGGGAGTTATGTGGCCCCAAAATAAGATGAGGTGGGAGAGAATGGGCACACAGAAAGAGAAGCTGAATATGGTGAAAAAGGAGGACATAGAAAAGAGATGAGGGGCAGGGATGGACTGTAAGAACAGTGGCACGGAGGATCAATAGTGGACACAGTGAGGTTAGGGACAGTAGAACACAAAAATGTAGTGCTGGTAAAGGAGCGAGAGAGAAACACAAAGGAACAAGACTAGAAAAGGGGGGATTTTGGGGCATCAAGAGTGCAGATATGAAAAAAGGGAGGCAATAGGGACATTGAGGGGGAAGATGTCAAAAAGGAGGGAGATGGGGACATGAGGCCCACTGATTTTCAGGTTTGGTTTCAACATCGGCACGAAAACCAGCCCAAAATTCAAATTCAACCAAGTTTAAATTTTGGCAAAAAATGCTAGTGCACTTTTGGCTGAAACAGAAAACTAACCCCTACCCCTGACCACAGGATTGTGCAGGAATGGAAGAAGTTTCCATGGAATTCCCACAGTAGTCAAAATTTCTGGTGATTCCAGACTGAGGCTTGAAATGCACAGAGAGGCAACTGAAACACCAGAATGAGGCTTGGAACCTATGGTGAGAACACTGGAAAAACAGGAGGCTTGGAAAGTCCATAGAGGCAGTTGGGACTGAGGCTTGGAAACTTGGTTGAATACCTCCAAAAGAGCATATGAGGTTGTCGGGAGGAAACAGAGGACTGCAAGCAAGTAAATAATAGTGTCCATTAAGGTACTTGGAGTCATTCCCGATACTAAATTAACCTTTCATCAACAAATAGGTTCTGTTGTGAATATATGTTTTCGCAAATTACAAATGATTGGATCGATATCACTATTACTGAAATCTTCATCCCTTAATATTTTGATTCATTCTTTTATTACCTCTCATTTAGACTACTGAAACGCATTATACCAGGGAACTACTCAAAAGAAAATATGAAGACTTCAGATTATACAAAACACTGCAGTCAAACTTCTCTCCAACACCAAAAAATATGATCATGTCACTCCTTTATTATACAAGGCGTACTGGCTACCATCAGTGACTTTTAAAATTTTAGTTCTCTCATTTAAAGTTCAACATAGCAATTCTCCAGGATTTATAGATTGATTACTCAACCCATACATCCCGAGGACATTTCATTCCAATCAACAAAATCTTCTAACTATTCCATCTCCAAGGCATATACCCCCCTATGAGTGTCAGAGCAGTTACTGCCGCTGCTAAAACCCACGCTACGTGTTAGTATAGGAGGGGGATAATGTATGATACTATGCACAAGACCATTTTTTCAGTAACTGCTCCCACTCTGAAATGCTTTTCCATCATACCTCCATCATGAAACCTCTTTATTTAAAATCTACAATAGTCTTAAAACTTTTCTATTCAGTTGATGCCTATGATACGATATATTAAGGCATATCATAATTAAATATTTAATCTCAACTTGATCAAGGGTCTATTTACAAAACTCCCTTACCCTATTCCCGCTTGCAATTCTCCCTCCCTTTCTTTTTTCTCAAGATATTGTAGTTCCTCCCCCAGCCCTTTTACTTTTTATCCTATCTTGTCTATTTTATGTAATTTTTCTTTTTTCCCCACTTATATTATACACTGCTCAGTTTTCTAATGAGCGGTATATCGAAACTTAAACAACATTCCCCCTCTTTTACAAACGCATAGCATGGATTTTAGCACTGGCTCCTACACTATGCGTTCATAAAAGAGGGAGATAGTAACATAGTAAATGATGGCAGATAAAGACCTGAATGGTTCATCCAGTCTGGCTATTATTCTCATTAAAAATACCTGAAACATTTATGACGTCTGGGAATTTTACCTCCCTAGCACTCCCCAATGTAACATTTATCCAGTCAATGTTGGTGTAATTGAAATTGCCCATTATTATACTGTTGCCTAATTTGCCAGCTTTCCTAATCTCTGAAAACATTTCTTCATCTGCCTGTATATTCCTTCTCTTCACACATGGAATTTCTATCCATATGGATTCCACACGGCTATCTATGTCATGCAGAATGTTTATTTTGATTCAATTCCCTCTTTAACATATAGAACAATCCCCCTCTCCAATTTGATGTACTCTATCCTTACGATATAATTTGTATCCAAAAAGTTGCCCAGTTCCTACCAAATCTAAATCCCTCATTTCTGTATCATTGCCTCAACCATACATTGAGACTTCAGAGCTCTGCCTGCCTCTTGGGTCCTGCATACGGAATGGGGAGCATTTCTGAAAATGCTACCCTGGAGGATCTGGAGGGAGACATCCATATCAGTTTAACCACCAATGGGGCTTTGGACAAAGTGGCTCTGTTCACCTGTCTGATATGGATAAGCATTCAAAACAAAGCTCTTCAAAAGTAGCAACATCTAGGTTTGCAATGTTGGGTGCCCCAGTAACATCCATGGCAATGCAATCGATTGGTTGGATAACTGTTCCTTGGATCCAAAAGTAATAAGGGCTAAAAGAAGCAAGCTCAAGAAACAGGTACTCTTAAATTAGAAGATGTTTTGCTTAAAAATTCTTTGTTAAGGAGAGCTTCATTTTGGGAAATATTGGTATGGATTCTGCATCAAATGTTACCAAAAGGAGATCAGAAATGTCTCTTTCAAAATCATCCAAAATTAAAATTTTATGTCTATTGACTCCAGCCATCTCTTTTGGATGACTTTGATGGAGAATACCTTTGCCCAACCTGTATGCTTAATACCTGTAGAGGCTACTAATAAAATTGTCCGAATATTTTTAATTATCAAATCCTGTCATTTCTGATGAACATTTCATCTGAAGTTCTTCTTCACCAGGAAGTTCTTCTTCACCGAAAGGGTGGTTGATCATTGGAATGAACTTCCACCTCAGGCGATTAAGGCCAGCAGCGTGCCAGACTTCAAAAGAAAATGGGATACACATGTGGGATCTCTAGGGGGGTAAAATCAAGGAGGTGGGTCATTAGAGTGGGCAGACTTGATGGGCTATGGTCCTTTTCTGCCGTCATCTTCTATGTTTCTATGATATAATTTCATTTAAAACACTTAGGCCTATATTCTTTTTTTTTTTTTTTTTAATTTCTTTATTTATAATTTTAATAATTGACAATAATTACAGGTCAATAAAAGAAAACATGCAGTGTAAATTGAAATTAAATCAAAATTCCAAACAACTAAAGAATATCAAAATATACATCGCATTATTAGTCCACAATTTTAGGAGACGAGGCTGATGAAAAAGACTGAAATAAATCATCAAGGTAATTAATATAAGGCAAAAAAAGATAGGCATTTTGAGTGCTCTTGAACCAATATTTTGAGCTTAACAAGAGAACAAGGAAGCTCATGAAGACTCTCTATCAGAAATAAATTTAGATAACTGCTGTGAATCATAAAATACATATCTATTCCCCCCATATGTCAAAATGCATTTACAGGGATATCTTAGGACAAAGGTCGCCCCTAGCTGAATAGCCTGTGGTCTCAATATTAAGAATTGTTTTCTTCTTTTCTGGGTTGAGCGAGATACATCAGGGTACATCCTAATTATATTTGTCATAAATGGAACATCTCTATGCTTAAAAAACATTTTAAGCAGCCAATCCCTGTCTGAGTCAATTGCAAACTGTACTATTAATGTAGCAGGGACCTGATTCTCCGTATCCGACCTCTCTAGAAAATGTGTTAAATCCAAACTATCAACAGATAAATTCTGTTGATTTGGATTTTGGGATTTAACTCTCGTTGGCAGGTAATATATTTTTGTGAGAGGTGGGTATGAAGTTTCTGGTACCTTCAAAATTTCTGACAAATATTTTTTAAACATAACTAGGGCAGTTGTTGTTTGTACTTTTGGAAAGTTAATGATCCGAAGATTACATCTTCGAACAGAATTTTCCAACATTTCTTGCTTAAAGTGCAAACTAGCACTGTCCTTAATCCAAGCCTGGGCTTGTACTTCCAAAGTTTTTACTTTAGGCTCAATGTCACTCATTTTATTTTTCAGACTTGTAACTTTATCTTTAAGTTCCAAATTTTCCGATATAACAGTAGTACAACTCAAAGATAATTGTTAAATTTGACTCCCCAGTAAAGTTTGCATATTGGATATGGCCTCCCATATGGATTCCATCGTAATTACCTTAGGCCTTTGCAAGGGAACAGTCTCAGTTCCAGGAATCCCTGCAGTGCCCATCGAGCCAGATATCACTTCATTTATCAAAAGATTTTCTTGGGCTACTGAAATACCTGTAGCCGCCAAAGAACTTGAAGAGTCTCCCTGGGCTTGCTGTGAACTCCTCACCGTTTGCTGTGATCTTAAGAACACTTCCTCCCCCCTTCCAGGGTTGGTCCTCCCAAACGGAGAGGACAGCAAGAGGGCATCTTGAGCCGGTGAGTCAACCATCGACTCCTCCGTCGCAGCGGGGCAGCTAGGCGGTCTTCGCTCGTCCGGAGACAGAATAACAGCCTCAAAGGAGAGATCCTGCACCTCAGCCTGTGCAGTCTCTCCAGCCGTGGCACCCTCCGGTTGTGGCGTTCGTGAGCCGCGCTCTACGAAGACGTCCATCGGACCCAATGGTGCCGCTGTCTCAACGGGAAACACCCGAAGTTTTGACTTTCTTTTTACCATCACTTTCAGGAAATCTACACCGTGAGCACGACGGCTTCTCCGCAGCTACTCCCAATCCGCCATCTTAGGTAAGCTCCGCCGGCCTATATTCTATAAACGGCGCCGATAGGCATCTAAGTTAAGTGAAAAACGCTGTTTAAAAGTCATTTTAAAATGATTTTCAAGGCACCAAAAAAATGGCATCACAATCTTGCCTACATAGGTGCTTTATAGCACCTAATGCCACTGTAGGCATAGCTAATGCCAGACGTGGCATTAGGCAATGTAAAGTGCCTACATAGGCATGATTCACAGCAAAGGTAGGCACCAGCAATGTAGGCCTTGAAAACCCTGACTTACATTTCCAGCGCCCACCTTTGCCAGAGGAGTGATTCTCTAAACGGTGCCATTGCGTGACTGACAGCCACATTTAAGGCTGCTGGAGACAACGAACAACACAGCTTAGAGAATCTGGGCCTTTATTGCCTGTCTCTATCAAAATACTACAAAATGGATTACCAAAAGTAAATTATTCAGCCAACTGGAATGTTAACAAGTGATTACAAAATTTTTTTTAAAATCATCCCACTAAACATAAAAATGCTAACTATGCTAAAATACATAAAATATCCCAATCCTTAATGTCCCTAAACATAAGACGACCAAAAGTTTTCAAGTTTAATAGTTCTCTTGATTAATCGCTTAGTCATATTTCAAAGCGATGAACAATTTAAAATACATTCATTAAAAAAATACAAAATGGATAATACAATACATACTTTAAATAATAACATTGGGTTAAAAACTAAAACATCATTTTGGGAACATAGGGAAGGAATGGATTGTGAAATACAATTAGGAATAGTAAAGCAATACAAAGGAAAAGTACAATAGGAAGACAAATTAAAACATGGTTTAATAAAGTATAATCTATGGCCTAGGGGTTACTAAAATCATCTTTAAAAATAAATGTTTTTAGATTACTTTTAAATTTTCCTAGATCCTGCTCCTTTCACAAATAAATTGGGAGAGAGTTCCAAGTCTGTGGGGCAGTCACTGAAAAGATAAACTGCCGTCTAGTATTAATGATCTTAAGTGAAGGAATGGTTAATAAATATTGTTCATTGGATCTTAGTGTTCTATTTGGATGATATGGAATTAATGATTTATATATAAATGTTGGAGTTTTGTTGAAAGGAGTTTTAAAGGTAAGCAAACAGAGTTTATATGTTATCCGGTGAATAACTGGGAGCCAATGCACATTTTTCAAAAGAGGTGTAACGTGGTCAAATTTTCTCGATTTGGTTATGAGTTTAATGGAGATATTTTGAATAATTTGGAGACGTTTAATTTCATTTAATGATATTCCTTTAAAGAGAGCATTACAGTAGTCTATTTTTGAAATCACCAGAGAGTGGATAAGAATATTTAGTGATTTTGGGCATAAGAATTTTGAAATAGATCAAATCCTGCGTAATCTATAAAAAGTAGATTTAACAATATTACTGATGTGATCGTGAAAATTTAGTTTGTTATCGAAAGTGACTCCTAAAATTTTTGTATTTTTAACTATTTGAAGGGGGACATTTTGTATAGTAATAGGAGCAATGAGTTCAAGATTTTCTTTCCATGGGAATAACATCACATTAGTTTTTTTGATGTTAAGTGCAAGTTTGTTTGTTTTCAGCCAATGATGTATTAGATCTAGCTTCTCATCAATCTCTTGAATATCCGACATTTTATTAGTATCTATAGCATGCAGGAGTTGGATATCATCTGCATATGCAAATACTTGAAAACCCACGGATTGACATAAGGTGACTAGAGGGGCAAGAAAGATATTAAATAGTAACGGAGAAAGAATAGACCCTTGAGGAACCCCATAAGTAGTCGATGAAGATTTTGATAGTGAGTCTTTAAAGAAAACGGTAGAAGTGCGGTCTGTTAAGTAAGCTACAAACCAAGAAAAAACTTGGCCTGAGATACCAATAGATTGGAGTCTGTCAAGAAGGAGTTGATGGTCAATTGTATCAAAAGCAGGGGAAAGATCAATAGAGATTAATAGTGTTGATTGATGGTGATTTAAGAAATATTGAAAAGAGGTGGTCATACCAATTAATGAGAGTTCAGTACTGTGATGATGTCTAAAGCCAGTTTGGTTAGGATGCAGAGCGTTGGTTTTTTCTACAAAATCTGAGATTTGATTGAAAACTACCTTCTCTGTCATTTTTGCCAAAAAAGGTAGATTAGCTATAGGTCTGAAATTAGATAGGTCTTCATTACTGACATTCTTATCTTTGATGATAGGTCGAATAATTGATTTTTTCCACATTGCTGGTACCGTATTTTGATTCAAACTCTTAGTAATTAAAGTATGGATAAAAGGTCCAAAGATATGAAAATAATGCTTTAAGATGAATGGCAGAATTAGATCAGCAGTGGAACCCTTCAAATAGATAGATTTAAGAATGGACTCAATTTCTTTTAAACTAGGTAGCTTGAATTTAGAACATCTTGAAATTAGTGATTCTGTATTGGTTTGTTGATCATCATTTGTCACAGAATAGTTTGCTAAAAAAGTTTTTCTAATGTTGTTAATTTTTTCCATGAAATAATCAGCAAGTTCCTGAGCGGAGGGAGAAGAACCATTCGTTTTGGATTGTTGTTTGTAATTTGAAGTTGTTATTGTATTTAATATTGAATAAAGTGTGGATGAATTTTTGGCTTTAAATATTTTATCTGAATAGAATTTCATTTTTGCTTGGTTGATTTTTGTTTTATAAAGTTTACTTTGCTCATTAAATATTTGTAGGTTGGTTTGAGTTTTATCTTTCCTCCACTTACGTTCTAAAGATCGCGTTTGTCTTTTTAGGTGGTGAAGTTCAGTTGTGAACCATGGATTCTGAATTTTACGGGCGGAAATTATTTTTGTTTGTATTGGCGCAAGTTTGTCTAAAAGTGATTATACGGCAGTATTCAAGAGGTTAGTTAGTTCATCCATGGAGTTAGTATCAGAGTTAGTAAAGTCTAAGTTGAAGGAAGAGAGAATTAAGTCTGAAGATAGGTTGTTGTAATTTCTGAAATTTTTTATTTGTTGTTAATTATGATTTGTATTATGTAAAGTAGTATAAGATAGAGAAATTAAAGAGTGATCTGACCAGGGAACTGGTAGGCAACTGTTTAGTAATATGTTTTTCTTTGTAATTGTTGGTATTAGGGCCATGTCAAGCGTATGGCCTGCCTGATGTGTTGGAAGAGTTATTAGTGGATGTAAATCTAGTTGATTTATGTAAGAAACAATGGTTTTTGTATAGTTGTTGTTGATGTCATCAAAATGAATATTGAAGTCACCCAAAATTAAAGGATTTAAGATAGAATTGCCAAAATCAAAAAGCAATGATTGAAGTTGTGTAATACTGTCAGAGGAAATTGGTGGGGGTAGGTAAATTAAAAGTATATCAGTTTTTGGTTTGGTTAACATAGAGGCTTGTAAGAATTCTATAGAGGAGCTTGGTAAGGAGTTATCAGTATGTAGCAATAAGGCTTCTCGGAAGATTATTGCCAATCCTCCTCCTCTTTTATTACTACGATGGTTGTAGACGAAAGAGAATCCCTGGGGACAAGCATAAGAAAGATAGGCCTCCTCGCCTTCTGAAAGCCATGTTTCCGTTAGGCATAGAATGTCAAAAGATTGTTGAGTAATCACGTCTTTAATTAGATGGTATTTGGATTTAATGGAGCGGGTATTGATAAGGCCAATATTAAATTGTTTAACTGAATGTTCTGAGGAAACTTGAGGTCGTGAGGAAGGAGCTAATTGATTAGGAGGAAGTATGATATTTGAACGTTCAAAAGAGCGTAGGGGATTCTGATTAAAATTAGATTTCAATGGTCTATTTCCCCAGATAACTGGAATTGGTGAAGAAGAATTATCCATAATGATTAAATAGTGGATAGAAGTAGGAGTTAAAGTTGTAGTGAATTCAGATGGCACTTTGGAAAATAGAAAAGCAAATGAGAAGAAAAAAACAGCTTTGTTTAGGCAAGGCTGCAAAACTTTGAGTTTACTTAGCGTAATATCTAGGATGCACCGTAGGATCACACAAAGGAGCGCGCTTAAGGAGCTAAACATGCTCCTTAAGCGCCCTCCTTTGGCGCACGCCTTTGCGGCGTGTGCTGCAAAGTGAGAGTATTTCTGTAACATGTACCGGATATTGGGGGGCGGAGCTTGGAACGTGCCACCGCTGCGCGGCAGCAGAGGAGTCGTTGAAAGAGCAGATATTGGGGGGCGGAGCCTGGAACTCTACCAAATGAACCACCACCCAAACTACTGAATATTCAATTATTATCAAGTGGCCAGCAAACCTGTTATATATCCTGGGGTACCCCTCAAACTAAAACAAATAGACAAAACACAGACCACATGGCACAGACACAACATAAAACACAAAGTTTTAGGCGTGAAACTATTCTGTCATCAGTCAAGTGTTCAGAGCTGAATTTATCTCTGCAAATAAACACATTGTTATAGAAAAACAAAACAAAGGTGAACACATGAGTACTGCTGCTAAGGAAAAGAAAAGAAAAAAACATTTTAAATTAGCAGCATCCTCAAGGTCACTTAGAGCAAACTTCATCCATGTTCCATTCAAGCAGACCTGGACCACATGTCTGCCACCTGGGTCCCACTGCAGTCTGAGGAATGGGCACTGCGGTGCAGAAGTCAGGTGCAGGCTAGATGTGTCTTCTTTTGTCTGCATTGTCATGTCCTGGCATTCAGAGGCAAGGGGCAAATTCCGAAAATCATTAGTCATGTCTAGGACAGAGAAAAATGCACATTTAGGGTTAAATTTCACAGTAATGTCAGAGTAAGAGGTTGCCACTGGTGCTACAGGCTTTGAAATCTTAGTTAGGGCCCAAAAGCCTACAGTTAGCCTACTGGAGCCCTCTGGTTTAGCATCTGACCAAGCTGGAGAGCCACATGCTGAAGAGATAGGTCCACTCAGACCCCTCTCCTCCATCTTAGGCATCAGTTCTGTTGCTGGAGGAAGTACTGGATGCTGTGTTTGTGGTTGAGGATCTTCGGCCTCAAACAAAATTTCAGTGTACCTTTTCCCACAATCTAACTTCTCCTGTGCCCAAACAGGAACATCTGCAGCCTCTGAGTGAGTTACAGTACGCTCGTCCTGCTGCACTGGCAGTCAACACTGTGTGGCAAAATGCACAGGAATATCCTTATGAGCCAAAGGTTTAGAAGCATTTGGATTTCCTGTACCCAATGCAAGACCAGCCACCTGAACTATTTCTTTGCCTGTATTCTCACTCGTGCTGGCAGTGGTTTCTACAATGTCTTTCCTTTGTTCCTTTTGTGGGATATAGACACACACTTTGAAGCTGTGTCATTTAGACCCTGAATCTCATACATTTCCACATTTTTCTGATCTCCAGTAGGAGGCACTCTATCTTTAAAACTGATTCTGGCCCCTGTATTAATTAAAGTTAATTTATCCTGACCCTCTATGGTAGTATTAACATTGGGGTAGTCGGAAGTGTCCAATATCAAAGGTGCCACATACCTCAAGCTGAATTCTGAGTCTGACTTCTTTCCCTTATCCTGTCTCCAAAAGTGAGTCCACCGGTAAGTGAAAGGAGTCTGGCTGGGCTGTGAAGGCTTGAGTCACCTTGGCATTCGGACACAGAGAGTCAGGACAGCCCTATGCACTAACACCATTTTTCCTGGCTGTTAAATCACTTTTTACTCTGTCCAATTCTAACTGCATTGTATGTCTATCCTGTTCCCATTTAACTTTCTCTTTTTCTAATCTTTCCTTTTGGTCTCTGAATTCATGGAAAAGAATGTAAGTGGAGGAATTTCTGTAAGTACCTCTGCCATGCCCTCTATTTCCTGTGTGTGGTATTTTATTGTATTGGGGTGCTCCTTCAGCACGCCACCTCCTAGCTTCTGATACTGAAATAATTTGAGCTGGCTGGGTCTTCCACACAGACCCAATCCTGAGCAGTAAAATGTCAAAAAGGGGTAGCTTTAGGGTCCTCCGAAAACAACAGGTGTTTAGTAATCTCGGGGGATAATAATTCTAATAGAAATTCTTTATGTTCTCTCTGACCATAATCTGTTGACCTGGGCCAGTGTTCATGCAGTACAGCGTTTATTACCCACACCCTATATGCAAACTGCTCTAGTGTATCGGTTGGCAGGGGTGAAAGAGTTCTAAGTACTTGTAAGGAGGTGCAGTGAAATAGTTGTTCAATGCCCATCTTTACAAACTGGTATGGATGAACAAGAGATCCAAATTTATAATAATGTGGACCCAGGCCTAGGTACATAAGCTTATCAAAATCTGCATTGTTCCTTTTGTATTTCCCTATTCCCCAGTATGTCAGTAGTCCATTTGCACCATTCATTTATGTTAAAAGGCATAGGGCCCACTTTCTCCACTATTCTTTCAATGTCACTGTCTTTCATATGACCCTGCAGCACTACTGTTACTGGTGCTGGGTCACTTAAAGGGACAGTATTGGTATTGCTTTGGCATGGTGATGAATTGTCCTCACTTTCCGTTTGTCTGTTCTTCCTCCTGCTCTACGTCTGTAGCTAGTTTACCTTTTTGCTGGCCTGCTATAAAAACTGTGTTCTGTTTCTCTATAAACTGACTACCTGGTTTATATGGTGAAGGAGGCACAGGTGCAGAAGGCAAAATCTGTGAGGAGACAGCATTAACCTGTCCCTGTGAGGCACATTTTGACTTTAAATACTTTAATTCTGCCTTAGCCTCTTCTAATTGTTCATTTACAGCTAAAAAGGAATTTGTAGCTTGAACAATTTGGGTTCTTAGCATGGATATATTAATTTGTACCTCATCTAAGTCTTTGGACAACTGATGGCACTGAGTGTTCAAGTCAGTATTTTCTTGTCTGATACTAATAATTCCCCTACATAGGCCTTGAATGAAAAGGCACTTTCATTTATTTGTTTTCTTTCTAAACTCCTGAGAATGATTAACCATTTGTTTCTGACTATCATACCATATGTGTTTTGGAAAATTACCCTCATAAGGATCTCCCTTGTTGTCAAAATATTTCTTTACAATATCTGTGAGTTCTTGAAAATCAAAAGGGTTCATATTTGAGGCTGCAGAAGTCTGCCTTATTTATTTGGCCTTCTAAATGTCCCTGTCTGTGTGTAGCCTTTGAGATTGAAATGCTCCCACTTATGAAGGAGAGAGACTTTAGTTAATAGGTAGAAAAATGAGTAAAGCGTGTTAGGCAAGAGTCACCGGCATAAAGAATACACTTATGCTCACAATTGTTATTACCTGAAATTTACAGGCAGAAGTTTAACAGGAAAATATATAAGAAGTCTGTTAGAAGAGCAGAGGTGTCAGCTGCCAGTTCTAGTCCGCACTGGGCCTTTCACCAGGGCAGAGACTGACAAGAAATAGAATTAAAAGCACAAAGGAAAAAAAGTAAAAGTTATTAGTACAGATGTGGCATGTCTTAATTGAGTGACTGTTTTAACTTTGGACCATGCTTTTCTTCAGAGCAGCTCAAATATTCTTACATGCAACACACTCTAACAAGTATATAATAGCAAAGCATAAAATGCAAACTGGCAGAGTCAGATTGATATAATTTCCCATAGGCCTTTGCTGACATTGGTTAGGGCAACCAAAAATGCTGATTGCTAGCAATAGAAATGCTGACACCCCCCTGGAAGGCCTGTCCCCCTCTTGAAGGCCTGCATCCCACACCTGTAGGCCTGCCTGCATCCCACCCCCAAAGGCCTGTCCCCCCCTTGAAGGCCTGCATCCCCCTGAAGGCCTGTCCCCCCCTTGAAGGCCTGCATCCCCCTGAAGGCCTATCTCCCCCCCTTGAAGGCCTGTCCCCCCTGAAAGCCCTCCCACCCCTGATGTCAGCGGAGGGGCGGGACCGCAGCAGAGGAAACAGCTTCGAAGTAGTGCAAAGATCGCGGGCATCGCGATCTTGCTGCAGGCTGCTTCGTTAAGGTAAACGCCGGTGCAGGGAGACCAGGGGGGGAAGCGAGATGCAGGGGGGGGAGCCGGACATCAGAGGGTGAACCGGACAGCAGCACTAACTGGCTGAGGCTCCCCCCCTCGCCTTCTAAAGCAAGTGTGACAGCGCTGCCGCTCCTGCTTTAGGGGGTGAGGGGGGAGGATCAGCCAAATTGGGAAGCCGATTTTTTTTTTATTTTTAATCTATTCGAATCTATTCACCCGAAGTGAATCGGTGAACCGATTTGAATCGTGAATTGGGCAGCACCACTATTAGGAGACCTCATCTGACAGAGCCCAGCATGGGATTGCTCCTCAGTGTCTTTTCTAGAAGTCTTTGTAAATGCATGTGCAGTGAATCACTGCCAATCAGGTCAGCATTCCCATGATGGGTTCTATCAGATGTTGTCTCTCAGTAGAAAGAATATTCATCCTGCTTTCCTGAGAGGATACCTGCTACAGGTAAATAACTTCATTTTTTTTTCCAGTCAACATACAATGGAATTTATGGCCTGAGATGTGGTCAAGGTTTGTTTTGGCTAGACTTCATGAAATTAAGGAAAATATTTTTAAACCCAATAGGAGGAAATATTTTTTCACTCAGAGAATAGTTAAGTTCTGGAACGTACTGCCAGAGGATGTTTAACGGGAACAAGCTTCTGCAGTATATACGACAATAAGGGGAATCTAATGAAATTTTTAAAATTGCTGAAGTGTCATCTTTTCTGTGCGATGAAGTATGGTTGAAGGTGCAATGCTGGATTGGCGCAGTGTGCCCGATTCTTTGAGTTTTCTGTAAGGGATAGTATTTTATTGTTTGATCTATTTTGCTGTTTGCATGTTGTAATTTATTACGTATGTTAATCTTTGATTTGCTATAAATAAACAATACAAATATAGATGGATTTTTAAAAGGTTTGGAAATGTTCCTGGAGGAAAAGTTCATAGTCTGCTATTGAGACAGACATAGGGGAAACCACTGCTTGTCCTGGGATTAGTAGCATGGAATGCTGCTACTCTTTGGCTTTCTGTCAGGTACTTGTGACCTGGATTGGCCACTGTGGAAACAGGATACTGGGCTAGATGGACCACTGGTTTGACCCACTATGGCTATTCTTATGTTCTAAGGTAGACATGGGAATTACACCCTTTCTTGCTTCTAGGGCTAAGCAACAGGGAACGAGTCTCCCTTTAGGATCTCTCTGATATTTTTCAAATGACACAAATTAGCTATTGCTAGGCATTTTGTGAAGACCCTGGGTGCTGATGTGAGGTCAAATACCGCTACTGATTATAATGTTTCCCATAAGGAATCTCAGATACTTTCTGTGACTGGGAAGTATGCATTTGTGGGTACAGGTGTCCTTTAAGGCTACAGAGTATAGCCAACCTCCTTTTTAAATCATGGTAAGCAGGCTGTCCAGGAACAACATCCTGAACTTTTGCTTTGCAAAATACTTGTTCAGGGCCCTTATAGCTAGAATGGGGCAAAATCATGTCACCTTTTTAGTGAGCAGAAGTACTGGGAATAAAATTCTTTCCCTTGGTGGAATAGGTTTCATCATGTTGGCCTGTAAAAGGAAAGAGTCCTTTTGTAAGCAATTCCTGATTCTGTGAGCTTAACCTTGATGCTTTCAGTGAGCAATTTGGAGGCAAAGTGAAATATGAAACCCATCCGGACAATTTTGAGAACTCACCAGTCTGAGGTTACAAGAGGCTTTCTTTTCTGGCAAAAAAATCAGCTTCCCTTCTAACAGGACATCCACAATGGTCAATTGAACTGTGGCTATGCAGTCCTGGAGCCAGACAAAAACTCACCCCTTGCTTGGACCAGGAAGCTGACTAGGACTTTTGGTTCCTCTGCTTCTGTAGATGAGAAGTCAGTCCCTGGTTTGTTTGGGGAGAATGGACATATGCAAAAATATCTCTTGAATGTGGAGGCCAAGCTAGGTGTGGACTGGGTTAGTGACTTGATGGTTTCAGAATGTTTATTGATGAAGTCAGCAGTCTCCTCTCCACCTTGTCACTAAAAATACTGTTTTTCTCCCACCATGGAAAGTCCACCAGCTTTTCCTGAATTGCTGGTTGGAGGTCTGAGGAATGTATCGAGGCAAGGCTGCACATCCCAATCCGCTTGGTAGAGGCCCTGGACACTACAATGAAAACATCATGGAGCTCCTCCATGTTCTCCCCGGGGAGAATGTCTGTAAAGTCTACCACACTGCATATGTTCTGCAAGTGCAAGCAATGAGAATTTCTTCCTAAAGACTTCAAATGTTCTAGCCTCCCTAACCAGGGATATCAAGGAGTGAATCAGAAAAACAACAAAACAGGAAGACCCAAATGCTCCACAGTGGAGTGAAGTACAAAAACAAAAACAAATGGAGACTGTGGTGGGAGATGTTCTTAATGATGATTTATTGATCGATTTCCATGATAAAAAATAAGAGTTTAAAAAAAAATGCATATTTTAATAATAAATGGTAGTCCACATATGTTTGAATGAAACTGGACCCAACATAGTCTGTGATAAAGAATTAAAAATGGGATAAGCCACTGTAAAATCGTATGGGCAAACTCATAGCATGCAGATAGTGATTTAAACAATATGGAGCCTTTTCTCTCGATTCTGGGCACAGAATGAATATCTGACAAAGTAATCCAGTATGAAAAATCTTTTCTAATAAGGAATAATGTAGCCTAATCCGGTTTAAAAGCATCTGCACATTGGATTCTCATTCTAGTAGTTTTATGGCTAGTTGTATTCCACATACTATAGTCCTTCCGCTTTGTATCCATGGCTATTCTTAGCCTCCAATGTATGTTCACCAATAGTACTCACTCTTTTGCTCACCAATGCACTTTACCTAGATTGATCACT
The DNA here is from genome assembly GCF_902459505.1 of Geotrypetes seraphini. Lineage (NCBI taxonomy): Eukaryota > Metazoa > Chordata > Amphibia > Gymnophiona > Dermophiidae > Geotrypetes > Geotrypetes seraphini. The sequence continues at coordinate 65,083,874 of NC_047091.1, read as the reverse complement.
AAAGTACTCCCCCGGTCATTTGCGGTTGGCAATTCGCGGTCCCAGTCATTCACGGTATTTTCTGACCACGAATGACCAGGACTGTGAGAGCCTGCGACTGCGAATGACCGGGCAGGAGAGAGCAGCCGAAGCACCTGTGAGTGAAGGAAATCACTCGCGGTATGCTCCGACCGTCTCTTCCTGCACTAAAGTCGGGCCTTACCAATCAGGAGCTGCTTTGACACGCAGCTCCTGATTGGTGAGGCCCGACTTTAGTGCAGGAAGAGACGGTCGGAGCATACCGCGAGTGATTTCCTTCACTCGCAGGCGCTCCGGCTGATCTCTCCTGCCTCTCTGGCTGTCCTCTCCTGTTTCCCCCACTGGATTTCTTGCCTCGTGCACACACAGTTAGTCTGAGATTCCTTACCGGAGCGCGTACCTCCTGTGAGGTGCCCGAATCGCATGCTGTTCTGTTCAGCGTTCTTCAGACTTGCTGACGGGCTGGGCAGTGGCTGCCGCTGCTATGTTGCTGCCTATCCCTGCGTCTCCCCCCTGAAAAACCGTAGTCGCAGTTTTTTAAGATTCGCAAGGGTTCCTGGAACAGAACCCCCACGAATATCGGGGGAGTACTGTATTCACTTTTCATTTTTATAGTAGCACCATCATATACTCATTACCTTTCTGATTTTCTAGGACCCCTGAGGAAGGCATATCTGCCGAAACATGGACCGTTTCATTCAAACACATGTGGACTATCATTTATTATTAAAATATACATTATTTTTTATCATGGAAATCAACCAATAAAATCATCATTAAGAACATCTCCCTCCACGGTCTCCTTTTGTTTTTATATCAAGGAGTGAGCCATACAAAGTAACATAGTATATGACAACAGATAAAAACAAACCTACACCATACATTTAGTCTGCCCAACAAGGTAGCCAGAGCCACAGGTTACACTCCTTCATGCTCAAATACTGGCATCACAATCAGCAATTTGCCACAATACCAACCAATTATATTTGACACAAGCATAGAAGAGTGGTTTTATCATTTTGGTTGCAGCTTAGTCATATTCACTGTCAATACTTGATTAAACCAGCAATTCAACAATGTTGAAAACTGACAAAGTTATACTCACTATCAGTACAGAAATCTGCATTAGCTAAAAGTGGTTGAGTTTCTCTGTCCCTGAAGAAATACACACTCATCTGCAGTAAGGTAAAATTGCTTAATTTATAGTTTCATTTGTTCACATAGTACTGTACAAAATATTTCACATAGATTCAATGCACATTCTTCAGACAGATTACATTCAAAGCCTGATTGGGAACAGGCAAGTGAATGTGACAGTACAAGGTAGGGAAAATCCACTGCTTATTCCTAGGATAAGCAGCATAGAATCTGTTTTGGTACTTGGGATCTAGCTAGGTGTTTGGGACCTGGTTTGGCCACTGTTGGAAAGAGGATACTGGAATTGATGGACCTTCGGTTGTCCCAGTATGGCAATTTTTATGTTCTTATGAAAGTACTCCTATTGAGATCCAGTTAAGAAAGACTAAGGAGAAAGCCTTAACCAAGGGGGGGGGGGGTGACTGATAACTACCAGATGAGAATGAATCAGAATGGGGGAGGCCTTGTGTTAAAAGATAATCTAGAAGTTATCTTCCTTCTTCACTGTCCTCTTGAATCAGAAGACAAGAGCCAGGGTGAAAAGCCATGAGGGCTTATTTTTTCTTCGCAATGATTGCATTCTCAGCAGCCTCCGCAGCCAGGGCCTCTGCTGCCATCCTCTCCTCTCGCTCCTGGAGAAAACGTCCATATTCCTCTGCTGACAAGCTGTAACAGCAAGAAAAAGGGGCAGGACATGAGAGTTCAGGCAGAGTAAAGTTGCAATAAAAAGATTCAGAATCAGTTCAAATAGGAAATAGGTTTGCTAGGACCGTATCCTAAGAACTTACTCTGCGATTAATGCATTATTAATTGAAATTTTTTTTTAAAAAAAAACAACACAGGGCAATGTTTCCTGTCTCCTCCAACCATCTTTTCTGCTCTCTTCCACACCCAACCCCTGTCTTCAGCACAACCAGGCATTTTTCTTCCCACCCGTGATTCACCATCACCCCTTTCTCATTCGGTCTCTTGGTCCCTGGCAACAGCAGCATTGAACATAAACTTCCTGAGGCCTGCTCCAAAGCTTTCCCTCTGGCATTATTTTCTGTTTCTGCATAGGCAGAATGGGCCAGAGGGAAAGCTTCAGAGCACACCACAGTCAGCATATGTGCAATCCTGCTGCTAGGAACCAACAGAAGACCATTTTAATGGTAGACTGTCAGGATGGAGGTGGGGGAATTGAGAGAGGGGGTACATGCTGACCCCAGGTGGGGGGAGGGGAGCAAGCTGCAGACCCAAAAGGCCAACAGTGAGCGCACTTTAAATCTGCGGGAGTTGCGCTGGATGTTCCAACTTCAAACTATGGCTCCATCCGGGCTAAATGAAGCCTCGGATTGGATGGCCCAAGTGGACTGCTGAGGTGAATAAGTAGGGACTTTTGTGGTGAATTTTCCCATGATTCGGCTGGGTTGCTAGGATACGGAGGGAGGAGGGACTATATATTTCCCTCAATGAACGCCGCGGCCATCTTGTTGGATAAGCCAGTGGCAGAAAATGTATGGTTAAGGACTAACCTTATCTTTTGGTGAGTGGCAGATTTAGAATGATCTTTGTTTTTTTAATGTTATTAAGGTGCTTCTACTTATACTATGTGTGTTATTTTTCAGTTCCCCCGACCTTGAAAAAGATTCGAAACGCGTCAGGAAGGGGAACCGATAAGGATCTTAAGCTAAGTGATACACTTTTAATTCCTTTTCGATATATATGCTTTTTAAGCTACTATAAGTTATTGGGATGTAGAATATACAAGGATGTAAAAAGATAAAAAGAAAAAAAGAACAAAATTGTATCTCCACAAAAAATATTTTTCACTCTCCATGTAAAGGGAATGGTGAAGAATTCCAACACCACTGACTTGTTCTGAGTACAGTGGAATCTGAATTCCCATTGGAGTGTGTAAGGTTTCCTGAGCACTACTGTTTGAGGTTACTATTTTCTCATATTTTGTTGTGAGTCATAAAAGTTCAACAGTGAAAGGTACAGCAGAGGGGAAGAGCTCCAGCAGCTATGAGAAGAGCTTAATGCTGCTCACCGCCAAGGGGAGATATGATTGAGGTCTACAAAATCAAGACCTGAGGGATACAGTAACGGGTCTGCAAAGTCATATACACAAAGCCCTTCACAGAATCAGGGATCAGAGCCAAGGCACAAAAGGGTAAGTAGAATTGCTTTAATTTAATGGGGGAGGGGGTGTTTCTATAGACAGCAGGATAATGCAGCCACACTGCTGTCATCTGGATGGATCCAGGTCAGACACTTGTTTTCTCTAAACCCAAAAAAACCTGGAAGGCTTTCCTAGCTATTTGCAGGGTTTCCATGCTGGTACTACTCCTATTGCTCAGTCAGGACTATAATTGTTTTACACTTCAAAGGAAGGAATGATTACATGGGCTACCTTATTCTGCTGTCTATGAACTCCTGCATTCTCCATTGACAAGCAAGATCAATGCAGCCACATTGCTAGTGACTAAAAAGTTGAGGGTTGCCCTTTGATAAACTGATACGTGAAGGCAAGCTGGAAAGAAAGGCTTTGTGCAGATTTCTTGACATATCATCTGTCTGATGGTGCTATCAACCACAAAGATAAAACAGTGCTGAAGGCATGGACAGATGTTTATAATGAATATATGCAGAATTTCATTATGAAGGTAAATGTAGGCTGGTGATGGAAGTTGCTTTGGCATAGAGCTGGTGTTCTTCAATGCAGTATGGAAAAAGAATTCCTGTTTTCTGAAATAGTAGTGATGCAGTTCATTACTTATTTGGAGGGTGTGAATTAGTTATTGGCCTTTATTAACCAAATAGCTAGGAGCATTTTTCAAGTTCCTTGGTGTTTTGGAGGTACAGTAGTATAAAGTGGAAGAGCTGTTTCACTCAGATAATAGGTTTTGTGAGGAAAATAAATAGCACAATTGATTGACCAAGAAGCAATTCTGATACATATGGAAGAAATTAGGAAGGGGGATTACGGAGAACCACAAGCAGTCATAAGAGCTTATTATGACTTTGAGAGCTCAAACATCAATGTGCCCTCCATGTCCTTTGTAGAAGACATCACCATAGGAGAAGAAGAGTCCATCCCTCCAGACACCCAGTTTACCAAAACATGGAGGATACAAAATACAGGGGCAGAAGCATAGCCCCCAGGAGTCTGTCTGAAATTTGTTGGGGGAGACCAGTTTGGCCACATCAACATAGTGCTGGTTCGGTCACTGGAACCTCAGGAGATGACAGATGTCAGTGTCAGATGTGGAGCCCAAGCTCAGCTGAAATGTATCAGGGACACAGGATTCTATTTCGGAGATGTCATCTGGATGATTCTCAGGGTGGAGGTTGGAAGACTTTTAGGAGTGATGCAGCAATTGTCATCTTTTGAAACAGTTCAACACACAGCCTCACCACAAGTTGGAAAAAAACTATAACTTTCGCCTCTCCACAGAAGAGCATGCAACCAGAAAACAGCCCTATAAAGGAATATATGGGTGCTGACCTAGGCACCATTGATAAAAACACCATGGGTGTCTCCCCTTGACCAAACTTAACAAGACCAAAATGGAGTGTATCAAAACTCTGTAAATCTCTCATCTACCAGTCAAACAACTTATCAGTAGTGACATACAGTAAGGGTTTCCACGGCTCTTATCTTTTTGGACAATTTTAAAATGGGTATTGGCAAGAAAGCATTATAACAAAGACTGAGAAGTTGGGCCTGGGGGAGGGAGGCAGGGAAGAGAGATGAGTTTTGGGTTAGTTTCTGTGATATCTTGATAATGCGGCACAGACTCCATTCTGCCTCCACATCCTGGAGGTAGAGGAGGAACCTCCCCCCAAAAAAACCACAAATAAAAAAAAAAGCCTGAACTATTGGAAACACTGAGTAGAATTGTATATATAGAGGGTGATGTACAGGGGCTTGCAATTTGCTCAGCCACCTGGCAGAGCATTTTTCATGAGAAGAATCTGAGGGGTGTCTGCTCCTTAGGTTCAAAGGGCATTTCCACGAGAAAAGCAAGTATAATGTTGAGATTTCATAAGAACATGAGAATAGCCTTACTGGGTCAGACCAATGGTCCATCTAGCCCAGTAGCTATTCTCACAGTGGCCAATCCAGGTCACTAGTACCTGGCAAAAACCCAAAGAGTAGCAACGTCCTATACTACCGATCCAGGTCAAGCAGTGGCTTCTCCCATGTCTGTCTCAATACTACAGACCAGTAAGTCTCACGTCTATAGTGTGTAAACTCATGGAAACACTGATCAAACAGAATATTGACACAATCCTAGACGAAGAAAAACTGCGTGATCCACACCAACACGGGTTCACCCAGGGTAGATCCTGCCAATCTAATCTGATTAGCTTTTTTGACTGGGTTACTAGACAACTGGATGCTGGAGAGTCACTGGACGTAGTGTATTTGGACTTCAGTAAAGCATTTGATAGCGTCCCTCATCGAAGATTACTGAACAAGCTAAAATCGATAGGATTAGGAGACACTCTAACTACATGGGTTGGGGATTGGCTGAGCGGCAGACATCAAAGGGTAGTGGTGAACGGTACCCCATCTGAAGCATCGGACGTGATAAGTGGAGTGCCGCAGGGCTCGGTCCTGGGTCCGATTCTATTCAACTTATTCATAAGAGATATGACGCAAGGACTTAGGGGAAAGGTATCGCTGTTCGCCGACGACGCCAAACTTTGCAACATAGTAGGTAGAAGCTTATTACCTGATAATATGACACACGATCTACTGCTGCTGGAACAATGGTCAACTACTTGGCAGCTTGGCTTCAATGCTAAAAAATGCAAGGTAATGCACCTGGGAAAGAGAAACCCGCGTAGAACTTATGTACTAAATGGTGAAACCTTGGTTAGGACCACAGCGGAACGCGATCTAGGAGTGATCATTAGCGAGGACATGAAGGTTGCCAATCAAGTGGAGAAGGCTTCCTCCAGAGCAAGACAAATGATGGGGTGTATCCGCAGAGGTTTCGTCAGCAGGAGACCTGAAGTTGTGATGCCGTTGTACAGAGCCATGGTGAGGCCTCACTTAGAGTACTGCGTTCAGTTTTGGAGACCTCACTACCGAAAGGACGTGCTGAGAATCGAGTCGGTACAGCGAACAGCCACCAGGATGGTCTTGGGGCTCAAGGATCTCGCGTATGAAGAAAGACTAGAGAAATTGCGGATGTACTCACTTGAGGAAAGAAGGGAACGGGGAGATATGATTGAAACGTATAAGTATATCACGGGGCACATCGAGTCAGAAGATGATATATTCCGGCTCATGGGACCCTCAACCACCAGAGGGCATCCGCTAAAAATCAGGGGAGGGATGTTTCATGGCGACTTCAGGAAGTATTTCTTCACCGAGAGAGTTGTGGATCATTGGAACAGACTCCCACTCCAGGTGATAAAGGCCAGCAGCGTGACGGATTTTAAGAGAAAATGGGATACTCACGTGGGATCTTTAAGGGAGTAAAACTCAGGGGGGGAGGATACTTGGAATGGGCAGACTTGGTGGGCTATAGCCCTTTTCTGCCGCTTTTTTCTATGTTTCTATGTTTCTAATAAACTATGGACTTTTCCTCAAGGAAATTGTCCAAACCTTTCTTAAAACCAGCTATGCTATCCACTCTTACCACAACCTCTGGCAACACATTCTAGAGCTTAACTGAGTGAAAAAATATTTCCTTTTATTGGCTTTAAAAGTATTTCCCTGTAACTTGTCACAATCCGTCCCCTGTGGCTCCGCTCATCCCAGAGCTGCCGGTGACTAAACCCTATCCAGTCACACAGCGAGCTAACCACGGGGATAGGATTGTGACTAGTCCCAGGGAAAAATGTGTATTTCCCTTTAACTTAAAGCAGGCTGAACTGCAGGGAGTAGAGGAAGGGGAGCAGAACAGCTCAGAAGAGCTCCAGAGGAACCTCCCTCCTCCTGTTCACTCTCAGCTGAGACTCATAATGAAAAACCCAAGACAAGCTAAGCAAACAGTGCAGGTAACTCCTCCCCCTCAGAGAGCAGGGTGTGTTCGGTTGAACAATATAGAGGCTGCTCTGAGGAGAGGAAAGTTAGTTGGTCCTGGGCCAGCTCAGGAAAGGGTCTCTCCTGATTATGTTCCTGACTGTGAGGATGTGATAATGCAGGAAACTGACACTGACCCTGTTGCCAACCAGCCAGCTCTGCCTGAACCCATGGATTGGGGAGAAAACCTTGGACTGCCTGAAGACATGCTCCTGGAGTGAGGATAAGTGGCAGGTCTGGAGGTTTGTGCAGGCAGGAGCTTTCTCTGCTTGATAGAGTATTGTTGGGCAGTAGTGCTGTGTGTGGGAAACTGCATAGACTTGTGCTAAGGAAAAAAAAAAAACGTTTTTTTTTTTTTGAGTTAATTCAATTGGCCTGAATAGGGGACTCATGTATGTGAATGTGAGGGAAGTAAATGTTGTGATTTTGGGGAGAATTCACTTAAGATCCAGGTTGGGATAGTGGGGCCATTATTGGCATTCTGAAATATCAGAAAAGTGATAAGTGAATTCCTTTACTCCCCTCCCCCACCAACAGCTTCTCTGTTGGTTACAGCCAAGCTTTAAGACTTGCTGAGCTTGGAGGCCCAGAACTCGTGTGAGGGAAAAAAGGTTCCTTTGCCTTCTTAAAGGTAAAGACAACCCCTCTAAAGTTCTGTTAATGATTGCAATACTGAACTGTTACTTACCTGAATTGCCTGATTGAAGGTAGCAGTGGTAAACCCATTCCGGTGGGTCCACTCCATACTTTATTTTTGATCTTTGGATAAAGCATTCTACTTGGACTTTGATTTTGCTTTGAATGCTTAAGGGAGACGTTGCTCCCATCATCGCTTCACTGAATAAAGTGACTGTGAACCAGTAAAGCTGATTTGTTTTATTTTTATATTTGATTTCTGACAAGTAAGGATATACCAGCAGGACTTCCTTCCTTCATCGGAAGCACGCCGGAGTTGCGCTCGGGTGAGCAGAGACCGGGTTCCGGAGAATACAGGTACCGGCTCTGTCACAAACTTCATAGAGTATCCCCTAGTCTTTGTAATTTTTGATGGAGTAAAATATTGATCCACTTGTACCCATTCTATACCACACAGGATTTTGAAGACTTCAATCATATCTCCCCCCTCAGACATCTCTTTTCCAAGCTAAAGAGCCTTACCCTTTTTAGTCTTTCCTCAAATGAGAGGAGTTCCATCCCCTTTATTATCCTGGTCGCTCTTCTTGAACCTTTTCTAGTTCCGCTATATCTTTCTTAAGATAAGGCGACCAGAACTGAATGCATACTCCAGGTGAGTTCGCACCATGGAGTGATACAGAGGCAATATAATATTCTTAGTCTTGCTAAACATCCCTTTTTTAATAATTCCTAGCATCTTGTTTGCTTTATTGGCTGCTGCCGCACATTGGGAGGAAGGTTTCATCGTATTGCCTACAACAGGGGTGCCCACACTTTTAGAGCTTGCGAGCTACTTTTAAAATGACCAAGTCAAAATGATCTACCAACAATAAAATTTTAAAAAACACAAAAGCACACTGTATGCAGAGAAAATGTTAATTATCATTTATATTGGGGGGGGGTTCCAAAGAGGTCAAGGAAGATGACTTTATACAATGTCACCTCAGTAACAACTATACAAAAATATACCCCCTCCCTTTTTACTAAACCGTGATAGTGGTTTTTAGCACAGGGAGCTGCGCTGAATGCCCTGCGCTGCTCTCGATGTTCAGAGGCTCCCTGCGCTAAAAAGGGGGCCATAGTGCAATATATAGACAGCAGATATAAATTCTCAAAATGGACACATTTTGATCATTAAATTGAAAATAAAATCATTTTTCCTACCTTTGTTGTCTGGTGATTTCACGAGTCTCTGGTTGCACTTTATTTTTCTGACTGTGAATCCAATATTTCTTCCCTTCTTTCAGCCTCCTGTATGCTTCCTCTCCTCCAGACCTCATTCTCTCCCCCAACTTTTTCTTCCTCTCTTCCTGCCCCCTCCCCTTTCTTTCTTTTTCCCTGCCCCCTTCTTTCTTTCTGTCCGTCTTTCTTTCTGCCTCCATGTCTTTCTCTCTCCATGCCTCCTTTCTTTCTGTCTTTCTCTCTCCATGCCCCCTTTCTTTCTTTCTGTCTCCCTGCCCTCCTTTCTTTCTCTTTCTTTCTCCCTGCCCTCCTCCAAGCCACTGCCGCCGCCATCGGGGAACAGGCCGCCGCTGCGTTCTGAGCTCTCCCTGCTTCCACGCCGAAAGAGGACACAGAAGCGCCGGGACCAGCCTTCCCCACCCGATGTCAATTCTAACGATGGAGAGCAAGTTCCCGGCCAACTAGGCAGCGATTGGCTGACCCAGAACTTCCTCTCCGATGTCAGAATTGACGTCAGGTGAGGTAGGTTGCTTGGCCTGGCACTTCAGCGTCCTCTTTACAGTATCGGGAAGCAGGTAGAACGCAAAGGCAATGCGATTCTATCACAGAGCCCGGGATGGGCTCTGCGATCGACTCGCATTACCTTTGCGATCAACCTTTTGGGCACCCCTGGTCTACAATGACACCCAGATCTTTTTCTTGGGCGCTAATCCCCAAGGAGGACCCTAGCATCTGGTAACTATGATAATTCTTCCAATGTGCATCACTTTGCATTTGTCCACATTAAATTTCATCTGCCAATTGGACGCCCAGTCTTCCAATTTCCTAATGTCTGCCTGCAATTTTTCACAATCTGCATGTGTTTTAACAACTTTGAACAATTTAATGTCATTTGCAATTTTAATCACCTCACTCGTCGTTCCAATTTCAAGATCATTTATAAATAAGTTAAATAGCACCAATCCCAGTGGCACTTCCACAAGACATGCAGAGCTCTGAAATCTTAATGCGTGGATGAGCAGATGGTGTAGGGAGGAGTGTTTCAGATTTATTAGGAACTGGGCGACATTTTGGGGAAAGGGGAGCCTATTCCACAAAGATGGACTCCATCTTAATCAGGGTGAAACTAGGCTGCTGGCGTCATCATTTAAAAAGGAGATAGAGCAGCTTTTAAACTGGAAACTGGGGGAAGGCCGAAAGTCACTCAAAAAAGCACGGTTCGGATAAGGTATCTTTAAAAGATATCATTATAAAAGGGAAGACAGAGCATCCCAATAGTGAGATTGCAATACAGGCAACAATAGACCAGGTTTCCTTAAATTCAGAGCAGGCTGATTTTAAAGGTTGCAAATTATCTATGCTAACTGCTGAGCAAATTGTAAATAGATTTGACAAACAATGTTTGAAATGTCTGTATGCAAATGCCAGAAGCTAACAATCAAAATGGGAGAGTTAGAATATATTGCACTAAATGAAAAGATAGATATAGGTAATAGGCATCTCTGAAACCTGGTGGATGGAAGATAACCAATGGAACACTATCATACTGGGGTACAAATTATATCGTAGTGATTGGGTGGATAGAATTGGTCGGTGGAGGCATAGCATTATAAGTTAAGGAAGGCCTTGAATAGAACAGACTAAAAATTCTACAGAAGCAGAAACACACCTTGGAATCCTTAAAGGTAGAAATTCCGTGTGTAAGGAGGAAAAGGATAGTGATAGGAGTGTACTACTGTCCACCTGACCAGGATGAATGGACAGATGCTGAAATGTTATCAGAAATTAGGGAGGCTAACATACTGGGTAACGCAGTAATAATGGGCAATTTCATCTAGCCGATACTGACTGGGTAAATGTATAATCAGGGCATGCTAGGGAGATAAAATTCCTTGATGAAATCAAGGACTGCTTTATGGAGCAGCTGGTTCAGGAACCAACAAGAGGTGAAGCAATTCTAGATCTAGTTCTTAGTGAGCAAATGAATTGGTGAGGGAGGTAATAGTGCTAGGGCCACTTGATAACAGGGATGACAACATGTTCAGATTTGATATAATCCCTGGAATAAGTTCACACAGGAAATCCAATACAACAGCACATAACTTTAAAAAATGAGTATAACATGAGGAGAATGATAAAAAAAGAAACTTAAAGGTGCAGCTGCGAAGGTCAAAAATATACATCAGCCGTTAAAAATGCCATTCTGGAAGCCCAGAATAAATATATTCCATTTATTTAAAAAGGAGGAAAGAAGATCAAATGGTAGCAGGCGTGGTTAACGACTGAGGTGCAGGAAGCTATTAGAGCTAAAAAAGAATCCTTCATAAAGTGGAAAAAGGATCCGACTGAAAATAATTGCAAACAACACAAGGAAAGTCAAGTCAAATGCAAGGCACTAATAAGGAAGACGAAAAGAGATCTCGAAAAGAAGACCGTGCTGGAAGCAAAAACACACAGTAAAAAATTTTTTACGTATATTAAAAGCAAGAAGCCAGGAAGAGAATTGTTTGGATCACTAGATGACCGAAGGATAAAAGAGGTTCTTGGGGAAAACAAGGCCATAGCGAAGAGATCAAATGAATTCTTTGCCTTGGTCTTCACTGAGGAAGATACCAGTGCCAAATATTGTATTCGATTTTGATGAATCAGAGAAACTCGTACAAATCTCTGTAACAATGGATGATATAATGGGTCAATTTGATAAATTGAACAGTAGCAAATCACCTGGACCGGATGGTATACATCCCACAGTGCTGATAGAACTGAAACATGATCTTGCAGAGCTATTGTTAGTAATTTTTCTTTAAAAACCAGCATAGTACCGAAAGACTGGAAGGTGGCCACCGATTTTTTTAAAGGGTTCCAGAGGTGATCCGGGAAATTATGGACCGGTAAGTCTGACATCAGTGCCGAGCAAAATGGTAGATAGAACTGAAACATGAACTTTCAGAGCTATTGTTAGTAATTTTTCTTTAAAAAACAGCATAGTACTGAAAGACTGGAGGGTGGCCACTGATTTTTAAAAAGGGTTCCAGAGGCGATTCGGAAAATTATAGACCAGTGAGTCTGAGATCAGTGCTGAGCAAAATGCTAGAGACTATTAAAAAGAAAAAAATGACAGAACATATATGTAAGCATGGATTAATGATAGAAAGCTAACATTGTTCTAGTAAAGGGAAATCTTGCCTCACCAATCTACTGCATTTTTTTGAAGGGGTGAATTGAAAGTGTTTTTCATGTATGCTGTCTTGAACTATAGTGAATGTTTTATTGTTAATCGCTTAGGTATACGCAGTCTAGAAATTTTAGAAATAAATAAATATGTGGATAAAGGTGAACCGGTTGATATTGTAACAAAGAACCTCATGAAAGACTTCTGAGGAAATTAGAAAGCCATGGGATAGGAGGTAATGTCCTTTTATGGGATTGAGAACTGGTTGAAAGAATGAAAACAGAGAGTGGATTTAAATGGTCAAAATTCTCAATGGAGAAGGGTAAAAAGTGGAGTTCCCCAGGGGTCTGTTCTGGGATTGATGCTTTTTAACATATTTATCAATGATCTATTGATGGGAGTAACTAGTGAGATAATTAAATTTGCTTATGACAAAAAGTTATTTAAAGTTGTTAAATTGCAAGAGGATTGTGAAAACCTTGTGGGACTGGAAGACTGGGCATCAAAATGGAAGATGACATTTAATGTGAGCAAGTGCAAAGTGATGCATGTGGGAAAGAGGAACCCGAACTTTGCACTCGCTCACATTAAACGTCATCTACCATTTTGATATCCAGTCTCTTGAGGTCCTCTTGCAATTTTTCACAATCCTCTTGTGATTTAACAACTTTGTGTCATCAGCAAATTTAAATCTCACTAGTAATTCCCATCTCTAGATCATTAATAAATATGTTAAAAAAACAGTGGTCCCAGCACAGACCCCTAGAGAACCCCACTATTTACCCTTCTCCATTGAGAATATTGACCATTTAAACCTACTCTCTTGTTTTTTATCTTTCAACATGTTTTTAATCCACAATGGGACATTACATCCTATCTCCATGACTCTAATTTCCTCAGAAGTCTTTCATGAGGTACTTTGTAAAATGCCTTTTAAAAATCCAAATGCATGGCTCTTCTTTACTCAAACAATGACACCAATGAACTGGCCATTCCTTCTCCTTTCAAATACTATCATTCCTATAGCCTCCATTCTAAAGATATTCTGTGTTACTTTCGACAGCAAACTAACCTTTGAATCACAGATATCCTTGGTTGTATAACACTGCTTTTTAAAACTTTGAATGATTCGTTCTTTCATACCATTTTCTCGATCCTTCAGCACTTATTTTGATCCATTCTCTAGTAATAAGCCAATTAGATTACTGCAACACTCTCTACCAGCGTCTCCAACTAATTCAAAATACATCAAATAAAACTTATAGCAAGGGCAAAGAAATTTGATCATGTGACTCCACTCCTGAAATCTGCACACTGACTCCCTGTAACACACACATTGACTTACAAAACCTTATTGTTTGTATCTTCAATTAAAAACATTATTAGACAGGTTTAAATCCAGCCTTAAACATTTTTATACAAGTATGCCTTTGAACTATGACCCTTTCACTTATTGGATTGCTTCCCTTTCTCTGCCAGGGAGCAGCTGGGAACCATCCTGCATGACATACTTTTGCTTTCTTCCCTCTATCCTATCAATTATTGTAGTTTCTATTTCTTTTCTATAAATTATTCTCTTCTCTTGTTTCCCACTATCTAGAATATGATTATACATTTTTTATTAAAGAATGCACTCCAAAAGGTTATATACTTCTCCCTCCATATACACAGGGGTTAGGGGCAGAGCCGGCCCACAAATATTTAAAAAAACGCAAATAACTTTTAGGGCTGACTCTGACCTATCCCCGCTTCCCTCCTGCCTCCCGGACCTCTTTCCCGCCTCCCTCCTGCCTCCTGAACCTCCCCAGACCTTACCTGGTGGTCTAGCGGTGAAGCAGGGCAGGAGCGATCTTACTAAGCTCCTGCCCCATGCAGAGCCGTCATCAAAAATGGCTGCCGTAAGTGCCCATTGTAGTCTCGTGAGACCACGGGAACTCATGGCAGCCATTTTTGATGACGGCTCTGCACGGGGCAGGAGCGAAGGAAGATCGCTCTTGCCCCGCATCACCACTAGACCACCAGGTAAGGTCTGGGGAGGTCCGGGATGCAGGAGGGAGGCGGGGGATGGATCGGAGGAAAAAACCACAAATAACCGAATTCATGAGTACTAAACCTGCGAATTCAGAGGGGGAAGTGTACAAAATAATCAAATGAGATATACAAAACCTTGTTACTTGCAATTCGTTGCCCACTATCTAGAATATTTATTATTTGTAAACCACGCAGATGCACTGTGATGTGTGGTATATCAAGATTTAAATAAACTTGAAAATTTACATGATCAAGGAACTATTTCTCATTCAATCACTGGCAGGGAGACAGCATGTCAGTAGGGTTTGGACTATCTCCTGTCAGAGCTCATCAGTCATGCTGCCATCCCAGGGACTGATGTCACCACTTTTCATCGGTGTTTTTTTTTTTTTAAAACACAGAAAAAAAAAAGAATGCAGATAAAGACTATATGGCCTATCCAGTATGTCCATCCATGCTATCTACTATCCCTTCCTGTCCTTTAGAAATCCTATGTGCTTGTTCCAAGCATTCTTGAATTCAGATACAGACTATATGGCCTATCCAGTATGTCCATCCATGCTATCTACTATCCCTTCCTGTCCTTTAGAAATCCTATGTGCTTGTTCCAAGCATTCTTGAATTCAGATACAGACTTTGCCCACCACCTTCACCGTAAGGCCGTTCCACAAATTCACCGCCCTTTCCATGAAGAGGTATTTCCTTACATTACTCCTGAGTCTGTTCCCTTTCATCTTTATTTTATGCCCCCTCATTCCAGAGCTTCCTTTCAATTGAAAGAGATTTGCCTCCTGTGCAATAATCATGACTGCCTATTTGGTATGAGTTGATTAAACAGATCAAGAGGACTACAGTCTGCACAGGAACCCTCATTAGTGTCCATGAAAACCTTCCAGGTTTTTCTGGGGTTAGAGAGAACAAAATTTTAATTTTGATCTGTCCCGATTACACCATCAGAGGTATGATTGACATCCCACTTGTCAATGGAGAAAAGTGACTTACTCTCAAGGACACACAGAGAGTCACCAATGGAGCTAGATATTAAAATAAACTCACCCCAAGGTCAAACAGAATCTGTGATAAAGCCAAGTATTAGAACTGGGGCACATAGAGATAACATGATAACTCAAGGTCTCACACACAAAGTTACTGGCAAAAAACATGACTGGGATTCTGATATCTCACTCACTAGCCCAGGGGTAGGGAACTCCGGTCCTCGAGAGCTGTATTCCAGTCGGGTTTTCAGGATTTCCCCAATGAATATGCATGAGATCTATTTGCATGCACTGCTTTCAATGCATATTCATTGGGGAACTCCTGAAAACCCAACTGGAATAAGGCTCTCGAGGACCGGAGTTCCCTACCCCTGCACTAGCCTGTTCAAACTCTTCTTTACTCTTCTTCTCCCTGCAGTGATTTTACACTGCTCTGTCACCTCTCCATTTCACACTTACTCCTTTACCACTTTGATGCCCATAGACCTGGCACTGCCGATAATGCATTTCACTACATTTTCCAGAGGCATGTCCTGCAGCACAAAGCTCTCATCCTGTGACTTCACCAGGGCAATCTCATACACATGCTTCAGAGTCACCATTCCTGCCACTTCATGTCCTAAACAAAAAGGTAAAAAGTTAAAGGTCATGGATTTAATATACAGCCTTTATACAAAGTGATTTATAATTATTATATACAGGTACATTATCTTTTTATTGTGAGTTCACTAGGAAGAGAGTTTACATTCTAAATAAGTGATCCAAGGTCTTTATCTCCCTCCTCTCCTTCCTCACAATCATTGAGCCATTCTTCTTTTTTTTTTATACCACCAGGGGTCTCCCTTTGATCTCTCACAGTGAATCAAGAAACAAAATGCTCAGAGTTCCAAATTCATCAGAACCAGTACAATAGAGTAGACAAACATATACAACAGCTTCTCTATGACTCCTGCAGGGCCTTTCCATGATCTGCAATCCTAACTTTCAGTATCTGATCTGTACATATTTGCCATGCACCAGAAGAAAATGTATAAAGTTGGTAGCAGAATGGGATTGGAATTGAGGTCTTTAGTTGTTTCAAGTTTATTAAAAATTTGTTGTACACACAATGCTAAGTACTTCAATGCATATGACAGTTTAAAATTAGGAATCAAAAAATAAAACAATTTTATACAAATAAACGTACAGTGCATACGTACAAATAATTACCGATACAAAAGGAAAGGAGGGTGAACTACAATCTTTAAAGAAAATAAAGATACATTTAGGGAAAAAACATCTGGAGGGTAATAAAAATAATCTTGAAAGCTTGGCTAAGCCTAGAGGAGAAGGTAAAGGAGATTGCGACCTATACATAAAGTCTGATTAAAATTAGGTATTAGAGCATAAGCATTAATGATAGATGAATTATCCTATCTATGTCTCAAATGTGTCCTTATACAAGTAACTTTTTAAAGAGCTTTTACATTTTTCTAGTGAGGATTCACCACATAAGTAAATTGGTAAGTTGTTCCAGATCTGGGGTGCTATAACCGAAAAAATAGTAGATCTTCTAGTACCTATTACTTTTAAAGAGGGGATAGTCAGCAAATGCTGTTCTGTTGATCTAAGTGTCCTAACTGGAGAATATGGTATCAGAAGACGATCCAGAAATATTAGTGCGTTAGTTTGTTGGATTTTAAATGCAATAACTTTCCTAGCTATTTCCTAGGCAACTGCTCACCTGTTTGTCCGGCTGCCTTCTCGATGCCAGCTGCTGATTTGAGGAAATAGGAGACAGTTGGCTTATTAATCTGCAAGTTATATGTCCGGTCCGGCTTAAGAGAAAACAGAAGCAGATAAGAACAACTATTAATTTTCAGAAATGAAGGATTTGAAAACAGATTGGAGGAGAAAAAAGGATGGGTTGGCTCTCTAGGACAGTCCTAGGGTCATGCTTTGGGGATAGGAGAAGGGGACAGACAGTTGAATGCAGAGGCTAGCTCTATATCGGTGGTCTTTGCTAATTATTAAGGGCCATTTTGGGTCCAAAAGGACTGAAGGACAGCAGACAAATATCTTCCTACTTGGGGCAATGACATCAACAACACTTCACAATATTCATTATTTATTTATTTCGTTTTATATTCCGTTCTTCCCAATGAGCTCAGAACAAGTTAAAATACATAATACATGGTCAAACTGGTTACAATTTGCTATACTCATAATACAATGAGTTCATCCATTCTTACTAGATCAGCTAGCCTTGGTCACATGTGCAGAACACAGATAAACTCTATGCAAAAACAGGACCACAAATTGAAAGTACTAATATACACAAATGAAACCCTAAGACATGCAGTACACCAGAGAAATACTGTAGAAAGAAATTCATTTCTTCCTGAACAGTGCAAAATACTGTATAGACAGCAGATGAAAAGTCTCAAAACTGACATATTTCAATCACTAAATTGAAAATAAAATCATTTTTCCTACCTTTGTCTGGTGATTTTATTTTTTATAATCATCTTTTCTCCTTCTCTGGTTGCACTTCTTTCTGTCTGTGCTCTTAACTGTTTAGAAGGCCTTCTTATTGATTTGCTGTTTTTCTCTCCTTCACTGTCTGCCCTACATCCAGCATTAACTTTTAACATTCGACCTTCTTCCCTTTTCTCCTTCCTTCTCAAATCTATATCTACTTTTACTTGTCTTCCCTTCCCCTCTCTCTGCCCTTCCCCTCCATCCATGTGTGCCATCCCCAACCGTTCTTTGCCCTTCCCCTCCATCCATATGTGCCATCCCCTCCCTCTTTCTTCTGCCCTATTCCCATTTATCCATAAACAGCATTTCTTCCATCTCTCCTCTCTTCCCCACCCTTCCCAACCCTGTGCACCATCTTCTCCCTCTCTCTCCTCTTCCCCTCCAACCCTGTGTACCATCTCCTCCCTCTCTTTCCCTCTCCCATGGTCTGACATCTGTCTTCCCCCTTTCTCCCTCCTATGGCCTGGGATCTTTCTCCTCTCCTTCCCCCAATCCGGCATCTCTCTCTGCTCCTTCCCTTCCCCCTCCCCTGTCTGGAATCACTCCCTCCTCCTTTCCTTCCCTGGCCTAGCATCTCTCTCTCCTTCCCCCTCCCCTATCCAGTGGGCTGATCTCTTCCCTTCTCCCCTTTCTGTGGTCTGGTATCTCTTTTCCCTCCTTCCCTTTCATCCCGTTGTCTGGTCTCTCTCTCCTCCCCTCCCATGGTCTGGCATCTCTTGCCATCCCTTCCCTTCCTTCTCCTGGAAGTCTGGCATCTTTCTTTCCCCATCCCCGCAGTTCCTCTTTCTATTACCCCCCTCCCCCCAATATCTCTCCCCTATCTTTCCCTTCCATCCCTTGTCTGGCATCTCTCTCTTTCCCTCCCCCATCATGTGGTCTGGAATTTCTATTCTTTCCCCTTCCCTTTCTTCCCTGGAGGTCTGGCATCTTTCTTTCCCTAACCTCCCCATCCCTACAGTCCAGCATCTCTCTCTTACTCTCCCCATGCGATTCACCCCCACTCCTCTCGGGATCCGGTGCTTGCTCACCGTTCTCGTTCCCAGCAGCATTGTTCTTACTCTCTGGGCCGCCGGCAACGTGAGTAAAGTAAACATGCTGCCTTCAGCGGCGCAGAAGCTTTCTCTGTGTTACTGCTTCCCATCTATGCAGGGATAGGAAACAGTAGCTGAGAGAAAGCTTCCAGGATGCCAAATGAACCGTGTTTGCTTCATTGATGCTGCTGGTGGCCCGGAGTAAGAAAAGCGCTCCTGGGAATGAGAACTGCCTGTGCACTGGATCTCACTGGGGGGAGGGGGACTCTGGATAGGTGTGCAAGCTGTCCAGAAGGTCTCTGTGGGTCGCAATTGGCTTGCAAGTCTTGCCATTGCTTTATATGATAAGTACTAAATTTACTCTTCAGTATAAAGGGAGAGGGTCTAGGGCCAGTTCAATATAGTAGGTCCCAGCATCACTAGCAGGGGAGGCAGAAAGAACTAGTTCTGTAGCAGATCCATGGTTCACTCCTTGAGACAGGGTAAGAAGAGTAGTGGATCAAAGACTTACACTAACGAAGATCTTCACAGGCAGTGGGATTCCTTCCTTGATATCCTTGGTTTTCTCATTGAAGTCCTTACAGAACTGCCCAATGGGGATCCCCCTCTGCAGAGAGAGAGGAACAGAAAAGTGAAAACAGACTTATTTAACAAATATCTGCTCTGGGGGAGAGAAGGAAGGAAAAGTGAAATCAAGATAAAAAGATACAGAGCAGAAACATATCTGCCTGCCTGATGAATACAGAGCAGGAGAGCAATGAAACCAAAGCTGATGTGCCCAGACTGAAGTTCAGGATAATATTCAGCCCATTGAAGTCAGCAATTTTTTTATTCGCTAGCCCCCATGGGCTTTTTATACTTGGATATTAAGCACTGGCCCAAACCCAGATAACTTTGCTGAATATTCAGGCATAATGCAGCTGTCAGGACCTATCTAAGAGCCAGCAATATACAGACAGGTATCTGGATAGAATTAGGACTGTGTTTTATGACTTAACTTTATCTAGTTACTCAGGGGAAGATTCTCAAAATTTTAATGTGGTCACTAAACCGGTTCCAGTCAGTTTAGTGTTCATTATTTTAGCGGCGGACTATCAAAATGGCTTAAGGTGGCCTTTTCCGAGCTTCCTAGCAGTCTCTAACACTGCCATGCAAATGTATTACAACAAAGTCATTAATATTTAAATGAGCACTCCGGGCGAATCTCTATTATTGCCGAGTGATTCCCTAACCTCGCTGTACTACATTTACAAGCAAAATTTTCCAGCAGGTCTAAGCTGTCCTAGCCTTACTTTTTGGTCAGTGCCTGAGCACTAATTGGCTAAGGAACTGACAGGAAAGCAAGACTTGAAAGCTCAGATCTGCCTGAAAATTTTGACACCATCAAGCAACCCCCCCCTTACTGCCGTTAAGCAACTCCCCCACCTGACACCTCCCTAGCAGAAGAGATGCCTACTCCCTCTCGCTGCCAAGCAACCCCCCCCCCAACATCCCTCTCCAGCAGTGGGAGAGATGCCCACTCTCTCCTGCCACCAAGCAACACCCCCAACAGTGGGAGAAATGCCCACTCCCTCCCGCCAAGCAACCCTCCCAACATCGAGAGGGATGCTCTCTCCCTCCCATCACTAAGCAACCCTCCAGCAGAGGGAGAGATGCCCACTCCCCTTCTGCTGACAGCAAGAGGGATGCCCACTCCCTCCCATCGCCAAGCAACCCCCTGGCAGAGGGAAAGATGCCCATTGCCCACTCCTTCCTACCGCTAAGCAATCCCCCCTCCCGGCAGCCACCAAGATGCCCACTCCCTTCTGCCACCGCCACTGTACCCCAACGACACCCCCCCAATGCCTCTGATGACCCCCCATATCCCCCTTACCTTGTTTACAAAGGTCAGCCGGAGGGATGTCTCCTACCCCTGGCCAGCAGGACCGCCTCTCAGTATATTGATTATTACATACAACCTTTGTTCAATCAATTCCCTCTTTTGTGCACAATTCTGTGGACCTCATGCAAAGACTGACTGAAGTGGTGATCCCTTTGGATATACAGGAATGTATTCTTTTGGTGACCTTAGATGTCACGGCTCTGTATACGAGCAGTTCACAAGCTGAAGCCCTTATGATGATAGAGAAATATCTAAGTAATACTCCTCTGGTAGGGAATAAATTTGAGCTTATACTAGCGATGGCTAATTTTGTGATCAAGAAAAATTATTTTATGTTTGAAGATCAATTTTTTATCCAAACCAGGGGAGTTGATATGGGGGCAACAGTTGCCCCTTCTGTGGCATGCCTTTATATGACTGAATTTGAGAGCTCCTTCGTTTATCCGTCTGTATATTTTACTAAAGTCTTGCTATGGAAATGTTTTATAAACGATATATTTTTCATCTGGAGGGGTTCACACGAGGAGCTCAAAGAATTCTTTGAATACTGATAAGGCGGGATATCAAATTTTAATAAACTTGAACATCTGAAGTTTACGGAGACAACTGACATGAACAGCATTGCTTTTTTGGACATCAGAATCCTATATAAGTCTGGTAAATTCGACACCACTATATTCAGAAATTCTAATCTAGTATTTATAAGTCACTCTATACCTAAAAAGGTTTAAGGTGACATACAAATCAAAGGAAATACAACTCTAGGAACATAAGAGGGAGCAACCAGGAGGCGAGTTAGAAGAGAAGAGGCAGAAGCTCTATAACATAAAATGCGTGAAGTATGAGGTTATCATTGCATATATAACATTTTCTATCCAATGTCAACAGAGTATATTGTCCCAAAGAGGAGAGCTTTTAGTTTCTTTCTAAATTTAAGGTAGCCGCGTTCATCTTTGACGGTTGTTGGGAGGTCGTTCCATTTCTTTGCACCAATGTAGGTGAAGAGTGTATTAAATATGCATTTGTATTTGATTCCTTTTGGTGAAGGGAGGATCAGCAGGAGTTTCTTAATGTTTCTCACTGAGATGGACCAAGAATTGATGAAAAGGTTTATCAGAGGTTCTGTGGAGTTTGCATATAGTATATGGTGCATTGTTCATGATACTTTGAAATTGATACTTGCAGAGATGGGTAGCCAGTGCAAGTTGTTGAGGTTGAAATGCCTTTGCTCCTCCCAATCAGATTTTAAAGTTCAGCTTCAGTAATGAGCCAGCAATTTCATCAGAGGGGGTATCCTGAGCGCCATCTAAAAAGACCATATAAAAATGCTTAATGTGCTACACGTGATTGGTTGTTGTTACCGAGACAGTGGAGGGGGGGAGGGAGGGTGAAAGATAAAAGAGTAATGGGGGTGTTGCGGTTTATTACCTTAGAGACAGGACAGATTGTAACTCTTCTCAGGTGATTTATGGGATCATTTGTCCTGTGACAAATTATATATTGATAAGATGGTTTATCAAACTAAGAATAGCTGAACACTTGAGTTGTATTCGAATAGGAAAGGTTGAGCACCTTTAGTTGCCAATTGGCAAGAAATGGGTCATCAAATAAGTGACTTAAAATTCCTTGTCATCGGGAAATTTAGGTATGATCGAGGAAGGGATATCTCAAAGATTTTAACATATCATAAGCAGAAATACATCTATGCTTGGCGCACTGTTATCCCTAATAATCTCAACAAGGAGATAGAGTGGATCACATCATATGACGTCAAGAAATACATGGCTTTAAGAGAAAAGGCTGTGCAAATGGGCTTGCCTGTTCTTGTGTTAATAGACCTGTTTCCCTGCTCTGCTGGGTAGGATGTCGCTTTAATAATATTTAAAAAGGTTTATTTGAGTTGAATGATTATTTTTTGAAAAGCTTTTTTAAAGTTTTCAACAGTGTGTGTTTTTTCTCCTTTAAGTTAATTTAGTCTCTCCTCCTGAAGAAGCACTTTATGTGAAACACAAACTCGTGTTGAGGAAGGAAAAGATTTGACTCAATGCACATTGGGAATTTGCAGTTGGTTTCACTTAATGGATACAGACATTTAGGATTTGCCACTGTTCACTTTGGAGGAATTACAGCTGCTGGTGTAATCTGTTAGGGGAGTGACCTCTGCCGAACCTAATGAGCAATGGAAATCATGGTATTGGCACCAGAAAGCTAATAGGAAGCCTTTAATCGGGAGGAGATGGGACTTGGGTAATTAACAATGAACCTTAGTAGATTCAGCTCCCAGATGCTTCTCTGTACCGATTCTTAAACACCTTCCTCCAATGTGCTCTTTACCAGCCAATTGTTCAGACAGGGAAATACGTACATTCCCAAGTCTGTGTAATGATGCCATGACTACTTTTTGTGGCGTTTGTGAAGGTGCTGTGGACAGATGTAAAGAAAAAAGGTAGGACATGATACTGGTAATAGTATTTATGTACTCAAAATCTGAGATACAGATACATCCCTGTCACGGGAAGAATGTGAGTGTAAGCATCCTTTACATCCAGAAAGCATAGCCAATCGTTTGTCTACATCAAGAGATAAACCATCCTGAACGTTTCTTTGACCTTCTGAGGCTTCCAAGACAGTAACTTAATGGTATCAGCATGTTTATTGATAAGGTCAGCAACCTCCTTGTCCCCAAAAATGGTTCTCTCTTCAGTAAGGACATCCACAAGATTCTTCTGAAACAACAGTCTGAAACAAACAGCCAGGTAAGTCTGCACATTATCTATGGTGGAGGCTGGACCTCACATTGAAAGCATCATACGTAGGTTGCACAGGCCCTGTGCTTTCGGGACTCCTCCCGCTTAACTACTAGTTGGTGGAGATCTGAAATTCAGCTGTACTGCATACCAAGTTCTTTAAGTGAAGCCTCATGTAGAGCTGGTAGAACAGTTATGTGGAAGAAAAGCATAGAGCTCTGAAAAACCTTCCTCCTAAAAGATTCTAGAGTTTCAAGCATCCTTTCCCATGGGTGCTGAGGCATGGGTCCTGCAGCATCTGGTCTTTTTGAGAGAGGATTTGACCACCATGGAATGTGAGGAAGCTGCTGTTGCTTCTCAAATCTGGGAGCATAAGATGAAGGTGAAAGATGATAAGATTCAGAAATAACCTAAAAAATATTTACACGGAAAGAGTGGTGAATGCTTGGAACAGTCTCTTGATGGAAGTGGGCATCCCTTCTGCTTTTTTGCTACTGCGGGGGAGGTGGCAGGAGGGAGTGGGCATCCCTTCTGCCATTTTTTTCTCATGCGAGGAGGTGGGGTCACCATGGCAGGAGGGAATGAGCATTCCTCCTGCTGATTTTCGCTAGCATGGAGGGGGGATTCTTGGTGCCACAATCGTCATTGCTCGTCGGGGAGGGCAGTCATCAGCTGGGTGGGGGGCTTTTATTTTAATGGGGTAGATATTATGCATGTGTAACATGCACAGCATCTGTCCCTATTAAAAAAAAAAGACTTCCTGTCTAGCAGCTGAGTGGAAGGAGGCTTTCCCCTTTAGTGCATCTGGGCCTTATTTTTTTATTAGGACTTATCAACTGCCTTTATGAAGATTCATCCAACTTAAGACTGTAAACTCTCTAAGGCTGGAAAAGACCTGTTATATCTAAAAATAGCCTATATTAAGGCTGAGTAAATAAATCTAAACTGCTACTAGGGGAAAGGAAGGGGTTTTGGATTTACGAGCATAGCTCATGTCTTTTTCAGTCATAGCTCAAGGGCTTAAAATCAAAATTTGGTAACGTGATTTTCCCAAGATCACTTGGAGCATCAGTGAGACTTGAGCCTGGTTTTCCTGGTTCTCAGCCTGCTTCTCTAACCGCAAGGCTACTTCTCCATTAGTGAGGTCCTTAAGATTTTTCCAATTGTATTAGAATCAAAATTTTAGATATGTTTCAGGAGATTGTCATCTGTATTGTGACTCTGGACAGTAAATATTTTAAAGAAAGCAGCTACAAGTTGATGTAAATTAGTTCCAAATGACACCTGATAATATATAATAGGATAATTGAAAAGAATGGTTATACCTACCTGTCTCATCAAAAATCCTTATAGTCAATGTTTCATGAAATGATACACAGGATACTGATCCGCTAATGTACCTTTTTTTGAGGGGGGCGGGGAACTTGAATAAAGCATAAGCTGCGAAAAAGAAAAAAAAAATATACCCGCAGTGTACAGAAAGGGAAAGGAAAAAGGGAGGACAAAAGGTATCTATCACTAGCAGAGCTCCTTCTGCTGCAGGCTCCCCTTCCCCCCCAGACACTAATAAATGAAAGGCAGGAGTAATCTCCAGCCAGAACATTGAACAAAAGCTATTAAAAGGAAGGCAGACTGCACTGTACAAAATGAGAGCACAGGAGGGGTAGGGAAACAGACAGGATGCAAAGCAGAGCAAAAGGGCTTTTCCATACTATTCATCATATAAACAAATGAATATTCAACATTTTTGCACATTGCCTCATTCAAATTTCCCAGCATTATCAACTCCCTCCACTGCATAAGAAAATAATAATAGTCTGACTGGGTCAGACCAATCGTCCCTCTAGACCAATCCAGGTCACTAGTACCTGGCAAAAACCCAAATAGTGGCAACATTCCATGCTACTGATCCAGGGCAAGCAGTGGCTTCCTCCATATCCATCTCAATGACAGACTATGGACTTTTCCTCCAGGAAACTGTCCAAATGGCCTAAGCAGCGGCCATCTTCGTCACCATTACTGAGCGCAGAACTCAAGTGCCGATGGAGGGGTATGCGGTTCCTAGCCTTGACGAAGCTTATGGCGAAACGCTGGCTAGCCTTAGTCGGCGGTGGACCAGAATCAGAGATCGAGTTGATAAACAGCATTTCAAATAATCGGCTAACAAGATAAGACCTTAGTTTAAAGTTTTCCTGCATATCAGTTTCAACAGTTCACCAAGTGTAGTGATCAGTATGACACTAATCGAACATCTGTAAAATATCTGCTGAACAGCTTATGAAGTTTTTTCTGGTATGCGTAAACGAGATAGTCAAGGAGGTTTTTTTTGTCAATGAGGTGGTTTCCCTTTCCAGTATAGTCTGTAAATATACATATACTGTGGCATATGGGGGTCTGAGGCTTTCTTCCTCCTTTAATAACTGTTTGAGTGACTGGTATGACTAACTGCAAGGACATTACATAAAACATACTGGTCAGTAAAACTGATCTTCTGACAGCAGACAAAGGGAGATATTGAACATTTAATAGAAAAAATTTTCATGGGAGGTATTTTTTTGAATATATAATTAGTTCTCTCATCTGTATATCTCCATATATTTTTGCTTTGATTGAACCCCATGATTTACCCTTCTCTATTGAGAATATTGACCATTTAAACTTACTCTGGTCTCTGTCTTTCAACCAGTTCTTAATCCATAATAGGACATTACCTCTCATCCCACAACTCTCTAATTTCCTCAGAAGTTTTTCATGAGGTACCTTGTCAAATGCCTTTTGAAAATCCAAATACATGATATCAACCGGCTCACCTTTATCCACAAGTTCATTCACCTCTTCAAAGAAATACAGAAGATTGGTGAGGCAAGATTTCCCTTGACTAAATCCATGTTGGATTTCTCTCATTAATCCATACTTATGTATATGTTCTGTCATTTTGTTCTTTATAATAGTCTCTATCATTTTGCCCAGCACCAATGTCAGACTCATTGATCTATAATTTCCCGGATCACCTCTGGAACCCTTTTTAAAAATTGGTGTCATGTTGGCCACCTTCCAGTCTTCCGGTACTATGCTGGATTATAGAGAAAAATTACAAATTAGTAACAATAGCTCTACAAGTTCATTTTACAATTCTATCAGCACTCTGGGATATATACAGCTATGCAGATGACATTACAATACAACTTCCTTTTGATCAACCAACTCTCACCCCAACAGGTAAACATCATAAGACACTAGAAAGTTGAAAAATGGATGGAAGACCACAAACTAAAATGAACAGACAAAACAAGATTCCTACTGCTCAAAAAGGACAAAACTCTAACAATAGACATAGAAATAAACTCTATCAAATATCCCATTCAACCTGCCCTAAAACTTCTGGGGTTGACAATAGACAGATGCTGCACCATGCAACTGCAAATCAACAAGACAGTCCAAAAATCATAGAAACATAGAAATAGACGGCAGATAAGGGCCACGGCCCATCTAGTCTGCCCACCCTAATGACCCTCCCCTACCTTTGCCTAGTGAATAGAGCCCACATGTCGATCCCATTTGGCCTTAAAATCAGGCACGCTGCTGGCCTCAATCACCTGCAGTGGAAGACTATTCCAGCGATCAACCACCCTTTCAGTGAAAAAGAATTTCCTGGTGTCACCTCGTAGTTTCCCGCCTCTGATTTTCCACGGATGCCCTCTTGTTGCCATGGGTCCCTTGAAAAAGAAGATATCTTCTTCCGCTTCGATGCGGCCCGTGAGATACTTGAACGTCTCGATCATGTCCCCCCTCATTCTGCGCTCCTCAAGCGAGTATAGCTGCAGTTTGTCTAACCTTTCTTCGTACGGGAGATCTTTGAGTCCCGAGACCATCCGGGTGGCCATTCTCTGAACCGACTCCAATCGCAGCACATCTTTGTGATAATGTGGTCTCCAGAATTGCACACAGTATTCCAGGTGGGGCCTCACCATGGATCTATACAATGGCATAATGACTTCCGGCTTACGGCTGACGAAACCCCTGCGTATGCAACCTAGGATCTGTCTTGCCTTGGATGAGGCCTGCTCTACCTGACTGGCAGCCTTCATGTCCTCACTGACGATCACCCCCAAGTCCCGTTCTGCTACCGTTCTTGTTAGGATCTCACCATTAAGAGTATAAGTCTTGTATGGATATGGTTGCCTAGGTGCATGACTTTGCATTTTTTGGCATTGAAGCTGAGTTGTCAGGTCCTAGACCAGCGCTCCAGTAGGAGTAGGTCGTGCATCATGTTGTCGGGCATTGAATCTTCGTCCGTTGTGCATTTTCCCACTACATTACTTAGTTTGGCGTCATCGGCGAATAATGCTATTTTACCTCGAAGCCCTTCTGCCAAGTCTCTTATAAAGATGTTGAATAGGGTCGGTCCCAAAACCGAACCCTGTGGCACTCCACTAATCACCTCCGTCATTTCTGAGGGGGTGCCGTTCACCACTACCCTTTGAAGCCTACCACCAAGCCAGTTCCTAACCCATTTCGTCAATGTGTCACCTAATCCTATAGAACTCATCTTGTTCAGCAACCTGCGGTGTGGTACGCTATCGAATGCTTTGCTAAAGTCCAGGTACACAATGTCCAGGGACTCCCCAACATCCAGCTTCCCCGTCACCCAGTCAAAGAAGCTGATCAGGTTGGATTGACATGATCTCCCCTTAGTAAATCCATGTTGATGGGGGTCCCGTAGATTTTCCTCATCCAGGATCTTATCCAATTGTCATTTGATCAGAGTTTCCATAAGTTTGCTCACTATAGATGTTAGACTCACTGGTCTGTAGTTTGCTGTCTCCATCTTTGAGCCTTTCTTGTGGAGTGGAATGACGTTAGCCATCCTCCAGTCCAACGGGACGCTTCCTGTACTAAGGGAGAGGTTGAAGAGTGCCGACAGTGGCTCTGCCAAGACATCACTCAACTCCCTAAGCACCCTGGGGTGTAAGTTGTCAGGCCCCATTGCCTTGTTAATCTTGAGTTTTGACAGCTCATCGTAGACACTGCTGGGCGTGAATTCGAAGTTACTAAACGGGTCAACTGAGTCAGCCCTTGTCTGTAGTTGAGGGCCAAGCCCCGGCGCTTCACGGGTGAAGACTGAGCTGAAGTATTCATTTAATAGCTGGGCTTTTTCGGAATCCTTTTCCACATAGTTTCCGTTTGGTTTCCTAAGACGTACAATCCCGCCAGAGTTTTTACTTCTATCACTGATATACCTGAAGAATGATTTATCTCTCTTCTGGATGTTCTTTGCCAGAGACTCCTCCATGTGGAATTTAGCCTCCCTGACTGCTGTTTTGACTGCTTTAGACTTGGTCAGGTAGTCTGCTCTAGAGTCCTGTTTCCCCGATTGTTTGTAAGAGATGAATGCTTTTTTCTTTTCCTTGATGAGGTCCGAGATCTCCGCAGTGAACCATTGCGGCTTGTTGTTTCTTCGCCGCTTACTTACTAATTTAACATAGCAGTTTGTCGCTTCTTGTATGGTGGCTTTCAAAGTCGACCACATTTCTTCCACGCTATCGGTTTTTGCTTGGCTTTGTAGCACCTGGTGAACAAAGGAACCCATGTCTTGGAAGTTTGTGTCCTTGAATTTGAGGACCTTGGTCAGCGTGTTAGATTTAGTGAAACCTTTCCTAAGATTGAACCATACCATGTTGTGGTCACTGGAGGCCAATGTGTCGCCCACCGAGACCTCTGTGACACTTTCTCCGTTGGTAAGTAATAGGTCCAGTATTGCCTGATCCCTTGTTGGGTCCAACACCAGTTGCTTCAGACCAGCTCCCTTCATAGAGTTTAATAGCCTCCTGTTGCTGCCAGAATCGGAGGTTAGTGTATCCCAATCCACATCAGGCATGTTGAAGTCACCTAACAATACTGTGTCCCCACGCAAGGTGATATTTTCTATATCCCCGATTATTTCCATATCCAGGTCAACCTGTTGTCTTGGGGGTCTGTAAATTACGCCAAGATACAAGCATTTGTCCTTCCCTCTGGCCAAATTAACCCAAAGGGATTCTCCAGTGTATTGGACATCTGAGATTCTTGTGACCTTAATGTCATCTTTAGTATATAATGCTACACCTCCTCCCAATCTGCCTTCTCTGTCCCGGCGAAACAAATTGTAACCCGGTATGACCATGTCCCACCCATGGGAGTCTGTGAGCCAGGTCTCAGATATCGCCACCACATCCAGGTCGGCATTCCTTATTTCTGTTTCCAACTCCAGGATCTTGTTTCCCAAACTGTGTGCGTTGACGTACATAGCCCTCCATGTTGTATTTTTGTTACATATCAGTGGGGATATACCTGCTTGAGCTACTTGAACACCTACAGCATAATTTGCGTTATGCTGTAGGTGTTCAAGTAGCTCATCGCAATCATGAGTAATCTATGACAAATTCAAAAATTCTTCAGTAGAGATCAATTCCAACTCCTGATACAGTCCCTAATCCTTGGACTCTTAGATGCAACATCCTTTACCTACCATGCCCTAGGTCAGTGATGGCTAACCTTTTTGAGCCCGAGTGCCCAAACTGCCGCACAAAACCAAAGAATTTCCTCAAAGTGCCAGCACGTCAATTAAACCTTAATAACAAGATTTTAGTATCTAAAAACTCTTTATAAAGTTGCCTGAACTATGTAACATCATTTTTAAAGGTTGGAATCTTTGTATTGTCAGAGAATCAATTTGATTCACAATCCTTTGGTTTTCATTTCAATTTATTGGCAATTTATAATGTTTTAATGATTTCATTCAATTTAATGAATTTAGGAAGAATTTGATTCAGTTACACAATATATTTTAAATGTATTATTCACATAACATGTCAAATGTATCCTGAGTAAAAAAAAAGATAAACTTCTTAAAACTGTTAACTGTGTCAAGACTCGGTGTGTATTCCCAAAGAGTCTATACATGTTTTTTTGTAAAATTTACAATCAAATTAGAAAATAGTTAAATCATTACATTTCTAATAATATGATGTACAGAAAACAAAAGAGCTTTCAATTAAACCAACCGTTTTTATTGGAAATTCCAGATTGGAATACAATAGGGCCATGTAAAGTCCCTTTTTTAAATAACATCTTTAAATAATATTTAAATAACTTAGAAAGTGTCTTAACTGCAAACTGAAAACACTGCTTCATGTAAACATTGGGCATGCTCTGAAAAAAATTAATGTGATTTTTGTTGTTGCATGCATGCTGATAACTTGTCAATCCTTGGCTCATAGTGCGTTAATTTCAGAGCAACACATGCAGCACTCATGTCATCCGTTAATCTGTTTCTAGCATCAGATTTTATATGATTCAAAGCCGAAAACAGCTGCTCACAAGCATAGGATGACCCAAACAAAGTAAAAATGAGCAATCCCAAGTGCTTTCATGGACTTAAAATTGTCTGGCAGAGAATTCCACGCTTTTAGGATTTCATTTTCAGAACTGCTAGCAGTGATTTCATTTGTCACCCTTTCACACTCAATACGTTCAAGAGCCGCACGCAGGTCATTGAATTTACTTTTCCAGATAGAGCTTTCTTGAAATTCCAGTAGCTCCATTTCCAAATTTTGAATATCCAACCACTGTAAGCAGGAAAGATCAAGATCTTCAAATGTGGACTTTTCTGGGGAAGTTATAAATGAAAGGGTTGTCTCCATCTTACAGAACTGAGAAAATCTTTTACTAAAATTCTCCTTTGCTTCGGCTACAATGGTGGAATATGCTTTGTGGATTTCCTGGTGTTTTTTATGACTGTCCACAAATGTTGTAGAATTATCCAAATGTATTTTTAGGTTTGGAAAATATTTTAGCTGTCCACTCTCAAGGTCTTTTTCAAAAACATGCAATTTTCTCTCAAAAGCTTTGATGTCACTAAACATGCTTTCTGCTGTTTTTCCCATGCCTTGTAATTTTTTGTTTAGTACATTAAAGTGGTTAGTAAAATCTGTAAAGAACATGAGGTTGGTAAGCTAGGCCATGTTGGTGAGTTGAGGATAGTCTTCCCCCTTTTCGTTCATAAATAGCCTAACTTCTTCTAAGCAGGCCACAAATCTCTCTAACACTCGTCCTCTGCTCAGCCACCGGACATTATTGTACATCAGTAAAGTGTTATATTGTGCCTGAACCTCATCAAGAAGGGCTTGAAATTGTCGAAAATTAAGAGCACGCGCCATGATGAAGTTCACCATTTTTGTTACATCTTTGAGGACATCGTCAAGTTTTTTGCTGCTTTCTTTGGCGCAGAGAGCCTCTTGATGTATTATGCAGTGAAATTGAATCAGTGGATGTTTTGCTTCCTTAGCAAAGAAATGAATGAATCCTGATGTTGTCCCCACCATGCTAGGTGCTCCATCGCTAGTAACTGAAACCACTTTTTCTGGACTTATGTCTAGTGATGAAAAAGCCTCCATCACAGCATTGTGGATATCTATCCCTTGTGTTCTTCCAGGCAAAGACAGCAGTTTTACCAGCTCTTCTCTCATGATGTCACCAGTAGCATAACGCAAAATGAGCGCTAGTCTTGCATGGTTAGTAATATCTGTACTTTCATCCAAGCACATGGAATAGAAGGGTGCTTTTTGTAAGTCGCAAGTAAGCTGTTGATTAACATCAGCAGCCATTCGCAGAACCCTATCTTTTGCAATATTTCTGCTTAGCGGCATCTCAGAGATGCGCTGCACAATTTTATCCTTGTTTTGGAAATCATGGAAGAGTGAATTACTCCCAGCCAAAATTGCCTTTTTGATAAAATCTCCATCAGAGAGGGGCTTACCATGTTTTGCCATGCACAGTGAAATTTGAAAGCTGGCAACTGTAAGATGATTAGTTTTTGAAAGATAGTTGCTAAAACTAAGAGACTGGGAGTGATATTTCTTTAATTTTCCTACAAGGAACTCTTTTCTTTGAGCTAAACCAAGTTCAGCAACACTGTTATGGTTGGTCTCAAAGTGACGTTTGACACTTGATGTGCGAGACACAACAATTTCATTACACATAATACACAATGCTTTCCCACTGCGTTCAATCACTCCATATGTCTCTGTCCAGGCCTCTTGGAATGGTCTTCCACTATCTGTTTTTGCTTTTTTTGCTGTACTCATTTTCTTTGTTCAAGACTTCAAGTCTACAAAAAGATAAAATTTGTATAATAAAAAAAATCTAATGAAGTGCTGTATACAAATCCGTCCCCATAAAAAAATATGTGATTGGGGAATTTTACTAATTGTAGACATCCGTTTTGGTCAAAAAATATACTGTCCGGGTGAAAACCGGACTTGTGCAACCTGAGTGTATGGGAAAAGGACTTTTATTTTTCACTAGCTGATGCCCCGGCATTGCACGGGTATTTAATTATAGCAATAACACTGTAAATGGATTCAAATAAAGATACTTTATAGTGGTGAATGAAATTATTTTTTTACAGCTTAATAAAAAGTACAATATTCAAATTATAATGTGAAATATTTGACAAAATGAATACAATACAACTAACGCAAAATGTGATTATAAACAACAATTTTAGTTTCACCTCCTGGAGCAAGAACATATAAATTCTTGGGTGAACCCACCCTTGAGCAAGCAACATAGAGTTGTGGGCCGCGAGACCCCCAGAACATATCACCCCAGGTAGTGAGGGATCTGCATACCAAGTTTCGTTCAAATCGGTCAAGCCGTTTTTGAATTACAGTGAGAATGGCAGCTTTTTACATTTTTTCCATTGACATGAATGGGTGAAATCTGATTTTCTGTTTGTAACTCCGCCCATGTGTGCAGGTGGGCCACGAGACCCCCAGAACATATCACCCCAGGTAGTGATGGATCTGCATACCAAGTTTCGTTCAAATCGGTCAAGCCGTTTTTGCGTGATCGCGGCACATACACACACACACACACACATACATACCTCCGATTTTATATATATAGATTATTGAAGCCTTTGTTATTTTATTATGATGTTTACAAAAGCACTGTGAAGGGCCACATATAAACTTTACTGTTTTTTGCTATATTGAGTTTTCCATAAGGTACAGCGCAGAGGATTAGTGTGTTGGTTGTTAACAGAGAGCACAGCCCTCCTCTCAGCTTACTGAACTTCTCTATGCAATCATCATAAGCAGCTTTTTTATTTCCTCAAATTTAGCATGTCCCCCATGGAAGATACAGAGGTTTTTACAGAGGAGCACATTATTAGACACATTAACATCCCCCCATATCCTCACCTCTCTAGCATGGGAGCACTAGGAACTGTTCCTGATTACAGATGTCACATGTAGAGTCACACTACAGCCTCACTGAGTTCCTGTGACAGACTCAGTGTGAAGCTTCTCTTCCTCCCCCCACTTCCCCCTCACACACTGCCTGGCTCATAGGATACTAAGGGGAAGACAGGCAGGCTAAACATCCACTCACAGGACTGCAGCCAGCACAGGAGGATGGGCCGCGGCCCACCGGGACAATGCCCGGTCCTCCCAATGGCCAGTCCGGCCCTGTTGCCAGGTGAGCTGCAAAGCAGACACCGGCACACTCGCCTCCCGCAGCGCCGCATATCTTAATTGCGGACTAGAGAGTTGCGCGGGGACAGAAATCCCACCCGTCCCCGCCAAAGTCTCACCCGTCCCCGTGAGGAATCCCACCCGTCCCCTTGAGGAATCCCTCTGTCCCCGTGAGGAATCCCTCCGTCCCCACCCGTCCCCGCGAGGAATGTCTTCCGTCCCCGCCCGTCCCTATAAACTTCAGACATAGTTATTTCATTTAATTATGCTACTGAATTAAAGGCTCTGGTAGAAACCCATTTACAAATAAGCAAAAAGACTTTATTAATTTGGAAATATTAATTGGGAAGAATACACACTTTGTAAACGGGTTTCTACCAGAGCCTCTTTTGTTTATAAATTTTTATCAACACAACTAATATACTACTTTATCCTGAAGCAAAAAAAAAGAAAAAAAGAAATAGAATTCTTTTCCTACTTTTGTTGCCTGGTTTCTGCTTTTCTCATGTTCTCATTCAGTTCCTTCCATCCACTGTCTCTCTTCCTTCTGCGTCTTCCATTTGCTCGGTTACTGTGCCTCTCCCTTTCTCCCCCCTTCCAAATTGGTCTGGCACCCATCTTCTTCCCTCCGCTCCCCCCATAGTCTGGCATCTCTGTCTTCTTCCCTGCCAGCGTCTTCTCCCCACTCTCTCTTCCCCATTTCCTTTCAGCGTCCTTCTCCCCCCCATCTTCCCCATGTCCTGTCAGCATCCTTCTCCCCCCTCTGTCTTCCCCATGGCCTTTCAGCGTCCTTCTCCACCCCCCCCCCGTCTTCCCCATGGCCTTTCAGCGTCCTTCTCCACCCCCCCATCTTCCCCATGGCCTTTCAGCGTCCTTCTCCATCCCTTTGTCTTCCCCATGTGCTTTCAGCGTCCTTCTCCCCCCCCCGTCTTCCCCATGTCCTGTCAGCGTCCTTCTCCCCCTTCTGTCTTCCACAAATGCTTTCAGTGTCCTTCCCCCCCACCCCGTCTTCCCCATGGCCTTTCAGCGTCCTTCTCCACCCCTTTGTCTTCCCCAGTGCTTTCAGCGTCCTTCTCCCCCCTCCTTCTCTCCCGCCCCGGGTGCAGCACAGCCAGCCAGGTCCCCTTACTTTTGTGGCGTTTCCAATACCGACCGACAACAGCCCCGGCCTGACAAACCTCCCTGCCTTTATCCGCGAATCTAAATTTCCTTCTTACAGCTGCTGTAAGAAGGTAATTTAGATTCGCGGTTAAGGGCAGGGAGGTTTGTCGGACCAGGGCTGTTGTCGGTCGGTCGGGGAAACGCCACAAAAGTAAGGGGACCTGGCCGGCTGTGCTGCACCCGGGGCGGGGCGGGGCGGACCGCCCCCCTCCCTTGATAGCCACTCGAGCCACGAGGCTACTCCTCCTTACCTACCCTGCCTGCAGCACAGAGCCGAACGGAAGTCTTCCCGACGTCAGCGCTGACGTCGGAGGGAGGGAGGGCTTTGTTTAAGCCCTCCCTCCCCTCCGACATCAGCGCTGACGTCGGGAAGACTTCCGTTCGGCTCTGTGCTGCAAGCAGAGCAGGTAGGGAGACAAGCCGTGCGACTTAGTACATCCAGCCCCGCAGGAACCCCGCGACCCTCGGAGGCGTCCCCATGGGATCCCCGCGACCCTAGGGGGCGTCCCCACGGGATCCCCGTGACCCGTGCAGTTCTCTATTGCGGACCTTCCCGCGTGCCAGCTGCAAGGCCTTCGCGTTCCACAGCTGGCACGCGTGCCATAGGTTCGCCATCGCTGCCCTAGGTCATGATAAAACAATTACAAACCATCCAAAACACAGCCCTCAGACTGATCTACTCCCTAAACAAATATTGCATACCTAGATACACACTTGCTCCCAATATAAGCACAAATATTATTCAAATTTTATTGCCTATTAGTGCTGCCTGATTCGAATCGATTCACCGATTCATTTAGGGTGAATCAGTTCAAATCGATTCAAAAACAAAACAAAAAAACGGCCTCCCAATTCAACGACTGACCCTCAAGCAGGATCGGCAGCGCTGCATCTTGCTGGCCGGCCGCTGTCACTCCTGCTTTAGAGGGCGAATGGGGAGTATCAGTTGGGAAGTGCTTCTGTCCGACTTCCCCCCTGGCATCCCGGCATCTATTTATGTCATTTCAGCAGCCTGGATAAGATCGCTAGTGCTAGCGATCTTTGCAACCTGCCATCGGGTCTTCCGAGCTGCCTTTTCTCTGCCGCAGTCCTGCCCCTCCTCTGACATCAGTAATTTAAGGCTTCCATAGGCACACAGAATACAAGACATTTGTCACCAGGTCCAGTGCTGCATAAAAGGGTAAGTTAGGAGGATAGGAATTTTTTAGTTTGTTTCTTTCTTTCTTTTTCAAACCTCCAGTGGCAAGCACATATGTCCCTATTCTTCTGCACCTACATTTCTGTGCATAAATATCAGATATGAAAATATGCTTATGGCAAGTTTTATACACATAGATTAATAAACCTGAAATTCTTTTTTTTCTTTTTGCAATGTCTAATGCCAATAATCTACAAGGTTGCTGCAACCAATAAACTTACAGCAGGTTTTTGTCCTGTCTGTTCAAAGTAGATTGTAAGCTCTTCTGAGCAGGGACTGTCTATTGAATGTTAAATGTACAGAGCTGCGTATGCCTTTCAGCGCTATAGAAATGATAAATAGTAGTAGTAGTAGTAGTTTTTACGTTTGGTTTGTTTGATCCTGATCAAAACAAGTAACATGGGTATTGTGGAACCAAATCAATTGAAAACTCTTTAGATAGCAGTTTTCCACATTTACTTTGGTGACAACATCTGTGCTTTTCGTGGAGCAGAAGATGGCGAGAATTGACAGGGAGAACAGGGCAACTAAGGAGTGGAAGGAAGGAGAGAGGAATGCCAGACAATGAGGCTATGTAGCAGACAGCCCAGATAGGGCATATATCACTCAATGGCAGCACTGAACAGGATGCCAGAGGGCCATGTGATGTGTGTCTACTGGTTGTGCACAAGGGCAATCCTGTCTCTGTATGAAGAATAAAGAACG
This sequence comes from Geotrypetes seraphini, assembly GCF_902459505.1. NCBI lineage: Eukaryota > Metazoa > Chordata > Amphibia > Gymnophiona > Dermophiidae > Geotrypetes > Geotrypetes seraphini. Next base: position 65,046,878 of record NC_047091.1, on the reverse strand, counting down.
ATACTTATCCAGCGACCGCTTGAAGGCATGCCATACCATGGTTAGCAAATTTACTGGGCATCTCACAATTTCTTGGCACAGTTTATTCCTGAATCTAGTAGCATGAACCAATCGTCTATTTTCAGGCCCTTACATTAAGTATTTACTGAAAGCCCTGACAAAGCATGTTTGTCACTATATACAGGTCTCAGAGCAACAGGCACAGTGGCTGGGGTTGAAATGAGAATTTTGCAGTGTTTATGGAATGCCAAATGTGTTGGGTGCCCTAGATTGCACCCATGTAGCTCTGACACCTCCAGCAGTTAGAGAAGCAGCATTCCACAACAGGAAGCAATTCTACTTGCTGAATTTCCAGGTTGTTCATGATGTGAGAATGAAGATGAGTACAGTGGTGAAGGTCCCAGGGAGCTGCCATGATTCATACATTTTCTTAATCTCTGTGATAGGGCTCAGTTTCGAGGAGGGAAAATTTGAAGGTGGCTGCTATTGGATAAGCAGTCCTTTTCTGGTTGGGGTCCATTTGGTAGCTTGATGTAGGATAGGGAAATACACATTGCAATATAAGGTTGCTCATAGGGAAGGGATGTCATGGATTGTGAATAAGAGGGTAGGTTGACTGTTACATGTTTGGGAATCGGTCAAAAATGGGATTGTGTAGGGGGGAGGTTCCTTATCACATGCAGGTATAGACACACAGAGACTGAAGATATTGTATAGGAGATACTGACAGTAAATACTGAATGTAGATGCAAGCCATTGTTGCTGACCTACTGGCATCACTTCTTATACTAGCAAAGAGCAGATACAATGAAGTACACACTGCAACACATTTGGTTATAGAATGTATGTTTGAAGTACTCAAGAGCTGCTTCTGCTCTTCAGCTATTTCAGAATGGAAGATTAAGTATTTACATGGATTTTCTTCATTCTATTAATGCACACAGGTGTCTGTACTCTAGATAAATATCTTCTGGTCGTGAACTGTTGCAGAAGGATGTCAATCACATCTTTCAGCTCCTCCTCCTTCACCAGTGGCGTAGAGTGCCCTCCTCAGTTTGTACCAAAGCAATCAATAGCCACTATAACAGAAGAAAGCAAAAGGAAGGGCATGGGTACTTCCCCAAAACAATAGTACATTTCTGTTCTGCTCTGTAACTCATGAAAAAGAACAACAGTTAGCAGGAACTAATAAACAGAGGTGTACAAACAAACCACCCTGCTATGTGCAACTAATACAAACACATATGGATCTCAGGAATGCAATAAATGTATTGCTTTATTAGTTATATATGATTACATGCACTTCCAACCGACAGCTCTGGATTATGGATTTATCCAAGGCAGAAAGCAGGCATACTTCAACTGACAGGGCGGGCCATACAGACTCCTATGTGTATTAACAGAAAGATTATCTAGGTAAGAACATAATCTTCCATTCTGTTACATAAACATAGGAGTCTGTACCAAAGCAGTGGTGGACGCCTAGGGTGAGACAGATGAACCTGTCCGCAAGACTGAGAACTCAAAAGCGGCATCCTTCTGAGTTGCCATGTCAACTCTGTAGAATCTGGAAAAGTTATAGAGTAGACCAAGTAGCTGCTCTACAGATCTCTTCAGAGGCACTACCCTGGTCTCCACCCAGGAAGCTGCCATGCTTCTAGTCAAATGAGCTTTGAAAGAAATAGGAGGCTGTTTGCTACAGGCAACGTACGTCAACGAGCTTGCCATACAAATCCATCTGGGAATAGATGCCTTGGAAGCTGGTCTGCCTCGTCTTGACTGACAGATTAGAACAGTCAGAAAGATGAAAGTCATTGGTCCGTTCAAATACTGGAGTAAAAGTCTCCATATGTCCAGTCTCTGCGATATTTTATCTTACTTGGCTGAACCCGTACCCTGAAACTAGGGTAGACATACCTCCTGGTTAACGCGAAAGGCCGAAACAACTTTCAGTAGAAAGGAAGTTACCATGAATAAGACAATTCTTACCTATTTGATTCTGAAGTATGGTTCTCTGCACCAGAGTGCCTGCAATTCCAAGACCCTTCTTGCTGAGAACACCAGAACAGCATCTTCACCATGAGATCCAGCAGAGACACCTCTTGAATGGGCTCTTACAGAGGCTTACAAAGTCCCTTCAAAAATCTGTTCATATCTGGATGAGATGCCAGAGAAACCTTTCCCACTCAGGTTCGAAAGCATGAGAGGCCTGCCATCTGTACCTTGAGAAATGCAACTGCCAGGTCTTTCTCTAGTCCGGTCTGCAGAAAGTCAAGAATCACTGGAATTGGAGCCTTGAAAGGCTCCATATCATCTTTGGCGCACCAGAGCTGAAAAGCCTTCCAGGCTTTAGCATAGGCTGCAACAGTTGAAGGTTTTTAGTCTGGAGGAGAGTAGAAATGACTACCTCCGAATTTCCTCTGCATATTAAGGTAGAGCGCTCAATAGTCATGCAGTAAGACCAAAGCGATCTGGGTTATTCATGTGGATTGGACCCCGAGTAGCCCCTTATGAAATGGTAGCTTGATGCATCTGTCCTGTTGGAGCCTTACTAGATCCACATACCATGACTAGCAAGGCCAATCTAGGGCTACTAGGATCATAAGTACATAGGCCATGGTGGGAGTACATAAACCAGCCTGTCTTCTGGCCAGGGCTGAACCAACACATCCAACCTCGTGTTTCCGGGTTTGTCTCTTTGACTGTAGAAGCGAATTACCTTTGGGTTCTTGGCTAAAGCCATCAAATCCATCACTGGACTTCCCCAGCATTGCATAATGAGATTGAACACTCTTTAAAACAGTTTCTATTCTCCCAGGTCTAATGTATGCCTACTGAGAAAGTCAGCCTGCACATTTTCCACTCTGGCTACATGGGCTGCGTAGAGCGCCTGAAAGTGAGCTGTCCATCTGAACAATATCTGAGTCACTGAGGTACACTTTTTCACTTGAGTCACTTGGAATCCATTTTTTACTGAGTAAACAGCTGCTAAAATTCCATAGCCATAGGGTAAAGCTTGGATATAGTCTTAGCTATCCTTAAGGAGTCTTCCAGAGACTCCTATTGCTCAGCGATGAGCAAAGTGATGTCCGTGTATGCAGGGAAAATGTAGTATGGACATTTGTGCCTCTCACAACCATGCACTATGAGGTTGATGGCTGTTGAGATTCCACAGCTTCAATTCCCTGAGTGCATATGTAATAACATCAAGAACTGTAGCTGACCTGAAAAGTCGCCACACAAAGGGATGCTCTACTTTGTCGAGCGGGACTATCGACTCTTGGTCCCTGAAAGAAAACCGGAGTCCTCCTGGCAAGAAACTGCACTCTGGGAAAGTAAAGGCATAGAGACTGATTTCCAATTCTCCCATTCCTAGTTCGCATGGTCACTCAGGCAGGGCGCCAGATTCCTTAGCGGCAGAGAGCCCTTTTGAGGAGGAAACTAGGAGAGGTCACATGCATGCCCTGGCCCAAAAGACATCATCGTGAAATAGGGACTTTGAACACCTTGGACCCACAATGGTTCACCAGCCCTGGAGGACATGGATGGGGACAAGCTCAAAGCTCTTATCCCTCCCTTGTGCACACTGTGCCGTGCGGTATAAGGATGTTCCTCCACCAGGCATCCAGCACAAATTTTATAAGAAATGCTGTTCTCACACCCTGTCAATTGTGCCCCGTCAATAGTGCCTTCCATCCCTGTCAATTGTGATCAAAATCAAAGGGTTTTGATGCAGATAGAGGCTTTTGAAAAAAGATCGACTGAAATCCAAGATGGCCACCACCAGTAAATTTGTGCCAAAACAGCCCATGAAGATTTATTTGAAAAACCAGAAATACAGAAAAGGGGTTTTGGATGTGAGAGACCTAAACCCAAACCCCAGAAACCTTTCAAAATTGCCTCAGATACTTCCAAATCCAACTCCAAACCAAGAACTCTTCGGGCTGCCAGTTGGACCGATACCAACCGAGACTACCACCCCTATGGGACCTCAAAGCATGATGGGATGGGTAGATCATGCAGCCGGTGCCCTGATACCCTATGGGTTCTTACATAGGGTACCCACAGCCTGTGTTCAAGTCACTGAGAACCTCAGAAGGCAAGCCAGCTCCCATGGGAACAATGGGAACAACAAAACAAAACAAAAATCCCTCTTTTTGTAAAAACAAAACCAAAAAAACCCTCCTTTTGTAATTTTCTTTGATTGTCTCATTTGCCTCCATTATTGTATTTCTATCCCACTTCCCGCACTGGTCCTGTCTGTCTTGAAAGTCATGTATTTGCTACATGAACTTTTGTTCCCCTGTATATTGTTATAAACTGTTTTTAGAATTGAGCATCACCTTGAATATATGATTAGGCAATCAATCAAATTTGAAATAATCTTGAAACTTGAAATAAACTTGAACCCTGAGCTCTGAAGTCTCACACCAGGCTGGCTCTCCAGGTCCATCCAAAGGCTTGGCCTGCAGCGCTGCAGTTCAGCTCAACAGAACCTGCATCCTTTCACAGGTAGAGAATCAAGGCACTGCAGCTTCAGGACAAACAAACTTAAGGCCAAAAAGAAACTAAGCAGAGCAGAGACACCTCTGTACAGTTCGCTTGCAGAAGGAAAACTGGAGGGGGGCATTGTGCTCCACCTCTATGTGGGAGGTGCTCAAAACTGTAAGTATTCACACTTCTGCAATTCCCAATTCACGAGAATGGATTGATCACCATACGTACAGACTGCTGAGCAGATGCAACAGAAATACACATACACACACAATTTTCTCAGGGTAGGTAAGTTTCTGCAAGAACATTTGTGCACTGTTACAGATAATTGTATGAGACGGTTTTGTAAAGGTACTCAGATGCCTATGCTGTCTTCATAAAATATCCAAAATCAAACTCAGGGAATATAAATCTATTATTTGGTGGATCCAAATGATGAACAGTTCAAGTATATAAATAACCAATCCCCTCCCTATATCTTTTTAAACTTAATATATTATATGTGAACTAATTTCAGAAGTGCGCAGAACCCGCAGGTAGGGAAGCCGAAAAAGGGGACACGCCCCAAACTGCAAACCCCCTTGGCCTATCACTGCACTTCCTCCTACACTGAAAGTTTGTTTAAATAATCTTATTATATTATTTTAATGTAATTTTCTTCTTTATAAAAAGTGCTTAGTACTTGAAATTCATGCTTGAGATTTCAATCATTTCATATGACTGCTAAAAAAAATTCATAGCCTGGTGAAGTCATTGAAGCTGACTGTGTATGACGGTACTATCAGGTTCTGACGCGTTTCGCCCTCGCGGGCTGCCTCAGAGAACCCACCACTTCTTGTGACAACCAAGAGGACTATTGCTTCTCCTTTAACAAACAAAGAAATATAATGTTTTAAAATATACTACTACTTGCTGTTAGTTGTTCACAAGCTTCCATGACACTGCTGGAGAGTACCTTCGGTTCTGAAGTGCTGAATTTCCTGTTCTGCTACATCACTCTCTCCTTAGCCAATTAAACCTAATGTAGAAAAACGCCCACCACTTGACCTCTCGAGCGAGACCGAGGGGGGTAACTGTTTGCCAATAATAAATCCAAGATTGTCCCTTTTTCCAGAGGTAAGCTTGTATATTACCACCACGCTGCAGTTTGAGGCATTCTAACACTACATATTTCAAGTCATCCACTGTATGCTGCTTTTCCTGCCAATGAATTGTTAGTGGACCTGCTGGATCCCCCCGTTGGATTTTACTGAGATGTTCCACAATCCTTACCCTGATACTTCTTACTGTGTGACCTATATAATACAGTTGACAAGGGCACTCAATGAGGTAAACCACCCCCACTGATTCAGTCAGTTCTGTGTTGTAGATGACGAGAACATCCCAAATGGGAATGAACAACTGTACTTGTTATTAATGCATGCTTGCACACAGTGTGGTGTCAACACTGAACATGTGCCTTCACAGCACCACACTCCTGTGGCACTTGTTTCAAAAACTGAGATCTGGACACCAGCTCACGAATGTTTTTACCCTGAGAGTAGATAAACCAGGGTGGGTTCTTAAATTCCTCATGAGCCTGTAGTATGTACCAGTGCCTTTGAATGATTTCCTTGATCTGAAACGCTCGGAAAGAATAGGGTAATACACACACCATAGATGACACTTGGGGTCTTTCGCTCCTCAGCAGCAGATGTTCTCTCTGGGCATATAGCGCCAGCTTGATGACTTTGTCCAGGTAGCCTCAGTCTGCAAATCGTTGTCACAAATCATGAGCCTGTATCTTAAATTCAACTGTGGTAGAACATAAACGGCGCAGTCGCAAGAACTGCTCCACTGGTAAATTAGATTTCAAATGCTGGGGGTGGTAACTGTCAAACCTGAGAAGGTTATTCCTGTCAGTGCCCTTACAGTACAAGGATACAACAAATTCCTCTCCTCCTCCCACCAAACTGATGGAAATATCCAGAAACGATATTGTATGCTTGTCCTGAGACAATGTAAATTGCAAATTGGGATCACACTGATTTAACTCCTGTATAAATAAATGCAAGGAATCTCCAGAAGCTGTCCACACCAGGAAGATGTCATCTATGAAGCGCTTCCACAGCCACACACCATGGAAGAACTGAGATGTATAGACAAATCTGTCCTCAAAATTGCTGATATAGAGACACACCATCATGGGAGCCATGGTGGCCCCCATGGTGGTGCCCTTTATTTGCACAAAGTACATATCATCAAACTGGAAGTAATTTTTTCCAAGTGCAAGGTCTGCAAGAGTTAATAAAAAGTCAACCCTGGCCTTTGGTAAGGGTAAAGACAACAGATGTTCTTGGATAACCATGATTGCAGATTGTTGAGGTATGTTGGTATATAAAGCTTTGATATCCAGTGTTGCTAAAAATCGCTCCCTCAGGGATAGCATCCTGCCCCTCCAACAGGCTCAACATATCTGTGCTGTCTTGAATACAAGACCTAGCTTTTTTAACTTCTCCCTTCAGATGAAAATCCACAAAGTCGGACAGCGGCTCCAAAAAGCACAGTTACTTACCGTAACAGGTGTTATCCAGGGACAGCAGGCAGATATTCCCACACATGGGTGACGTCACCGACGGAGCCCCGCAGCGGACAGCCTCGAAAGCATCTTGCTTGAAGATCTCGAGCTTTCGATTGCTGCATCGCGCATGCGCGCGTGCCTTCCCGCCCAAACTAGGGGGCGCATCTCCTGAGAGGATCCTCAGTTCAGATACCAAGCTAAGAAGCCAACCAGGGGAGGTGGGAGGGTTGTGGGAATATCTGCCTGCTGTCCCTGGATAACACCTGTTACGGTAAGTAACTGTGCTTTATCCCAGGACAAGCAGGCAGCATATTCCCACACATGGGTGACCTCCAAGCTAAATCAAAAGGGAGGAGGGAAGTTGGCAATTTAAGAGAAAAGATTCTGTAAAACAGATTGGCCAAAATGGCCATCCCTCCTGGATAAAGTATCCAGACAATAATGAGAAGTAAAAGTGTGAACCGAGGACCAAGTGGCAGCTTTACAAATTTCCTCAATAGGAGTTGATCTGAGGAAAGCAACAGAAGCCGCCATAGCCCTGACTTTATGGCCCGTTACTCGACTCTGTAGAGGAAGACCAGCCTGAGCATAACAGAAAGAAATACATGCAGCCATCCAGTTGGAGATAGTACGCTTCGAGACGGGATGACCCAATCTATTTGGATCAAAAGAAATAAAAAGTTGAGGAGAATTTCTGTGAGGTTGAGTACGTTGAAGATAGAAAGCCAACGTACGTTTACAATCCAAAGTATGCAAAGCCGCCTCACCAGAGTGAGAATGTGGCTTAGGAAAAAATACTGGTAGAACAATAGATTGATTGATATGAAAATCAGACACTACCTTAGGTAAGAATTTGGGATGCGTACGGAGCACCACCTTGTCATGGTGAAAAACAGTAAAAGGTGGATCCGAAACCAAAGCTTGTAACTCACTAACTCGACGAGCCGAAGTGAGAGCAATCAAGAAAACAGTTTTCCAAGTAAGATATCGAAAATGAGCCAAGTCAATAGGTTCAAAAGGAGGCTTCATCAATTGAGCCAAGACCACATTAAGATCCCATACCACAGGAGGTGGTTTGACAGGTGGATGGAGATTAAAAAGACCCTTCATAAAACGAGAAACTAGAGGGTGTGCCGAAAGTGATTTCCCCTCTAAAGGCTGATGGAAAGCAGCAATTGCACTAAGATGAACTCTAATAGATGTGGATTGAAGACCTGACTGGGATAGATGAAGTAAATAATCCAAAACGGAAGCCAAAGAAGAAGAAGTTGGCTGAAGATTATGAGTGGAACACCAAGAAGAGAATCTGGTCCACTTCTGACTATAACATTGACGAGTGGACGGTTTTCTGGAAGCCAGAAATACATCCTGAACAGACTGAGAAAATTCAGCAGAATCCATCAGGTAGAAAGGAACCATGCTGTCAAATGAAGAGACTGCAGGTTTGGATGAAGTAAGGATCCCTGACTCTGAGTGAGCAGAGAAGGAAAAACTGGCAGAAGAAGAGGTTCCTTGATGCTGAGTTGCAGAAGAAGAGAGAACCAATGTTGTCGGGGCCACCGAGGTGCTATTAGAATCATTGTGGCATGATCCGACTTCAACTTGACAAGAGTTTTGAGAATCAGAGGAAAAGGAGGAAAGGCGTAAAGGAACTGATTCCTCCAGTCTAGTAGAAAAGCATCCGCCTCGAGACGAAGAGGGGAGAAGATGCGGGAACAAAACAGAGGAAGTTTGAAGTTGTTGGGTGACGCAAAAAGATCCACCCGAGGAGTCCCCCATCGATTGAATACTTGACGAAGTGTGGGGGAGTTGATCGTCCATTCGTGAGGTTGAAGCAGACGACTCAATTTGTCTGCAAGGCAATTCTGAATACCCTGAATATAAACGGCTCGAAGAAAGATGTTGTGTGAAATCGCCCAATGCCACAACTTCAGAGCTTCCTGACACAGAGGATGGGAACCCGTCCCGCCCTGTTTGTTGACATAATACATTGCTACTTGATTGTCCGTTCGAACAAGGACTACTTGGTCGTGAAGGATGTGAAGGAAAGCTTTGAGAGCAAGAAATATCGCTCTGAGTTCCAACAGATTGATATGACATCGACGATCTGTGGCCGTCCATAACCCTTGCGTACGGAGACCATCTACGTGGGCTCCCCATGCGTACTCGGACGAATCTGTTGTGAGAACTTTCTGATGAGGGAGATGGTGAAACAGCAAACCTCTGGAAAGATTTGAAGAGAGCATCCACCAGCGGAGAGACTTCTTTAAAGAAGGTGTCACCGTTATATGGCGAGAAGGTGGATCTAGAGCTTGTTGCCATTGGGATGCCAGAGTCCACTGAGGGATGCGAAGATGTAGTCTTGCTAAAGGAGTCACATGTACTGTAGATGCCATGTGACCGAGAAGGACCATCATATGACGCGCCCTGATAGTTGATAGGGAAGCTACATGATGACAAAGGTTTAAGAGAGTATTCTGTCGGTTGAGAGGAAGAAAAGCTCTCATGCGGACAGAATCCAACACCGCCCCAATAAATTGGATCGATCGAGTTGGAACTAACTGAGATTTTGGAAAGTTGATATGGAACCCCAGACTTTGAAGAAAAGAAATAGTCTGAAGGGTCGCTTGCGTAACCCCTGTAAGAGAAGGAGCTTTTATAAGCCAATCGTCGAGGTAAGGAAAAACTTGCAATCCCTGGGCTCGAAGGGCCGCGGCTACCACAACCAGACACTTGGTGAAAACCCGAGGGGAGGTTGCTAAGCCAAATGGAAGAACCCTGTATTGAAGGTGAAGGTTCCCCACCTTGAACCTGAGATATTTGCGAAAGTTTGGATGAATAGGAATGTGAGTATAAGCCTCTTTGAGATCCAGTGAGCACATCCAATCCCCTTGATCCATGAGGGAGTACAGAATCGGGAGAGAGAGCATGCAAAATTTTTCTTTGACTAGAAATTTGTTGAGAGCTCGGAGATCCAGAATAGGTCGCAAATCCCCCGTCTTCTTTGGAACCAGGAAGTATCTGGAATAAAACCCCTGGTTGTGTTCGAGAGGAGGAATTTCCTCCACTGCTCGAAGGAGAAGAAGAGCCCGAGCCTCCCGAAGAAGAAGGGGAAGTTGCGAGGAACTGGAAAGACACTCTCTTGGAGGGTGATCTGGAGGCACCTGAAGCAGGCGCAGAGAGTATCCCTCGCGGATGATCGTAAGGACCCAAAGGTCCGATGTAATGGTTTCCCAGACAGATGAAAAAAGGGAAAGGCGACCTCCGATGGGTAGGGAGGAATTTGGATGTAAAGAGGTTGGAATGCTCATCACTGGACCGTCAAAAAGACGGAGCTGTTTTGGTTGGAGCAGGTGTCTGGGGCTTTTGAGGACGTTGTTGTTGTGGCCGTCTAGGTGGAGGCCTAGAAAAAGCCGGTGTGGACTTCATGGGGTAACGACGAGCTGGAGGTCTGTAAGCTCTAGTCACAGAAGGTTTTGGTTTCGGACGAAGCAGAGAGGCGAAGGAGCGCTCATGCTCAGAAAGCCTTTTAGTAGCTGCTTCAATAGAGTCATCAAAGAGCTCAGAACCTTGACACGGCAGGTTTGCTAAACGATCTTGTAAATTGGGATCCATATCTACAATCCTGAGCCATGCAAGACGTCTCATAGCCACTGCAAATGCCGAGACTCTGGAGGATAGCTCAAAAGCATCGTAAGATGCCTGCAACATGAATAGACGTAACTGAGATAGAGATTGAATAATATGTTTATATTCAGAAAGGCGTTCTTTGGGCCAGTCTGGGCAAAACGATGACAACTGCTTCAAAAAATGGTTAAAATATGAAGTAAAGACATAGTTGTAATTCAAAATTCTATTTGTCATCATAGAATTTTGATAAAGTCTGCGCCCAAACTTGTCCATAGTTCGCCCTTCGCGTCCTGGTGGAACTGTTGCAGACACCTTAGATGGGTGAGCCTTCTTCAGGGAGGATTCCACCACTAGAGATTGATGAGAAAGTTGAGATTTCTCAAACCCTTTACATGGAACAGTACGATACCGAGACTCCAGCTTCGATGGAATAGCTGTCACAGAATAAGGAGTCTCCATGTTACGTAGAAACGTCTGCTTCAGCACCGGTGTCATGGGTAGACGTAAGGTCTCCTTAGGAGGATGAGAAAGTTCCATATCCGCCAGATATTCAGGCGTGTATTTTGAATCGGAACGTAAATCAATATTAAGAGCCTGCCCCATGTCGAAGACAAATTTAGCAAAGGAAGCAGACTTCGAGGTCGAGGCTTCCTCAGGAGAAACAGAACGAGAACGATGTGTCACTGAAAAAGATGGAGAAGCCTCGCGTGAATACTGAGATACAGGCTCAGATTCAAGATGTAAAGTGATGGAAGATGTTCCACTGCCTGTCAGAGGAGGAGTGGCTGAATGTTTCCGCTTAAGGCTCCGAGTCGGAGAGGTGCGCGGAGTACGAGGCTTACTAAGAGGAGATTTTTCTCGAGACAAATGCCTCGAAGGTGGTGTCCTCGACCTCGAATGCCTCGATGAAATTGAAGAGGCAATGGTAGTATGAGCTTTGGAAGTAAGATCAGAATGCTTCGAGCTCTTTGTAGAGGTAAGCTTCGAAGACCGAGACCTGTGTTTGGATCGAGGTAATGTTTGCTTAGCTCCATGTTCAGACGAGGAGTCTGACGAGGAAACCCTGGATCGAGACCTGCGACGAGGAGATCGCCGAGAGGGTACCGATTTATGCTCAGGCTGGTGTTGCGCAGACAGAGTCGAGACCGGTACCAACTGAGCCACTATTGAGGAAATTTGCGTAGTCAGAATTGACTTCAGCATATCCTCAAACATGGGGACGGAGACCAAAGGACTCGGAGTCACAGGAGGTCTCGTGCGTTCCAAGGAGGGCGACCTCGATCGAGAGTATTCCCTGGACTTGGAAGCACGTTTTGAAGGTCTGGAAGACGGAGTCAAACCTGGGGCCCCAGGCTGAATGGAGGTAGACTCTGTCGGCTTCTTAGAGATGGTACCTGAAAAGGAAGCAGGAGACTTACCCCCCAATCCAGGCTTCGAGGACATCGTCGAGGCCTTCGAGGCCGAGGACCCGGAGGTCTTCGAGGCCGAGGCCTGTCGAGGAGGCGAGGTCGAGGTTTTAGTACTCGAGGTTGGACCCGGAGTCGAGGATTTTACAGATGCCTCGACCGAGGCCACAGCTTTTTCAGGCTCCATACGAGGAAAAAGCTCCAAAAATCTGTCGCAGCGGCGTTTAAAAGCACGAGGTTGAAGAGTGAGGCAGCGAATACAATCTTCGGGGCGATGAGTCGACCCGAGACAGATCATACACCGACTATGTGGATCAGTGATGGAAATAGTTCTACCGCACTGATAACACCTTTTAAACCCGGTAACAGGCCGGGACATAGATAGGACAAAGTCCGTGTCGAGAACGGAGAAGAGAGGCCTAGGCCTCAATCTTCCAACCCGACGCTAAAGAAAAACAAAAAGATGTATCTTTTTTTTTTTTTTTTTTTAGAAATAAAATAGAAGTAGAAATAGAAGTAGAATTACGAACACAGCGACCGAAAACAATAAAGAGTACTCAGCCGCGGTGAAGAGAAGGCACAACGCTACGGGAACCAAGTCGACAAGTCTTCTCGGCTCCGCGGAAAACGTTGAACTGAGGATCCTCTCAGGAGATGCGCCCCCTAGTTTGGGCGGGAAGGCACGCGCGCATGCGCGATGCAGCAATCGAAAGCTCGAGATCTTCAAGCAAGATGCTTTCGAGGCTGTCCGCTGCGGGGCTCCGTCGGTGACGTCACCCATGTGTGGGAATATGCTGCCTGCTTGTCCTGGGATAATTCTACTTTTGGATCAGAGGTGTTCATCACCACAACTCCGCCCCCCTTATCAGCCGATCATATTACATTAAAATAATATAGTTAGATTATTTAAACAGACTTTCAGTATAGGAGGAAGTGCAGTGATAGGCCAAGGGGGTTTGCAGTTTGGGGCATGTCCCCTTTTGCGGCTTCCCTATCTGCAGGTTCTGAGCACTTTCTGAAGTTAGTTCACATATAATGTATTAAGTTTAAAAGGATATAGGGAGGAAGTCTTCATATTTGGGGGCATTTTTTATAGGCACCCTATTAAATATTTATGCAGGGCAATTTGTATGCTAGGTTGTCAATGTGAAGAGGCACATATGTTGTACCTGTTTAAGAAAGGCAGAAAGGCATTTGTGCTAAGTGGTCTATTCAGATTGGTTGGAGAGAATATAGGTAACCACTTTCAAAGAAACCACTACCAACCAAAATATTATATATCTATATATATATATATATATAGAGAGAGAGAGAGAGAGATAGATATAGATAGAATGTGGGATATTCCAACACCAAAACTTATAATCTTGATTGAGCCTAATTTTTTTTTTTTGAACCATACATTTTATCTATTTAAATAAAGTAGTGTATTCACGAAAATTGGTTTCCATATTATTAAAACATTTTAAGTACTTATCTTATAAAAGCATCGTGTGTGCTTCTTTGCCTTTATAAAACACCCTTCCTAAAAATTTCTGCACAGTTACAGACAGGCAGAATTTTTTCAAACAAATTTGTGTGGGCCCAATTTATAACAGCTACTTGTATCTCATAACTCTGCCCCAGAAATGCCTACATGTGCAGTATACCACATAAAAGCACACACTATCCCCTCATAAATATAAGCGCCATCTGCATGCCAGGAATATAGAATTCTATTCTCTGATGCGTTTAAAAGGGAGCCTCATCCATACATTCGTCCCCTTATGCATTTAGGGGCTAACCGGTATACTATAACTCACTTAAACTGAAAATGCAGAGGGGACATGTATATAGGTAAGACTCCCACTTGCACGTATCAATTTGTAACTGTAAGTTACACAAACACATTTATGCATACTATTGACATACTGTAAATGGTCCTATTAGTATTCTATAATGGAATCTGGAGGGCATTTGGGATGCTATTATAGAACTGACACTCAGCATATAGCATCTACATCAAGTTTCAAGTTTATTTAAATTTGATAAATCACTTATTACATACTAAGCGAGTAACAGTAAAGTATAAGATAGATCTAGAGTTCATTATACAGCTTTAAAAGGGGTTAAAAACAGACTGACAAAACAGACAGACTCAGATACATAAGGGAAGGAAAAAAGAAAGGGAGACAGTTACAAAATTAATATTATTCAATTGAAAAGAAAAGAAAGAGCCAAATAAGGAGAGAACACGAGGAGTGGGATTAAGATTATTAAAAATGGATTATTTAAAGATTAAATGCGTCTTTAAAGAGAAAAGTTTTTAAATTATTTTTGAATCTGCTGAGATCTTTAACTTCTCTTATATATAAAGGCAGGGCGTTTTAAAGGGGCCATTACTGAATATATATCGTGACGTCTGGTTCCAATAATTAGCAACCCCTGAGTTGTGGATCGGAGAGAACGTGTCGTGTTGTATGGGATTAGTAACCAATCTATAAATTGAGGTTCGTTGATAGTGTTTTAAATACTAAAAGCAATATTTTATAGGTTATACATTGATTAATGGGAAGCCAATGTGAGTCTATCAAAAAGGGAGTTACATGATCAAATTTTTTTCCATTATGAATAATTTTAATTGCAGTATTTTGAATTATTTGTAAACGTTTCTTTTCCTTTTGAGTGATGTTTAACAATAGCAAGTTGCAATAATCAAGTTTAGCGATGACAAGTGAATGTATTAAAATATTTAAAGATTTGGGTTCTAGAAACTTAGACATGGAACGAATCAAACGCAAACGGTAGAAACAACATTACTGATGTGATCAAGTTATAGACTTGTCTCCTATGTGTCAACAGAACATATTTTTATACACATATAGACCCAGGCAATTTTTTTAAAGCACCTATGATTGTGGATAAAGCACTGTTTTATATTCAAAAAAGTCTTATAAAAATTACTCCTTTTATATATTCCTTTGGCACACTGTCATACCAATAAAGTTTTCCAAACCTGAAAAGTAAAAAAAAAAAAGGGGGGGATGGGAGAACATGACTCACAAATGGAGAAGCATCAAGAATCATACCTACATAATAGTGAGTGAGAGCTAGAGAGAGTACAGAAGAAATGGATGAAAAGCAGACCAACAGGAAAAGGGAGGGAGGGAAGAAAAGAACAGGAAAGGAGAAGGGGTGTGTGTAAAAGCCAGTGAGATCAGTAGAGCATACGCACACAGATGTATCCTGCAGGCTCTGGGGACAACACCAAATGACACTGATCTCACAGCTTTGAGCCCGCTGACAAAAGGAGAACCTGAAGACACAATTCGCAGATACCCCGGGAGGCTCTCTCATGTATTCTTTCCCCTCCCCCCTGAGGATCGCTATGCCTGCCAGGTAAAAACAATGCCTTACTGCACACTTCAAACCGCTATGGCCCATTCTGGAGACAGATAAATTTCTTTAAACAAGCCCTTGCCTTCTCCACAAAATGTGTTTAAAAAAAATAAAGAAGTCAGAAAGCTTTGGGTGCCCATGTCTGACTGCAAAGGACACAGGCGAGGACTTCCAGATCTGCATGGATGGAAAATCGTAAGTTATAATTTAATTTTCTACAGAGTAGGAGGAACAAATGCTAATTGGCAAAAGCTAAAGCTACTAATTTTGACCCTCCTCTATCCTCAAAAAATTTAAAGGGGAGAGAAGTGACAGATCTGGTAGATTCAAATCCACAGCACTAAATTTAGTAGAAATTCACAGATCTCTTCCCCTTCTTGAGGCAGGCAAAATTCAATGATCCTTATTTATGCTCTTTTGCTTTTGTTCTAATTTTTTGCTTCAGGTTGGAAAAGCGAACAGATCAGATATGACCAGAGGTAGGGGAAAAAGGAATATAAAAGCCAGGGGTGGGAGGGAACAAAACAGCTGAGCAATAAGCTCTTTTCAAAAGGCACACAGGAGGCCAAGAACTACAATTATTCCCTCCTCATGGAGCCAGATGGGCAAAAATGAGGCAGTTACTTGTTTCAAGGAACACAAATATGCATAGGCTGCATGGTTATCTCTGCAGGATGCCATCAAATATATCATCTTTTGAGGACTCGGGTATGCAGGAAAGGTGCCGTTGTAGTAGGGGTTGAAATGGGTACATGTGACAATAGGTGGGGTTAGGAAATTTTTTCTATTTTTTTTTTTAGATGACCATGAGAATGGGATTTGCATACAAGAAATGCTGAAGCTTCTTCTCCCATTGATATTTCTTGTGATGCTATTTACCCCCCTTTTTCAAAACCGCGATAGTGGTTTTTATCGCAGGCCAGCACACTTAATGCGCTGCGCTGCTCCCAATGCTCATAGGAACTCTATGAGTGTCGAGAGCAGCACAGAGCATTCAAGTGCCAGCCTGCACTAAAAACTACTATTGCAGTTTTATAAAATGGGGGGGAGGGGGGGTTAATGCTACATTGCCTCAGGTACCAACTTGGGCCTGATTACCAATGTACATTAACATGTTAATGAAAGTTATGTACTTAGTAAAAATGCCACATTAAAAAATATTGAGATGAAAAAATGAGTGTTAAGTTATAGTAATGCACATTAGTAAACCCATCCCTTAGAGTCAGTGTCTCGCAATCTCTCTCGAGTCAGGGCACACTAAACCTAATGTCCCTGGCTCTAGACACCCGGAAGTGCGCAACGGTGCCATGACGACATCACATAAATGCGTGATGTCATCACGTCAACGTCCGCGCAAAGGCCCTTCAAACGGGCCCTGCACTGGCAGTGGGAGTACCTGCAAGAAAAAGGGCTGGCCGGAGAGGAGAGGCGCTGGCACAGGCCAATTGCCTATAGGACATGCCACTCTTCACGAAAGGCACGTCCTGTAGGCAGTCAAGCGGTGCCTCTCCTCCTTCCCAGTGGGCCGCGGCATACCTGAAATCGCAGGAGGCGCACAGTTTGCAATGCACTGCCTTAGACTGTAAATGCTCTTGAGCAGGGAAACACAGTAAGGTGAAAAAGATTTTGTGCTCCTCTATTCAACACTCATATCACCCATGTGAAAAAGTAACTGCCCATTACACAATCAACTAATTGACCAAATTTAATTGATCTTTAGATTCAGCTATCAAATACAGCTAGGCCTGATTTCAGTCAGGCATGTTGAATTTAAAGCTCTCTATAAATTAGGGCTGAATATTCCTATTTGATTTGAATAGTGCCCCTAATACATTTTTAGAGTCGAATAGCAATTTAAATTCAAATACATATAATTCGGAGCTCATACTATTCCAAATCATACTGAAATAAATACAATCTCTAATTTCATGTTTCTTCTTTTATTATTTGTTATGTTAAAGCTCAAAGTCCATTATTCATATTCAGTCAAATATTTTTTCATTATTCATATTTGGCCAAATAATAAAGTATTCTATTTGAAACAGCTCTAGTGTATTGAACCTTACCATAAAGCTTGTACAAGAATGCTATGGCATAATCAAAGAAAATTCCAGAAGAGATGAGAAAAAAAGTTGTTGAAATATATTGGTCTAGAAAGAGTTACAAAGCCATTTCTAAAGCTCTGGGACTCCACTGAACCACAGTGAGAGCCATTATCTCCAAACGGAGAAGACTTGGAACAATAGTGAATCTTTCCAGGAATAGCCAGCCTGCAAAAATTACTCCAGAAGTCACAAAACATCCCAGAACAACCAAAGAACTTAAGGCCTCTCTAGCGTCACCATGTCTCCACAATAATAAAGACTGGGCAAATATGGGATTCACGGGAGAGCAGTAAGAAAGAAAATGTTGCTACCAAAAGTAGCGTATGTGTTCATCTCACCAGGCCTTTTGAGATAATATTCTATGGACAGATAAGAAAAGCGATAACAGCAATTTCACAGTTAAGAGCATCACATCAATTCGTAAATATAGTGGTGGAAGTGTGATGATATGGGGATGATTAGATGTCTCAGAATCTGGAAAATCTGCCCATTACTGAAGGAACCATAAGTCTTAGCAGTACCAGAAAATTCTTAAGGAGTATGTGTGGTCATCTGTCTGTGAGATGGAACTGAAGCATTATTGGGTTATGCAGCAGGACAATGGTCCAAAAGCAAGTCTATTTCCCACCAAGAGTGTCTCAACAATTGTCTTACTATACTTAATGACCAAAACAAATGTCCAATCTTTTATGCTGTACATCAAAAGTATTTCATTGGTGCTATACATATAGAGTGCCTTATCAATTGTCATACTACTGTACTTAGTTCCCAAAACATATATTCAGTCTTCCATATATTCATTTTCAAACCTGATATTTGTTGTCTCACTACTATATGAAGACTGAGCCCATCCTCTTATTCCTTTATTTTGGAATGTTTACCGATTCTCCTTTGCAAGAGGTATCCAACAATTTAAACTCTCCCTTCCTTCTAAAATAGGGATTAAAGGAGTCAAGATCTTCAGTCAATCTTTGGTCTTTAAATTCTCTCAACTCTGGAATGATCTCTTTTTTTTTTTTTTTTAAGGAGTCCCAGTTCGTTTCAATTTTTCTGTAAATCTTTACAAACTACTCTATTCGCCAAACATTTTGAAAACTAATTATTTTGAAATGTTGCTATTATCTTCTATTTATCATTTGTAAATCATTCTCTGTTTATTTAATTGCTGTAAACCAAGTCGAGCCTTCTTAGAATGATGACTCGGTATACAAAGTTAAGCTTTAGTTTAGTTTAGTTTATCCAAGCAGGCTTCCTGCTAACCCTTCAGAGTAGGGCTATGTCCAGCACTGGTCTCCCTACCTAAAGAAGGATATAACCCTGCTGGAGAGGGTGCAGAGGCGAGCCACGAAGCTAGTTAAGGGTATGGAGAATTTGAGCTACAAAGAACGCCTCGGAAAACTGGGCTTGTTCACCCTGGGGAAGAGAAGACTGCGAGGCGATATGATAGAGACTTTTAAAATAATAAAAGGATTCGACAAAATAGAGCAAGAATTACCGTTATTCACGTTGTCAAATGTGACTCGGACAAGAGGTCATGGATTGAAATTCAAGGGCAACAGGTCCAGGACAAATGTCCGGAAGTTCTGTTTCACACAACGAGTGGTGGACGCTTGGAATGCTCTCCCGGAGGAGGTTGTGACGGAGACCACCATTCAGGGATTCAAGGGCAAGTTGGATGCACACCTTCTTGCAAATCACGTTGAGGGGTACGGGTAAACAGGGTCTTCATCAGGGAACACCTAGCTTAGCCTCCGCGTGTGCGGGTCGCCAGACTAGATGGACCCAAGGTCTGATTCGGTGAAGGCATTTCTTATGTTCTTATGTATTCTATTAAGAATATGCCTTCCATATAGCTAACCACTGTTATGTATGTCTGCTTGTATGTCAGCTTGTAATTTTGATGTTAAACCTTTCATTATGTATGTAAACTTGTAACCAGTTCTGGGCTCTTTTGGGAGGATGGGCTAGAAAATTGACTCGATCAAATCAATCAATCAAATCTACATCTGAATGGCTAAAGAGAAAAAAAAATTAACGTTTTTTTTCTGGCCTAAAGTTCTGACTTGAACCCAATGGAGATGCTGTGGCAGGACTTGAAATTAGCAAAACCTATGAATGTGTCTGAATTAATGCAGTTCTGCAAAGAAGAATGAGCCAAGATTACACAACAGCGATGTGAAAGATTGTTTTTTTAAAAACTGTAAGTGTTTGGTTCTAATTATTGCTGCTAAAGATGGGGCAATCAGTTATTAAGTTGAGATGGCAGTTATTTTTTCACATGGATGATATGGGTCTTGGATTTGGGGCCTTTTCACTAAAAAAGCTTAGCACATGCTAATGGAATTAGTGTACACTAGGGGGGAAATTCTACAACTAGAGCCTAAACTTAGGCTGGTAGGCACACTGCCTTTGCCTAAGTTAATTGACAAATGCAGTCAGAAATGGCAAAAAACCTACTGACACCTAAATAAAAGGCGGCTAGAATTGTGGCTAGGTAGCTGCTTTAGGCCGCGGACCGCCAAAGCGAGCATGGCCAATGCCGGAAGTGGCATTAGGCAGGCTAAAGCAGTTACCTAGCCATGATTCACGCCAAGACAGGTGGCTGAAATGTAGGCCTAGAAAAACCCTGGCCTACATTTCAGCCGCCTATCTTTGCCACTAGACAGCAGCAGCCATAAGCTGATCACAGTAGGGGGAATTCCCCTCCCCCCACCGATCAGCTGAGCTGGCAGGGCTCCCTGAAGCCACGGCTTCGGGGAGTCATTCTGGCTTAGCTGATCGGGGCAGGGTGGGGAAAGGCAGGCTGCGGTGGGAAGAAATTCCCCTGCTGGCATCATTTGTAGAAAATAGCCACACAGACAACCCTGCAGCACAGAGGGGCAACCTGAAGGTCAGTGCAATGGGACCCAGGCACAAATCTCATCTTAATTATTTTATGTTATTATGAGCCCTCCAGGAACAAATAAATCTACTGTATCTAAAAGGTGCACCACTACAATAGCCGTAATGCTTGGAGGTATCTTAGAATTTATATGTTCCAGGAGAGTTCACATATTCATCCAGAAATAAAGTTAAAGTTGTAGTTACATCTGGATCATGTTGCTCAAAGTCCACTACTACTACTTATCACTTATATAGCGCTAAAAGGCGTTCGCAGCACTGTACATTTTGATATTTATAGACGGTCCCTGCTTAGAAGAGCTTACAATCTAACTTGGACAGACAGACATGTCATATAGGGTTGTGAATGCAGAACCCAAGGTGAGAGGAGTTAGGTATTGAAAGTACTCTTGAAAAGGGGGGCTTTTAACTGGGCCTTGAACACTGCCAGAGACTGAGCCCACAGTAGGGATTCGGACCGCTTGTTCCAAGCATACAGTGCAGCAAGGCAGAAGGGACGGAGTCTGGAACTGGCAGTTGAAGAGAAAAGCACAGATAGGAAGGACTTACCAGCTGAGCAGAGCTCAAGGGGTGGGGGGGGGAAGGAACACATGGGAAGATAAGCAAAGAGAAATAGTGAAGGGCAGATGAGTGAGTGCATTTGTAGGTCAGGAAGAGGAGTTTGAATTGTATTCGGAAACAGATGGGACTACAATGAAGTGACTTTTAGAAGTATAACGTGAGTATAGCAGCTCTCCCAGAATATGATTCATGCAGCTGAATTCTGGACGGATTAGAGGGGAGCAAGATGGCTAAGTGGAAGGTCTAAGAGTATCGAATTGCAGTAGTCTAAGCGCAAGGTGATGAGGGCGTGGGTAAGTGTTTTGGTAGTGTTCTTAGAGAGGAAGGGTTGAATTTTGGTAATATAGAGGAAAAAGTGGTAGGTTTTAGCAATTTGTTGTATCTGGGTGGTGAAGGAGAGAGAGGAGTCAAAGATGACCCCGAGATCATGTTTCTATGAGCAGACAAAACAGAAAGGATGAGTGTGTTGTCCACAGAGACGGAGAATAAGGGAAGCGGAAAGGTGGGTTTAGGCAAGAAGATGAGTAGCTCTGTTTTAGCCATATTCAGTTTTAGATGGCAGTGAAACATCCAGATGGCAAATGTCAGACAGGCAGGCTGAGACTTTGGTCTGGGTTTCAGTAGAGATATTTGGCACAGAGAGGTAGATCTGAGCGTCATCAGCATAGAGATAATATTGTGATAGTTTTGTGACCTTCTCTCTACTGGCTTGTGCCCAAAAACAGTTCCACGAGGCAGATACCTCTGAAACATGTTTCAGAGCCATCAGCTGGGATCACGTGAACAACCAGCACTCCCCCAATCAAAACTTTGCTATATACACCAGCCTTTTCATATCACATTTCTCCTTCAACTTTGTCCCTCTCCATCTTCCCCACTTCCCATTTATCCTTTCCTTTTTTCCTGCCTCCCAATACCCTTATTGCCTGCCTTTTTTCACCCCTCTGGTCTTGTTCAACAGAATCTTCTTCATATACACTTATTGTTTCCCTCCAGCCTAAGCTTCCTTCTGCTTAGCTTCCCCAGAAGAGAAAATGGAAGAAGTTAAAGGCGTTAGACTGTTCCTTGAGACTACATCCCATCCCATGTGCTTTCCCATATGATAACCAAAAAATTTGGACCATATATACCATCAAGGCTTCATGGCCTGCCTATACTTTGAGTAACATATCTTGTCCTTCTAGGTGCTGATGGTTCAAGTCTTTCAGAGATTCCTTGGTGTAGAAGTCCATCACAGCCCTCCACTGCTTGCCATCAGGGTAGGCAAGCATGGCCCCACCTCTTCCTGCCAACAAGCCACACGTCTGCATGTCAGCCCTGGTCATTGTATCCACCATGGCCGCCACAGATGTCTACTTGGCCGAGCAGAATGGAGGTCTGAGGAAGATGGGTGTCTGCATTATGATTCTGGTCGGGGACCTTTGCTTCCTAGCTGTGTTACGCTATGTGGCAGTGTGGGTGGGAGCAGAAGTAAAGACTGCCAGGCGGGGATATGCCATGATCCTCTGGTTTCTCTTTGTCTTTGTATTGGAGATTAAGCTATACTTTATCTACCAGAACTACAAGGCAGAGCGGCGTGCACCAGATCCACTAGCCCGCAAAACACTTACTCTCCTAATCTCCATTTGCATTCCCTCCCTCTATGTTATCTTGGTGGCCACAGACCATATGGAGTACGTCCGAGCCTTTCGCAAGAAGGAGGACTTAAGGAATCGCCTCTTCTGGGTGGTCATTGACCTCTTAGATGTCTTGGAAATCCAAGCCAACCTCTGGGAGCTGCAGAGGAAAGGGATCCCCCTGTGGGTGGAAGGGCTGATATTTTTCTACTGCTACAGTTTGCTCCTGGTCCTTCCATGTGTTTCTCTGAGCGAGATCAGCATGCAAGGTGAGCAGATCACCCCCCACAAGATGATGCTCTATCCCATCCTCAGTCTAGTAACTATCAACTTGGTCACACTCTTTATCAGAGGTGGAAATATGCTTCTCTACCACGACCAGAGAGTCTCCGCAGTATTCATGGGGAAGAATATCTTGGCTATTGCCATCAAGACCTGCACAGTGCTACAATACCAGAGCCACCCAGTTAATGTAGGTTCAGCAGAAACACGTCAGGAACCTCTGCTAGGTGAGGAGGCCCTGCAAACACCAGTACCTTCAGTCCATCATCACAAGTTATTCCACAGTGCAGCAGATGTAGGGACTGCAGAGGAGCCCACAGGACTCTTTCATTTACAGGATATCAAAAGGAATAACCCCACCAATAACTGAGGTAATAGGACAGTGACCTAGAATCTGCACAGTCCCTTTGCTGCAACGCTGGTACTCCCTGTGGCATCTTCCTTCCAATAAAGCAATAAACTACAAATAAAGTGCTAATGGTGTAAGGGGTACAATCCACTCCCAATCCAGTTAGCATTACTACCTGTACTGATCATAAGAACATATGGTAAAAAGTTACAGCATAAAGTCAAGAATCAGACAGACCTGCTAAATCAATTTATTGCCAGACATTCTAGGATACTATGAACCATCCTCTGTCAGAAAGACACAAACTGGAGCAATTTGATGACTTTACAGGCATTCCTCCTGTGCTAGCTGGCAAGTGATGTCATCATTAGTATGCGACTGTCATTTTGAAGGGAAATTCCGGCAGATGTAATGCAGCGGGATAACCTTATAACTGTTTTGAAATTGTAGTCAAAAAAAAAAAAAAAGAGAATTATCCTTTCAGGGAGATTATAATTTAATGCCTCCTGGTCTCTGTTTTGCTTAATGAAATGCACTTAAGATATAAAAGTTGCTGTATTTGTTTCACAGCAGGATGCCATATGGACACTAGCAGAAACCATGAGTGTCTGAACCAAGAGAGCAGAAAAAATCCACACTAAGGGGCTAACATAATAACTAGGGGGGTGTCCAACCTTTTGGCTTACCTGGGCTGCACTGGCTGAAAAATTTTTTGGGGGGGCCACACAAATGCGCAAACGCTGCCGCAAGGCAGAGGAGGGAGTCGGCAAGACATAGAAACATAGAACATAGAAGATGACGGCAGAAAAGGACTACAGCCCATCAAGTCTGCCCACTCTGCTTACCCACCCCCTGTCTATGCCCTAATGACCCAATTTCCTTATCTTGACCCTCGTAGGGTAAACACCCGGGGGCAGCAGAGGAAAACACTGCATCACCCTCGACCGGGGCCGCACAAAATACTTCACGGGACCACATGCGGCCCTCGGGCCGCAGGTTGGACACCCCTGAACTAGGCTTTGGGCACAGTTTAGCGCATAATTTTGTAAGCTACTATCGGCTCCATATGATAAAACAAGTTTTCTACATGAGCCAACTGTGGGTAGATATTGATGCACAGCTCAATTAAATCACATGTCAAGGAAGATATGCAGATGCAGAGAAGAATGCAGAAAATCCAGAGACTGAGCACAAGGTTTTTTAAAGCTAGAGCTTTAATACTATATAAGGTCTGAGGAAGAGAAAAATGTTAGCTTTTTCTGCAAGTGTTAGTGAGAGAGGACTTCATGTCTGTGTCTTCCCTTTACTGCATGCATACATAGGCAAATTTTACCTGGCTTCACTGAATGGGATGGGTCTCAAAAGGGCAGGAATAAGGTGCTGAGGGGGAGGAGGGCAAGATCAAGAGTTATGCACTACTACACTGTTGACAAATGTAATACGATATTGTTGGTACTGCAAAATTGTATCAGTGCTGCACACATCTGTGCATGTACTGAAATGCTATTCTGGGCACAAATACCGGTATTTGAAAAATTGCATACACAGAATAGCATTCCACCATGAGTATACTGTATATGCGTATGCAATTCCAAGTGCCAATTTCTATGCACAAAATATAGCTGGTACTAGCGCAGTCCCATATACACAGATTGAGCGTGCTCTCCCATATTAGTGATAACTCCTTTAAGGGTAAGGTGTGATCTAAACCTCCCCTGGCTGTCTTCTATACAAGAAATGCTTATAAAGTAAATTCTTCAGGCCCTCGGAGGTGCCACCAGAAGCTCAATAAACTTTCATGGCAACTGGCTTTATGCCCCCTATCGTCATCGGGTCACTGGTCTTTTCTAATGTAGATGTGCTTAGCTCATAAATTTTTATTTTAATAAATATTTTAAATAGTTCCAAGTTTCCAAGTTTATTAGTTTTTAATATCCTGACCATCAAGCAAATGTTTGGCCGGTTAACAATGTTTTGTAGAGGCTAAAAATGTTATAAAATAATGTGAACGTATATGACGTAGACTAGACAAACTGGAAGGTGAGGGAGATAAGGGAAGGAGGGGAGAAGTTACATAATTTAGTAAAGAAGGAGAAAGTGGGGAGGGGATAGAACGTGAGGAATAGGGTAGCATTGTTGCGGCATATACTTATTCGCAGTAATAGGCAGAAAAAGGGAGAGTGGGAAACAAATAAGAGAAAGACTTAAGAGAAGAAAGAGAGTGATTTAGATTCAACTGAAGGCATCTTGAAATAAGAAAGTCTTTAAGCCGGTCTTGAATTTGATTAGATTTTGTTCATCCCGTAAATATTGTGGGAGAGAGTTCCATAGTGTGGGTGCAGTTACTGCAAAATTGGTTTTTCAGGTGTAATAGAATTCTTTTAAAGAAGGAATGAAGAGGAGTTTTTGGTCAGAGGATCTTAAAGTACGAGGGGAGCATTGTGGAATTAGTAGTTTATCAAGGAATAGTGGTTGATGGAAAAGTTTAATTTTAAAGGAGAGTAAGATGATTTTGTAGGTGATGCGATGTGTGATGGGGAGCCAATGAGCTTCTTTAAGAAGAGGAGTAACATGTTCAAATTTACCTTTTTTGTATATTAATTTTATTGCAGAATTTTGTATTAATTGTAATCGTCGTAGTTCTTTTTGGGGGAGTCCATTAAGGAGGGAGTTACAGTAGTCTAGGTGGGAAATGACTAGTGAATGAGTCAAGATGTTGATTGAATCAGTATCTAGGATAGGACAGAGTGATCGAATAATACGAAGTTTAAAAAAGCAGGTTTTTACGATCGAACTTATGTGGTCATGAAAAGAGAGCTCTCTATCGAAGATAACACCAAGGAGTTTTATTTTGGTTAGCATTTGTAATGGTAAAGATTTGATTGAGATTGTTCCTAATAATGATTCAGATGTTTTGATAGGAAGAAGAAGCCCGCAAGTTTTATCTATATTAAGTGAGAGTTTGTTTAAATATAGCCAGTCACTTATGATGTTTAATTTATTATTTATTTCTGTTATGTCTAGAATGTTAGTAGTATTGATTGGGTGAAGGAGTTGTAAGTGCTTAACTTAGCTTGGGTGGTTTAGTCAAGAGGGACGAAATACGCCAACATGTTTCACCCTGTTCAGGTTTCCTCAGGGCACAATCCCTACGACAAAAAACTAACTTTAATACTTAATATTGAATAAAATTGCATGACACCAAACTACATAGACTAATATGAACTGTTCACCTCAAAACTATGTTGCTCTTCACGACGTGGCCACCCGGAATGTAATCTAAGATGGCCGCGGCGCGTACTGTAGCTCATTAAATATTCTACAGCCCAGCTGAGACTGATGTCATCGGGCCAACCCGGAAGTACATTAGAAAAGACCAGTGACCCGAAGACGAAAGGGGGCATAAAGCCAGTTGCCATGAAAGTTTATTGAGCTTCTGGTGGCACCTCCGAGGGCCTGAAGAATTTACTTTATAAGCATTTGTTGTATAGAAGACATCCAGGGGAGGTTTAGATCACACCTTATCCTCAAAGGAGTTATAGCTATTATTTCTTCTATTAAGTATTTCCATATTTAAGCCTGATATACGCTCCCATATTAGTGTGCATCTTTTATGCACACATCCATTTAGAAACCATATGGTTACTGCACTGGGTACAATTTTTTTTTTTTTTTTTTACACACCCTGTGCTAAGTTTTTGTTCAGAGCTCTAATTTTCTTTATCAGCTCCCAAGGCAATCATGATTCTCCTGCAACAGACAGATTTATTTTGTTCTATTTTCTTTCTTTGAAAATAAATATAGAATCTTTTAATCTCACTGTGCTTTGCTTCTAACCCCTGGTTCTGTCACCGACTATGTGAGAAGCTGGGGTTGAATCATTTTCTCTCTCCCATCTTCACTTTACAGTGCTGTGATTGTCTCTTTTATGTTTCTCACTATTCCCTTTGAAGCTGCCATACAGGGCAGTCACCAGCAATGTGCTGTGCTCCTTCCTTTTGTATTTTATATCCGTTAATCAAAATGAACAATAAACTTAAACTTTAAATTGTGCATTTACAGTGTGCCTAAGTCAAAGTTTTCTGGGGTGGAACACAGTAGGGTGAAAGCCAAGGCCACATGCCTATTAACATTATTTCTTTACTAGTATTTTAGCCCGTTACATTAACGGGTGCTAGAATATACAGTATGTCTGTCTGTCTTTATTTCTGTCTCTCATTCCCTCCCGCTGTCTTTCTTTCTGTCTGTCTCTCTCCCTGGCCCCCTTTGTCTGTCTGTCTTTCTGTGTCTCTCCCTGCCCCTGTGTCTTTCTTCTTTTCTTTCTGTCTCCCTTCCTCCCGCTGTCTGTCTTTCTTTCTATCTATCTGTCTCTCTCCCTGCCTCCTATGCATCAGCATGTCTCTCTTCCACTTCCCTATGCAGCAGCCACAGCAGTATTCCCTCCCCATCCATTTCCCTGTGCAGCAGCCACAGCAGCAGCATTCCCTACCTCTCCATTTCCCTCCCCCCACACCACTTCCCTGTGCAGCAGCAGCGTTTCCCCTACCTTCCCTTTCTCTTCCCGCAGTCTGGCCAGCTCCCTTACTGTCCCCCCCTTCCATTCCCACGGTCCCGACAAACCTGCCGATTCCAGCAGCGTGTGCAGCTCTCTACACACGCTGCTTCGGGACCTTCTACTGCCCTGATTTACTCTGGCATGTCCCTGATGACATCATCAGAGAAGCGGCAGAGCAAATCAGAGCAGTAGAAGATCCCGAAGCAGCGTGTGTAGAGTGCTGCACATGCTGCTGGAATCGGCAGATTTGTAGTCGGGACCGCGGGAAGGGAAGGGGGGGGGGCAGTAAGGGAGCCATATCTCTGAATCGTAGCGGGCTTGCCAGCTCCAGCCAGCCAAAGTTCATTTTTTAGTTCAAAGCCGACGCTGCGTCTCCTCTCTCGATCCCCGCCAGAGTCGGAAGTCTTCTTTGACTCTGGTGAGGTTCGATAGAGGAGCCGCGGTGGGGGCTTTGAACAAAAAAATTAACTTTGTCTGGCCGGAGCCGGCAAGCCCGCTGCGAGACAGAGAGATGCGTGGTAAGCGCGCATGCGCACTCTTCCGGCCACGGAACTACAGATCAGGCAACACGGTATTAAGAGTGTGCATGCACACTTAGCGTTTTATTATTATAGATTCATAGAAGGTTAAGAGTATACCCCCAACAATAGATCAGCTTATTAGTTCTTGTTTTGAAGGGTATTCTACCTTATCTGTTTGTATATTTTATGTTCAAATTATTTTTATTGTTTCAACTATAAACAAGCATATAGAAAAAGCAAAATCATCCAATAAACAACAGTACAAGCACAGTCCTCCCACCCCCCACACTCCCCACCCCAGGAGTCCAGTGCTATAGTCAAAACTGAGAGGCTGAGTGAAACTTAGAGATTCAGGAGTCTACTGCGTGCATGTGGAGTGAGGTCCCGCCAGAAACATTCCCAGGTTTGAGAAAGCCTATGACCCGGTCCACCATCCAGGTCTCCTATCAGTCTCCGTTCCAGCGTAGCATGTATTATCATCAGTGATCTCCACTGTGCATAGGAGGGAGGAACACGGGACAACCAGTTAGTAAGTATGGCTTTCTTTCCCAGCAGGAGCACTCTAGTTACGAAAGATGACATTCCCTTGGGCTTAGGCGTAGCTATGTTGTAATATCCAAATAATGCTCTCGGTTGTGGGAGCCAGCGTTTCCCCCAAAGCGTTGTAGTATACTTCCCTAGATGCCTCCAGAACTGCAGAATTTTGGGACAGCTCCAAAGCATATGACCCAAAGAGGCATGAGCCTGGGTACATTTCGGGCACGAATGAGACGCTGTGAACCCCATCCGGGCTGCTTGTTCCGGCGAAATGTAGAGACTCAGAACTATTTTTAGTTGCATTTCCCAGTGGGTAATATTAGGAGACACCTTCTGAATATGCTTCAGCACCCGCTGTAACTGCTGGGCTGTCAATGTGCAATGCAAGTCCTCTGCCCACACTGCTGCCAAAATGTTCAAATTAGTGCCTGAGTGGCTGTCCCGGATCCCCACTATGTGAAATTGAAGAGGAATCCTTTGTTGTGCAGAAAGGTTAAGAGTTCCGAGAGGGCCTCCCGGTTGTCCTCTGTAAGATAAACCACTGGTAGAGACTGGATGTAATGTCGGATCTGATAGTAAGCAAAAAAGTCATTAGGTTGTAGATCGAAAGTTTGGCGCAATTCTGCAAAAGTCGCCAATCTCCCATCCTCCAGAAACAGGTGGAAAAGATATTGAAGTCCCTGCGCACTCCACCTCTGGAAGGAGGTGTTTTGTAGTCCCGGCTGAAAGGCTCCATTGCCTTGGATGGGTAGAAATAAAGAAATCCCAGAAGACAACTTAGCCAGTTTACAAACCCACCTCCAGGTGCGCCGGGCTGGCATAAATATTGGATAATGAGCCACCAAAGAACGTATCTGCGGATCCACCACATGTAAAAAATAGCTTATATGAAACAGAGCCAGCAAAGATAACTCCAGTGGTGTGACAGAAAAGTCAGATGTCCCCCTATACCAATCATTAATGTGTCGCATCTGGCAAGCCATAGCATACCATCGTACATTCAATAAACCATAGCCCCCCCTATCCCTGGGCAAACACATCCTCAGAAATTGCATACAGGGTCGTTTCCCTCCCCAAAGAAAGCGTTGCAGGCCTTTAATCAAACGTGCATTATGAGTGTAAGATAAAAACAGGGGTAAGACCTGGAAGCGATATAACCACTTGGGAAATAAGACCCGTCCCGCCACTGAAAGTGGGAAAGTGGTCCAATTCTGTAAACTGTGCAAGGTGTCTTGCAACAGTGGGGTGATATTGATATCATATAGAGTCTTGAGATCTCTAGGAATCCAAATTCCCAGATATCGAATCGCGCTTGGTGCCCATGTAAAGGGAAATGGCCCCCTCCACGTCCGTTGTAGTGTCACCGGGCTAGCTAATGCAATAGATTTCTGGTAATTCAACGTAAAGCCCGAATAAAATTTAAATTCGTTGAGTGCCTGTAAAAGATGTGTAATGGAATGAGGAGGGTCAGTGAGCATAAATAAGAGGTCGTCTGCAAAAGCCAAGACTTTTAGAGAGTGGTCCCCAAGGTCCACACCTACAATGTCAGGGTCCAGAGATACAGTGCGGAGAAACAGTTCTAGGTACAACAAGAATAGGAGGGGAGACAGGGGACATCCCTGTCGGGTACCTCTTTCAATAAGGATTGGGTCTGTAATAAGTTCATTAACAAGTAGTCTCGCCTTCGGCGTCGAGTAGAGTGTACGAACCACTGTGGTGTACCAACCAGATATGCCCATGTAGGACAGCACCTCAAAGAGATACAACTAATTGACTTGGTCAAAAGCCTGCGCGGCATCTAAGCTAAGCATCAGCATCGGGGTGTTATGATATTGTGTGTGAGCTAACAACAACAGTGCTTTACGAACATTATGTACTGCTTGCCTGCCATTTACAAAGCCAACCTGTGGGGATGCGATGATGTTTGGGAGAAGGGTTGCTAATCTATCAGCCAATATTTTGGAAAGAATTTTAATGTCCACATTTAACAAAGAAATTGGACGATAAGACTCGGGAGCAGTGCTATCTTTTCCAGGCTTCAATATCAAAGTAATTAATGCTTCATTCACTTCCATAGGAAAGCATTCATCTTTAATCGTCTGGGAATAGTAATCTCTCAAGAAGGGACCAAGTTGTCCTGATAAAAGTTTATAAAATTCTGCCTTGAAGCCATCCGGCCCTGGAGCAGAAAAATTTCTTTGGGATTGGACAGCTTTTTGTAGTTCTTTAGGGGTAATGGGTGCATTAAGAAACTCAGCATCCGGATGTGAGAGCGGCAGCAGGCCGGAATCTGCTAGATAGTCCCGTATAAGGGGTTCAGCTCCCGAGTCCTGGCGACCATATATCTTTTGAAAATGAGATTGGAAAATCTGCGCAATGTGGGCAGTAGAGTGGTGGAGTAGTCCCGTGTTATCCCGCAAGCCCAGTACATAACGATGACCCCGAGCCTGTGTCGTCAATCGGGCTAGTAACTTCCCGGATCGATTGC
Source organism: Geotrypetes seraphini (assembly GCF_902459505.1). NCBI lineage: Eukaryota > Metazoa > Chordata > Amphibia > Gymnophiona > Dermophiidae > Geotrypetes > Geotrypetes seraphini. The sequence continues at coordinate 65,015,495 of NC_047091.1, read as the reverse complement.
CATAGCGATGATAGCGGTATCTTTGATACAAAAGCATTTTCACCATTCGCTCGTGGATATATGAATTAAGGGTCGTTTCTACCGAGATCAAGTGTTCTCGAGACGTTCGTGTCGGGTGTTGTGTGTAATGGCGTTTAGCAATTGCCAGTTCCTTTTCTAACCGAATGATGCCCCGTGATAGTCGGCGATTTCGCGCTATTACATAAGCTATGCAATCTCCTCTAAGTACCACCTTCGCAGTACTCCAAAACAGCGTCGGGTTATTACAATGCTGACCATTAAATTCCAGGAAATCATCCCACTTAGATGTTAGGTAAGTTTTAAAGTGTTCGTCTGAGAATAAGTAACTAGGGAAGCGCCAGCGAACGGGTCCCCGTAGGCCAAAGCCCACATTCACATCAAGCCAAATCAGCGCATGATCGGAAATCACTGCTGGGCCTATCACCGCTGCATCCACATTCAGGAATGCCTTACTCGTAGTAAGGATATAATCTATTCTAGATTGTGTATTGTGTGCCCTGGAGCGATGCGTATAATCCCGTTCAGTGGGGTGGAGAAGTCTCCAGGGGTCCACCATATCTAGAGTGGCAAAAAGATAAGGTAAGCCTTTTGTTTGGGACACTCCCGAGCTTAGTCCTGGCAAAGAACGATCACAGGTCGGGTCTAGGACCTGATTGAAATCCCCTACTAGGTATACCGGATCAGTAACTCGCTCAAGAAGCAATGCTGTAATGTTCTCAAAAAAGGAATGATCTTAAGTATTGGGGGCATACACGTTCATAAGATAAAAAGAGTATGTTCCTATCGTCACTTGTAACAGTAAGTATCTGCCCTGCGGATCAGTGTCTACCACTTTTGCTGTATAGGGTAGGGTCTTACGAATTAATATCACTACCCCTGCACGCTTTTGTGTAGAGGAGGCCGCATACACAGCGGCCATCCATGACCTCTTCAATTTCTGGTGTTCTAGCTCCGTCAATCGTGTTTCTTGCAGGCAAGTTATATCAACTTTTTGTCGTTTGAGCTGAGTTAGAATTTTTGTTCTTTTAATAGGGGAGGTAATGCCCGAGACATTCCATGATATTATTCTCAGATTATTAGCCAGTAGGTAGGAAAAAGGTGAATATATATCGAAAGCGTACCATGTGTTGAGATAAGCCCCCCCTCCCCCCCCGAGTTCCCAGCTTCACCCGGGGCAGCCATGTGGCACAGGACCAGCCCGAGCACCATCTGAACGATTTGCAAAGTATCTGACATAAGGCTCATAACAGTTTCAGTACCCACACTCTCCTGCATCCATACAATATTCAGAAACATCCATATCAGCAAAGGACTCCCCCTCAGTCGACTCCAACCCACCCCTCCCACCCATCCCCGCCAATTCCCCTTTCGCATGGTTGTGGTCACAGCTAAAGGTCTGCCTCGAGGCGGTCCTAAAGGTGTGAAAGATCACAATACAATGCTACTCCAGGCCCAAAGTCACCCATACTGTAAAAATACCAACACTATAACTTCAGCCCATTGCAAAGGAAACTTAAGGGAGACCACTAATGTGCAGAGAATTATCTCCTGGTAAGGAACAACATAACCTTAAAATGTATGTATACTCAAACCAAAATGCCCAGTGGTAGCCTGAGTGGTAGAAAGTCCCAGGCCCCCAAAATCTGGGGTTTCAGGTTGCCAGTATCCTCAGGTCCAAAGTCCAGCAATCAATGTGAGGTGTGTGCGGCTCTGCACCCCCTTCTCAGTCAAGTAAGGTCCGGCTGAGGAAGCACCTGGGTGTTCATATAAAGGGCTGCCTCAGCAGCTGCATCAAATACATGCCATTGTCCCTGGTGGTGTACACGCAAAGTGGCCGGATATAAAAAAAGGAAGCGTATTTTTTTTTTCAGCCAAGGAGGAACAAATTGGATAAAACAGCTTCCTGCGCTTGGTCAGGGCCGCTGAATAATCCTGAAAGATGCGCACCTCTGACTTCTCAAATGTTAAGGACTCCCGTAGTTGTTTATATTTGCGCAGAATTTCGACTTTATGGTTGTAGTTTAAAAGTTTGGCTATCACCATACGGGGTCTTGCCTCTCGGGCCTGTTCCCTGCCCAGCCGATGCGCCCTTTCTATGCGTATAGGCCCCAGGCTCTCATGCAGGAAAAAGGTGTTAGTCAGCCATGTCTCCAATACTTGCAGTAACTTAGGTCCCGACACTGTTTCAGGTAAACCCAAAAAATGTAAATTGGACCTGAATGATCTATTTTCCAGATCATCCAGTCTTTCAGCTTGTTTTTGGGTCAGAGCATGAAGTTCCTGCAGGGTGGTGTCATGGGTCCGCTGCGTATCATCTAAACTCGAAACTTGGATCTCCAAAGCTGTAGTCCTGCTGGCAGTCTCCATTAGCATGTTTTCCAATTTTAAAAGCTGCTCAGAAAGTTTTTCAATGCTAGGCTGCATGGCCGCCGTTACAGCCTGAGTTAACGCTGTAAGTGCCTCCGGTGCTATTTGTTGAATCGGGGGTGTGGAGGTGACCGGCGCCATTTTTTCCGTGCTGTATTGCGGGCGTACCCCGATCCTTTTTTTGTGTTCACGTGGACATCTGCGGCACGGGAGAGGACAAGAATCTGTCCATATATCGGGCACGTTAAGCGCTGCAACGTGCTGGTCTCCGGCACACCCCCAACGGCAGGCAACGGGGCGATCGGGGACTCGAGGCCCGGGAGCTCAGGCAGCTAGCGTCTGCCTCGGCTCAGGGCATCACGTGATCTCTCATCTGTTTGTATATTTAACGAAGGAGTCCTGTATCTGTTGCAACATACTTGCCCTCCATGATCTACCAAATTCTTTTCTGCCAGTCCATGTCTTTCCACTGTGCAGCCTGCTCCCAAGAGCAAAAAATTTTCTAAATCCCTCTTATTCAACAACAGATCATGGTCGACAAGACAACATCGGAGATAACTCCATCGGATTATCAACCCTGTACTCCTGTATGACCTCCCGACCTTTCTAACAGAAGTCAGCAATCTTGACACAGTCCCACTATGTATCCTTAATTATAACCTTTTCCCCCATACCATCTCCAACTCATATCTGTAATACTGTAGATATTAGCCAGTTTTTAAGAGGTTATAAACGCATGTGAAAAGTTATCTACCCTCTCTTTATTTCCCCTGCTATTGCACATACATGTCACACTGAACGGTTTCTGATCTTTACTCTTCGAGGAATTCTGCACAGCACAGAATTTGCACAAAATTCTCCACCCCTGCAGAGCATGCAGAATTCTACACTTGCTGGGCAGAATTTTACAAAGGCGCCGGCATCAAGACTCTCCTCAGTTTTTCCCACTGATTCCCCATAGAGATTGCGAGGCAAAGAGAGGGTCATTTCTTCCTCTCTCTTCTGCTGGTTCTACACTTGACTATATGAACTTTGAGGCAGTATAAGGCCCTCAAGTTCACTTAAACAGTCAGGTCAAGGGTCGGCAGAGGAGGAGGAGGAAATAACCTGAAGTGTAGCGGTTCACTTCCTCTTCCTCCTCTTTGTAGTGAGAGTCCTGCGGGGGAAGGAGAGAGAGCAGCTGCTGCTGGCTGAGTGTGCTGGGGGGATGGGAGGAGAACACAGCAAGGTGAGTGTGCCCTAGGGATGGAGGGCAGGAAATAGTAGGGTTACCAGATATCCAGGAAACCCCGGACATGTCCTCTTTTTAGAGGATTGTCCAGGGTCCCAGACGAGCTTTCCAAAACCCGGCAGTTTGTCCGGGTTTTGGAAAGCTCCTATGAGCTCCGGCCGCATCTGGAGAGCATCTGAACATGAGTGGATATCGCACACATCCACACCTGCTCTAGGCCCTCCAGACATGGCTGGAGCTTGTCGGGGAAAGAAGAGGAGGTTTGTGGGGGCAGGGCTGGAGGCTGAACTGGGAGGGGCTGGGGCAGAATGGGGTGGAGCCGAAGGCTGAACTAGATGGGGCCAGATGTGGAACAGGGCGGAGCCATGTGTCTGGATTTTTTCCAGCCCAAAAAATGGTAACCCTAGAAAATGGTGCCCTGGGAATGGAGGGACACATTTCGGAGATAATGTTCGATGAACGGACAAGTCAAAAGTGCAACTCAGGTCCCAATCACTGTTCACTCTAAGCTGTGCGCTTGTGCGCACTCACACAAATTATTAAAATAGCGCGCACAAAAAAATAAATTTTTGCCTAAAATGATTTATTGAAATTAGACTTTATGTTACATAAATGTTAGGCCTGGGGGTGGAAGGGAGAGAGATATAGTATCTCTTTTTTCCTTCCATCTCATTGTTCAGCATCAAGTGGGGAGGGAAGAAGAACAACAGAAAAGAAAGGGAACAAAATGTTTTACCAAGGGGAGAGAGGAAAAGAGCTGTGGTAATGGGTTGTAGATAAAAGGAAACAGAAGGCTGGGAAAAGAGTGAGATGGGAAATGGGAGACCTAGGGACTGAGTGGAGATGGAGAATTGAGAGATAGCTGAAAATTTAAAAAGAAGGGTGAGAAAGGGCAGATTTGAGTGGATAGGGGCAAAAAAGAAAAGAAAAAGTTAAGAAAGCTGAATGGGAAAAATTACTATGTTGGAGACAGGCATAAGGAAGGAATGGTACAAAAATCGTAAGCAGACACTGGAAAGAAAATTAGTAGAAGATAGACAAAAAGTCAGAAAGAGAAACTGGGATCAAGATGAAAGAAAAGCAAAATGACCAGACAACAAAAGGTACAAAAAATAATTTTATTTTCTATGTTGTGATTATAATATGTCAGATTTGAAATGTGTATCCTGTCAGAGCTGGTGTTAGACAGCAAGAGGGGCATAATAAAAAAAACGTCTAAGTCCCCTTTTGGCCTAAGGCCCTAAACGCTGAAAGTAGCAGCAGGAAAAATGTCCACTCAAAAAAAATGTCCAAAATTAGTTTTTTTTTGAGAATGGCCTACCTCTACGTTCAGCAGTTTATACGCCCAGACCACCACTACGTCTAAACTTACAACACATTATCAACTAAAAAATAGCCTAAGTCACAAACGTCCAAAACAAGACCTTTTAGGTGAAGGAAGGGTCAGTCCTTCGCCTAGAAGCTGGATTCTGTAACCAGTGTCTGTAAAAAACAACATCTGTTACAGAATCCCCCCCCCCCCCCCCGGCAACAATCATGGCAGGAGAGATGGCTCATCTCTCCTGCCACGATCGCAATCACTCCCGGAATCAGTCTCCAGTCATCCAAGTCTCTTTTGGGCATAATAAAGTATATTGAATATCTGTCTAAGCCCCATTCGCCTTCCGATACAGCCTTTATGGCTCCTAGATCTCTGAGCCTCTATATCATTGCCAGAATTCTGGCTGCTTTGTCCAACTTTCCCACAGGAGAATTTACGAAAAGATCCAGAAGGGGTTGAAAGAATTCTAGCTTGTACCTTTTCCTGAATGATGTCCAGCACCCAGTGGTCTGAAGGTATCTGCATTAATGCATGCAAAACTCTGCCAGCCTGCCCCCCACCCAAGGAGGGGGGGCTACAGGCATGGAATCATTGCTGCTTTTTGCAGGCTGCAGCCGATGGGAGCTGGATGCCTCTGTCTCAGGACTTGGAATGGTCTCTGGGAAGTTGACATTCCTGAGTAGTCAAAAACGCCTTGAGCCACTAAAATTTCCCCAACTGGACCCTCGTGGGGCTTACGGTCTGCTTTCCGGTAAGAACTTTGGCTTACAATCTGTCACACTGGCCATCAGATTGTCAAGACCCTTGCCAAAAGAGCAATTTCCCTTTGAAGGGGAGTTTGCTCAATATCACCTTAGAGGCTGAATCATGTGATGCACGAGGAGGGGCCTAAGACCCTGATTGGCTCAGGTGCCTCGGGCTCCTCATTGGCCATTGTTTTTGCCAATCAGGGATTTCCTTAGGCTCCTTCCTAAGGAAGTCCCTGATTGGCTCAGAAGTCCAGGCCCCTCCCAAGGGAGAAGCATGAGGTGTCTGAGCCAATCAGGGCCTTAGGCCCCTCCCCATGCATCACATGATGCACTAGGGAGCAGCCTAAGGCCCAGTGGCGCAGTAGGTCGGGCAGAGGAACAGGAGGTGTTTGCGGTTCCTCCTGCTCTCAACAGCCAAAGATTTAGACACAGGGGAGGGGAGAGGGCAATGCGGTGGAAGGAAGGAATGGGCATCCTCCTGCCATTTCAGCAGGGAGGGGTGCCGATGTCGATACCACCGATGACAGGAGAGAGTGGGCATCCCTCCTGCCGTTTTTTTTGGGGAAGCGGGTGAGCCGGCAGAAGTCATAGCAGGAAGGAGTGGGCATCCCTCCTGCCATTTGTGGGTCACCACGTGCCGGGGGGGGGCGCAATTGTTGGGGGTCATTGGGGGAGGGCTGTTACGAATGGTGGAGAACTTTTTTCATTTTTTTTTTATGGGGCAGATATTTTGCATGTGTACATGACAAAATATCTGTACCATGGAAAAAAAAAATGAAAATAAAAACAGGCAGACCTGTCAAAAAAACGGCAGACCTATCAGTAACACAGTTACCAACAGGTCTACAGCAGTTGGGTTTTAGGATTGTAAAACCCGATGCAAAATAGCCAAGCAAATGTTAGTGAATCAATAGCTTGGCTATTTTGCATGTGGTTTTACAAATTTGCATGGCTGGATTGGAAAATAGGCGATAGAGGGGAAAAACACATGGTGGGCCATTTTGTGAAAACAGGTTTAGCAACGATCGCTGACTTTAGTGGCTCGGAGCCTAAGTGACTTGCCCACAGTTACAAGGAGCAGTGTGGGATTTGAACCCACAACTTCAGGGTGCTAAGGCTGTAGCTCTAACCACTGCACCACACACTCCCCCATTAATCCCAATGTCCTTCTTTCTCCACCTTCCTTTGCATATGCCCTTAATTCCCTCTCCCAAGAGAATCTCTTCTCCCTTCTCACATTCCAGCATCAGCCCTCTTCTAGTACCAGTCCCAGCAATTGCTCCCAACATCAGCCTCCTTCTAGCCCCAATCCGGTACCACCATCAGCCTACTTCCTATGCATTTACATGGCGAGGGTAACCTGTTACTTCACTCCGAACACTGTGCTCCTCTTCTGAAGGTCTTATCACCAGCATCATGGCATATTTTAAATGCAAAAGCAGGTAGACACTTCAGTGGCAACAGTGATTAAGTTGCATTCTGCTATTTGGATTGAGATTACTAAAAGTGTAAAATGCCATTCCCTTTATTTTATATGGAAAATTGGGCTGAAGCAGGAACTTGAATATAACAAGAAGCCCTAGGGCAGGAATATATGCAATTCCAGTCCTTGAGAACTCCAAGCAGGTAAGATTTTCAGGATATCAACAATTAATATACAGGAGATGAATATACATGCACTGCCTCCTGTATATTCATTGTGGATATCCTGATATCCTGATCTACCTGAGGTTTTCACAGACTAGAACTGTCTGTACCTGCTATGGGGCAAGGCTGTGGAGTTAGAATCAAGTTTGGATGGAGTCAGAGTCAGTAAAAATGTATTGATTCAGACTCTAGCTTCAACATAAAAACTTACAACTTTATATTGTATAATTTTCATCTGATAGAATTTGTTTTGTTCATTTTCTTTCTTCAAACTTCAAATAAATATATTTTGTGGTCTATTAATCCTAATTTTGTATATAAAGAAATATCCTAGGATCTGTAATTAACCAAATTTCTCTTAGATCTACCTTACATAGATTCAGAGATGGGGTTGAGGTTTAGAGCACCAACTCCATAGCCCTGCTATAGGGTAAGGACCCCAAAGCATTCCTGCTGTGTGTTTCCACATGAAAATGGTTTTAACTTGCAATTATTCCACCTCCCTTCTCTCTAAACTCCATACCAAAGATAATAATGAAATAAAAAATACCACACAGAAATCACCTTAAAAGATGGCCAAGATAAACAGATCAGATAAACAGTGCTTCCTCTGGTACTCCCCTCAAAATTCACAAATAGGGGCATGCATTAATCTCCAGCCTTCACAGAACTGTTACCGACAAGAATCGGTACTTTCAGACACTTAAAAGGGAGATTTTAGTGTTACCTGGCCAAGGATGGGTCCAAGAGGAGGGCCTGGAGCTGCCTGCCCTGCTCGCACAATAGACCGGATTACACCTCGTACATCAACTTTCTTCACTGACTTTGCAGTTCGCAAAGCTTTTGACATTTTTCACCTATGGGAGAAAAGATATATAAAAAGATATATATAAGATACATATACATGTAATAAGATGAAAAGATATATATAAGATACATACACATGTAATAAATCTTCAAACACTTGTATTTTTTCCAAATTCTACTGTCTAAAAATATAATTCAAGATGCATTAAAGTATGAGCTCTTTTCACTGAACTATATAACATAACTCTACACTTTCTATGTGAAGGAATGATTATAGAAATATTCAAAGTGTAATGCAGGATTAAAAAATGCAAGAGCAGTCCATAGGCCATTATTGAGATGGCTTAGGGAAATCCACTGCTTATTCCTAGGATAAGTAGCATAAAATCTGTTTTACGCCTTGGGATCTTGCCATGTACCTGTGACCTGAGTTGGCCACTGTTAGAAACAGGATACGGGACTTGATGGACCTTCAGTCTTCCCAGTATAGTAATTTTTATGTTCTTGATTGCTTAAATCTTTATCCTTTTGTCATAGCAAACCCACATTAGATCAATTTCTCAAAACTGCCTTAACAAGGCCAGTAATAAATGTAAACGGAGCCCACCTGTGTCCACAATAGCTGAGCTGATTTTAATAGTTCTGGATGAAGAGAAGACTTGCTTCCAACCTTGTCCTGGAGGACCACCAATCAGTCAGGTTTTCAGGTTAATCCTAATGAATATGCATGGGACAGATTTGCATGCCTGTCACCTTCATTATATGCAAATCTCTCATGCATATTCATTAGGGTTATCCCAAAAACCTGACTGGCTGATGGTCCTCCAGAACAGGGTTGGGAACCACTGAATTAGAAGCAAAGGTCTAAAAACACCAAACATGCCCCCTCCTTTACAAAGCTGTGCTAGCGTTTTTAGTGCCGGCTGTCGCAGTAACAGCTCCGATGCTCATAGAATTCCTATGACATCTGTACTGTTATCAGCACTAAAAACACTAGCACACTAGCCATGCTTAACTCCCTCCTCAAAGCGCCCCTACTTCCAACCCCTCCTTCTCTCTCTCCCCAAATTATGGCTGATTACTTTCATGACAAGGTCCACAAGATCGCCCTTGAATTCACTTCAAATTCACATCCTTTTCCCCTACTTACCATCCACTCTCCTGAACTTCAACCTTGCACCTCCCCTTCATCCTTCACCCAGGAAGCTTCTCCTGTCTGGCCTCGCCCACTTGTCCACCCATCAACTAAAGCTGACTTTTCTGCCTTCTCTGTAATCACAGAGGAAGAAACTGCACAACTTCTGTCTTCAGCCAAGCCTACCACATGCCCCTCAGACCCTATTCCCACTCCTCTACTCAACCCCATCTCACATACTATTATCCCTCCATATGCCATATTCTCAGTCTATCTCTTTCCACTGCAAACATGCGGTGGTTAAGCCGCTTCTCAAAAAACCCTTGCTGGACTCCTCCTTCCTGTCCAACTATCGCCCTGTCTCCCTTCTTCCATTCCTATCCAAGATACTTGAGTGTGCTATTCTCCGTCGCTGCCTGGACTTACTTTCAACATGACAGATTCTCGATCCTCTACAATCTGGTTTTCGCCCCCAACACTCCACAGAGACTGCCCTCACTAAGGTCTGCAGTGACTTGTTCATGGCCAGATCTAAGGGCCTTTACTCTATCCTTATCCTTCTTGACCTGTCTGCTGCCTTTGATACTGTAAATCACAACTTACTCCTTGATATGCTGTCCTCATTTGGATTCCGTGATTCTGTCCTCTCCTGGTTTGCCTCCTACCTTTCCCAACGCACCTTTAGTGTATGTATTGGTAGATCCTCTACTGCTGCTACCCTGTTAGCGGTTGGTGTACCCCAGGGTTCTGTCTTAGGACCTCTTCTCTCTCTACACCTCTTCCCTTGGTGCCCTAATCTCCTCCCATGGCTTCCAGTATCACCTATATGCTGATGACTCCCAGCTCTACCTCTCTACACCTGAAATTTCACCTAAAGTCCAAGAAAAAGTCTCACCTTTTATGTCAGTCCTTAGGTGGTTCTCTAATGCTTTAGCTATTTTTCAAAGAAGAATAGGCAAAAACTGCACTACCCTGCTTTGCAAAGTTAGTAAATACTTTTTTTAAGCAACTGGCATTTAGTTTTGCAAACAGCTTCTGCCAAGAACTGAATTAGCAGGTGTAAAGACTATGGGGCTCATAATTGAAATGGGAATACATCTAAAATCCTGCCTAAATCAGCACTTGGATGATCAAAAAGACAGGTCGTCCAAGTGCCGATAATCGAAATGGGATTTAGATGCATCTAAAAACAGCTCAGGCCTTTTCAGTGCCGTTGAAGGATGTTTTAAGAGGAGTGGTGAGGGCGGGATTTGGGCAGGACGTGGGCTGACCTAGACTTAGTCGTATAACCAAAAGTTTAACGAGACAGCCTAGACAGAATTTGTATGGTGACTTAGGCGATCTAAAAACAGGTCTAAGTGCCCAGAAGGTATCCAAAGTGACCAGATAACCACTGCAGACACAAAGTACAGACCCCCCCCAAACACTCCCCCAGTGATCAATGACCCCGCCATACCATAAAAATCAGAATAAAAACGTACATACCTGCCTCCAGAACATCAGCACCTGGCATAGGAAAGCCTAGTAGAGCTGTAGAGAAGTGGCTTAAGTAGTCTGGGGGGTGGGCTAGTGAACCATAGAAAGGAGGACCCAGGCCCATAAGCCACTCTAACTATTGCATTCATGGTGAAACATGTGCATCCCCCAAAACCTTATTGTACTGCCATAAAGGTGACACCTGCAGCCATAAGGGTTATTGAGGTGGTAGACATGTGGGTCTAGTAAGCTTTGGGGGTGTTTTTTTTGGAGGGGGGGATCACCATGAAATTTTTAGATGACAAGTAAGAGATGTTAATAGATGAACTTTCCTGTCCAACTATTGTTCCCTAATATTACTTTGAGCAAACTTTTGTTAACCGTTTCAAGTCCCTCTGGGGAATGACCCGGTATATAAAAGTAAGGATTGGATTGGAGATGTTTATGTGGCACCCTTTTTGTGAAGTTCACAGCAGTGCCTTGTAAGGTGCCCCATTACTGTGTTGTCATGGCTGGGTGGCCAATCCATCACTTTAGAACATAACATAAGAACATAAGCAGTGCCTCCGCCGGGTCAGACCACAGGTCCATCCTGCCCAGCAGTCCGCTCCCGCGGCGGCCCAAACAGGTCACGACCTGTCTAAATCACCAGAAGGGGCCCCCATGCCGCCTTGGTTTCCCTTCCTAGCCCTCCGGTCTTGCACATGCACGACCTGGGTTTCTATACTTATTTTCTGGTTAGCTTTCTCAATATCCCATGATCCCTTTATCCTTCAGGAATCCGTCCAGTCTCTGTTTGAATCCTTGTACCGTACTCTGCCTGATCACTTCCTCCGGTAGCGCATTCCAAGTGTCCACGACCCTTTGGGTGAAGAAAAACTTTCTTGCATTCGTTTTGAACCTATCTCCCTTCAGTTTCTCCGAATGCCCCCTCGTACCTATTGTCCCCTTCAGCCTGAAGAATCTGTCCCTATCCACCCTCTCTATGCCCCTCATGATTTTGAAGGTCTCTATCATATCACCCCTGAGCCTCCTCTTTTCCAGAGAGAAGAGCCCCAGCCTATCCAACCTCTCGGCGTATGGGCAGTGTTCCAGCCCTTTTACCAGTTTCGTTGCTCTCCTTTGGACTCTCTCAAGTATCGCCATGTCCTTCTTGAGGTGCGGCGACCAATACTGAACGCAGTATTCCAGATGTGGACGCACCATCGCTCGATACAATGGCATGATGACTTCCCGCGTCCTGGTTGTTATGCCCCTCTTTATGATGCCCAGCATCCTGTTGGCTTTTTTGAGGCTGCTGCGCACTGTGCAGATGGCTTCAGTGATGCATCCACCAGCACACCCAAGTCTCTCTCAAGTCTGCTGTCTCCCAACAATGCCCCCCCCCCCCAATTTGTAGTTGAACAACGGGTTCTTTTTCCCTATATGCATGACCTTGCATTTTTCCACGTTAAAGCGCATTTGCCATTTGTTTGCCCAGTCTTCCAGCTTGTCCAGGTCCCTTTGCAGGTCCTCACACTCCTCCCTGGAGCTAACTCTTCCGCACAGTTTGGTATTGTCTGCAAATTTTATAACCTCACACTTTGCCTCCTTTTCTAGGTCATTGATAAATATGTTGAAGAGTAACGGCCCCAGAACCGATCCCTGTGGCACACCGCTCGTGACTCCCCGCCAGTCAGAATATTGGCCCTTTACTCCGACCCTTTGCAGTCTACCCGACAACCAGTGCTCGATCCATCTGTGCACATCCCCTCCCACCCCGTGGTTCCACAGCTTCCTAAGCAGCCTTTCATGTGGCACCTTGTCGAAAGCCTTTTGAAAATCGAGGTAAATGATGTCGATGGGTTCCCCATTGTCCACCCGACTGCTTATTCCCTCAAAGAAGTATAGAAGGTTCGTTAAGCACGACCTTCCCTTACAGAATCCGTGCTGGCTTGTTCTCAGTAGGCCATTCCTCTCGATGTGCTCGCAAATGCCGTCCTTTATCATAGCTTCCACCATCTTCCCTATAATTGAAGTCAGGCTCACCGGCCTGTAGTTCCCGGGATCACCCCTCGATCCCTTCTTGAAGATAGCTGTGACATTTGCCAATTTCCAGTCCTCTGGTACCTCTCCAGTTTTCAAGGATAGGTTACAAACATGCTGGATTGTGCCCACTATTTCTTGTCTTAGCTCCTTCAGAACCCTTGGGTGGATCCCGTCCGGATCCGGTGATTTGCCGCATTTTAACCTGTCTATCTGTTTGAGGACATCCTCCTTACTTACCTCTATGTGCTCCAATTTTTTAGCCTGTTCCCCACTCATGAGATCCTCTGAGTCCGGTATATTAGATGTGTCTTCTTTCGTGAAAACCGACGAGACGAACGTGTTCAGTCTCTCAGCTACCTCTTTATCCTCCTTAATCACTCCCTTCCGTGGGAGAGGTCACTTTGATGACCTCTCCCACGTCCAAAAGGTCTTGTTATAGGCATTTTTGACTTGGATGAATTTTGGGACGAGAATGGGGTATAAAGATAGATGACTTAGCAGTCTGGATGATTAAACAGCTGGACGTAAAAGTAGACGATTCTCAAAAAAAATTATTTTGGATGTATTTTTCAAGAGTGGACTTTTGACATGTTTGACTTTGGGCAACTAGCAACTTAGGCCCAAAACGGACTTAGATTTATTTTTTTATTATGACCCTCCAAGCAATCAAGACTTTTTGGTTTCTTTTTCCTAATTATTTGAATGATTCTATTTTTGATCATTCACATTGAAAGTGCAGAATAGGTTATGTGAATCACTGAAATAAAGTCCTGTCAGTACATTTTGAAAACATACAAATGTTTGAATACTTTTGCAAGGCACTGAATATATATAATCAAATAGCAGGAAATAACTTGGGGCAAAACAATTAAACATTTAAACCCTTTCAGACATTTTTCACTGAATATAGGAGCCAGCTCAAAAACATAAGAAGCCTCTTTTCTCCTCCAACTCACACCTAATATTGTCCACAGCAAAGAACTGGGGGGAGGGGGGATTCCCTTCAACATCAGCAACAGCTCCTTTAGAAACTGATTTATCAAGCCTTTTTCCCCATTTTGTTTCTGCAGGCAAGAAACATTTAGTATATCAGTTCCCAAAGGTACCACTACAAATCATTGCCAGAAATTAGCCGTTCCTTTCCCACAGCATGGTGTCATGATATGAAACATCTGATTGGTGAAGCAAAGAGGTAATTTCCGGGCATGGGTTCCCAACTCTCTCTCTCCCCCCCCCTCCCCGCCTATCATCAGCTATCATCCAGTCAGTACTTCTATAACAGCCTAGGCAATTCCGGTCCTTGAGAGCCAGAGCCAGGTCAGGTTTTCAGGATATCCACAATGAATATGTATGAGATGGATTTGCATGCACTGCCTCCTTGAGATGCAAATCTATCTCATGCATATTTATTGTGGATATCCTGAAAACCTGACCTGGCTCCTGCTCTCGAGGACCGGAATTGCCTACCCCTGACCTAGTCAATCAATTAAAATTACCCCAAGGAGCCCTCACCCAACTTTTTTTTTCTCTCATTAAACTCCCGCCCTACTGCATCCAATCCCCCACCCTATCTAGTTTTTCTTTGTAGAAACCCACCAACTATTCCTCTCACCTTGCCGATTGCAACTACAAAAAATACCAAAAAGATCCCTACTTCCCCGCTGCCATTCTACTCTCTGAAATGCCCGGTGCAGGAAGTTCAGGAACTCTCGCGAGACTAGAAAGCGGAACCATCAGTTCGGAATTTGCTTCGCAATTTAAGGGGTTGTTTGGGTTTTTTTTTACCAAATTTGTCTTTTTAAGGACAGCTGCGGTTATTGGACTATTTTCTTTTGAAGCATGTATGTTTTGTTTTGTTTGTTTTTTTTGGGGGGGTATTCACTATTATACCCAATGCTAAGTCTAGTGTTCCGGCCCTCTTCCGGTAAATTCCACGCCTCACTCTTGTGCTCCAAAAGCATCTCTGTGACTGTGTATTCCAAGCCTCGTTCTGATGCTGTCACCAGCTGCTTCAGACTTTTTAAAGGTTATATCGGAATACATTTGCTTCCCAGGAGCCGCTGGCTTAGATATCTTCAAGAAAAGTTAAAAAAGAATGGATATTCTGCTTGTTATATAGATTTGTTTTATATACATGTTTAATTGATTTCAGATATGAAGAAAGAGGTGCTGGAAAGTACAAGATTGTATTTTAGAAGAAAAAAAAAAGCATACACTTCAAAAGTAGAAAAAGACTAGGAAGAGAGCGGGAGCCACTCTGGCTTTACTTGTTGTTTTTTTCTTTCTGCAAAACCTCGCGCTGGTTTGGTTTTTCATTGTGAAAGTAGAGAAACTGGGCAGGGGGAAGGAAAGTACAAGAGAGCTACAAACATTAGCCTTATGCTTTTTTTTTTTTTAGTAGCTGAGAAGTGTTTTTGATTCTGTCACACTCTCGGAAGAGTGCACCTGATGCCGTCCTGGAGTTTTGTTACTCCTGATGCTGTGTCTTTCCTCTGGGAGGCTGCAAGTTGGGCCAGTCCAACCATTAAGTCAGGGGTGTCCAATGTCAGTCCTCGAGGGCCGCAATCCAGTCGGGTTTTCAGGATTTCCCCAATGAATATGCATGAGATCTATTAGCATACAATGAAAGCAGTGCATGCAAATAGACCTCATGTATATTCATTGGGGAAATCCTGAAAATCCGACTGGACTGCGGCCCTCGAGGACCGACATTGTACACCCCTGCATTAAGTAAAACTAAGCAGTCACCTAGGACCACAAATGGGAGCTATAAATCAAAGCAAAACGATAGCCACACAAATTAAAAGGAACAATCAATGTACGCTTTTTCTTGCAAGAAGAGTAATATATACATGCAAGACAATGTAATATTTAAAAGCATGTTATCTTGAAGGAGGGTAAATTAAGGACCTGACAGCTAATTGAAGGTGGCATAGGACTGAAGGTTTCCCTACAGGCATCCAATACTGTTGCACCAGCCCTAGCTAGGAGTGCTAATGGCCCTGCTGTTTGTTCAGTCAGGGGCTGCTGAACAGCTGTGTTAGTGTAGAGCAGGGGTCACATGCTGCCTGCCAGGTACTATTTTGAGGCCCTCAGTATGTTTATCATGATCACAAAAGTAAAATAAGTTTCTTGATCATATGCCTCTTTAGCTATAAATTACAATATTAAGACTTAGCCAAAAGGAAAGATTTATAAACTATAGAGTTTTACCTCATGCAAAATTGTTATTTCTTTAATAAGGCATTAACTATTTTTTTCTGCAGCCCTCCCAAGTACCTACAAATCCAAAATGTGGCCCTGCAAAGGGTTTGAGTTTGAGACCACTAGGGTAGAGTTTTGTCATTTTCCACAAAATTTATGATAGGCCATAGGAACCAACTTTTCAAAATGATTGGAGGTGCTAAAGCCAATGGAAATTACCCTTCTGTGTCAAGTTTATTAAAATTTTGATATAGTGCTAATCATAATTTCTAAACATTTTACAATAAAATAGGGGGGAAAATATTTAAACATTCTAAATATATACTGGATGAACTGGACAGGCAAAGAAACAAAAGGGAAGTAGGGAGAATTACAATTTAAAAGAAAGGAGGATATGAAAATTAATTAAAAGAAGGGAGGTAAAGGAGATCAGAATAGGAACAAGGCATCAGCAGGACCGTTTCAGCATTCATATGCGTCTTTAAAAAGGAAGGATTTAAGATTTCCTTGGAATTTATCTAAGTTTTGTTCGGCCCTGGTATAGGGTGGTAACAAGTTCCAGACAGGAGTTTAGAAACATAGAAACATATTGGGAGTGCTCAAGCACCCACAGAGCTGGCTCCTATGTGATAGGAGTCTATGTGATGCAATCTCTTAATTAGAAAAATTGTGATACATTTTTTTTGTGGCTACTTTTTCACTGTCACATGAAGTACCCATCTCACTTAGAACTTACTGGGACCTCATAAAAGGAAAAGGACTCAACAGAAATTATCTCCCCCCCCCTTGTGAAGTATTGGGGGGGGGTGCTTAGGCACTCTTGCATCCAAAGAGTTGGCATCTGTGCCATTATTGGTTCAGCAGCAAACCTACAAACCCATAGCAGAGAGACTTATTAAAATAGTTGCTAAAGTGCTCTCTCCCTTCTATAATTGCCCAAGGTTATTGGCGAACCTATGCCTCCACCAGACTGAAACATCAAATTTATAAGAAAAAAAAGATATGCTGCTTGCTGGCCTTGTGTCTGTGAGGACAACAGGCTTATAGAAGCATATAAAATCAATGATGAATCAGATTTTTTATTGACCTGTATGCTACTCAGGAATATTACAGTGAACTATATACTACAAACTTTGAGACTGACTTGTCTGAGCTTGCTCTTCTAGCATTTAACACCTGCACAAGATGCTTCTCTGGATTGGGTGATCACAGTTAAAAGAAATACTCCAAGCTATTAAATCCCTACCTAATCATAAGTTTCCAGATTAGATTATTTTTTTCAGGAGAATTCTATAAAACCTTCACTTCCAAGCTTGCTCCTTTAATTACTCATCTCTTGAATGTTGTTTGTATGGATTTTCCCTTGCCACTTTCTGTGAAGGAGGCTTGAATTACAATATCTCTAAGCTGCTCAGTTAGGGCACAGGTCTTTGACCTGGGGGCCACCGCGTGTGCGGACTGCTGGGCATGATGGACTACTGGTCTGACCCAGCAGCGGCAATTCTTTTGTTCTTTTTTTTTTTTTTTTGCAGACAGATCTTATGGTGTGCTAGTTCTATTGCCCTATCTCAGTGCTAAACACAGATGTAAAACTTTTGGTGAAGGTTTTGCCCAATAGGCTTGCTGCAATCTTACCTTCCTTAATCTATCTCGAGCCAGTAGGCTTTATTCCAGGTAGAAAGCTCTGATAATATTCATACACAGAACAATTGATCTGGTCATGTTTGATTGTTCCATTCAGATGCCGATGTGCCTTCTTGGCATTCATGCTGAGAAGGCCTTATGCATGCAGTTATACCCAAATAGGGGAAAGTGTGGCTCAGTGGTAGAGTTGCTGCCTCTGCACCCATTACTTATAAGAGAGCATTCCGCGGTGCCTTGTGGACAAATCTCCAGCTTCAACTCCTGGAGGGACTCAGAAATCAATGGGTGTAAAAAATAAATTTCCACACCATGGGATCCTCATCCAGATCCGGGATCCACCCGGATCCTGATCTTGGAGATCCATGAGGGCTGCTACCTTCCCCCCTTGGTAGTAGTGTCAGCCTGCATAAGGGCATGGTCAGGGCATCTTGGCTGACCACGGCAACTGCCAGTGCACTAGCCTGGGCCACCACAGGGGAGCAGGGCACAATCCCTGTGCCCTGGAAAGTGGGTGGGTCTCAAATAAGCCCAATACATCATATGAATAATTTTGAGGGAAAACCCATCATCCGGGACAGGAGCTGCCTCCTGCAGACCCTTTTTAGAACTCTTGGAGGACTTATGAGCCTTGGTTGACGAATCGCGACTGCATTTTGCTGGAACAGCAATTGCGCTGTCCTCGGAGCCTGCTTTTGACTTTTTACGGGGCCCCTGGTCAGAAACATAGGCAGGACCCCCCTTCAGAAGTCGAAGGTAATTAGGCTGATGAAATCCCCCCTCCCCCTCACACCACAGTGCACGTGGGACACGACCGCTCGCCAGATAGCCATCCACTGCAAATGGGGTATGAATCCACATAATACTGCCCTGGGAAGTCCATCTGAGTGGCCGCTACAGGTGCTATTTTTAGAAGAAAACGGCCTGAGAAAAGCAAAGGAACCTTTAAAACACGATGATTTTGAGATTTTTATGGATGGGTGAGAGGATTAAGGCACACTTCCAACCTCTGAAAAGTCACTTCTGGAGACCCCCCTGTACTCATTGTGCAATAGAAGCTGAAACAGCTAACAGGGAGATCCTCTGCCTCTACAAGCATGCAAACTGGGCTGCTGGTCCTCTGACTGCTCCCCCGTCCAGACACCAATGTCTGGGGACATCAGCCACCCTTGAACACACTGTGCACACGACCAGGTGGAAGAATGCAGTTGGCCCTGATCCCAGGAATACCTCCACAGAGCCACTTAGCCTGCCTCAAACCCACTAGCAGGCGAACCTGGGGTGAGCAAGTTCCCAAGGGAATGGTCCCTGAGCCCCAAACCGAGGTGCGGGCTGTCCAGAGGGTTTACTGACAGGCAGCCAGCCCCCTGGAAACAGACTTTACACAAAGTCTGTAAACTCCTGCAGCCAGAGCTGTCCCCGCAGGGAACCTCTGCAGCATAAGGGCAAAATTCACGAATAAAATGACTTAAGTTTAAATAAAAATAAACACAAGCAGAAAAGACAAGCTCCTACAATCTGGCTTGTAGTAAAGAAACTGAATTCTAGGGGGGCAGTCCTGAGGTAAGAGGGGAGGGGCTCAAAACTTTGTATAATCGAGGCTTCCTACAAGCTGTCTGGTAACCATAGGACAATAGCCCACTTGTCCAGGAATAGACTGGGATTGCACAAGAAGGGCAGCTTTCACCGCCTCCCCAAAAATTAACAGGCTGTATTATGTATCTTAATCCCTCCAATATGCAAGCAGTAACTTGTGAAATCTTTATACAGCCTGGAAAGGCATCAATCCATCCACAAAACATAAGGTCTTATTTCCGCTTAGCAATGGAAAAAGCTCTCAGAAACTAAAAGGGACAGATAGGGAGATCTTGTGTGCCATACTTCCTCATGGTTTAACCAATTTTAATGTCATATTTTCTCCTTGTTGTATTCTTTTGTACACCGCCATGAACCAAAAGGCATATGTGCAGTATATAAATAAAGAATTATGTTATGTTATAAATATGAGATTGTATAGTATGCCTCAAGAGATGAGTAGTCTCTTTCTGTTGGATGAAGGACCTTCAGACTTCAATGAGCTCTAACAAGTGACATAGATTGGGAAGACCCTTAGAGCTAACCACTCTCTGTGCCTAAGCTTGTAGGATTTCTCAAGTTCTGGATCCCAAGCTGTGTTAGAATCTATTATAGAAATTTTTGTCATATTGATAGGGGCATATCTGCAGCACACTAGGACTGCCTTCCATGCTATAGTAACCTTCCATGCTATCTCCCCTCTGGATCAGCTGAAAGTACCATAACCTGATCAACCAGCTTCTTAACATGATTGCCACCCCCTTTTTCCCCTGTACATAGGCGGATACACACTCGCCCACCTACTATCGTTAAGTTTAGCATGTTCATTATCATTAAAAAAAGATTACTGGTAGGTACTTACCTTGATAATATCTTTTCCAGTAGTTAAGGATGGTAGGCTGAACCATAGGATTATCCATCGTGCACATTGCAGAAGATGCCAATCACAACTTTTCAACTCCTCTTTCTCCACGGTCTCTGCTTCCCCCTGCTCCCTCAGTTCGTACCAAAGCTGGCAAGAGCCCTACAGAAGAAAAGAGAGGGGAATTCCCTGAAATCAGGACTCTGATCTGCTCAGATGAAGTTAAAACAATCAATGAGGAAACAGTAATGTAGTTAACATGTTAACAATCCTCTGAAAGGAACAATGAATTCAATAAAATACAAGTCAAGCAGGGAAAATAAATAGTCTGAATATTTATGGAGCTCAACTTTTCTCCCTTTTAATCCTATATACGGTCTCTTCCTAATTCAATAGTTTGGCTGACAGTGAAATGTTAGCCATGGATCCAGCCATTAAGCTTGAATCAGAAAGCAGCTGCATCAGATAAATTGCTGGGTAGAGTGTGGGGGGTCAGCATACCATCCCTATCTACTGAAAAAGATATCATCTTTTTCCAGTGCAATAAAGGATAGGGACTTATCTAAGCAGTTCCCAAACTCTAGGGTAGGAAAGAGGAGCCTTCTCATAGAATTGACCCCAAAGCGGCATCCTCCTGTGTTGCTATGTTCACCCTGTAGAATTTGGTGAGGTATGAAGAGAGGGACCAGGTTGCTGATCTACAAATCTCCTTGGGTAAAACTGCCCAAGCTTCTGCTCAAGAGGCCACTCCTCTTGTCAAATGTGCCTTCAGTGAAACAGGCAGGGCTGTTTGCCGCAACAGATGTAGGCAGAGGATATTGCTCTATGAATCCATCTTGAGATTGTGGCCTTGGAAGCAGGTCTGCCTCATCTCGCCTGATTAGTTAACATGAAAAGATGATCAAAGAGATGAAACTCATTAGTGACCTCCAGGTAATGCAAGAGAACTCTTTGGAAGTCCATTACCTTTAAGGCCTTGTCTGTCTGTCTATCATCCTGACAGTTTAACCACTTGGTTAACATGAAACATCAAGATGACATTTGGCAAGAAGGGAACGGTATGCAAGGTCACTCCTGCTTCCGTGATCAAAAGGAATGGCTCTCTACACAACAGTGCTTGCAGTTCTGAGACTCTTCTGGCAGAAGTAATTGCTACTAGGAAGAATGCTTTGACTGATAGATCCATGAGAGAGGCTTCCTGTAAGAGCTCATACACAGCCCTGCTGAGTCCTAAGACTATATTGAGATTCCAGGATGGAAATGGATCTCGGTTCAGTGGCACTCAGGGCATTTTTCAAGAATCTAACTATGTCCGGCTGCGTCACTAGCAAAGCTCTCTTCTCCTGGCCTTGGAAGCAGAAAAACTCTGCTGCTTGAACTTTCAAGGATGCCACTGCCAACCTCTTGTGAAGGCCATCTTGGAGGAACACCAGAACTGATGCAATAGGGTTTTGCCCGGCTCCAACTTTTCTATGCTGCACCAACTCTGAAATGTCTCCCATGCTGAGGTGGAGCTGTCTAGCAGGGACAACACAAATAGCAGGACACGGCAGAGACCTTTCCAAGTTCTGTACAATGTGTGTATATAAGCAAACATAATAAAAAAATCCTTATAAAAATAATTAACAAAAGACCAGGATATTATGTAGAGTGAGAAAAAGGAAATAATAAATATATATAATGTGTAACTTGCTGGTTAAGCAGGACTTAGGGAAAGATTAAGTGTACTGACATTTATAGAAGGTGAGGTAAAAATCCTGAGTTCTTGCTCTCTCTATTTGTTTTCAGGCTTTAGCTAAAGGATACTTTCCTGCCTTAAGCCTGGTTTTCTTCTGTGTTCTTTGTTTAAACTAGTAAGCTCAGGACCCTCTGACCTTTGGTCTAATTGTAATGAAGATATATGATTTTACATTCCTGAGTGGAAGAAGTCTGTATGTTAAAATCTCTTCTATGTGCTTTTAATAATTATGCAATATGTGAAACATGAATGTATGAGTAAAACTTGGGATCCCAAAGAATGAAAGATGACCAAGTGTATGACTGTATGTGTAATATTCAACTAAAAACTTATAGATATTTTATGAGGTATAGACTTTGGGAAAACCCAGATGCAACATGTGGAGGTTGACCTTAGCTGACCTTTAGCTGGTCCAGGGAAGGTTGCTATGGAGATTCTTAGTCCTTGACTAGATGGCAGGCCCAGGATGGGAGATAGGTCAACTATCTGACCCTGCCTGGTTTAGGTAAAATGACTTTAAATTGCAAATTGCAGCCGCTTTTTCTGATGAACCTTCGTGAGCATGGGTGCAATTACCGGCCATCTGCTCCAGAGCCCAATTTGCAACAGGGTTCACTGCACATTCATTTTGGACACACATCTAGAAGCCCCCTGGTTTGGATGGTGAGTTGCTCCATGGTAACTCACTAATCGGCCCACACCAACCTGCGCAACTGATGTTCACCTCTCACATTGATGGCTCATGCTGCACCACTGTTACCACGTAAGGTCATTGAAAAGATTCCATTCGTCCAGTCATGATACACTTTAACCACAGCAACCCATGAACAGTTCACAAACTCTGCCATTTCCAAAATGCTGCTGCCCTTTGCCCAGTAGCCGATGATCATGCCTTTTTCAATGTCTGATAAATCATGCTTTTTTCCCATGACAGCCATGGTTGCTATATTGGCAATTTGCTGACATCCCACCTTTTGTATACCCATGAAATCGGTGCGCGACATGTGCATTCGGTCATTGGCTGTGCATCCCTGACGTCCGAGGTAGGTGGTTGTCATAATAATGTGACTCGACCATGTGTTTCCTCTGTCTGCTAATAAAACATTTACAAGGGAATCTTAAAAATAAAATAGTTCCTTTCTCAACCACCCTCAGTTTCAATGCTAGAAACTGTTTCCTCCTTAGCTGGGTGGCTTGAGCCACATCTGGGAAGACCTGCACATTCTGGCCACAAAATAACACATCCTTATTCTTAAAATAATTTTTTAACACATTATCCTTTTGTTTTTCAGAGGCCAATGTCACAAAAAGAGTTCATTTAGGGCTAGATTCACTAAGCTCACTGATCGTGTCCCGAACAGTTTGCGAACGTTCCCTGACCCCAACCTGATTCACTAACCTTCTGTACAATCCAATCCGCACCCGATCCAGTCCGCACATGCAAGTGAGGGGAAATGGCATGCATAAATAGGAAGGCAGCAATTCACTAAACAGAAGAAGGAACACCGATTGGGGGTATCAGGGGGGTTGTGTCACGGTGGGAGGGAGGGGGCATCTCTTCTACTTACAGCGGGGCATTGCTTGGCGGCAGGATGGAGTGGGTATCTCTCCTGCTGCATGGGGAGTGTTGGATGGGGCAGTCGCTTGACAGCAGTGGAAGGGAGTGGGCAATGGGCATCTCTCCTGTTGCTGGGGGGGAGGGGTTATCAGTGTCTGGTAATTTTCCTGTCCAGCTTCATAACTTGGGCTCTTTCCAATTATTTTGAAAACGTGGCTATTTTCAAAAATGTAAATTCAGCTGCTCTCTATATAATCACTAATTCTTATTATATTTTCCTTTCTTTAAAAGTCTTGTAAACCGTGCCCAGATCTATCTCTATAGAGAAAATGCAGTATATAAGCTTAAGGTTTAGTTTAGTTTAGATTGTGCAATGCGCTCCCGCCAATCTTCAATTTGTTTAAAAGAAAAGGAAAACAATTTGTATGGTAGGGGGGTCTGTACTATCAAACCTTACATTCCTGTCAGTGCCTGAATAAATCAGAAAGTAAGGCAACAACAGCTCAGATCTGTTGGCAAATTTTGGCCGCAAAATGTGGCACGACGAGGTTAGAGAACCACTCGGCAAATATAGAGAATTGCTCAGTGTGATCATTTTAATATTAATGACCTTGTTATCCTACATTTGCATGGAAGTATCAGAGACTGCTAGAAAACTCAGAAAAGACCTCAGTCTTTATAGTCACAGTCCATATACTGTATCTTGAAGAGAAATTTCATGAGAAGATTTGGGTGGAATAACCGCCTCCAAACCTTCCAAAGAAACAGGTATTAGTTTCTTGACCATCATCATTGAGTTCATTGGTACTTCTGGATTTACCATCTCCACTCCCTGTACCTGAAAAGAGAGTCTGAGATGGAGATTGCAAGGAAGCACTAGGCATAGGGGTTTGTGTCCTTTCTGGTGAGCTAATGGACCCCACATCAGGAGAGAGATGAACTTGCAGCTCCCATGGAAGGCACTACATGCTTATCCATGGGACACTGAACAGAGGTACTTACTGAAATTGAAAACTTAGATTGGGCTTTCCTTTTCTTCACCATCATAACAGTCCAAACAGATATTCCCTTTGTCACTCCTCATAGCTCCAAGGAGTCTAATGTGCCCCTTAGGACACACCCCTTTGGCCAAGCCCTGCATTCGTTCACCACAAGGCGCATCAGAATTTGAACTATTCCGGGGTCAGACTCTGATGACATCATCTGCCACCAAAGTGGCCTTGCCCCAAAGATGTTACAAAGTTCATTTTCAGCAAGGCTCTCCTTCCAGTTCACCACTCTTCTCCAGCAGATATGATCTGCCAGGGAATTGCAAGGTGCATCAGAATTTGAACTATTCTGGGGTCAGGCTCTGATGATGTCACTTGCTGCTGCCGTGGTCTCACCCCAAAGATGTTACAAAGTTCAATTTCAGTGTTTTCTCCCTCCTGCTTACCACTCTTCTCCTCCAGTAGGTATAATCTCCTGGGGGCTCACAAGCCACATTTGAACTATTCTGAGGTCAGGCTCTGATGATGTCACACCCTCCCCCCCCACCCTCGGTCACTGTATTCTTGCCCCAAAGATGTTGCAAAGTTCAATTTCAGCACGGATCTCCCTCCTCATCACTCTTCTCCAAGACATATGATTCCCCATTATATTCTTGCAAACCAAAGTTTTTGTTCAGTGACAGCTTGTTATGTTTGTGGAGTTTGAGGTTAATACTAAGCATGAATATTTCTAAAACATTGAACAATTCTGATTGTGGTCTCATTTTGTATTTTTTATTTATTCAATAAGAAATTATTAAACATTAAAAAGAGAATTCTGAACCTGCTGCTTTCCACTGACAAAAAATACCACTTTACCTACAATACTGCCTCCCCTTGCTATTTTCATTCCCATTTTGCACTAATTTAATTTTGGTCCCCTTTTCAACACAGTTCATTTTTTCACATCCCTCTACTCCGAAAAATATATTTTAACATTATGGAATTGTTAATAACAAAATATTTCAAATTCCCAGTATGGTATCATGTTTTGACCATCCCTGGTACCTTTCAGAGTGAGTTCTATGCTCGGTCACTTGCTCACAGCCAGAAATTCATTTGTAATACAGAATAAGTAACTGCTAGAACCCTGATCCTATGTCTCTCAATTTTGGGGAAGTCTTGTTGTAGGATGGGTGCTGTTCTTGTGGAAGTTTATAGAGAAAGGAAGCTGCAATTTGAACAATTTGAAATTGCAGATTTTTGAAGAGATCTAGGAGAAAGGTGAGAACCAAATTCCCATCACCTATCTCACAGTAACTCCCAGCTTCTCCAGGATTCGCACTCCTTTTTCCTGGTATTCCTGCCGGGTCATCCAGAAGTTCTCCTTGTCCTTCATGATGTCTGCCAGGACTGCGCCTCCCAGGAATACCATGTGCTTCCGGCGTGGGGGATCCTCAATGCGGATCTTGAATTTCTTGAGAGAGAGAAGAGCACAAAGTGTTACCATCATAGGAAGCAGAACGGTTTTTTGTTTGGGGGGGGGGGCCCAAAACTCTGCCCTAGACTCATCCAGGCTTCGACTCAAACCCTGCTCCATAATAAAAGTACAAATTTTAATGCCATTCCTTCCATTCATTCTTCATATGCACACAATATTATTTTATAATCTGTCTTTCCCTCCTTCCAACCCCTACTCCAGTTAGTATGACTATTTTTACGTTTTTATCTTTCTAAATTAACCTTTCTAAAGTTTATTTCTATGCATTATTTTACTGAAAGAGGCAGAAGTGTTGCTTTGTTGGGTGGTTGTTTTTTTAATCTGTACTGGGGTTTGTTTTGTGTTTTTTTAGTCTGTACTGGCAATGGGAGGGAAATTATTGTCCTTGGTCAATCCCTAAATCTTGAAGCATGTTTCTCACCTTTTCCATTCAGAAATCCTACCCATTACATAAACACATTCATTACAGCAATTTAGCACTAAACTGGGGATCTGAGATTAATGAGAAAGCTTTCACTGTGACCCCCTTTTATCATGCCGCATTAGGATTGTTTTTATCGCTGGACGCTGCAGTAAAAGCTCCGACCCTCATTGAATTCCTATGAGCGTTGGAGCTTTTACTGCAGTGGCCAGCTTGATAAAAGGGGACCTATGTTTTCCACTTAATAGCTCTTTGAGACTCTGGCCTCTCATATGCCCTTAATTGGCACCATTGTAAATTTTGCTGATTTGGAACATTTTGCTCAGATCATCTAGTACAGTGTTCTTCAACCACCGATCCATGGACCAGTGCCGGTCCACAGAAATTTCCTGCTGGTCCACAGGGCCAGCATGTGCATCAGGCCTAAAACAGTGTTCTTCAACCGCCGATCCACGGTGCGATCGATGCGGCATTATCTCTGAGCCAGCTCCCTCTTCCTAACTGATTCAGTGCACATAGCCACGGGCAGTGGCTCCTACGGGCATCCTGCACCTGAACCGGAAGCCTTCTCTCTGACGTTGCAAAGTCAGAGGGAAAGCTTCCAGATGAGGCACAGGACGTGCAAGGTGCAATTAGTACTATTATGGGGGCGGGGTCTGGGGTGGACATTGGGTAGAGATGGGCGGGGTCTGGCCCACGACTTAGCCCAGTGTTCTTCAACCACCGGTCCACAAAATAATTTTTTTATTTCTGCCGGTCCATAGGTGTAAAAAGGTTGAAAAACACTGATCTAGTACACAGAAGCTCTTTCCAAGTTGAGAGTGACGCTGGGACAAAGATCTTCGTCCCCTCACCATTCCCACAGTGAAGGGCATTTTTCTTCCCTGTCCCCTCACCATCCCCAAAAAGTTAAATTCAGCAAGTAATACTGGAGAAAACCAGAAATGCATTTCCTTTTCTGTTGAACACAATACAAAGACATCTGCTATACACATTTCCCATAGCTAATGTAATGTATTTCAGTCAATAAATTCAAAATAATTCTTTTTACCTTTATTTCTGGAGATTTATTTTTCCATCAAGTTGATTCCAGTTTTTTTTTTCCGCTTGCCTGTCTTCTGCATTCCTTCCCCTTGATCCTCCATCCCTATGTGCAACATTTCTCTCTCTCTCTCTCATTGTTCACCATCTTTCTCTCTCTCATTCGCTCCCTTGCTGCAAAGGGAGTGGGAAAAGAAAGAGAGAGAGAAGGGGGATCCAGTGCACATCACTCATAAGAACATAAGAATTGCCGCTGCTCAGTCAGACTAGTGGTCCATTGTGCCCAGCAATCCGCTCCTGCAGTGGCCCTAACTGAGACTAGCCTTACCTGCGTACGTTCTGGTTCAGCAAGAACTTTTCTAACTTTGTCTTGGATCCCTGGAGGGTGTTTTCCCCTACAACAGCCTCCGGAAGACCGTTCCAGTTTTCTACCACTCTCTGGGTGAAGAAGAACTTCCTTAAGTTTGTATGGAATATATCCCCTTTTAACTTTAGAGAGTGCCCTCTCGTTCTCTCCACCTTAGAGAGGGTGAACAATCTCTCTTTCTCTAAGTCTATTCCCTTCATTATCTTGAATGTTTCGATCATGTCCCCTCTCAGTCTTCTCTTTTCAAGGGAGAAGAGGCCCAGTTTCTCTAGCCTCCCATTGTACGACAACTCTTCCAGCCCTTTAACCATTTTTGTCGCTCTTCTCTGGACCTTTTCAAGTAGTACTATGTCCTTTTTCATGTACGGCGGCCAGTGTTGGGCACAGTATTCCAGGTGGGGATGCACCATGGCCAGGTGCAGCAGCATGATAACCTTCTCTGATCTGTTTGTGATCCCCTTCTTAATCATTCCTAGCATTCTGTTTGCCCTTTACCACCCCCTCTACTGGCAAATCCAACATTCCTCTTTCATCCCCTGGCTCCTGTATACATCTTTTGCCCTTCCCCACCAGCCCCATGTCCACATTTCTCCTATCAACCCTCCAACACCATGCTGCATCTCTTTCTCCCTTCCTCCATCACCATGTCCAACATTCCTCCCTCTTGCATACCTTTTCATCTCTCCCATCCTTCCCTCTCCACCACATCTAATATTTCTCCCTCCCTCCTCTCCACCATTATCATGTCCAACAAGTCTCCCTCTTTCTTCCTTTCCCCAAATGCACCATCTCTCTTTTCCTCTTGCTCCACGCATCTATGTCCAAACATTCTCCCTTTCTCTTCCATCTCCTACTGGCAGCATCTCTTTCCCAACCCCTTCCCAGCACGTACAGCATTTGTCCTTCCCTGCTTTCCCAACCCCCTCCCAGCCCATGCAGCATCTGTCTTTCCTTGCCTTCCCAATCCCTCCAGCCCAAGCAGCATCTGTCCTTCCTTGCTTTCCCAACCCATGCAGCTTCTGTCCTTCCTTGCTTTCCCAAACTCTCCAGTCCATGTAGCATATGTTCTTCCCCCCCTTCCCAACCCCAGGATCCTCTGACACGACCTCAGTCTCCTGCTCCCAGCTCCCCCCACCTACCTCATCCCCATCCCCTATCATTTTAAATCTTTGGGCAGCCATCAGCGGCAATGAGTGAACCTGTTGCCATCAGCGTACCCCAGAAGTCTTCATTCTGTAGCAACTTCCTGTTTCCACGAAGGCAGGACACTGCAAAACAAAGATTTCCAGGGCATGCTGATGCAGTAATCTCACTTGTTGGCACTGACAGCTGCCCGAAGATTTAAAATGCCCGAAGATTTAAAATGACCCCTGTGCCCCCCCCAATACCTATGGTTACCATCATTGTATAATTCAAGGAGACTATGAGAGAATGTTGCTGTATGTGAGGTCAGCAGCACAAAGACTCACAGAGAGTTTCTCCACATCTCCCTTCAGCACACGTTCCAGGTATAGCTGCTTAATCTCTCGCTCCAGGCGGGATGGCAGCCCCGGGTACATGGTGGAGCCTCCAGACAAGACAATATGCTTGTAGAACTCAGGCCTACACAGGGAAAAAAGAAGCAATAATTTATTATTCTAATAATGAATGTAATGGGTAATGCATTTGATATACTGCCTTTCTGTGATACAATCAAAGAAGTTTACATATATTATATACAGTTACTTCCTCTATACCTAGTGGGCTAACAATCTAAATTATTTTTGTACCAGAGCAAAAGAGGGTTAAGTGATTTGGCCAGAGTCACCTCTATGCCAAATTGTTGAAAATGGGGAAAAGGGGTTACTTCCTCAGGGAAGGTCATCGCTTTCAGAGAAATTATTTCCTTAGGGGTATTTCCTTTAGAAAGGGGCACTACTTCCTTTTGATAGATGAGGTCACTTCTTGTAGGAGGGAACTTTTTTTTTTCTATTAGTGGCATCACTTTGTTTTGTTGATATTGGGGATAATTAACTTCCTCTTGCTAAGGATATTGACACTAAAAATGTTATTCTCTTAGTCTTCCATGGCTAGCATCATGATTGTTGTGTCTGGGTCTTGTTGCGCCATGTAAATGGAACAGATGTTTCAGCCATCATGCTGTGGCTTTCTTCAGAGTGTGATGTGAGGACTGAAGTTTGTTCTTATTTAGTTGGGGCTTATAATTGACTGGTTAGGATTTGAGGTTGGTAGTTTCATTGGAACAGGTTTTATTTTTCATTCTGGAAGGTGGGAAAATTTGTTGGTACAATTTAAACTTTGGAGAGTAGGAGATTCTGTGTGAAGTGTCTGTCAAGTTTAAATTTTATCAAGAAAATGAGATGGGGAATTCCCTCCCTCCCCTTTTTGTATGAATTAAAATATTACCAAAGAATACACACATTCTTACCCTCAGATCCCGGAGGTATTCCCTAGACTAGACAATCTAAACAAGTAGCTTCACATGTTTCTGATTGAAAAATTACCCAGAAAGAAAGTATACTGTATATACTTGAATATAATGTTTGGGCCAAAAAAATGGGGGTCTTGGCTTATATTCAGGTCATCCCCCGCCCCCTCCCCAACTTGTTGCAGGCCTCCGCCAGGCCTGCCATATGGCCTGGAGAGGTTGGCTGAGACAGGAGGGATCCCTCCCATTCCTGTTCCGGCCAACACTGCCAATTTTTTTACCTCCCTCCTGCCTCCCCCACATATCTTTTTGAATCCCTGGTGGTCCAGCAGTGTACCAGGCAGGAGCGAGCTTTCTGCACTCCTGCCCTATGTTTAGCCCCTCCCTGAATGACCGCCTTGAGTTCTCATGGCCCAGCGGTGTACCGGGCAGGAGCAACCTTTCCTTGCTTCATCCCAGTGATGAGTTACTCATTGAATGGCTGCCCCGAGTTCTCGTGTGACTCGTAAGAACTCGCGGCAGCCATTCATCAAGCAGCTCAGCGCCAGGCAGGAGCGAGGGAAAGTTGCTCCTGCCCGGTACACCGTTTGGCTGTAAGAACTTGAGGCAGCCATTCAGAGAGAGGCTCAGTGCAGGGCAGGGATGCAGAAAGCTCACTCCTGCCCGATACACTGCTGGACCGCCAGGGATTCAAAAAGGTATGCAGGGGAAGGTGGGAGGGAGGTAAAAATAAATTGGCAGAGTCGGCCGGGACAGGAGGGATCCCTCCTGTTCCTGTCCACCAGATCATAAGGCAGGCCCAGTGGAGGCCTGCAGGACATCGGGAGAGAGAGGGGACAGGGCAGCGAGGGGGCTGGGTGAAGAGTTTGGCAGGAAGGGAGGGGTACAGGGTGAAGAGCCTGGCAGGGCAGGGAGGGGGGGCTGGATGCAGAGCCTGGCAGTGAGTGAGGGGGCGAGCCTGGCAGGGAGGGAGGGGAGACAGGGTGGAGAGCTGGGCAGGGAAGAGCCTGGCAGGGCAGGGATGGGGGCTGGATGCAGAGCCTGGCAGGGAGTGTGGGGGCGAGCCTGGCAGGGAGGGAGGGAGACAGGGTGGAGAGCTGGGCAGGGAAGGGAGGAGGGCTGGGTGCAGAGTCTGGAAGGGAGTGAGGAGGGCTGAGTGCAGAGCCTGGCAGGTGAGGGAGTAAGGAGGGCAGGGCACATGAATATTAACCCCCCCCCCCCCCTCCCTTATATTTGAGTCAACCATTTTTCGGGGAAAAAGGGTGCCTCTTCTTTTACTCAGATTGACTTATATTCGAGTATATATGGTGCATAAATCTTGGTGAATACTTTAATTTCTAATACAAAACTCTGCCAGTACAGGTAACTGCAGATTTTGCACCAGCAAGCACTTTTGATTATTGCCCTACAACTTCCAGAGACAGAGCTAAATATTTCATTCTGCATTTTTCCAGAGGTTTGTGTTATCTCATTTCTCACCTTTGCCCATCTCACCTGGTGTCAATATCAGCTGCCTGGATGGTGTTGAAGAGCAGTTCTGCCACCCCAACCCCCTCCACGTTAATTAGGTGGGGCTGGAAGAGAGCCTCAGGGGCCTCAAAGCGCTCACCTCCCACCTTAATGACCCGGCCATCTGGCAGCTGTGGAAAAAAGACAGTAACTCAACACCTTTCAAAGTGGATCAGGTAAGAGGCAGAAGGGGAGAACCTTATTCACAGTGCAGGAGCTTTATGAAGTCAGTCATAAGAAATAGAGAAGAAGAGTTATGTCTATTCAGAATAGAATTACTGCACTAAGAGAATTATTACTTCCTTTGGAAAGGCAGGGTCATGTCCTATGGAAAAGGTATGACTTCCTTTGAAAGACACAGTTACTTCTGCAGGGAAAGGGATGGGATGCATGGTGGGATAGCAAGATACAAAAGATATGCACTTTCATTTGTTCAGGAGCAGACATTGGTGGAGTGGTTGGTGGGTCTCTGTAACTATTCTGAACCCTGCCACCAGAAGTGGAGGGAAGAGAATAGATACAAATGACGTTAGTGGGGCGGAGGGGTTTCATGGAGCTCATTGACCATGTGGCACTTCACTAGCATGGCGAGAGGAAGAAAGAAGAGACATTGAAGGTTGTAGAGAGGAGTTTCACTTACCGTGTAGGATTCCACCAGCACTGTAGTCTCCTGGGCAAGTCTTTGTTCCTGCTCAATGTTGTAGCCCACATAGCACAACTTCTCCTTCATCATCCTCACTGTTTCAAAGTCTGCAGAGTGGTTAAAGGCATAGCCTCGAAGTAAGAGCAACTGAAGTGTGAAAGACAAAAAGAGTGGGAGACAAAGAAGGAAAGGAGAAAATTATAGCACAGCTAAGGCAATAGATTCTACTCCAGTCATATCTATCAGGGTATATACTTCCCCCTCCCGATTTGCAGTTTTAGGACTTACGATTTCAATTATTCGTGATTTCCTAAAACCGGAATCACCCCCACCTCCTAGACCTCCCTGGACCTTACCTGGTGGTCTAGTAGTCTTTTGGGACAGGAGCAATCTTCCTACACTCCTGCCCTGTGCTGATCACTCATCCAAAATGGCTGCCGTGAGTTTCCGAGAGACTACGGGAACTCACAGCAGCCATTTTGAATGAGGAGCATAGGAAGATCACTCCTGCCCCAAAAGACCGCTAGACCACCAGGTAAGGTCCGGGACGCCGGGGGAAGGCAGGAAGGAGGTGGGGGAGGGTCAGAATTGGCCCAAAAGTTATTCGTGGGCTGGCTTTGCCCTAACCCCCGCAAATGTTGAGGGTACAGTGTACTGCATCCTTGTTTTTGGCCAATTGCATTGCTTGTTGGCTCTCCTTTCCTCAGGGATGTTAAGAAGAAGATAGGTAAGGTTATCAGAATGCAACTGGTTCATTAAATATGCTATTTAGAATATGAAAGCTGTATCCTCCAGTAGTCCCATGATGCTCACCCATACAATGAATAGCCCCCCCATCCCATTATCCCTTGCAGCTTCTCCAACCTTGATGAGGTATCGTGTGATATCTCGTCCAGCAATGTCCAGTCTTCGGGTGAGGTGAGGAAGGGAGAAACCTTCATATACTGGACAGATGTGAGTTACCCCATCCCCAGAGTCTACCACCACCCCTGTCAGCAGGCCTGCAAAAAGATGCATAAGGTGGGGTAAAAAGAACAAGATATATAAAGACAAACTCAAGGTCAACAGGTCGTTACAACTGAAAATTATGCAGAGCCAAATTAAGATCTTTGTATGACCTGGGCATTTCTGTTTTGCTGGCCCTTTGGGTGATCAAAATTATCTTGAGTAATTATTTTCAGATAGCAACATAGAATGAGTGACATTACGTTTGTCAAGGAATGCCTTGCAAACATTTTTGAGAACTAACAACTGCTATTCTGGGTCAGACTAAAATGTCCATCAAGCTAAATATCCTGTTTCCAACATTAGCCAAACCAGGTCAAATCCTTTTTACAGGATCCCAAAACAAAGTTAGATTCCATGCTGCCTACCCCCCATCAATAAGCAAACATTTCTCTTAAGTTTACCTTAATACTAGTTTATGGACCTTTCGTCCAGGAACTTGTCCAAATCCTTTATCAAACCCAGCTATACTAAGTGCTTTTACCACATTCTCCAGCAAAAAAG
Organism: Geotrypetes seraphini; assembly: GCF_902459505.1. Taxonomy (NCBI): domain Eukaryota; kingdom Metazoa; phylum Chordata; class Amphibia; order Gymnophiona; family Dermophiidae; genus Geotrypetes; species Geotrypetes seraphini. The sequence goes on along the minus strand of NC_047091.1, from coordinate 64,981,748 downwards.
TCCAGTACACAAATATGCATTCAGTTTAAATATACCACATAGTAACATCAATGAATACCCTAGTCTTTGCACTTTTAAAAGAGAGCACATAACAGATTTAGACATATGCGGTATATAAAGGCCAAATGGTCCATCCACTCTGGCCATCCGCAGCATCCATAAGAGATCCCACATCCTTGTCCCATGCTTTCATGAATTCAGACTGTTTTTGTCTCCACCACCTCTACTGGGAGATTATTTCATGCATCTAACACCCTGTTTGTAAAAAAGCATTTCCTTAGATTACTCCCGAGCCTATCACCTCTTAACTTCATCCCATGCCCTTTCATTCTGGAGTTTCCTTTCAATTGAAAGAGACTCGCCTCATGCGTATTTATGCCAAGTAGGTATTTAAACATCTCTATTATATCTCCCCTCTCTTGCCTTTCCTCCAAAGTATTATTTTTATTGAATTTTAACTTTTGCCCTTAATTTTATCCTTGTAAACCGCTTTGACTTTTTTTTGTTAAAAATTGCAGTATATCAAATAAAATAACTGTAACTGCATACATATTGAGATCTTTGAGTCTGTCCCCTACAACATATGATATAAACCACTGACCATTTTAGTAGCTTTCCTCTGGAATTATTCCATCCTATTTTGAAGGTACATTCTACAGAATTGTACACAATATTCTAAATGAGGTATCAGAGTCTTATATAGGGGCATCAATACTTCCTTTTTCCAACTGGCCATTTCTCTCCCTATGCACCCAAGCAACTTGTTTGGCTACTTTAAGATCATCACATACTATCACACTCTAATCCTGCTCCTTTTTTGTGCACAAAACTTCTTCACCCCCCTAAACTGTACTGCATTTCTTAGCTGTCAAATTTCAGAGCATTCCTCAAGCTCCCCTAGGTCCTGCCTCATGTTCTCCATACCAAACGGGATGTCTACTCGTTAGCACTTGGTGCCTCCACCTGTGTTAGCGGGTGGATTCACCCTCTTTTCCCCCCAGGAAAAAAATCCAAATGAACTTCTGTGAACAAGGTTGGCTAATAAACTGATTTATTTGAACTATGTATGAGTACATGGGCCTAATCAATAAACATAATCAGGAATAGCTTTTTATAATTCTAATACTTCCACACTTAAACCAACACTAGTGCAGATAATTCAACAGCATTTATATACTATTCAGATGTTCAAACCCTCTGTTTACAGTCTCTTGAACCTTTAACTCTCAGTTCAAATCCAGCATTTCCAAAACCTTTTAGCTCCTTTCAGTTCTGACTGCCAACACTGTGATTGTAGGCTCTTCCCAAGCTTCTTAGCTTAGTCACTAGCTGGGCATGACTGTGTATTTATAGCCCTCCTTTCCTTTCCTTTCCAATCCACTCTTGACCAGTCCCCAATCTGTGGAAGCTCTTAAGGGTAGGTGGGTGCTGTCTTTTCCGGCTCGTGAGCTTACCCTTGTGGCAGCCTCCTGATGGTGACCCCTCAGCTCTGATGCCCCAAACCTCCCAAGAGTGCTACACCTCTGCTGCTAGTCTCCAGGGAGCCTTCTCAGGGGCCTGGTGAAGTCTGTGATACATACAGAGATCAAGCAGGGCCTGCAGTGCTGCAACAGGGAAGGATAGGCCTCACACTATCTAATATCACAATTTCTGTTTCTGACATGCAATGGCTTTGTTTTCAATGAGGGGAAAGATATACCCTATTCCTTACCCTGTGCATAGAGCGTCAGCACTGCCTGGATAGCAATATATACACCGTCAAACTGATAGGTTTCAAACATCACCTGAGATGGGTAAGAGAAAGAAAAGAGAGAGCCAGAGAGTGGTCACCATCTGTCATGAGTGAGCAAACCCTAAGACAACATCTACTCTGCTTCCCCCCTCCCCCAAAAGCCTTCTTTCATACAAAATTTGATTTTATCCTTGCCTGTGGCAACCAGTTTTTTCTTAAAGATACCCTAGAAACATATTCAAATTCAATTTCTAAATGCCTCTGTGGTCAACTATACTCTTTGAAATTAAATCTACTGACTGAATGTAGCATTTTTTCTGCAATTTTTAAACAAATTGATCACGAGTCCAATTATTTACTCTTCATGCACTGGTACTTCTCCATATACATCTATACAGTTGAATGAATGTAAAATTGAATACTCCTTGTTCGTCCCTCGCCAAAGAACAGTCATTCTGCCTTTCTCTTAAATATTTAGGTTTTTACAGTACTGCGGGTCAGGTTTCAGCCTATGCTGCCCTCTGTGCTACCAGAGGATCTGTAGAAAACAGTTTTTAGACCAACTTTTTGCACCATTGACATTTTATATGCTTCATACAGTAGAAAAATTATGTAAAAAATATACAACACATAAACATATTGAACAAGGGAGAAATATAATTTAGTCTATGTGCTACAGCAAGCTGAAACCAGGTAGCTGGTACACCAGAATTCTGTGATGTAGTGACAGAAGGACAACTGATGAGAACTTACAGCCTGCCCTAAGTGCTAAAGCAGAAATGCTTCCCCTGGAGATAAAAAATAAATGACCAAATGTTAGTTTTGGTCTCAGCACTGAAGTTCTGTACTCTGACCCCATAAAGGTGCTAAGTTGTTTCCATATTAAGTACTAGATTATGACAAGGGGAAAAATTTGTCCCCGTCCCTGCAACCACTGTCTCCGCAGCATCCATACATGCCTCGGTACTGCAGTATTTAGCTTATTCCTTCCTTATAAATCAAAGTTCTGGCTGTTGAACTAGAGAAATAGATATTCAGCTGGCAGGGCTTTGTTTATAAATATTTATCAACACAACTAATATGCTACTTTATCCTAAAGCGAAAAAGAAAAAAAATAGAAATTTTTTTTCTACCTTTGTTGTCTGGTTTCTGCTTTCCTCATCTTCTCATTCAATTCCTTCCATCCACTGTCTGCCTTCTCTCTGCATCTTCCATTTGCTCTGTTACTGTGCTTCTCCCTTCCATCTCTCCCTCCACCCCCCCCCACCCTCCAATAGGTCTGGCACCCATCTTCTTCCCTCCGCTCCCCCCTCCATAGTCTGGCATCTCGGTCTTCTTCCCTTCCAGCATCTTCTCCTCATTCTCTGTTCCCCGTTTCCCTACCAGCATCTTCTTCCCACTCTGTTCCAACATCTTCTCCCCACTCTCTGTTCCCCATTTCCTTTCAGCATTTGTTCCTTTCCTTTCCACCACCACCCTTCCCTCTCACCATCCCCCTTCAGTGTCTGTTCCTTTCCTCCACCCATCAGCACCCTTTGTGCAGTCCGAGCATCACCCCCTTACCTTCGCAGTGCGTTTTAACTTTACAGAGTAACTTGTTCAAGCCGCCGGAGCCTGCCTGAAGTCGTGTGCATCTGTAGGTGGAAGCTTCTCCTCTGATGCAACTTCCAGCCAATCAGGGACTTCCTTAGACTCCTCCATAAGGAAGTCCCTGATTGGCTGAGGCACCCCAGGCCCCTCCCAAGGGAGGAGCCCGAGGCACCTCAGCCAATCATGGCCTTAGGCACCTCCCCATGCATCACGTGATGCACTGGGGCGTGGCCTAAGGTCAGTATTGCGTCGTGGCCGGCAGAGCAGCAGGAGGACTTTACGCTTCCTCCTGCTCCTGAAGATCACGGGAGGCCTAAGAAGCAGGAGGGACTAGGCACTCCTCGTGCTCCCAACGTTTTTAAAGGTAAAGGGAGGAGGATCGGTCCAGCTGGGAACCAGGAGGGGGCATCCCTTGGATGGCAGGAGGGCATCGGCATCCCTCCTGCCATTTGTTCCTTGGGGTAGGGGAAATAGTGGAGATGGCAGGAGGGAGTGGGAACCCTCTTGCCATAATTTTAAAAGCAGGGCACACATTATTTTTTGGTTCGGGGAGAGAGAGGGAAGGGGCACTTGTCGGAAGAGGGAGGGGGGGTTAATTTTTTTTAAATCGGGCTGATATTTTGTGTGTGTAAAACATGCAAAATATCTGCCCGATTAAAAAAAATTTTTTAAAGCTGGCAGAAGCCCTGACAGCAGTGACAGGAGGCTGCTTCTTCTGTCACTACTGTCAGGGCTCTCCCCCGCCTCAATCTGATCCATGCAGTCGGTTGGGGGCGTGCCTCCAATCACCTCCATTTGCATGAAGATGGTTGGTGAATCGGTGGGCCTGCCTCCAATCGCTCACGGATCGGGAGGTTAATGACTCTAGACCTTAGGCACTCAGTATTCAGAATAAGGGTATAAGGGCTAGATTCACTAAGCAAACCGATCGGTTTGCGACCCATTTTCCCTCCAACTCAATTCACTAACCTGTATAGCAATCCCATCCCGATCCATGCATGCAAATGAGGGGAATTGGCATGCAAAGCAGGAAGGACGCGATTCACAAAACTTTTTTCCCTATACACCGACTGGCTGGCCGATCAAGAACAAGCGACTGGTGAGGACCTGTCACTTGTGTAAAAAAATAGCTTTGCCCCGACTCTTCTCTCTGCCTACCCCAACTCTCTCTAGCTCCACCGACTTTCCTGCTCTCTGCCGCCCTTCCCCGCAGTGTGAGTCCGTGGTTTAAAGCGGGGCTGCACTGCGGGGAAGGGCAGCAGAGAGCAGGAGAGTCATAAATTGCCCACCCCTGGCCCAGCCACCCGGCCCAGCCCAGCCCAACACCTCCCATACGTAAAAGTTGGGGAGCAGGAGGGGTGCTCAGTCCCTCCTGCTCTGTAGGCCTCCCTCCTGCCACTGACCCCCCATGCTGACCGGCCCATCGCACCCCCATCCGGCCCACCCCTGGTCGGGTCGGCCAGTCCGACTAGGGGCCAGGCCCAACTAGGGGTGGGCCGGATGGGGGTGCGGTGGGCGGGTCGGGAGTGGGACCCTCACATCGAGTCGATTTTTTTTGGTTTGGGGTTCAGGGAGGGAGAGGGGAAGGGGCACTTGCCAGGAGAGGGAGGGGGGTTAATTATTTTAAAATCAGGCTGATATTTTGCATGTGTAAAACACGCAAAATATCTGCCCGATTTAAAAAAAATTGAAAAAGCCAGCAGAAGCCCTGACAGTAGTGACAGGAGGCTGTTTCTCCTGTCACTACTGTAAGGGCTTTAGCGATCCGTGCAGTCGGTTGGGGGGCGTGCCTCTGATCATCCACATTTGCATGCAGATGGTTGGCGAATCGGTCGGCCTGCCTCCAATTGCACACGGATAGGAGGGTTAGTGAATCTAGTCCTAAGTCAGTTAACACATGCAACTGCTAACTAGTGCCTGCTAACACCAATTATTGGTACTTATCGCTAATTAAGAGCCAATTTAGCATCAATTAACTATGCACTTAACTGAGCCTATTAACTGGGTGTACAATTTTGTGCCTAGCTTTAGGCATCATTTATAGAATCATCCCCATAGTCTATGCAAACTTTTAAAATGTTCTTCCCTCAACTGCACACATTCTACTAATTCTTTGCCTTTTGCCACCCCTCTTTGGAAGTCCTCCTCCGATAGTTCAATGCCTAAATCTCTTGATTTGTTTAAAGGGGGAAGTTTTGTAGTCCTTCATAAATCTTCTGTAATATCTTGCTATTAATCCCATTTCCACTTCCTCCATCAAATGCACCTTATCAAATTCTTTGGGGGTCAGATCTTTCCTTCCTGTCCCTTAATAAGGACTCAAGATAGTGCCATGTTAATAAATAAGGGAACCTCTCGCTCTCCTGCAACTTGTACTCCTCTATTAGGCTTAGAGCCCAACTGAACCTAGGATCTTCGGTTTCTACTGAGACTGCCAAACCGAATCTGCAACTGAAATTGGCGGAAACCAAAACCGTAAATGAAACTTCTTCCCCACTCCTGACTTAAAAAAGTCACCCTCCCAAGTCAAATCCCCTCCCCCGGTGGCAACCCCCCTCTTTCTACCCCTCTCCTTTACGATCACTACCCCTTACTCCGTAGACCCTCCTCGGACTTACTTTAGGAAGGTCCCATAAAACAACTAGGCATGCGATCCACTTTTAAAGACAGCTTTATTTATTTACTTACCTAGCTCTGATTGAGCTTTTACTACACTGGGTCTGCTCCATTTTGTTACTGCTACCTTAGGAAGGCCTGGTGGTCTAGTGGGGTCTTCAGAGACAGGGATGAAACCTCACTTCTTCCCGCCCTGTGCTACTGCTCCATTTGCAATGGCTGCTGAGACTACCATGTGGAGGAGGGGGGTGTCCTGGCAATCATTTTGTGATTGGAACCAGCACGGACAGGAGTGAGGTAATATGGAAACTTTTACAGGGGTCAGACTAGAAATTAAGCCAGTAGTATGTTTATCTGACCTGGAAGAAGAAAATTACATTACACTCTGGTAGTTACCTGATTGGTAGGAAGGAATGTCTAATAGCTAAAAGGTGTTGGAGGGGCTCTGAGGCTTTTTCCTTTATAACACCTCACATTGGCTGGCTTAGATGTTTGTGAAGCCTTTGCATTGTCAGGGAGTTGATTATTTACTTCCACTTTATCCTCTGTCTTCTTTGGAGTGTGTTTTTGAGTAGAAGGGAGTTGTTTGTGTATTATATTATCCTTCCACACTTGTGTTTGGTGATCTAGTATTAATTCTGTGCATACCATGACAGTAATGAACCTCACTCCTAAGCCAGGGTAAATGGGTATTGATCTCAGTCTCTCATAGTACTTGCATTGCATCAAAGAGAGCCTTTCTTCTGGAGTTCATAAGATGTAATATGTACTGGCAACCTAGTCAAATGTGCTTGAAATTTCCATTTAATTAGGAATGTGGCACCCAAAGTAGTGAGAAATAATTCTGTACCTTTTTGCCACATTTTCTTGGCCTCTGACTGCATTTTTTTGTACTCAAGGATCTTTCCAAACGATTTACAGAGTAACTACTTGGCACCGACACCTCTATTATCAATTATCAGTTCTTGTGTCTTTCTCTTTCGCTACTCTCTATCCATTTCCCTTACAGTTTTTATTGGTTGGAACAGGAATGTCCTAAGCTAGTGTTCTTCAATGCAAGGCTCGAGTGCCTAGAGACCTCTGGGTAGCCCCCCCTTCCCCTCCTATTACTCTGCCTCTCTACCCGGTTCAGCACAGGAGGGGAAAAGTGGATGGTGGGGAAGAGCCGTATGCTTGAAGGGCAAGGCATTTTACAAGAAAGAAAAGAGAATGCATTTGGAAATGCTCATAACTTGAAGGCCCTCCCTCCCCCCACCCAGTGAAGCTTAAAAGTGGGCTGGTGGAGATGGATGTCATTGACACACACTGGTTAGTAGTATTATGGACTCACATAAAAAGATATTTGGTGGCTCTCCTTCAGCTCATTAGAATCCAACGTTGTCCCATTTTGAAAAATAATGATAACAATCATAACCTCTTCATTCTCCATAATTCCCTTTGTGTCATGATCCAAGTGCTTTTCTGGTACAGCAATATTATAATGTTTGTAAAGTTTCCAGTGGATGAGATACGACACCTTGTTGCGCCTTTCTGTATAGAAAATTTCTGCCACCAGAAGTTTATATACTGTATAGTTATGAAATTTGCAGTCATGTCTAGCTCTTAATCTACAGCTGTCTGTTGAACCAGTCTTTTCTCTGGTTGCTGTGAACCATTTGGCTGTAATATGCTGTCCTGGGCTGTAGTCTGGCTGTGTAACATAATGCAGTTATATACTTGGCTTGGGGGTAAGGATAGGGATAATGGGAGGAGAGCATAGAGGATAGGGGATGCGTTAGTGGGTTTTGGCATAAAAAGGGAAGGAAATTAAAGTAGAAAAAGTTATAAACTGTTATATGTTCTTATAAGCTGGTTTTAAGAAAGGTTTGGACAATTTACTAGAGGAAAAGTCCATAGTCAGTTATTGAGAAAGACATGTGGGAAGCCACTGCTTGCCCTGGATCAGTAACATGGAATGTTACTACTCCTTGGGTTTTGGCCAGGTACTAGTGACCTGGGTTGGCTAACGTGAGAATGGGCTACTGGGCTTGATGGACCATTAGTCTGACTCAGTAAGGCTATTCTTATGTTCTTAGAAATTTTGAGTTTCAATGTGTGTATAGTCATTATTGTACTGATGTAATGCTGAAATAACGGGTCAGACAAAATTTAAAATGAAACAAGGAAGAAAATGGGGCTGGTCTATTTTGCTCTGACAGCAAAAGCTGAAAAAAAAATCTACATTCAATAACCACATCCTGGAAAGTTAGGCTGAGGTCAGCGCTTTAAAAAGAACCTTAGGGGAAAAAGAGTGAGTGAGAGAAAGAGAGAAAAGGGAGGAGCAAAGAGACAAATTCCACTCTCCTCATCTTCAACTTCTCACCTCCAGGGTTGCTCTTCTCAAACTAGCCCCTAATTGTCTCCACCCAGGGCCACCGAAAGAAAATCCGGGCCCCGGTACAAAGAAGGTGTGTGGGCCAAATCTACTAGTTGCACTTGTGACATAGTGGATCTTAGAAAAAATTTTACGAGCTTTAGCTTGCTGAAATGAGTGCTCTGTAGAGGCGACAATGGCAGGAATTGTCAACAGAATACGCAGACCAATGCATATATTTGGAAAGAGTCCTTCCAGTTTGTACTTTTTCAAGCAATACAGCATCTCCAATGGGCTCAGCTGGTTCTCTCCAAAATTTGATCGATGAACAGCTGGCAGATGACTCATCTCCATTACAAGATCTTCACTGATATCAGCAGAATATTGATTTGCCAATGATTTTGATTTTTCTTTCCACTCATCTACAGGAATTGTTAGGTGCTTCCAGAGGAAGCTGAACTTCTCAGAAATGTTCACTTCAGCATTGAAACGAACTGCGAGTCCACCAATAACATTATCCAACATTACATAGAAAATGGCCTTTCTGAAATACGCTTCTTCAGGAGAGTCATCCGTTTCATGTTGTTGTAACAATTTGGCATCTTCACCGTGGAACCTCCTTTTGCGTTTTGCGTTTTGCATCACCACAACTGCCAGATAGTTTAATTTTTATGTGTAAATTGGAAGCGACATGCTTAGCTTCACTCCACATACTTTTCCAGCTGTTGCGGAGATCTGTCAGTTCTGAAATCAAGGTTTTTATGTTGGACACTTCAACATCCAGTGTTGCATTTCTGGATTGGATAACTTTGTTACAGACATCAACTGGAACTAATATTTTGTACCATACAACAGACATTATCACGCAAACGAATGATGTCACATAAGACAAAGCTCCATTAATCTCTGTTCTTGTTTTGGCAGTTAGGTTCAGCTTCAAGAGGTCTTCTAATGCTAATTTGATGCCAGGCAGATGGCCTACAAAGGGCTTCACACTTTCACCATGTGCTAGATATGCCATGAAGACAACAGCCAATACGATTTTGCAAAATTTTCCATTGACGTAGACTAAAGCTAAACAAGGCACAGAGGGCGCAGAAGAAAAACAGCAGGAATAGAGGACAGGAAAAGGGTAGGCCCAGGAGGCAGGCCCAAGAGGTAACATACACGCACCAAAACATAAAGGGCAGCGGCAGAGAGAGCACACACAAATGAAAAGAGAACACACACAAGCAGAGAAAGCTCATACAAGCAGAACGGCAATGGTAGAGGGTTAAGAAAAGGCAAACTCAAGCAACAGGTTCTGGCGGGCACAGAGGGCTAGGAAGAGAAGGACAACGCGCACGCACAAGCGGAAAGAAGCAGAAGACGAAGGAGACCAGGAACAGGAGCGAGTGCACAAGCCAAGAGTACAGGAACTTCTAGAAGGCGGACAAGTATGGAAGCTGCAGGAGCCCAGAGGTTGAGCTTCCCAGTGTACTGCACGGACTGCCACATGTACGACTACCTCCCCTCAGGGAGACAGTCGTATGTGTGCAGACGATATCAGGAACTGAAGAGCTTGAAGAGTGAAGTCAGTCATCTGAAGCACTGGAGGGACTCTACATCTCAGAAGACCCATTCCAGACAGCCGATTACCCTATGAGAGAGAGGCACATCGAGGAACAAGTCAGGGAGATTGAGAAGTTCATCGAGGACACCTACAGGAGAGTGGAAGAGCGAGCAGCACAGGAACAGGGAGGATACACTGAACGGAGGACACGAACCATCTGACACCAAGGCAGAAGGTTCCCATGGAGGAAACTCGCAGGAGGAAGAGGCAAGATCCTACCAGCACCTTGAGGGAGAAGAAACGAGAACCACCAAGGACACTGATCTGCGACCACAGCGGAGACTGAAAAAAGGGAAATCTGCAATCCTGGTGGGAGACTCGATCCTAAGACAGGTGGACAGTCACGTAGCAGGAGGGAGAGAGGAGCAAGAACCAAGGACATCATCGACAGAATTGAAAGGATCCTGGAAGGAGCAGAGACGGAAGAGACAGCAGTGATAATCCACGTCGGGACAAATGATATCGCCAGGAGAGACTACAGCAGGAAGGCACTCACCGAACAGTTCAAGATTTTGGGAAGGAAGCTGAAGATGAGGACCCAGAGGATAGCGTTCTCGGAGATCCTACCAGTACCAAGGGCTGATGTGAAGAGGCAGACGAAACTACAATCAATAAATGCGTGGATGAGGAGATGGTGTGAAGAAGAGGGATTTCACTTCGTGAGGAACTGGACAACGTTCTGGGGCAAGAACAAGCTCTTCAGAAGAGATGGACTACACCTGAGCACGGCGGGAACTAGACTACTAGCAAACAACGTCAAAAGAGAAATAGAGCAAGCTTTAAATTGAGAGGAAGGGGAAAGCCGACAGTCGACCAGGCGTTGATGATTCGGAAGACAGTATCCCGAAAGGATACTGAGTGGGGAAAGTGCTGGGAAGACACCAAAAACACCAAACAAGCAACGAAAAACCAACGGAGCCAGACGAATCAAGAGGGGGATAGGAGGAGTCTGCTACAAGGGGAAGACAAAAAGGAACAAGAGGAAGGGAATGAACATAAAGAGGAAACGTACCACGTACCACAAGGGGAAGACAGGAGAGACAATAAACAAAAGTCTGCAGAACGAGAAGGGGGACGGAAAGAATAATGGATCGCAAGGGAAAATAACAAGAAAACAAAAACATCGAGACTTAAATTGTATGTACACTAACGCAAGAAACCTGAAGAACAAAATGGGGGAACTAGAAATCATGGCCAAAGATGAGAACCTAGACATCATAGCAATCACGGAAAAATGGTGGAACGAGGAAAACAAATGGGACACAGAACTGCCAGGGTACAAGCTTTACGGAAGAGAAAGGACACATCAGAAAGGAGGAGGAGTAGCACTTTACGTAAGGGATACCATTCAATTGACCGGAGTGGACGCAGCAACGACAAATGACCAATCTCTCATACTCTCATACTATCTCTCATATCTCCCATACTCTCATACTATCTCTCATACTATCTCTTATACTCTCACATTTACTCTCCCCCTTTTTTTGTTATGGCAGGGCGGACAAGGAGTGTGAAACCTACAAGCAAGGTCAGCATCCCATGTACTGAGGTGATCCGGGAGATGACCTCAAACTACGTACAGACGGAGGAGAACACAGCACCAGGAAAGGACATCTCCGTGCAGACCGAGACCATCCCACAGCAGTACATTACGGCCTCCACACAGACAGAGGAGGTTGGCCAGCTGGGTGACAATATCATGCAGGAACTGAGGAGCCTCAGGGAGGAGGTGAAACGTCTGAGAGGCATTAGAGAGGATGAGGCCTATATCGATGGGATAGTGCAGGAACTGTCCCAAATCACAGAACAGGCCCGTAACAGATCTCCCATGGTGACACCAGGGCCGTCGTCACAGAAACCAACTGTTGGAGTTCAGGAGATGGATGGAGACACTGACTCCTGGCAGTTGGTGACCTCCTCCACAGGTAAGCGTAGGAGACCCCCCCCCCCCCCCATTTACAATCTCTTTACCTTCTTACTCTTTCTCTCACCAGGGCAGCTCCACATCGACTCCACATCTGAACCTGAAGAACAGATTCCAGGTCTTGCAGGAGGAAACTACCGACGAGGAGCAAGACCAGGTCCAACACATATCTCCATCCATGGGAATAATGGATCGACACACCCAAAAGAAGCATAGAGTCATAGCCATTGGGGACTCCATGTTGAGGGGCACCGAGGGACCAATATGCAGACCGGATATGCAGTCGAGGGAGGTATGCTGTCTTCCCGGAGCCAGAATACGAGATGTGACCACCTGTCTTGATAGACTTCTCAGGCCCCAGGACCACTTCCCCATGCTGCTCATCCACGTCGGAACGAATGACACTGCCAAGAACACCCTGGAGGACATAGCCAGTGACTTCGGAGCTCTGGGAAAGAGGCTGAAGCAGACAGGAGCACAGGTAGTATTCTCTTCAATTCTTCCTGTTAGGGGCAGAGGAAAGGACAGGGAAGAATGTATCCTGAAGATGAATGAGTGGTTACAACGATGGTGCCGGGAAATGAACTTCGGATTCCTGAATCACGGAGAGACACTACAGGGACTACAGGGACCAGATGGACTCCACCTGACCAACAGAGGCAAGAACGTCTTCGGACACTGACTAGCCCACCTACTTAGAAGGGCTTTAAACTAGGTAAGTCGGGGGTGGGTACCCACTTTTACACCGGAGCAGTAAGTAACAATCCTGATGTGGCGAACCAAAACTCCCCTTCTAAGTCTAAGGTAAGTACCCTCACTGCAAAAGAATCGCTAAGGGACACTTTAACTCAAACGGGTTGCTCTCTACATGAGCTTAATAAACAAAAAGAGTGGAGAGCTATGTATGTTAACGCACGCAGCCTAGGGAACAAATTTCTAGAACTGGAAACAGAAATAGTTAATGCGGACCTAGACATAGTAGCGATTTCCGAAACATGGTTCACAGACTCTCACGGGTGGGATATAACTATACCAGGATACAACCTGATTCGGCAAGACAGAGAGGGTAAGTTAGGAGGAGGGGTAGCACTTTACATCAAAGAAAACATCAAAACAACCAGGATCACGGATGTCAAGTATACTGGGGAATCCATCTGGGTAAACCTGGCCAGAGGCGAAGAAAAATGCCTGTACCTTGGTGTGGTGTACAGACCTCCAAGACAATTGGAGCTCAAGGACGCTGATTTAATTGAAGACATTGAAAATATCACCTTACGGGGGGACATTGTTCTGTTGGGGGACTTCAACATGCCTGATGTAGACTGGAACACACTCTCAGCGACAACTTGTGATAGCAGAAGGATATTAGTAGTAGATGACGGCAGATAAAGACCCAAATGGTCCATCCAGTCTGCCCAACCTGATTCAATTTAAATTTTTTTTTTTTTTTTCTTCTTAGCTATTTCTGGGCGAGAATCCAAAGCTTTACCCGGTACTGTGCTTGGGTTCCAACTGCCGAAATCTCTGTTAAGACTTACTCCAGCCCATCTACACCCTCCCAGCCATTGAAGCCCTCCCCTGCCCATCCTCCTCCAAACGGCCATACACAGACACAGACCGTACAAGTCTGCCCAGTAACTGGCCTAGTTCAATCTTTAATATTATTTTCTGATTCTAAATCTTCTGTGTTCATCCCACGCTTCTTTGAACTCAGTCACAGTTTTACTCTCCACCACCTCTCTCGGGAGCGCATTCCAGGCATCCACCACCCTCCCATGAAGGGAGTACGGCTCAAACAATTGGTACTAGAGCCCACTAGAGCCCAGGCCATCCTGGACCTAGTACTTACGAACGGGGAAAGTGTCTCAGAGATCTCGGTGGGAGAACCGCTAGCCACCAGTGACCATAACATGGTATGGTTTAACCTTAGGAAAGGCTTTCCTAGATCACAAACAAAAACAAGGGTACTCAACTTCTGGGGTGCTGACTTCGCACACATGGCAGACTTCGTCCATCAGACGCTTCAGGTTCAAGAAGGAACGGATAATGTGGAGGTTATGTGGTCAACCTTGAAATCGACCCTTCATGAGGCAACTATCCGCTACATAAAATCAGTAACTAAACAACAAAGAAGAAAGAAACCCCAATGGTTCACTGATAAGGTCTCGCACCTCGTCAAGGAGAAGAAAAGAGCATTTCTCTCGTACAAACGCACCGGGGAAAAAGAAGCAAACATTGAATACAGGACAAAGTCTGCAGCGGTCAAAACAGCAGTTAGGGAGGCCAAACTTCGAATGGAAGAAACTCTAGCGAAGAATATCAAGAAAGGGGACAAATCATTCTTCAGGTACATTAGTGACAGGAAAAAGAACGCAAACGGGATAGTACGCCTTAGAACGCCAGACGGGAATTATGTGGAAACAGATTCTGAAAAAGCCAAACTACTGAATAATTACTTCTGCTCAGTCTTTACCTGTGAGGCACCAGGGCACGGGCCACAGCTGGAAGCAAAACAAAGCAAGGAAGACCCATTTCAGAATTTTGAGTTCACACCAGCTGATGTTTACAGAGAACTGTCAGGACTCAAGGTGAACAAAGCCATGGGACCGGACGAGTTGCATCCAAGAGTGCTCAGGGAACTAGGCGATGTTCTGGCGAAACTGTTAGCCTTGCTCTTCAATCTCTCCCTAAGTACAGGGAGAGTACCCCTGGACTGGAAAACAGCAAACGTCGTTCCTCTGCACAAAAAGGGTTGCAGAGCAGAGGCTGCGAACTACAGACCAGTGAGTCTCACATCAATAGTGTGTAAACTCATGGAAACTCTACTTAAAGGTAAATTAGATTCGATATTGGATGAAGGGAATCTAAGGGATCCCTGTCAACATGGATTCACCAGAGGCAGGTCATGCCAATCTAATCTTATAAGCTTCTTTGATTGGGTGACAGGAAAGCTAGACTCAGGAGAGGCTCTGGACATAGTATTCTTGGATTTCAGTAAAGCTTTCGACAGTGTCCCACACCGTAGACTATTAAACAAGATGAAATCGATGGGGTTGGGTGGGAAACTAACTGCATGGGTCAATGATTGGCTGAGTGGAAGACTTCAGAGGATGGTGGTCAACGGCACCCTCTCTGAGACTTCGGAGGTGACTAGCGGAGTGCCGCAGGGCTCAGTCCTGGGACCATCCCTTTTTAACATATTCATAAGGGACCTGACCCGGGGGCTTCAGGGTAAAGTATCACTGTTTGCCGACGACGCCAAACTGTGTAACATAGTAAGTGAAAGCAACCTCAAGGACAGTATGATGCAGGATCTGATCACGTTGGAAAACTGGTCCTCGACATGGCAGTTGGGCTTCAACGCTAAAAAATGTAAGGTCATGCATCTCGGCAGCGGAAATCCATGCAGAACATACTCCTTGAATGGAGAAACGCTAGCTAGGACTTCAGAGGAACGGGACTTGGGGGTAATCATCAGTGCAGACATGAAGGCTGCCAAACAAGTAGAGAAGGCCTCATCTAAGGCAAGGCAAATGATGGGATGTATCAATAGAAGCTTCGTCAGCCGCAAACCTGAAGTCATAATGCCACTCTACAGAACCATGGTGAGACCTCATCTGGAATACTGTGTGCAATTCTGGAGGCCACATTACCAGAAAGATGTGCTTCGAACTGAATCGGTCCAGCGGATGGCCACTAGGATGGTCGCCGGACTCAAGGGTCTCTCATACGAAGAAAGACTGGGCAAACTACAGCCCTATACCCTGGAGGAGCGCAGAGAAAGGGGTGACATGATTGAGACATTTAAGTACGTCACTGGTCGTGTCGAGGTGGAAAACGATATATTCTTTCCCAAGGGACCCTCGGTCACAAGGGGGCACCCGCTCAAACTCAGAGGGGGGAAATTTAGTGGTGACACCAGGAAGTATTTCTTCACGGAAAGGGTGGTAGATCACTGGAACAAACTTCCGGTGCAGGTGATCGAGGCCACCAGCGTGCTCGATTTTAAGAATAAATGGGACGTCCACGTGGGATCCCTACGAGAGTCAAGTTAAGGAACTAGGTCACTAGCACTCAGACTCAATGGGGTGGGTCAATAGAGTGGGCAGACTTGATGGGCTGTGGCCCTTTTCTGCCGTCATCTTTCTATGTTTCTATGTTCTAATGACCAACTGGAATCAATATGGGTTAAAATACCAGGAAGAAAGGGAACCGAGATAAAGATGGAACTGTACTACCGTCCACCTGGGCAAACAGAAGCAAAGGATGAAAAACTGAGAGCCGAGTTGAGGCGAGAATATAAAAACGCAAACACCATAGTTATGGGAGATTTCAACTATCCCGGGATAGACTGGAGCCATGGAGTTTCAAAATGTTCAAAGGAATCGGAGTTCCTAGAGGCTGTACGAGACTGCTACTTGGAACAGCTTGTCAAGGAACCAATGAGAGGGACAGCTATTCTGGATTTAATCCTTAACGGACTGCCCATGAAGTGGAAGTAGTGGGACCATTAGGTAACAGTGATCACAACATGATCCAATTCAAAGTGGAAATAGGTATGCCAAAGGGGAGGAGAACAATTGCAACAATTTTCAATTTCAGGAAAGGAAACTATGATGCCATGAGACAAATGGTAAAGAGAAAACTCAGGGACAGCTCCAAAAGGGCACAGACAGTGGAGCAAGCCTGAAAGTTATTCAAGGACATGGTAAACGAAGCGCAAAACCGGTATATAACCAGATTTAGAAAAGGGTGCAAAAAGAATCGAGCAATAGACCCAGCATGGTTAACCAATGAAGTTAAGAGGGTGACAGGAGACAAGAAAAAATCTTTCAGGATGTGGAAAAAGGATAAAACCGAGGAAAATTGGAAAGAGCACAGGAAGCATCAAAAAGAATGTCACCGCGTGGTCAGAACAGCAAAGAAAGAGTATGAAGAGAGACTTGCCAAGGAGGCATGGAATTTTAAACCATTCTTTCGATATGTGAAAGGAAAACAGCCGGTGAGGAAGGAGGTGGGACCCCTGGATGAGGGAGACAGGAAGGGAGTGGTAATGGAGGAAAAGGAGGTGGCAGACAGATTAAACACGTTCCTCTCGTCGGTCTTCACAAAAAAGGACACATCCAACGTGCCGGAACCGGAAAAATTCTTCAAGGGGGATCAAGAGGAAAAATAATCGTGCATGGAGGTAAGCCTCAAAGACGTACTCAAACAGATAGATAGACTAAAAACTGACAAATCCCCAGGCCCAGATGGAATCCACCCGAGAATACTAAAGGAGCTTAGAGACGAAATAGCGGAGTTACTACAGCAGATTTGCAACCTATCCCTGAAAACAGGGGTAATCCCGGAACACTGGAGGATAGCGAATGTTACACCTATCTTCAAGAAAGGATCCAGAAGCGACCCAGGGAATTATAGACCGGTCAGCTTAACCTCAGTTCCGGGGAAGACGGCCGAATCATTAATCAAGGACAGTATCAATGCGCATATAGAAAAAAATAAGCTGATGAGAACAAGCCAGCATGGTTTCTGTAATGGAAGATCATGTCAAACGAACCTACTGCACTTCTTTGAGGGGATAAGTGAACAATTGGACAAAGGTGACCCCATAGACATAGTATACCTGGACTTCCAGAAAGCCTTCGACAAGGTACCTCACGAGCGCCTACTAAGGAAATTGTGGAACCATGGGGTGGAAGGAGACATACGCAGATGAAACAGAAACTGGCTGGCGGACAGGAAACAGAGGGTAGGAGTAAAGGGACACTATTCTGACTGGAAAGGGGTCACGAGTGGCATCCCGCAGGGGTCAGTGCTGGGACCACTGCTGTTCAATATATTTATTAACGACCTGGAAACAGGGACAAGGTGTGAGGTTATAAAATTTGCGGACGACACAAAACTCTCCGGTAAGGTTAGATCCATTGAGGAATGTAAAGAACTTCAAAGGGACCTGAACAAACTGAGTGAGTGGGCAAATAAATGGCAGATGAGCTTCAATATAGAGAAATGTAAAGTCATGCACATAGGGAAAGGAAACCTGATGTACAACTACACGATGGGGGGGATGATATTGGGGGAAGGCAACCTAGAAAAGGCTTAGGGGTTTTGGTGGATAAGACAATGAAACCAGTGGCACAATGTGCAGCGGCCTCAAAAAAGGCGAACAGAATGTTGGGCATTACCAGAACCAAGGAGGTTATCCTCCCGCTGTATAGGGCGATGGTGCGACCGCATCTGGAGTACTGCGTTCAATACTGGTCGCCGTACCTTAAGAAGGACATAGCGATACTCGAGAGGGTCCAGAGAAGAGCAACAAAAATGATAAAGGGCATGGAAAACCTTCCATATGCTGAGAGGCTGGAGAAGCTGGGGCTCTTTTCCCTGGAAAAGCAGAGACTTAGAGGGGATATGATAGAAACTTACAAGATAATGAAGGAAATAGAGAAGGTAGAGAGGGACAGATTCTTCAGACTGGCGGGGGCAACAAAAACTAGAGGGCACTCAAAAAAATTGAAGGGAGACAGATTCAGAACAAATTGCTAGGAAGTTCTTCTTTACTCAGAGGGTGGTGGACACCTGGAATGCGCTTCCAGAAGAGGTGGTAGAGCAGAGTACGATTTGGGGTTTCAAAATGGGATTGGACGAGTTCCTGAAGGAGAAAGGGATTGAAGGGTACAATTAGAGGGTTACTATACAGTACAAAATGCTTTAGAGTAATAGATCACTTACAGGTTGTTGACCTGGGGGGCCGCCAAGGGAGCGGACTGCCGGGCATGATGGACCTATGGTCTGACTCGGCAGAGGCGATGCTTATGTTCTTAAGTTATAAACAGTTTGTATAGTTCCAAAGTATGCTATAGTTTCAGGAATACATTCTGCAGCATTATTTCCACATAAATTGAGTGTGTGGCATCCACATGGAGAAAATATAGCTGTTGGAGATTGCTCAAGTATTCTTGCTTGTGCACCTTTATATTTTCCTGACATGTTGGCTGTGTTGTCATTACCTTGGGCTTCATTGGGCCCCCTTCAGCTTCATAGGCCCTGGAGTGATGTACTGGCTGCACCCACCTCTCCTCGGGCCTGTCTCCACCTCGAGAGTTTCCCTCTCTCTCTCACTCATTTGGACCCTTTCCTCCTTGCGTTAGTTGTCTTTGCTAGGGCTGTACTGAATATTCATATTTGATTCAATTTGGCACCATAAAATGCCTTGAATACATTGTTTGTATTCGGCCAAATAATGTTTTAAATTCAAATATGAATAAATCGGTGGCAGGTGAGAAGCACCTGGGGCAGTGGCGCCCCTCCCTGCCCTCTTCTCTACTCCCCATCTCCACACGCTCCTTCCCACCCCCTCCTGCCATGCGTGCGCCACTTCACTT
The DNA here is from genome assembly GCF_902459505.1 of Geotrypetes seraphini. Classification (NCBI taxonomy): domain Eukaryota; kingdom Metazoa; phylum Chordata; class Amphibia; order Gymnophiona; family Dermophiidae; genus Geotrypetes; species Geotrypetes seraphini. The sequence goes on along the minus strand of NC_047091.1, from coordinate 64,962,533 downwards.
CCCCCGTACCTCTGTAACGTTCCTCACATGAGCAGCAACCCCCAACCTGCTGTCAAACCAGTGTCGGCTCTTCCTCTGATGTCACTTCGTAGGTGCGGGTCCAGGAAGTGACATCAGAGGAAGAGCCAACGCTGGCACGACAGCAGGTTGGGGGGTGCTGCTCATGCCAGGAACGTTACAGAGGTATGGGGGAAGGGAAGCGGAACACAAGTGCGGCAACAGGAGGGCAGAGAGGAAGACAGGTGCTTACGCCCTTACCAAGATGGCGCCCGGGGCGGACTGCCCCCCACCACTATGAATAATTCAGGGTTCTACAGTGGAAAATCCTATTGAAATAAACACTTGATCTCTGATTTCATGTTGCTTCTTTTATTATTTGTTACGTTAAAGCTCAATGCCTATTATTTATATCTGATATTTGCATTCAGTTGAATAGTAAAATATGCTATTTGGTACAGCTCTACTTCTTTACCTCAAATAGTTTCATCTCCTCCTTGCTCCCATCTATTGGGCATTTCATTTGGGTCCCCCCCCCCTCTACACAGTCCCTCACCTCAATTATCTTCTCCCTGTTCTTGATGGGGTTCATGGGTGGCTCCGTCAGCAGGATCTTGCAGTTGCGGGGGTCCACATTGAGTTTCTCTGGCCCAAAGGTGTAATCCCACAGGTACTTCATATCATCCCAGTTACGCACAATCCCATTTTCCATGGGGTAGTTCACCTCCAGCATGGAACGTAGCTCACTGGCTTCATCCCCAACCATCAGATCCTACAAAAAAAACACAAAAACACAGAACTCATCATGTAATTATGTCTGTCCTGCCCCCATCTGGATGGGGGCAGATTTTATTGTTTGTATGTATTAAGTAGGGTTACCAGACGTCCGTATTTACCCAGACAGGTTTTCAAAACCCGGCACTTTGTCTGAATTTTGAAAAGCTTCCTGCTCGGGATCGCGTCGGGAGGGCATCTGAAAATGCTGATTGCTAGCAATGCTAGGCTGATACACATGTGCAGATGCAATAAGGTGATGTCACATCTGCGCATGCACAGATGCCCTCCCGATGCTGCTCTGAGTATGAGAAGAGGTTGGGGTTGGAGTGTGACTTGGCAGAACAGGGTGGGCCTGTGGACGGGGCCATGGATCTGGATTTCACGATAGTAAAATCTGGTAACCCTAGAATTAGGTATTGTGTTAAAAACTACAAGTTTCTATATTTTTACAGTTTTCTGTAACTGGCATTTTCTGAGCACATGTTCTGTATTCCCAGTGCCTCATGGGCTTTCCTTATTGGCTTGCCTTACTACTACTACTACTACTACTTATCACTTATGCAGCGCTGTACATTTTGGCATTTATAGATGGTCCCTGCTCGGAAGAGCTTATAATCTAACTTGGACAGACAGACAGGGTTGGGGATGCAGAACCCAAGATGAGAGGAGATAGGAGTCGAAAGCACTCTCAAAGAGGTGGGCTTTTAACTGGACCTTGAACACTGCCAGAGACTGAGCCCGCCATAAGGGTTCGGGTAGCTTATTCCAAGCATTCGGCATAATAAGGCAGAAGGGATGGAGTCTAGAGTTGGCAGCCGAAGAGAAGCACAGAAAGGAGAGACTTTGGGGAGCTGAGGGGAGCTCATCGGGGGGAGGGGGGAAATCATATGGGGAGATAAGTGAAGAGACATAGCAAGGGGCAGCTGAGTGCATTTATAGGTCAGTAAGAGGAGTTTGAATTGTATTAGGAAATGGATGGGAAGCCAATGAAGTGACTTGTCTCAAAGCATGCTGGCTAGAAGCATGTGCCCCCCTCCTATCATGTGCTTCTACTCATAAAATAGGAAACAGAAGTAAAAGGCTCCATCTGGTTTCTGTGAGCAGCCCAACTGATTTCTCTTCCCCTCTGCAAAATACCTCCTTTTTTTTTTTTTTTTTTTAACCACAGAGTGTATCGTATCACAGTGTGTACTCCAAATTTCCAATATAGTTCCAGCATTCACTATGGCAGAAATTCATCTGTTTTTTTTTTTTTCTCACCCCCTTCTACAGTGCCTGTTAATTTCTACCCAAGCAATAAAAAACTGTTGGAACTTAGACAAGATATTCTTCACTGGAGACTGGACCCTGGTTTAACTGAATGATTAGCAGTGCATGGGGTGCTGTGAAATCACTGACAATGTCGAACTACCAACAGCCAATCAGAATGTCAGATTTTTCAGCACAAAACACAGGTTATTCAATACATGTCACCTCAGGTCTCATTGGAAATGAGAACTTCAGCAAAAATACATAGCAGCTTTGCAACACAAGAGTTGCAGAGCATTTAAGCCAGTTAAAAACAGTATCTTATTTACTACAGGCTGTGGATATTGATAACATGCTAACTAAATATCAAGCCCTTACTGATGTACAAAAGGGTTCTCCGTGGCTGCTACTAATCATCATAGCTGGCACTAAGAATCCTATGTTAATGCATTAAAAGGAGCTCATTAGTATTCTAATGAACACCTTGTGTAATGCACAGCAGGGAAATACATTGCTTCCTGTGCAAATTTTAACAGCAGGGCTGAGCTGTCATAGTCTTACTTTCCTGTCAGTGCCTAAGCGCTGATTGGCTCAGGCACTGACAGGAAAGTAAGGCCCCAACCCCAATCCCTCTTTCCCTTCCTCCATGCCTCTGACCCCCCCCAGCCATCCATAGCCTCCCCCCTGATACCATGACACCCCTCCCCCACACCCCATTCTTTAAAAAAATGGTGTATAAAAATGGTATAAAATGGTGTACTCTCTGTAATATTTTTCTGTATTCAATCAAATGTACTACACTATTGTAGTTTTTAAAATAATAAAATTTTTACAAAAAAAAAATTTGCAGGAGTAGGGTTGACAGATTTCCTCTTTAAAAACAGAGGACCCTTTGACTCACCCCGTTTTGCCACCACCCAAATCTGCCTCAGCCCCGTGCTCACATGCACCTCGTGTCTCCTTCCCCAAGCTCCGGACCATGTCTAGAGGGCCTCCGCTCATGTGTGCATGTGTGTGATATCATTGCATCAATATCCACGCATGTGCAAAGGTCCTCCAGACACGGCCCTGAGCTCGGAGCCTTCCAACACCTGGACAAACTTCTAACATGGTCTCATGTATCTTCCTATTTGGGGCCATGATACCAATAATGCTTCACAAAATTCATTCCTACCAGAACACCTGGCCTTGGTCACAAGTGCAAAACAGAGATAAACTCTATGCAAATACAGGACCACAAATTAAAATTCCTAATATACACAAACAAAATCTTAAAATGCCAGACTCTGCATGCAGTACAACACAAGAGATATAGAAAGAAATATATTTCTTCCTTAACAGTGCAAAATATAGAAAGCAAATGTAAATTCTAAAAACTAACACATTTCAATCACTAAATTGAAAATAAAATCACTTTTCCTACCTTTGTTGTTTGGGGATTTTATTTTTCTACTCATCTTTTCCCAGTCTCTGGTTGCACTTCCTTCTGATTCGTCTTCAGCTCTAAACTCTGTTTCCAGGGCCACCTTATCCATTTGTTGTTTTTCTCTCCTTCACTTTCTACCTACATCTATCTTTGACATTAACTTTTTTCAGCTTTCTTCCATTTTTCTACTTCCTCCTCAAATCTATCCACTTTCCATGTCTTCCCTTCCCATCCATCTATCCATGCACACTATCTCCTCCTTTCTGCCCTTCTCCACCATCCATGTGTGCCATCTCATCCTCCTATTTCCATCTATCCATAAACAGCATTTCTTCCATTTTCTTCCCTTCCCCACTCCTTCCATTCCAATGCAACATCTCCTTTCTCAATCTCCCCTTCTCTTTCTCCACCCATCCCATCCCTGTACACCATGTCCTCCCTATCTCTACCCTTTCCCTCCATCCCTGTGTACCATCTCCTCCCTCTCTTTCCCTCTCCTATAGTATGACATCTGTCTTCTCCCCTTCCCCCTCCTATGATCTGGGATCTTTATTCTCTCCTTCCCACAGTCTGGCATCTCTCTCCCTTCTCTGTCTTTCCCTACCCCCCCCCACTGCCTTAGTCTGGAATCTCTCCCTCCTTTTTCCTTTCATGGTCTGACATCTCTCTCTTCTCCACCCCCCCACCTTCCCCATCCAGTGGTCTTAACATCTCTCTCCCTCCCCCTCCCATGGTCTGGCATCTCTATCTGCCCCTTCCCTTTCTTCCCCTGGAAGTCTGGCATCTTTCCTTCCCTTTCCTCCCTATTCATATGTTATTCCTCCCCACTCCCAACCCCCACCGTGAGCTCTGGTGCTTGTTCCCAGTGGTGCTGCTCTAACTCTTTGGTCTTAGGCAGCATGAGTGAAGTAAACACGCTGCCTCCGGCAACCCGGAAGCTCTTTCTCTGTTACTGCTTCCCATCTATGTGGGGTTAGGAAACAGTAGCAGAGGAAAAACTTCTTGGTCACCGAAGGCAGCGTGTTTACTTCACTTACACTGTTTACGGCCAAAGAGTTACAGCAACAGTGCTGCAAGAACGGTGAGCAAGCACCAGATCTCACAGGGTGGAGGGTAGGGGACTCCAGATAGGTGCGCAGGCCTTGCAATGAAGATGTGGGATGGGCAGGATGTGTGTGCAGGTCTCGCAATGACTGCTATAAGGTTTCCAGATGTCCGGTTTCCCTAGACAAAAATAGCAAAATAGAAAAGCCGCCTGGACTTCCTAGAAGTCCTGAAAAAGAGGACATGTCCAGGGAAACCTAGGAAGGAGAGATATCTACTTCCTTCTGCCACAGGGCCAGGACTCACAATTGTGGAGGAGGGGGGGCACGTGATTGTCAGGGGTCGTTGGGGAGGGCCATCAGCAGCAGTGGAGGATTTTATCTTTTTTTTTTTATTGGACAGATATTTTGCGTGTGTAATAATGCATGCAAAATATCAGCGCCATTGAAAAAAAAATGAAATAAAACCCAGGCAGACCTGTCAGTAACATACTGACAGGTCTACAGCAGTCAGGTTTTAGGATCGGTAAAACCCGATGCTATACAGTCAAGCAATGTAAGTGAATCAATTGCTTGGCTATTTTGCATGGGGTTATACTAATTTGCATGGCCAGATTGGAAAATGGGATATCGAGGGGAAAAACACGCAGTGAGCCATTTTGTGAATCAGGTTGGTTAGCAGCGATCATTGCTAAACCTGTGAAAACAGGTTTAGCAATGATCGCCGACTTTAGAGAATCAGGGCCTAAGAACAATCAGAGAGGATATAGGAATATGGTAAGCCAATAGCCACCCTCACTCCCAGTGTCACACGGAGATCTTTAAACACAAGCATGCAATGGGGGCTAGGCTACGGGAATTGTTTGCTTGGGTGGAGGGGGTGTCCCTCTCTGTGTCTAGCATTCATGCTAGCTTGCAAGAGTTACAACCAGCCAAAGATTACCAGAGCATCCGGGGTAAATGGGAGGGGGGAATTGCAAATTAATTTGGGACAATGGGATGTAGCCCGTACCTTGAGGGCGACGCCAGGGGTTACCCGGTGTGCTTGGTTGAGGGAAACGCACTATAGAGTGACTTTGCGCGCATATTACACTCGCACACAGTTGTATTATAGTAGGGGTCTCCCGACACTACTATGTCATAAATGTGGGTCAGGGGGCCACACTTTGGGACTTGCCTTCTGGACCTGCCCTATCATTCAGCACTTTTGGAGGCGTATAATCTCATACATGTCCGGGTTGATTGGGAGAGTCCTGCGCAGTACCCCGGCTCACTTTGTCTTGGATTTGCCAGAGGCTTTTGGCCACTTGCCTAGGGGGAATCGGGCTCTGTGCAGGAAGATGAGTTTACTGGCCATGAAATGTATTCTTCAATGCTGGATGGTCCCTGACCCTCCGGCGTTTTGGCATTGGCGGAACCAGTTGCATCAGTTGGCCATCTGGGAGGCGCGCGACGCGGGAGGGGCCAGGAAGTGTAAGTTGTTGTTCCTGGATGTTTGGGAACCATATTTGCATGATTTGCATCCAAAGGGCCGTAGTGCAGTATTGAGCTGGGTGTCCTAAGGTGGATGCTAGGGAAGTTGGGTTGGGAGAGTACTGGCGATATTGGTGGGGAGTATCTTTGGGAGGGTGGGGGGTTTGGGGTGGGATTGAGGGGTATGGGTAGGTTCTGGCTTTTGCTATGGACAGGGTAAGGGGATTCAGTGGGGGAGGGGGGAGTGGTGTGGTATCTTCGGGGCTCATCAGAGTCCAGGGCCTCGGAGTGCCTTTACGCTCTCCTTCCAATGCACGCTCTTCATGGTGTGTGCGGGGGAGGAGGGGGGAGTTTGGTTGATGATCCTCTTGTTTTGTCTTTGTATGTTATTTATTTATATGATGCATATTTGTTTGATACTGTGCACCTTCGGGGTGCCTTGCTATTCTGTTCTTGTGGTTTGCATCAATAAAAATTGTTTGAACCTAAACACAAGCATGCCTTGAAATACAAAATAATTTAATAGGAAGCCAATGTCATTTTATTAATGCAGGACAGGGATATAGTGTTCACACAATCCAAAAAGTCTATAGTTTAAGCTCCTGCTGACCTTTTCTGATTTGGAAAATGGCTCAGTTTGAAAACATGTAGTTGAAACATCTGAATCAGCTCTGATAAAAAAGGACCTGGTGTGCTGGGAGAGCTGCTTATCCCACCTGTCACTTTGTGTGGGCATATTGCAGTTTTAGTCCGTGATGTTCCCCTGTTGCCATGGAAATGCCCAAGCTGCCATTAGAAAAAATTGCAATAATGCGAAGGTCTCCTGTGTGAGCAACTGAAATAGCAACATGAGAGACAGCACAAAAAAAATCAACATCTCCAGCAGAATGCAGAGTGCAAGAGCTGAAAACACCCGAGAATGCAGCAAAACGAGGAGAGCATAGAGGCTGAAAATATCCTAGGAGAATGCAGCAAAATGCAGAGTCTGGAAATATCCTAGGAGACTGGTAAAAATGCAAAGAACAGGGGATGAAAACACAAGAAACACCGAAGGCTTGATCGCAGAAATACTAAGGAGAAGTTGAATTAGGAAAAAAATGGTGAGAGCTCAGATGCTTCCCCTTTCAAGATGCAAACAATACTTAAATTCTCCATATAAAGCGTTTACAAGACTATCTTAAATGTTTCACTTCCTGCAAAGGGCCGCAAGAATCCTCTCAAAGCTGTTCTGTCAGCTAAGCTTCACAAAACCCACCACAATCTCCAGCCTTGTGCTCTTACCGTCTAATCTAGTGCAGTATGAAAATGTGTTCTGAGGTTCTGTAATAAAGTATGTTAAGCTTAGAACTGAGTTAAAATAAACAGCATTATAAGAATGGGTATAGGTCATGCATGGCAGCAGATGAAGACCACCATGGTCCATGTAATCTGCCCAGTGGCTAAAGTTATAGCTGTCACTCCACGCAATTATCTTTACTCTGTGCCTTTAAGGTTGTACCTATTGTAAGTTGCCACCCTCCATGAATATTTTTTTTTTAAGTGTGAACGTCATTTAAATTTTGCTTTGATTCCATCCTCTTGTTATATAACACAGGTGTCAAACTCAAGGCCCGTGGGTCAAATCCAGCCCGCCTGGCTGTTTTATGTGGCCCGCAGTGCAATCGATGCGGCGTTTTTCATTGCCGCCCCCTTGTTATCTTCTGACCGGCTCCCTCCTCCTCACTGCCGAAAGCCACAGGCGGCGGCGGCTCCTACGTGCATCCTGCGCCTGAGCCAGAAGCCTTCTCTCCGACGTCACAACGTCAGAGGGAAGTCTTCCGGATGAGGCGCGAGGAGCTGCTGCACGCGGCTTTCTGCACACTGCGGAAGAGAGGAAGAGGGAGCCAGCCAGAAGATAACACCGAGGACAGCAATGAAAACGCACATTGCACCGCGAGTAGCATAAAACGGCCAGCAGGCCAGAAGGTAAGACACCACCAGAGGGAGGCACCTAACTGAGGCACAGCATGGAGGGAGGGAGACAGCAAAGGTAGGGGGGATGATTTTATTTTCAATTTAGTTAATTGAATTGTGTCAATTTTGAGAATTTACATCTGCTGTCTATATTTTGTACTGTTCAGGAAGAAATGCATTTGTTTCTGTTTCTCTGGGGTTGTACTGCATGCAGAGTCTTGAATCTTAGGGTTTCATTTGTATATATTAGTACTTTTAGTTTTTGGTCCCATATTTGCATAGGGGTTATCTGTGTTCTGGTAGTAATGAATGTTCAGAAGCATACAGTTTGTTTTGTGTAGTTTAATTTTATGGTTAACCATTGGGGTGTTGTTAATAAGATTATATTGTGTGTATATATGAAAAATGAATGGAAAAAACTGTTACAATTAGTACTATTATGGGGGTGGGGTCTGGGGTGGAGATGGGCGGAGTCTGGCCCGCAACTTAGCATGTGTTTTGGATTTCGGCCCCTTAATGTGATTGAGTTTGACACCCCTGCTATATAAGGATCCTCTGGGTTCAACAATCAGCGTGGTTTTAGATGGGGAGGAGAAGCTCCTGTCTACTTAAACCATGCTAAGCAGGCTGCCCTTAATATTTAGTGCTGTTGAGCATGGGCTTTGACTGCCATGGCATTGCCCAGGTAGTGCTGGGGTAGTCAAGGGTCAGAGTCTCAGTATCTAGAAGGGTGGTTTTTTTTTTTAAATTGTAGAAGTCTGTCTGGGTTTGACAGGGGCTTAGACAGAATCTGGCAATTCTCCCCCTCTTACCTCCTTCAATTTTCTTCGGGCTGCTGTCAGCCTGCCCCGGAAGCCACCTCTCTGCAGGTCTCGCCTACTCGGGAATAGGAAATTGCTGCAAAGAAGCAGCTTCCAGGACAGGCAGATGGCAGCAGGCTTATTTCACCGAGCTGCCAGCGGCCCAAAGAAAATTGAATTCCAGCGCCAAGGAGGTATGAGGGAAGAGAGCCACTGGATTCTGCCAAACTAGCTTCTGGAGGGTGGGGCTAGGGACAGAGTGAGGGCATGGTGGGCACGAGGGCAGGGTCATGTGTCCTCTCTTTTCATTTGACAAATAAGGTAACCCTAAACTAGCTAGTCACACACACAAGAACTAAATCCAGCTGCACATACTATAGCAAGACTTGCTTACCACACTTATTGTTTATTGAAAGCTTCTATACTGCTGCTAATGACTTGGGGAGTCGATTCAGAGCAGTTTGTATGAGCTTCTGTAATGATGTTACAATACAAAATTTGTGTTTTCCTGGGATGGTTTCAATACAGATATATACAGTAAATCTTTGGATTGCAAGTAACTTCGTATGCAAGTGTTTTACAAGTAATATACAAGCAAGGTCTTGCAATACAAGTGCATACAGTATACACACATCACATCATCACAACTGAGCCGATGGTTCTTCTCTCTCTGACACTGCAGGAGTGTAATGACCATTCTAAACAAGCAAGGTCTTGCAATACGAGTACATACAGTACATTTTGTAACAAAGTTTTTGGGTTGTGGGGTTTCCATTATTTCTTATGGGGAAATTCGCTTTGATATACGAATGTTCTGGATTACAAGCATGTTTTTCGGAACAAATTATGCTCACAAACCAAGATTTTACTGTACTTAGTCTAGCTGAGGTAGGTTGCTTGCATCTTTTCTAATTGCACATGCAAGTTTCCCTCTTACATCTATCTCAGGGGTAGGGAACTCCGGTCCTCGAGAGCCATATTCCAGTCGGGATTTCAGGATTTCCCCAATGAATATGCATTGAAAGCGATGCATGCAAATAGATCTCATTCATATTCATTGGGGAAATACTGAAAACCCGACTGGAATACGGCTCTCGAGGACCGGAGTTCCCTACCTCTGATCTATCTCAACCCTTTTGTTATTCTATTTCATCTGTCTATATTTCACCTCTGCCTACATGCTATGTTGTCTGTTAAGATGTTTTCAATTGTATTGTGCTAACATTGTAAATAACATACTAAGCCAGGGGTAGGCAATTCCGGTCCTCAAGAGCCGGAGCCAGGTCAGGTTTTCAGGATATCCACAATAAATATGCATGAGATAGATTTGCATCTCAAGGAGGCAGTGCATGCAAATCCATCTCATACATATTCATTGTGGATATCCTGAAAACTTGACCTGGCTCCGGCTCTCGAGGACCGGGACTACCTACCCCTGTACTAGGCAATAAACTGTACTGTCATTTTACTTTCATAATTGTTTATTGCCTACGTCTAGGTTATATTTGCTATACATTACCTTGTGTAAATTTCTTTAAACAGGTGAGAAATAAATCTTATAAATAAATATATGCTTTTATCAGCCTTCTCTAGGATTTTATTCTATGAACACTCCATTGACCTAAGGACCTGCAGATAATGCCACGCCTTGGGAGTCAAACTCTAGCAGGTTTGAAATCTGCTCCAGAGCTTTAATCTGCGTGGCTCTGGAAGAAAGACGTGGCCCAAGGCTGTATCATAACAAAACTCCCAAGTACTCCAGGCGCTGGGTTGGCTTCAGCTGGCTCTTCTTGAAATTGACAATCCATCCCAAGTCCTGGAGGAGTTGGACCACTCTCAAAACTTCCAGTTCACCTTCCTTCTTAGATGGGGCTCTGATTAGCCAATCATCAAAATATGGATGCACCTGGATCCCTACCTTGTGGGGTGTGCTGCCACCACCACTTTCACCTTGGTATAAGTGCAAGGTGCCATTGTGAGGCTGAAGGGGAGCACAGAGAACTAGAAATGCTGCTCCAGCACATGAAACCACAAGTACCTCCTGTGGGACAGAAAATTGGGAATGTGGAGACAGGCCTCTGTCAAATCAAAGGAAGCAAGAAACTTCCCCAGCACCACTGCTGCTGTGACCAACCGAACAAGTCTCCGTGTGGAAATGCAGCAATCTCAGTACAGCATTGACTGACTTGAGGTCCAGAATTGGCCTACGGTCATCTGAGTCTTTCATTGGTACAAAGAAGTAAATGGAGTATCTGCCCGAGCCTGATTCTTCATCTGGTACCAGCTCTATGGCATGAAGATCCAGTAGCCTTTGTACTGTTGCCTGGATTCTGAGGGCTCTCTCCAGTCGGCTGGCTAAAGAATCTACAAAGAGATCTGGAAGGGAGGCACATAACTCGATTTTGTAACCTTCTCAAACAACTTCTAGGACCTAACAGTCTGTCTACCTGAGCCCAGGCCAGCCAAAAGGCCAACAGCCTGCCCCCTATCTGGGGTAGTCTGGTCCCTGTCCTGGCGTCATTGTGCTTTCTTGGACCACATCCACCATAAGTCCTGAGGATCTTTAACATCACGCCTCCTTCACTAGACAAGGAGGTTCATTTGGTGACCTATGCCACCAGCAAATCCACCTTCAGCAGAACAAATAACTACTGGAAATCTGGGGCCATCAGATAAAAGCTTGGCCATAGTCTTAGCCATTCGCAGGGACCCTTCTGCGATTTCCAGTTGTCTGTGACCAGCTTTGTGAAGTCCGGATGCAAGGAAAAGAACATGATCAGAGCAACTGAGACGCTCATAATTGAGAACTGTGACAAGGAGGCTGGCGGAACTTCCAGCTTAAGTTCGCATAGTGAGGTAGAAATAATGCCCGACAGCACAGAGGCTTTGAACAGCCGGTGCACTGTGGGATCTTCCCTCTAGTCCAGGGGCACTACCGCTTCTTGACCGCTGTTCTCATGCAGAGAACCAGATTCTGCCAAAGAAACTGCATCCTGAGACAATAAAAGCATGAAATCAAACTTTCCATCCTCCTAGTCTGTCAGACTGAACCTCCTGGTCCAGCTCTGTGTCCTCATCTCGCATGCAGAGGGGAGTCCCCCTGCACCACCACTTCCATCATACTGAACACAGAAGCTGAGGACCCTCGGCAGTTCAAATAGGCATTCTACATAAAGCTTACAAAATCCTGGGTGAAGACTTGTGCTGGGAGTCATGAGGATCCTGGCAGGGACCCCCTGTCGGTCATCATGGGCTCTGTGGTCACCGTGCATCTGTGCTTGGCCAATGTACTTCAAAAGGCTTTTGAAAGGGTCTCTTCCCTTGGGAACATGCCTCCTGTGATTCCTCAGCCCTGGAGGACTCAGAGGAGGCTGAGCCCAAGATTCCCGCCCCTCCCCTGCATGCTCCTTGGCTGACCATCCAGTGCAACCTGGCATGCTATAAGGGTAGGAAGGCCTGAGGGGTCCATCCCCAATGATGTTAAGCAAAATCAAGGGGTTTTGAGTCAGATGGAGGCTTTAGAAAAAAAGATTGTTTAAATTTCCAAGATGGCCACCACCAGTAAAATCGCACCAAAAATGGCCCATGGGGACTTCCCTGCAGTACAAAAAATTGCAGCGAAAGGGGTTTTAGAGATGGGGGACCTTGGATGTGGCTCTGGCTCCAGAAACCTTTAAATTTCACTTAAAATAGCCTTACTCACTGTGCCATGTGTCTACCTGCTTCAGTTTAGGAATGTAGCTGAGATAAATGAAGACAAGCTCTGCCTCACAGGTTTTCCGGACAAATTTGGTCTTCAAGCTGCCATTCAGACTGAGGTCGGACTGAGCCTCAACCCCCAGAAAACTTTGTGAAGGGGGAGAAGACCATGCAGCTGGCACACTACTAATCCTGGCCAAGCCTGAATGGAGCCAAACAATCTGTGCTCAAGCTCCCAGTAAATCAGGCAGTGTCTTATATTAATTAGGGCTTATTTTAGGGGGGATGTCTTTTTTTTTTTTCATGTACAACAATCATCTCTCCCTTCCTTTCCTCCACCCCAATTCTTCCTTTCTTTTCTTCCCCCCCCTGTCTTGTGCAGTATCTTTCCTCCCCTCTCACCCATCCCCTTGTGAAGCATCTATCTATCCCTCCCTCCCATCCCCCTGTGCAGCAGAACCCCACCGATCCTCTCACCCATCTCCCTGTGAAGCATCTTTCTATCCCTCCTTTCCATCCCTCTGTGCAGCAGAACCCCACTGACCCCCACTTTGAGACTGACACTGTACCTCCGAGGCCTCCAAAAACAGCAGCGATGGCAGCGCTCTGAACAGGCTGCTTCCTGGCCTTCCTCGCCGAGGCCTTCCCTCTGACGCGTCACTGATGATGTCATTCCAATAAAGTTGAAACATTGAATGCTGGTTTTAACATGAACTGTACTGTAAAAGTCTTGTCTGTCATATTATGTGCATGTTATTGTTGTAATGCCGCCTAGATATAGGCGGTTGATAAATTTTTAAATAAATATGTCAGTCTCATTGTATCAGTGACATGGCAGAGGGAAGGTCCCGGCGGGGAAGGCCATGAAGCAGCCCTTTCAGAGTGCTGGCGCCACTGCTGTTTTTGGAGGCCTTGGAGGTACGATACGGGTCAGTGGGGTTCTGCTGCACAGGGGGATGGGAGGGAGGGATAGAAAGATGCTGCACAAGGAGATGGGTGAGAAGGAGGAAAGATGCTGCACATGGCAGGAGGGAGAAAGTGCTGCTGCTGGCAAATCGGGCAGCACTAGTGTCAGGGATGTTGGGGAGTGTCAGGGACATTCGGGAGGGGCTTTGGGGGTCAATCTTAACTAGGGCTTATTTTGGGGGTATGACTTATGTTAGGAGCATCTTTAAAAATCATGCTTGGTCTTATTTTCGGATTATATCTTATTTCTGGGGAAACACGGTAGGTGTCCCTGAGGGCTGATCCCGCTAGCAGAAGACTTTCACAGCGCAAGTCTGCATCTTCTCCCATGCAGAGATCCCAACAAGTGGGAACCTCTGGGCAGCGAGATTCCAACCAAACACTTAGAAAAAAATACTCAAAAATAATAAAACCACAGAGCAAATACACTTCGGATCAACTTGCTTGCAGAAAAAACTGAGGGGGCAGGATTAGCTCCCAGGGAAGAAGACGGAGTTCAAAAGATAACTGACAGCATACTGCAAGCAACTTGTGGGTTCAGATAAATAACCCTAGCATTCGGGACCACTAGACACATTGCATTAGAAATTGGGGTTGTAACATTTCCCTTGCCAATTTAAACAAATGCTCATCCCTATTTACCACTTCATGCTTGCTTTTACTTAAGGGCCCCCTGTCATGCAAGGCCTAGAGCAGCTGCCCCTTTTGTCTAAAGTTAAAAGTAGCCCTGCTTATAGTCTGATAGTTTCACAAAACTTTATGAGTGGTGGCAATTAACTGTGGAAGTCACAAATTATTTTTTATTAAGTTTTGAGGCAAAAATTTAAAAATGAGGGATTAAGGAAAACTATTCCCTTAATCCCCCATATAACACCCTGGCCAAAACAAGCACTTTCATTTTACTTCTGTGTGCCTCACTGCTGATGCATTAGTTGATAAGGAAAATTTTTTTACACGTTCGTGTATTCCCATTTCAAAATACATAGTACACATAGAGAAGTTTGAACTCTCACATTATACCCGCTTGAAATCTTTACATCTCCACATTCTGAAACGCTATTACATGTGCAGCCAATTCACATTTGTAAATGCCTCTTATTTAGAGGAAGAGAAGCTTTACAAATAATCTCCAGAGTGTGCTAAAGTTTTGCCCACAAGTTTTTTACTTCCTCTTATAATGACTTTCTTTTCTGTAACCCAAGTCATCAGGACAGCCTTTGACAATGTCAGCAACAGAACACACTATGTTTAATTTAATTTTTAATTTAATTTATTCAATTTTCTATACCGTTCTCCCAGGGGAGCTCAGAACGGTTTACATTAATTTATTCAGGTACTCAAGCATTTTTCCCTATCTATCCTGGCAGGCTCACAATCTATCTAATGGACCTGGGGCAATGGGGGGATTAAGTGACTTGCCCAGGGTCACAAGGAGCAGCGTGGGATTGAACCCACAACCTCAGGGTGCTGAGGCTGTAGCTTTAACCACTGCGCCACACTCTCACCTGCTCAGGTGAACACAAGTTCAAATTTTACTAGCGTCATTAGTCCCAGTAACCCCTTACCTCTCCTTCCCAACAGGATACCAGCATTACAAAAAGAGCATACCTTGATCTCAATGTTGCCAACTTTGGCTGTGGAGCGAATAATTGGGCGGCCCACCAGGGCAGGAAAGATGTGCTCTGGGAAATTGGAACCAGCATAGCCGCATTTCACAAACTGCAAGAAAAGAAAGAGGAAAACAAGAGAAAATGAATGGATAGTAGAAAATCCCTCAACCCCTCCATAGTCCTTTAACTCTCACAAAAGCTTCTGCCTTGAGTCCTACATCTCTCTGATCAGCACCATGCACACATGCATATGTTAATTAGGTTTTCTATTTTGCCTTTACCTATTCAGTTCAAACGTCAGAATACATTACAAGAGATTGGGTCAATTACCCAGGAAGTTACAATGGACAGTTTGGCATGGACAGGTCATAGTTGGGATCCCAAGAATGTCTAAAACATAGAGACAGTAAGTAGCAGGTGATTCTGGATTTAGAGGGAGTATGACTGGCCAAGTGGCAGGGTTGCTATTACTCATGAAATTAGCTTTCATTGTGAATGTTCCAAAGTTATAGTGACAAACACTTTACTTCACCATTTAACATACAGCTGAACTTGGCCAAGATTCAGCCCTCTGCACACTGAAATATAGTCCTTGACCCTGGCCTCATAGAACTTGAGCCACAATATCAGAGGCACAGGACATTTATAATCTCACAGATATCATAGGGCTGAATATACCACTGCAGTCAATAAAATCAGCTAACTCATCACAGATATTTGCACCATCTTTGCAGATCAACCATTTACCTGTAATAAGGAACAGGGCCTTTTCAATAGCAAGTTCTTGATTATGAATGCGAAGCCTACAACTACAAACCATTCAAAATGTAGCAGCCAGACTTATTTTCCTCAGCAACCAAATATGACCCCCTGTATCTCAAACTAAACACTGACTCCCCTTCGAAACAAGGTGTATTTTTAAACTACATACACCAATCTTTTAATCTTCCATGGCAAAACACCAGAATATATGTTGAATTTAATTGAAATACCATCCAAAAACAAATGTACAACCTTATCAACAACCATATAAGAATTAGATTCCCAAATCCTAGAGGAATCAAATGCAAAACTATTCACTCTATAGCCTTCCCCAAACTGGCAGCAAAATGGTAGAATCCTTTACCAGCATGATTAAGGAACATCCCCTCCTACCAAGACTTTTGTGATGGCCTAAAAACCTATCTATTTGGAAAATACCTTACTCTCCCCCACAAACAACAAACTACGACCACCAGAAACCAACAAGACACAAATCACCTCTCCTATCTCAATATTTATTTATTTATTTTTATTTCTTTCTTTAATTTTCTATACCGTTCTCCCAGGGGAGCTCAGAACGGTTTATGCATTTATTCAGGTACTCAAGCAGTTTTCCCTGTCTGTCCCGGCGGGCTCACAATCTATCTAATGTACCTGGGGCAATAAATGACCAAACTCCCTACAAACTGGGAAAATGATACCCATACTACAACCTGTAATATCATATGCCATATTGCCATAATCATACACCTACATAAACACAAACCAAGTTATCTGTGTCGTGAAACGTAATGAAATATTCTGGTTCCCCTCTGAAATCACTTCCTGGTCATGGCACCAAGTGACAACAGAGGGAAAGCCAATGGAGGAGCTGCTCGAACTGGCGAAGATTTAAGAGGTAAGAGGGAAGGGAGTTCGTGAGTGTGGCATGGGAGGATGGGGGAGGAGCAGGGGCACAGAAGGAGTGGTGGGGGGGGCGGAAAGGAGGGTGTGGGGGCACCTCCTAACCTCGCTAAGCCAGTGAATGTAATCCCTGGATATGGCCAGGCTTTTTAAATTGCAAATCACATTGAACTTTTTCTGGGGCATTTTAGCAATTCATAAATACTAATGTAATGTAATATCTCTGTGGAAAGAAATGTATTATTTAGTGTTTAGGAAGGACCTGAAGACCTATAAGTATGTATTTTCTCTGGCAGGCTTTTGGATCAGATTAAAATTGCAGTCTGCAAGGGAAGTGAGGTTAACTGCCCTTTTGTTTGTTGTTAATGTCGTTTTATAAAATTGTTGTCATAAATGTAAGATGTAATCTGCATGACTGGCAGACATGTTAAGTAAATAGTGGAATTAAATTAATTTTACTGAATCATGTCTTTTTTTTTTTCTGACAGTTGCAACTTTTCCCAGAGGGGAGGAGGTACCCTATATACTTGAATATAAACAGAGATGTTTGGGGCCAAAAAAATGGCCCAAAAATGAGGGTCTCGTTTTATATTCAAGTCTCCAACTGATGACCATCACTTTTGTCTTCCTCACTGAACTTGATCATCTGCGGCGCTGCTGTCAATACCCCCTCCCCCCCAATGCCTGGCATTTCTATCCCCCCATAACCAACATAACCGTCCTCCACAAACCCCTCTCCCTGATGACTGGCGCTAGCATCCTCCCCTGCCCAGGATCACCCAAATTTCTAATCTCGGGTTATATTCGAGTGAACCTATTTTCCTCCTTTTTAAGGTTTATATTTGAGTATATACGGTAATAGAGCTGCAAAAAGCCTCCACACACAACAGAATGAAAGCTTGAAAACTTCTCTCATCCCACATTCCTGCTAACCCCAGATCAAAGCTTCATGGAAGGCAATTACAGGCTTGTGCATGCATGCTCATGAAACAACTAAAATATGCATAGCACCTGGCAGAGAACAAGAGAAATCGAACCAAAGACTTTTAATAAGAATTGCCATACCAGGACAGACCAAAGGTCCATCAAGCCCAATATCCTGTTTTCAGCAGTGGCCAATCCAGATCGCAAGTACCTGGCAAGATCCCAAGGAGTAAAACAGATTTTATGTTGCTTATCCAAGTCATCTCAATAATGGCTTATGGACGTCTCTTTTAGGCTTTTTTAAACCCTGCTAACTGATTTTCACCACATTATCTGACAAAAAATTGCAGAGTTTAATTACACATTGTGTGAATATATGTTTTCTCCAGTTTGAATAGGGAAGGAGAAAGAATGGATCCTTGAGGAACACCGCAGCGTAATGTGAAAGGATCAGAGGATTGGTTTTAAATGTGGATTTTTCATATTGGTGATTGTGAAGGTACAAGGTTAGTGATTTAAGCAGCCTGACATAACACAGATACACCTTCCAACAGCTAAGACTCTGAATGGCAGGAGCAGCTGTAGCTGCACCAGTTATAAAGGAATGTATTCCCCAAACCCTTGGGAAATTGGCCTATCTCAAGAAGTACCCTGCAGACACAGCTGCATATTGAAATTTTGTGAGAAGGCTGGCAACATAGAGAATTAGAAATACTTATCCATGGGATTGGTGAATAGCCAAGTAAGAATTGCCACTGCTGGGTCAGACCAGTGGTCCATCGTGCCCAGCATCCTATAAGCCTATAAATTGGAAAGTGAGCAGCTTGGGCAGGTTAGGAAGTCTAGGAACACCATGCAGTGTGAGCAAGTGACCCTTTCCAAACTGGTCAGTTTTAGATCTTGAAACGCACACATGGATCTTCTCCTGATCTATTGTTACATTAGAGAGGCACAGACCATCCCTGGTGTTCATTCTCGATTGAACTGTAAGACTGTAACAAACCCAGGGCGAAAGCAGTTCTGAATAGTACAGTCTCATAGTCCAAAATGAGAACACACTCTAGTGCTGACCAAAGCAAAGATAGTAGGTTATGGATGATGGCTTGTCAAGAGTGGGGTGCAGTTGGGAGCTCCACTAGCCACATCCGAGAAGCACCACTGGGTACAAAATGGGTGGGCCTGTGCCCACATGGGACCACCCATGGCTATACCATTGTCCTGAGCAGGGCAGTGTGGAGGGCCTCTCTGACCTGGTTCCAGGCAGCAGGGACCTCTGAAAGAAGCACTAGGCTGGAGCAGATCCACTCCATACTAAAACATTTTGAAGCCAAAGCCCTCCATCATCCATATTCTAGACATGTTCATCATAGGAGAACAAGACACAGCTTTCATAAGTTATGAGTTGATCCCCAAAAATCCTTTTAGGGTACAGGTTCTCAGTAGGAAAGCCCCTAGCCCTAAGACAGGAACCCTTAAACTTACTAGGAAAAGGAAAAACTTGCCCGTACTCCAGAAGGGAGGATCTAAGAACCAGTTTATACCATCTGAGAGACAGAGGACATGATAGAAAGGAGGTTCAGTTGTCAATTCCCCTGACTTACAAAACAATATGTCATGCCTCCAAGGATAGGCTAGAGGAAGAGTCATCCCAGTTACAGGTTCAAACACTGCTGAGCCATTAGAGAAGGAATAAAGGCATGCGAGTAGAGAATGAAGCAGGGCCAAATTTGTCCCCGTCCCTGCAGGAACTCATTTTCTCCATCCCGTCACCGCAAGTTTTGTCGCTGTCCCATTCCTGTAAGCTCTGCCTTAATCACACAAGCCTCGAACACTTATGATTTTAAACTGTTTGAGGTTTGTGCAGATGAGGACAGGGCAGGGACAGGAAAAGAACTCTCCGGGATGGGACGGGAAAATGAATTCCCGCAGGGATGGGGAAAAATTTGTCCCTGTGTCATTCTCTAGCTGTGAACTCCTGGAGTAACCTGAGGACATGGATTATCTGGAGGAGTGCCCAACTCAGAAACAGAAATGCACATGGAAATATAAACCTGTGAGTGAAGGATGTAAAACTATTTACTTAGCAGCTCATTGGGAGGCCATATTGTTAAAGGAACTATGGATTGGGAGGTGGGTTGCAGACCCCACAGGAGTAGGATCTGCCAGTAGATCTGTTTGAGGACAGTGGACTAGGCTCTAAGCTAAAGTCCATGAAAACTAAGTAAGATATATGGACTAAAAAGGATGACAAAGACTTTCTGTAGATTGCAAGTTTCTCTCCATTGGAGTTTCTTAAATTGGTAAAAATAAAGGTGGGGAAACTTGGACTGACTCAGTTTAGAGCCTTGGATTGAAGTCTGTGTCATGAAGCATGATACTTTTGAGCACTGTGATGGAGTGAGGGCTGAAAGGAAGACTTGGGCAAAATACATGTTCTCTGTACATTCAAGTTTGCGTGGAATCCATTAGTCAAGGGTAGCAAAAAATTTAAAAAAAAAAATCAGGAATGGGACTTGAACTGCATTGCTGTTGAAAGATTTCATTTTGGATGAGTTTCATAGTACAAATACAGGTCTAATTTAATTTGGCATAAGGACGTCACATTAGATCTCTTATGGACTCCTAACAAAGGCTTCTGCTGAAGCACGGCCTGTTGAATAACGTCCTTTTTTCCTACAATAAAGAGCTGTTTCAGTTACACCCCATTCATTTGCCTGGTATTTCTCATTGTGTTTTTGTTACCCTTGGTTGTTCTCTGTGGGATTCTCCTTGTTTTCTACTTTGGTTTTGTGTATCCATTTGTCATGACCAGCAAGCTGATTATCCTTCTTTGCTCATTTCTTGGGAGTTCCATCAATGCTTGTCCTCCACCAGTTTAAACATGTCAAAGTACACCTTAGGCGTCATTTTCTTTTAAAGGGATTTGGGGACCCTCTGCCAAAGCCAAATAGTCAGAACACCATATGAACAAGCTAATGCAGGTTCTAAACAAGACACTTTAGTAGGAGGGTAAATGAGGAGGACGTAGAAGAAAAGGAGAAGAATTAATGTGTTTGAAACACTTATGTTGCCAGACTTACTTATGGCTCTTTGCACTTTCAACACATTAAATCAGTTTCTATGAATTGCATTGGTTGCCAGTCAGTGAAAGATACTGTTTAAAGTACAGTAGTACCTCGGTTTACGAGTGCACCAGTTTGCGAGTGTTTTGCAAGACGAGCAAAACCCTCTGCTGTAGCCTCCGCAGCGGCACCAGCATGTCCTGTGCGTTGGTGCCGGTACCTGAAGATTTGCCTCCTGTGCTGGGCCTTGAGCATATGCGCATGCTCAAGGCCTGAGAGTTCACGTCGAACGTGCATTCGACGTGAACTCTCGGCCTTAAACATGTGCACATGCTCAAGGCCCAGCACAGGAGGCAGTTCTTCAGGCACTGGCACCAACGCACAGGACATGCTGGTGCCGGTGCCATTGCCGGTGCCGCTGCTGAGGCTACAGCAAAGTAAGAAGAGGGTTCGGGTGGGTTGGGGGGACCTCAGGTCGCGGCGGGGGGGGTGCCCGATGGCGGCGGGGGGGGGGCCTTCGGGGGGAGCAATGCTGGTTCTCGTGGGGGGGGGAGCAGCGCTGCTGGCCTCGGGGGGGGGGGGGGTGGGAACTTAGCAAAGCGAGTTTCCATTATTTCTTATGGGGAAACTCACTTTGATAAACGAGCATTTTGGATTATGAGCATGCTCCTGGAACGGATTATGCTCTTAATCCAAGGTACTACTGTATTATTGTTGATACATAAAGGCAATTAAAAATTAATTGACATATTTGTAATCTACTGTAATTCTATTTATTTGGGTATTAAACAGGGCAGTTTCAAACGTCTCCAGTTAATACAGAATACAGCGGCCAAACTTATTTTTGGAAAGAGAAAGTACGACCATGTTTCCCCATTGCTGAGAAAACTCCATTGGCTTCCGGTCCATCACAGGATACAGTTCAAGTGTGCTGTGTAGTTTTCAAACTCCTTTATGGAATATTTGACTCTTTGATTCCCCTTAGTTGGAATTCCTTTAGATCCTGCTATTCAAGAATTACAACAATTCACAAATTAGCATTTCCTTCTCTGAAAGGTATAAAATGCACTGGGAAGCTTAGTACCGTATTTTCTCTGTGCTGCGCTGCTTCCTCTTCAGGCGGTCCCGCCCTTTCTCTGATGTCAGAGAAAGGGTGGGACCGCCGGAAGAAAAAGCAGTGCAGCAGGGCTCAGAGAAGGGGCGGGACCGCCGGCAGAGAAAACAGCTGGGCTCGCTGGCATCCGGAAACAAGGTAGACAGCTTCTCCATGGGGGAGGGGGGTGAGGCTGTGGGGGTGCGAGCGGTTCTTCGGGTGGGGGTGCGAGCGGTCCTTCGGGGTGGGAGTGCGAGCGCTCCTTCGGGGTGGGGGTGCGAGTGGTCTTTCAGGGTGGGGGTGCGGGTGCGTGCAAGCGGTCCTTCGGGGTGGGGGTGCGAGCGGTCCTGCGGGGGGTGAATCGGACATCGGGGGGGGCATCAGGCTTTCAGGGTAGGGACAGGACTTCAAGGAGGAAAGGAGAGTCGGGGCGGGCGAAAACAGAGTCGGGGTCTCCAGAGGAGTCGGGGCGTGCGAAAGGAGAGTCGGGCAGCATGCGCGGTATACGGGTGTGCGCGGTATATAAAAATTTATGTACATAAATATGTGTTTTTTGCGCGCTATACCCGTGTGCGCGTTTTACACGGGTGCGCGTTATCTATGTGAAAATACGGTAAGTCTTTTACATTTAAATTGGTGAGAATTTGGAATGGACTTCCAGATTCTCTAAGACTGGTAGATCAATTATATCAATTTTGAAAAAGTTTAAAAACCTGGTTGTTTTCACAATAGTTAATTTGATTTTAGCTGTCGAATAGTAATTTTAAGCAATTCAACATACTTTTTTTCTAACTTTTTCCATCCATCTAATCTAACCAATTTCTGTTTTTATCCCACAGTTTTTACTTGTTATGTTTCATTTTTTAACAAACTGTAAACCGAGTCGAGCTCCTTAGGGAGTAGATTCGGTATATAAAATGAAGATTAGATTAGATTTATGCTCCAATCATTTATTTATTCAATTTTCTATACTATTCTCCCAGGGGAGCTCAGAATGGTTTATATGAATGTATTTAGGTTCTCAAGTATTTTCCCCTGTCTGTCCTGGTGGGCTCACAATCTATTTAATGTACCTGGGGCAATGAAGGGATTGAGTGACTTGCCCAGGATCACAAGGACCAGCAAAGGTTTGAACCCACAACCTCAGGCTGCTAGCAACTGATAAGAGCATTTGCCATTTGCCTCAGGGTGCTGAGGTAGGAGCTTTAACCACTGCGCCACACTCTCCCCCATATTCCAATCATGGACTGCTGCTTGTTTACACATTCCTCTTTGCAGACTAGGCGGCTACACTTGATGAGCAACACTTCTAATACACAGTACTTTGTATTGCTTATCATCTTATTCCTTCATAGTGGATCATAGCGCACTGGAAGAAGGTCATTCTTGACCAAAATACAGACCATGTCGGGTCTATACCACTATCGATCTACTGTGTATTTTTGGATTGTTTGTTGGACTGCACCTTCTGAATAAAGTTTGGATCAAGATCATCGTCTCCTCAGCTGTTTCCTTTGTACCTGTTTACACATTTCCAACTTTAAGGAAAGT
Organism: Geotrypetes seraphini; assembly: GCF_902459505.1. Classification (NCBI taxonomy): domain Eukaryota; kingdom Metazoa; phylum Chordata; class Amphibia; order Gymnophiona; family Dermophiidae; genus Geotrypetes; species Geotrypetes seraphini. The sequence continues at coordinate 64,939,246 of NC_047091.1, read as the reverse complement.
ACACTAGTAAGAAAATGTATGTGATGCACGGGGAGGGGGCCTAAGGCCTTGATTGGCTCAGGCACCTCAAGCTCCTCCCTTGGCCAATCAGGCTCCTCCATTAGCCAATCAGGGACTTCCTTAGGCTCTTACCTAAGAAAGTCATTCATGGCTCAGGCGCCTTGGGCTCCTCCCAAGGGAGGAACCTGCGATGCCTGAGCCAATCAGGGCCTTAGGCCCCTCCCCATGCATCACATGATACACCAGGGGCGGGGCCTAAGGCCCTAAGTGCATGCTAGGAGCAGAAGGCAACCCTCTTGCTCCCTAACAGAAAAGTAGAGGCTGATGGCAGGAGTGAGTGGGCAACCCTCCTGCCAGGGGTGGGAGGACGTATTTGCCATCTGGAGAGAGTAGGCATTCCTCCTGCCGTTTGTGGGTTTGTTTTTTTCCATCGGGAAGCACAAGCCAGGCCCGATGTCAGGAAGGACTGGACATCCCTCGTGCCTTTTTCGGGGGGGAGGGCATGCCGCTACCGCGTTTGGGGGGGGGGGACCGCCGCCACCGTGTTTGTGTGGGGTTTCTTTTTTTTCATCTTTTTCTTTTTTTTTAATGAGTAGATATTTTGCTTGTGTAATTCACAAGCAAAATATCTGTGCCATTAAAAAAAAATAGAAAAAAAACCAGGCAGACCTGTCGGTAAAATAGTTACCGACAGGTCTGCAGCAGTCGAGATTGATATTAGTAAAACCCAATTCAAAATAGCCAAGCAATTGTTAGTGAATCAATTGCTTGGCTATTTGCATGGGGTTTTTACTAATTTGCATGGGTGGATCGAATGGGATCGTAAACTAGACGGTGAGCTGTTTAGTGAATCGGGTCGGGGTCGGGGTATGATTGCAAAACTGGTTTTGTGATCGTCGTTACAGGATCGGTACGTTTAGTGAATCTAGCCTAGGGAGATCTTCACTGGTAAGACTTTGCTGGGAAATTGCTTACAAACTTGGGAAAAGGGAAACTTAAAACTACTATTACTACTACCCATTTCTATAGCACTACTAGACATGTACACTCTGTACATCAGAACACAGAAGAGACAGTCCCTGCTCAAAAGAGCTTACAATCTAGTCAAGACAAACAAACTGGACAAAAGGTTCATCAATACACTATGCTCAGATGGGGGAATTCTAAGAGATATTGGTGCTTAGAAGATGGGTTGGAATTTGAAATTGAAAGAATCTTCAAAGAAGTGGGCTTTGAATCTGGATTTGAATACTGCCAGAGATAGAGCTTGACTTATCGAGTAAGGCAGTTTGTTCCAGGCATACGGTACAGCAAGGTAGAAGGGACAGAGTCTGGAGTTGGCTGTTGAGAAGGGTACAGATAAGAGAGACTTTATCCGATGAGCAGAGTGCCTGGGGGGGGGGGGAGGAGTGTGGAGAGAAAGGAGAGATACTGAGGAATTGTGGAGCAGATACACTTGTAAGTCAATAAGAGGAGTTTGAACTTTATGCAGAAGCAGATGAGCCAATGAAGTGACTTGAGGAGAGGGGTAATGTGGGCGTAGCGACACTGACAGGATATGAGGCATACAGCAGAGTTCTGAACAGATTGAAGTGGAGAGAGATGGTTTAGCGGAAGGCCAGTGAGAAGCAGGTTGGCGAGAGGTGATGAGGGTATGGATAAGGGTCTTGGTAATGCACTTTGAAAGAAAGGGTCTGATTTTAGCAATATTGTAGAGAAAGAAACAACAGGTTTTGGCAGGGAGACCGAGGGTGTTGTTCACAGAAATAGAGAATGGGGAAGAGGATAGACAGGTCCGTGTGGGGGAGGGGCTGTTGGTGTAATAGGGCAGGGCTGAGGGGTGTAATGGGGCGTGGCCTCATGTCCTCTTTTTTTTAATAGGAAATCTGGTAACCTTGGCCATAGGGGAAGGCAAGAAGAGAGAGTTTCTGTCACCTTGCTGCTGTTTCCACCTCCCTCTGCAGCCTATTCCTTATCTGAGAAATGTCTGATCAATGGATTGCAGGGAGAGAAGGTAACACCTGTGCTGTAGAGCTGGCAGCTTACTTGCTTTTGATCTTCCTTGGAGAGGGGAAGAAGTGCTGGTGGAACCTTAGATGAATCTTCAGCCTTGTACCTTGTGCCTCCTCATCTGTGTTTCAGGCCTATTTGCCTGAAATTTTGCAAATTCTGCTCAAAGAGATAAATCAGGATGGCAAACAACACACGCAGAAGAAAAAAAATAGCTAAAAATGTAGCAAAATGACTTTCAAGGGTATATTGGATAGAAAAGAAAATCCAGAAGTGGAATTACATGACTCAAATTCTGAAGAAAAATATGTGGCGAGGGATGTGGAAAAAGCAGAAATGATAAACTTTGGTGTTCACAGAAGCAAATCCTTGAGAAAGGCAACAAATGATTGACAGAAAGCACATGTAAGAATAGAGTAGATGCCACATAGTTCATGGAAGAAAATGTTTATGAACAACTTGTAAAACTAAAAGTGGACAAAATCATAGGGGCCAATAGAGACACATCCTCAGATTCTAAGAGAGCTCCGGCACATTCTAACAGGTCCTCTAAAGATGTTTTAAAAGATCCTGGAGATGGGAGAGTTCTCATACATGTCAAGTCTCCTGCATTCAGTTGGAGACTACCACTTTTATGGGTCATCTCCCGCAGTGGGTTAGCTATCCACTCTCTTGGTAGCAAGAGACACCTTAAAAAGAAGAAATCTTCTGCTGCCATGAGACCAGTCTTGCGATAAGAGCTGTAAGTTGGAGGAGGCGGCAGCATGTTAGTGCACATAAAATCAAGCATTGAGACGGGAAAGAAGAGAACGCTTTTAGAGGGAAGGCATCAAGTGGGTAGGAATGAGAAGGGGAAAAAGAGTATCAGGTGAGCAAGAGTGTGGGAAAGATCATTGGGTGGATGAGTGGGTGGAGGTGAAAAATGAGGTAAAAAGTATTGTGGGGTGAAGATGGGGAAAAAAGTATCAAGTAGGTAAGTGGGTACGAGAATAGTGGAAAAAGCACCAAGTAGGTGAATGGATGGGAAAACGTGGGAGAAAGAGTGGGTAATATCTAGTGGGGGAGGTCTAATCTAATCTAATGCTTGGCTTTATATACCAAGTCATCATTCTATGAAAGCTCGACTCGGGTTACAATAGTTAACTTAAACAGATAAGAACCATTAGAAATAGAAACAGATTTCAAGAAAATCAGTTTTCAAAATGTTTAGCAAATAAAACGTTTTTTAAAGATTTATGAAAAAATTGAAGCGAAACAAAACTCCTTAAGAGACGGAAGATCATTCCAAAGTTGAGAAAAATTTAAAAATCAGAGATTGACTAAAAACCTGGAAGGAAGGGATAATTTAAATTGTTGGTTGCCTCTTGCAAAAGAGAATCTATAAACATTCCACGATAAAGGAATAAGAGGAGTAAAAATTCCATATAGGATTTTAAAAGCAACACAAGCACGTTTAAATTGAACTCTAATGAGGGGACGTGGAAGAAAGAGATGTAGGGAATAGAAAAATAGAGAGAAGAACCTTGAGATGGATAGAGAGGCAGCGAGAGATAGGATAAGCAAAAGAGAAGAAGTATCACATAAGAACAGCCGTATTGGATCAGACCAATGGGTCCATCTAACCCAGTGTCCTGTTTCCAACAGTGGCCAATCCAGGTCACAAATATTTGGCAAAAAAAAATAAACAGTAACAAGACAGAACAGGAGAGACAAGCCTGTAGTGGGTTGGAATGAGTGAAACGGAGAAAGTGTGTCTGGAAGGGGTGTAGAGCGATGGAAAAAAGGATCTGGGGGCTTAGAAAGCTGAGATGGGACTATAAAGGACTCGGGGCTAGATGCACTAAATGCTCCGATCGTGTACCGATGGTCACTAAACCAGTTTGACTAGTTCAGCAACTAACAGAATTTGCAGACCCAATTTTCAAAACAGCTCACCGTGTGGTTTTCCGTGCGGTTGTACATTCTCCGACTAGCATGCAAATAACCTCATTACTATTAAAATGAGGTCATTAATATTAAAACAAGCCATCTGATCAATGGACTAACACTGCATGCCATAGTTAGATCATTAAAACCGACTCAAAAAAATGGACATATCTGTCATGGTTTTTTTTTATGGGCACAGATGTGGGGTGTGTATAATACAAACCTATACAGAGTTCTAATAGTACTCAAGACCTCAAATACCCAAGACACTACTTATGATGTTCTTTGTGTCCTTACTGGGGTGAAGTGTTCATCATCGGTCTTGTACAAGATTCATTATTTAATATTGTGTTGGAATAATGCTTATTAAGAAGAGCACTTAACTTAAAGCTTTAAGTGCTCTTCTTAATAAGCATTATTCCACCACAATAGAGTACAAAAATTACTTAGTTTATTAAATAATGAATCCTGTACAAGATCGATGATGAACACTTCACTCCAGTAAAGACACGAAGAACATCACAAGTAGTGTCTTGGGTACTATTAGAACTCTGTATAGGTTTGTTCATAGCCAATTGAGATTTAACCAATTGAACAAACAATTTTTCGATTGACAATTTGTATAACACACACACAATATCTGCTCCATAAAAAAAGTTGAGCCCCCCCACCCGATAACTTCCCCCCCCCCGATGACCCCTGGCAGGAGAGATGCCCACTCCCTCCTGCCTCTGCAACACTCCTCTCCCCAACACCAACCCCAACCCCCCACCCCCTGGCCAGGAACCCCTCTGTGGACTTAAATAAGCAGGAGGCATGCTCACTCCCTCCTGCCTCCATGAATCCCTTTCCTGCCGAACCAACTAACACCCTCCCCTTGCAGAACCCCCTCCCCTCCCCTTCCCCAATCCCACTACTTTAGAAAGAATCGTCAGGAGGGATGCCCACTCAATCCTACCACTGGATGCTCCTCCGGCTCCCCACAAAACCATCCCCATACAGAAAGCAGGCGGGATGCCCAGTCCCTCCTGCTCACAGGCCCGCCACTCCAAAATGGTAGTCCTTCCCATTCCCAGTGTATCCTGGGATGCACGGGAAGGGGTCTTGGGTATCTGAGCCAAATGGGGCCTTAGCCTCCTCCCTGTGTATTTCAGGATGCACTAAGGCCCCTGCTGTCTTCTTTCTGTACAGGTACAGGGATGGTTCGGAGATGTGAGGAATGGTTTTGGGGGAGTCATGGGGGTCATCCGGTGGCAGGAGTGAGTGGGCATCCCTCCTGCCAATTCTTTCAAAAGTAGGGGGAGTGGGGAAGGGGAGGGGAGGGAATGAGGGTCCTGTGAGGGGAGGGGGGGTCAGTCGGCTGTTCGGCAGGGGGGGTTCAAGGAGGCAGAAGTGGCCATCTCTCCTGCCAATTTTTATTTAAGTCCACCGGAGGTGAGTCCTGGCAAGTGGGTCGGTTAGGCTCAGCAGGGGGGGAGGGGGGTTCACAGAGGCAGGAGGGAGTGGGCATGCTTCCTGCTTCTCTTTATTTTTCTTCCGGGGTCGTCAGGGGGGCATCACTGGGGAGGGGGAGGCGGTGGCTTGACTCTTTTTTTTTAATGGGGGCAGATATGGCACAACATCTGTACCATTAATAAAAAAAGAAAAAAGCCCCACCAGCTGAGTGGCAGGAGGCTACTTTGGGGCTTCCCTTGCCACTCAGCTTTTCCCCCAAATCGGCTCTGCACATGAGAGGCAGTTTCTAAGCGAGCAATCTGATGGGATTATGATTACCCTCCTCAAAACTTATTTGCATGGGCAGCCATTTGAACATTGATCACTCTTTAAATAGAAATCAGCCACAAAATCGGCCCACAGCAACCCACTCAGTCTTATCGACCATTTGGGACAAGAGAGAGAGAGAGACTTTGAAGAGGAAGAATGCAAAGCTGGGTAGAAGGGAAGAGGAAGACAAAATGGTCCAGATGTCAGGAAGGGTTGAATTCAAGGAAGAGAGACAGAGAAAAGTAGCTGGAAATGGGGATCTAGGGAGTAAGTGAAAGACAAAATGTGAATAGGCTGGGAAAGGAAAGAGAAGAAATGGAAAGGACACCCTGAAACAAGAGTTTAAAAATCTAAGTAGGATCATTTCAAACCACTTAGAAATTTAAGACTTTTGCTTGTACAACAATGTGCTATAAAGAAAAAAGGTACACATATATGTGTGGGTAAGTATGTGTGGGGAGGGGGTATTTTCCTTGCAGCCAGCGATTAAATAAAAATGCTGCTATTATAACTTACATATGGAGAACACATGCATTATTTATACAGTACATACACACAGGTACCAACCTTTCAAGACTATTGGGGGGATACCAAACACAATACAAATGACCCCCCTTCCTAGATACAATGAAGGAGCTCATGCAATAGTGGGGGGTGCTCATCTACCCATGTGTGTTTAACACAGTGGAAGGGGAATCTATTTCATTACAAAGCTTTCCACGCCCAATGGCAGTGTTCCTTACTTCCTGGTTTTTAAGCTTATTTTCAGAGGACGAAATTTTCTTCCTACGGCTTGAAAATCGTCAGCCGATCGGTTACAAACGAAGGGCGCATCAGCGGTGCAAGAAGAAAAAGGGCCAAGTCAGATCAAAGGCAAAAGAAGAATTTCCAAACCTACTAGACTAGATCATAAAAAAAGATGATCAAATGCTTGGCGAAGGGAGGGGGGACTTCATTGGGACATTAAACTGCTTCACCTACCCTTACAGTCAATTTGTGCACACAGACCCTTCACCAACCTCTCATCCTTTTACTTTACAGCTTTAATACCTGCACACCAGCTGTCAGTCTATAATGCAACCTGTAATCTGTTTCTAATCTTCAACTCATTCTGAACGATCGGGTGAAGGGAAAAGGTTCGGCAATAGGTGTCGCCTCTTTCGGCTGAATTTGCAGAAAATCTGCACTTGGCAACTATCATATCACCTACCCCAGTGCCATTATCGCACACGACCACTCTCCTGCCCCGGCTGTCCATTTTCAGATCCTTCTCTCTTCTGGCCCATTACTTGCCTCCACCCTCTCCAGCCCCAGCCCTTCTTCCTGCTGTCCTGCCCCCTCGTCGCACCAAAGAAGGCAAAGCTCCGGGCTTCTCAGGCAGCGACAGCACGTAACGTCCCGGGGCGGAAGGGAGCCGAGACTCCGCCCACACCGCCGCTCGCGCTATAAAAACGTGGTGACCGCGGTTCACTGAGCAGCCGGGCGGATGCGTGGCAGTCGCCAGGATTAGGGTACCAGATTTTGAAGCTGGACCCGAGGCAGGAACTAGGGCAGGGGTAGGGAACTCCGGTCCTCGAGAGCCGCATTCCAGTCGGGTTTTCAGGATTTCCCCAATGAATATGCATGAGATCTATTTGCATGCACTGCTTTCAATGCATATTCATTGGGGAAATCCGACTGGAATACGGCTCTCGAGGACGGAGTTCCCTACCCCTGAACTAGAGAATAACAGGGGGGGGGGAACAAATTTTTACCAGTCAGAACTCAGTTTCCCTGCCCCATTCCTGTAAGCTCTGCCTTAACCGCATAAGCTTCAGACAGTGGCGTACCAAGGGTGGAAGGGGCGGTCCACCACGGGTGCAAGCCATGAGGGGGTGCTCCCGGCCTTGGAGTCATGACCCAGGAACTTCCCTTCTCATGACCCGACCCTAAGGCTTTCGCCTCCCTTTATGCGATTCCTCTACAAAGCAACCTGCAGAAAGGATAGGTGGTACTTCAGCAATCCTTGCAGGTTGCCATAGACCTCCCGAGTTGTCCCTCTGCTGCAGTCCCGCCCATCCTCTGACATCAGAGGCCTATGGCAACCTGCAAGGATCGCTGAAATACCTGCTATCCTTTCTGCAGGTTGCTTTCTGCAGGAATCGGGTAAAGGGAGGCCAGAGGGGAACACACAGGCCTTCCCGGGGGAGGGGGAGGGGGGATAGTCCTTTGGGGGGAGGTACAGGCCTTCAGGGGGGACAGACCTTCGGGGGGGGGGGGGGGCGCAGGCCTTCAGAGGTTCAAGGGGGGGACAGGCCTTCAGGGAGGGACAGACCTTCGGGGGGGACAGGCCTTCAGGTGGAGGTGCAGGGTTTCAGGGGTGGACAGGCCTTCAGGGGAGACAGACCTTCGGGGGGGAGGTGCAGTCCTTCAGGGGGTGCAGGCCTTCAGGGGTGGGGTGTAGGCCTTCAGGGAGGGTGCAGGGGGGACACAGGCCTTCCCGGGGTGTAGGGGGGACAGTCCTTCGGGAAGAGGGGGGGAGGTACAGGCCTTCAGGGGGGACAGACCTTTGGGGGGGACAGGCCTTCAGATGGGGGTGCAGGCCTTCAGAGGTTAAAGGGGGGGGACAGGCCTTCAGGGACGGTCAGACCGGGGGGGAGCAGGCCTTCAGGGGTTCAGGGGTGGACAGGCCTTCAGAGGGGACAGACCTTCGGGGGGGAGGTGCAGTCCTTTGGGGGGGGACAGACCTCCAGGGGAGGGTGCCTGGTGTAGAAGTACACGGAGGGAGGGAGGGAAGGGGGGTTCAAAGATACGTGCATATGCCGGACTTTGGGGGAAGAAATAATGGGTCTAAAAACAGGAATGGGAGAAAGATGGTGGATAATGGGATTTAGGGAGGGAAGGAACAGAAAGGGTGAGAAGTTGGACACAAGGGATGGTGTGGAGGGGGGATAAAGATACTGGATAGGAGGATAGTTGGGAAGAGAAAGGGAGAGATGGTGGACCCTGGGATGGTGGGGAAGGAGGGAGAGATCTTGGATGAAAGGGTAGTTGAGAAAAGGTGAATTTGTGGATGGAGACAAAAAAAAAGGAAAGATGCCAGACCTCCGGGAGAGGGAAGGTAAACGGAAGTGGAGGACAGAGATGGCAGATTGATGGTTAGGACGGAGAAAGAAGGAGACCATGGCAAGCAAGATAACCAGAGCCTGGGACCAACAAGATTTGAATATTGACCAGACACCGAAAGGTAGAAAAAATAATTTTATTTTCTGTTTTGTGATTACAATATGTCAGATTTGAAAAGTATATCCTGCCACAGCTGGTGTTAGACTGCAAACATGAGCTAGGATTTAACAGATAGACGCAGTGGTTCCCAAACCTGTCCTGGGGAACACCCAGCCAGTCAGGTTTTCAAGATATCCCTAATGAATATGCATGAGAGAGATTTGCATATAATGGAAGTGACAGTTATGCAAATCTCTCTCATGCATATTCATTAGGGATATCTTGAAAACCTGACTGGCTGGGGGTCCCCCAGGACAGGTTTGGGAACCACTGAGATAGAGGAAAAGTCATTTTTGTTTCTTTATTTTGTTTACACCACTGGTTCCCAACATTGTCCTGGAGGACCACCAGGCCAATCGGGTTTTCACGCTAGCCCTAATGAATATGCATGAGAAAGATTAGCATATAATGGAAGTGAGAGGCATGCAGATCTGCTCCATGCATATTCATTAGGGCTATCCTGAAAACCTGATTGGCCTGGTGGACCTCCAGTACAGGGTTGGGAACCACTGATTTACACCACAGCACCAGTGTGGTTAGGAAAAGCCAAAGGGGGTGAAAAAGCTTTAAAATAAACCCACCAGGATGTTTGAAAAAAACACCCAATTGGGCAGGAAAATCAAATCGAATTGAAAAACCAATTCAATAGGCTGATTCGAATCGAAATTTTTTTTCCTGAATCGGGCAGCACTAGTTTGCGCTACTGTCTTAGACTTTAGGACCTGGGATTGGGGAGAGATGGCATCCTCATTACCTTATAATGCAAGTGAAATGAGGATTTGGTCAGACTTTTGAAGGGTCTGCAGAAGAAAAATATTGTATAGGCCGGGGGAAATGGGAACTTTTCTTCCTTCTATTTTTGTGAATGGCAAGGCTGAGGATGTCAGAGAGTTCAGTTAAAATATGTGCTTTATAAGAAAATATAACAATGTGTTTTATAAAGTTTATAAGCATTGCTGGCCTACCCGGTGAGGTGTTCCTAGTGGTGCAGGTGGAGGCAGAGTGTCAATGTGTTGAGAGGAAGAGGTGGTCTGGGAAATTCTACTGAGCAAACTCCGGGCCCATTTCCACCCCCCAGTTAGTCCACTCCACTCAACTGGTTCACACACTGAGTGGGTCTTTGGTGTTGTGCCTGGGTAGTTGTTTTGGGATCTCTTCCAGTGGTTTGTCAGTATCTCCTTGTGGTTGAAAGAAGGAAACTTTGTTAACCTTAGCATTGACCTTCAGAATATGATTGTAACAGCACTGCTTGTGTGGCATTAGGCTATGTAGTGATCAAAAGAGAAAAACAGACCTTTGCACATTTTTGCACTATATGGTGGGTGTATGAGGAGATTCACATTTCCTGCACAGCTAAGTCCGTGTGAAGTTACCTTGTGCTGTATTTGACATCTAGCTCTGTTTGGAAGGAAAGATCTCAGCTTAAAAATGAAGTGGCCAGAAGTTATGGTAAAAGCAGATAGCGTAGCTGGTTTTAAGAAAGGTTTGGACAAATTCCTAGAGGAAAAGTCCATAGTCTGTTATTAAGACATGGGGGAAGCATCTGCTTGCCCTGGATTGGTAGCATGGAATGTTGCTACTCTTTGGGTTTTGACCAGGTACTAGTGACCTGGATTGGCTACCATGAGAATGGGTTATTGTGCATGATGGACCATTGGTCTGACCCAGTTAGGCTATTCTTATGTTATGTTCTCATCTGTAGAGGCCTTTGTTTTCACTTCTTATTTTAATGTATTTTTTTTTCTAGGAACTTATGAGTGTTTTTTATAATGGGAACAAAAATGGAAGAGAATTAATGTGTGTGGATTGGGGGGGTAACTAATTTCTTCAGCTAAATAATTCAATCCACTTCAACCAGACATAGGAGAACTCACGCACTATTCACACACCCTCCAACCAAAAACGTCAAAAGAAAAAAAACTGTTCGATAACCTCCTAGCCATTCGAGCTGCAACACTCGACCCCCAGCTCTACAACCTACTGACCTCGAGCACAGACTACAAAATCTTCAAAAAAGAAATAAAAACCCTTCTATTCAAAAAACGCATAAAACCGAACTAACACAATCTGAATTGTCCCAAGCATCACCTGCAACTACTCCATATGTACTTCTGATGTCATGACAATTCAGACATAATTTATGTTATGTTATGGTATGTTTGGAATAATGGTTACATATATGAGGTTCAATAGAAGAAAATTTTCACTGCCTGTTTCTATTATGACCATTTATTTTGTTTCATGGTTATTACAAAAAATATTTTTTTACATGGGGAGGGTGTCAAAAAATGATGGGCCCCGGGTGCCACATACCCTAGGTACGCCACTGGTCTCAGACGCTTATGATTCTAATGTGTTTGAGGCTTGTGCAGATGAGAACAGCGTGCAGGATGGGGCAGGGACGGAAAAAGGGAACATGGTAAAACCAGGATTTGCAGGATTCTCAGGATCTCCAGGATGTAGGGCAAACCACCTTAAGAATGGAATGCTCATTTTTAATGACAGCAACAGGCTGTCTTTCAGTGGGGAATTTCTCTGTAATGTCCCGCCCCCTATGATGCAGTTCTATTCTTGGCAGAAGACAATGATGTCAGCAAAAGGGGAGGGGACTTCCTGCAGAATGATAGAAAATCAGACAACACAGTTGGTGCAAATTGCAGAGCTAAATAGTGGAAGCTGCTTCAGGGAGTGATTGGGGGGGACTGAAAGAGTCATAAAATACAATCAATATGTTCCAGAAAGAAGAAATAAAAATAGCATACAAAGAAAAGTGAAGGGGGGGGACAGTGGCAGGAAACATCCACATTTTGTACTCCTTCCTTATCAAAAGCACAGGACCTACCAGGATATTTTAGGATGTACCAAGATCCTGCAATTCTGACCCCAGGAAGGGCTGCATCTATCTGGTTTCAGCACCCTCAACCACCTATAAGGCAGGAAACATCCATTCCATGCACTCTTTCCCTATCAAAAGCACAGGATATGCCAGGATGTGCAGGATTTGCAGGATATCCAGGATCCAGCAGGATTTGTCAGGATCCTGCAATTCTGACCCCAGGAACAGCTACATCTATCTGATTTCAGCACCCTCAACCACCTATAAGGCAGGAAACATCCATTCCATGCACCCTTTCCCTGTCAAAAGCATAGGATATGTCAGGATGTTTCAGGATGTACCAGGATCCTGCAATTCTGACCCCAGGAAGGGCTGCATCTATCTGGTTTCAGCACCCTCAACCACCTATAAGGCAGGAAACATCCATTCCATGCACTCTTTCCCTATCAAAAGCACAGGATATGCCAGGATGTGCAGGATTTGCAGGATATCCAGGATCTATCATAATCCTGCAATTCTTTTTTTTTTTTAATCTTTATTCATTTTATATCTTAAAATCAAGTACAGTAAATGATGTTTAACAATTGAACATTTAAAAACACTTGTATATTTACATTTGATCGTATCATCCTAAAATATTATACCCCCCTCATTTAATACATATATAATGATCTATTTCTTTAATATTTAAATTTTCCCTCCCCCCCACCCTCCCTCATATGTCATATATTATAATCAAGGAAGAATATTTTTAATCTTTGCAATAATCTATCAATGGCCTCCACACATCCTGAAATTTGCTATAATTTCCTTTTTGGACAGCTAATGTCATTTCCATTTTATATATGTGGCACACAGAGTTCCACCAGAAACAGTAATTGAGTCTGTTCCAGTTTTTCCAGTTGTACGTAATCTGTTAAATG